>NW_023494789.1:45960264-46570129 GCF_904425465.1 Colossoma macropomum
GAAATCAAACCCAGTGTTGGTCAATAACGGTGTTCAAAAGGGTCTCACTACAGGTCACCACTTTTCTGGACTTCTTCCACTTGCAGGACCGCAGAGGAGAATCCTCAACCTGTGGTACTGGGTCCAAGGTGAACCCAGCAGGGTGGACAGAGAAAAGCAAGGAAATTAGCCAAATGAAAATGGCAGAGGTTGAAGAAACTGTGTGGATATCGAGGTGGTGCTCCTTAATGAAGAAAAACTTACCCTGACTGATGTCCACACAAAACAAATGAAGATCTTATCTTGCCTAATCGGAGGAAAACTATGCCACGCTGACATGCCCTAACACTACCTTTGAGCTCAGACAATGGCAGGAATAAAAGCCAGTGGCAGTACCTAGAAAGAAAGATACAAAATGAAACATGGCCTAAGTGCAAAACAATGCATTCCGATAAGTACTTGGACTAGTGCTCATTAAAGTGCTTCATGAACAAAAGGCTCTTCAAATCACCCTTGATGACTGTGAGGGAGTCTGCTGTTCAGGCAGCCAGTGCAAGTTCGGTCCACCACTTGGGGCCCTGGATGGAGAAGGGTCTTGATGCTCGTCTTCTATACATCTTAATGGATGGTGGGTGAAAGCGAGCTGTATTGTAGCTCCAAAGGCTCGAGTGACGGATTGAATTTTGATGATTGCCATGAGGTAAACAGTGGCTCATCCATTCTTGGATTTGCAAGCAAGCATTAGGGTTTTAATTATGAGGTGATGTTACAGGAAGAGTGAAGGGAACGCAGCAGTGTCTCTGTCAAAGTCCTTGTCAAAAGCAGAACGTGCAGCACGTTGGAGGGATGCTAAAGCCGAGGTGAAGTGGGTCTTCTGGACGGCAGATTGGTAATTCCAGAGCCCACCTGCCAGCCTGGACTTGGATTGTGACAACCGTAGGGGCTTGATAAGAGTATTGTGGGTTCTGCAACAACGATAGAGTCCTCTAAATCTGTGAGATGTGTAAATAAGTACCGAAAAACACATGGTTGATATGCAACAATGGAGTATTGAGAAGAAAAACACTAAATAAAGAATAACAACTGCAGACACAAGAGGAAACGTATCACTGATCACTCCAATTTACAATGCAGCCAATACAAAACCAATTGTTAAACATCACAGTTTAGTGAAGAAAAAGCAAACAACTGAATGATATTGGAAATAAACACAGCTCTTCCCACTCCATCCCACTCATGTTCTTCTGAAGTCACTTCATGACGCAGACTCAAAACACAAAGACAGAAGACAAATTAATAAGAAATAAAACACTATCACATTGTCGGAAAAAAAAAAAAGTAAAAAACTCAAGAGGAATAACGGAGGGTACCTGGCTGTCTCCCAGGTGTCTTTGTTGTAGTGATCTTCAACACTTCTTCTCTGAACTCTGACTTGCACTTAATCTTCTGGTCAGTACAGCTAAGCACATACCTCAGCAATTCAAGACTTAGCTAAGAATAATTCCACAATAATTAAAGCATTTTTCAATTTAGATTCACTAACATTCAATGCCATTCAAGCATTTGCCCCAAATCATGTCAAATCTTTTTATCTGAACACCTGCTCATTTTGCCACAGATTTAGTGAAATTAAAGCCAGTGTTGCTCAATAACGGTGTTCAACAGGGTCTCACTATAGGTCACCACTTTTCTGGACTTTCTCCACTTGCAGGACCATAGAGGCGAATCCTCAACCTGTGGTACTGGGTCCAAAGTGAGCCCAGCAGGGTGGACAGAGAAAAGCCAGAAAGGCAAATAAAAAAGGCAGAGGCTGAAGAAGCTATGTGGATATTGAGGTGGTTCTTCTTACCCGGACCGATGTTCACATAAAACACATGGAGATCCTATCTTGCACTATGAGAGGAAAACTATGCCATGCTGACATGCCCTATCACTACCCCTTAGCTCAGACAATGCCAAAAATAAAAGCCAGTGCCAGTAACTAGAAAGAAAATTACAAAATTGAACATGGTATAAGTGCAAAACAATGCATTTAAGTAGGTGCTTAGAATATTACTCACTTAAGTGCTTCATAAAGAAATGGGTCTTCGAACCCCGCTTGAAGACCGCAGTGGAGTCTGCTGTTCAGACAGCCTGTGCAAGTTCTTTCTACCACCTAGGTGCCAGGATGGAGAAGGGTCTTGATGCTTCTCTTCCATACCCCAAGGATCAAAGCTTGAAGGGCTTAATGTACACATTGAGTTTTGTTGAATGTCGTAAGGTAAAGAGGGGCTGATCCATTTTTGGCCTTGCAGGCAAGTACCAGGGTTTTAAACATGACAGGCCATTACTGGAAGTCAGTGATGGGAATGAAGCAGTGCAGTGACATGAGTGAATTTATCAAGACCGAAGAAAAGGCATGCTTCTTTATTCCTGACCAGTTGCAAATAGGAAGGATCTATTTGCATTAGTGAAGCCTTGATATTAAAATAGACTGAACAAGCTCCTGGGTGGCCTCCCAAAAGGGACAGGGCCATATCCTCTGGATGTTGTAATGAAACCTGTGAGACTGAGTCAGGTAACCAAAATGTGTAAACGGAAACGAAAAGAGACCTAGCAGAGAGCCTTGTGAGACACTGGTGGAGAGCTTGCATGCATCGGATGTGGCCCCTCTCCAAGTTACCAGATAGGAGCGCCCCTCCAGATCTGACTCTAACCCAGTCCACACAGATCCAGCGATTCCAAGGTTGGTGAGTACAAACAGGATGATCTTGTGGCGGACAGTGTCAAAGGCTGCAGAAAGGTCATTAAGAATTAGTACCAATGGCTCATTGGCTGATCTTGCTTGCTGCCTCAGTCACTGCTATGAAGGCAGTTTCTGTTGAGAGCTCTAGTTCAAAGCCAGCCTGGTTGGGGTCCTGGAGCTCAACTGAATATACAGTGCATGTTCAAGAATATTTGAACAAGGAAAAAAGGAGTGATGTTGCTCAGTAGCTGCCAACATGAGAGCTGTCATGCGTGGGCTTTTTCAAGAAGGAAATGACTCTGGCCGTCTTGAATGCCAATGGAACATGATCTGATGACAAAGAGCCGTTGAAGATGAAAGAGAGGAAGGGCAGCATTTCCATGGGTATTGACTGGAGCAGTGTGAATGGGATGGGATCCATGGTTGAATTGCTGGATTTGTGTAGCTGTAGGATGTCATCTTAAAAGAGACGAAAAAAAGGTTAGGGAGTTTAGAGCAAGAGGACAAGGCCTGATAGCGGGTGTAGAGACAGAGGAAAAACACTAGAAGCTTGCATTATCCTTCTCCACAAAGGTAACAATTGTCTGAGATAAGAGAAGAGTGTGGTGGAGGAGAAGGAGGATTGCTGAAGAGCTTGCAAGATTCAAATGCTGATGCTTCTAGTTTCCCTCTGTGGAAAGATGACGTTGCAGGAGTTATCTCAGAAGAGGGATTGGTAGGAGCAAAGATCAGAGTCAAGCTGGGATGTCCTTCACCTTCTCTCAACCTTTCTTAGTTCTCTCCGGGGGCTCTGCAGGACATTTGTCAGGGGGTAGGTGGGGAAGATCTTGCTGGCCTGGTGGAGAGAGGACACAAATGGTTAACTGCAGATAAAAGTGGAGAAAAGAAAAGTATCTGTAGCTGCATCCAGGGAGAGAGGAGAAAATGAGTCAGGGTGGGGAAGGGTAGTTAGGACAGCAATAAACGAGGGTGGGATGGGGGGCAGATTGTGTCAGGTGACAGAAGAACATGAAGGGGTGATGGACAAGAAGAGAAGGGAAGGAGAGTCTGAAAGATACAACGTGATGATCTGAGCAGTGAAGAGGGTTTACTGTGATATCCATTGCGGGGATAGGTTGGTGTTACCTGCACTGTATGTTTGAGGAGACTGCTTGAGAGCGAAATCAAAGAATGACTGTGGTGGGAGGCAGAATGACTGCAGATTGTCTGGTTTAGAAGGCATAAGTCACCAAGGGGAACGTCTGGGGTTCCATCTATGGAGAAGAGACACAGAAGAATGTCTAACTCACCTATTCAGTTGCCTAGAGGACAAGGAGAGCGATAAATAACAATGATACAAAATTTAGTGCGGTTAGATACAGTAACAGCATGATATTCTAAAGAGGAAATTGAAAGATTGAAATAAAAAAAATTAAAGCGATGAAAAAATGAAAGCAGAGTAAAAAACACCACTTTCTAGACAGAAACAAACCTGTTTAACCACCCCTACCAGTCTGTTTCTGAGAAAGGGAGAAGTTAAAGGTGGAAGATAGAGTCGCTGAGCTCTCAGGGGGTGATCCAAGTCTCTGTCAAAGGCAGGAAGTGCAGCAAATGCTGCTTTCTGGACTGTAGATTGGCAATTCCAGAACCCACCTGCCACCCTGGTCTGCGACTAACAACCATAGGGGATAGATAAGATTACAGGTATTGCAGTTCCTGCAACGACAGCGTACTCTAGATATGTGGGATGTGTAGATAGGTATTAAAAAAAATCCATGTTGCAAGTGTAAAAATGCAGTAATTAGAAGTAAAGAAATAAACAAAGAATAATATGATATTTAGCCAGGTTTGATGGGTCCCCTCTCTGCGTTGATGAGTGGAAAAGATTGGTAAATCCACCTAGCCACCACATTTTGTTGTGGATCCCTCCTCAATTCATCTGCATGGTGACTGCTAGCCCAGTCCCTACAATTCACACCTCACACCAACCTGAAATCCCATCTGAATCTACTATTTATTATTAAACACAAGGTTCAACAAGTCAGCCTTGTGAGTAGGAAATCTAAGCCAAGGTAAATTAAAACTGAGAGCTTACCTTACCAGCATAAAAATAAATGCCAGTCTGATGACACAAGCACACACATTTAGCTGTACAAGATCATTTTTGTTGAATAATTTGCAGTTAAAGGCATTGATTAAGTGCAAACATGAACTGTCACACTTCTGTAAAGTGATTGGCAAATTTCTTTGAAGTTACTCTTTGTAAAAGACAACTAAGCAAAGTGGGACAACTAATCACCCCACAGTTATTTTCAGTGCCTTTAGATTATACACAAAAGAAAACACTACAATTTAAGTAAAGAAATCCAGCCAAAAACAAACATCAGCAGTGCACACACAGTACACAGTTGAATGTGAAAAAGTAACACACTGAATGATCCCAAAAACAATTTAGCACATGTTTGTCATGACTGGTTTAACTTTATGAAGCAGAAACACAAAGCAGTTAGAACTCCCAACACAGTTTATGGTATGCATCGCATAGTTTGACCTCAAAAATTTAGTGTACAGAAAGTATTCCATATTTCAACTGCCCAACAATGTAGAGAATGCACTGCACAGGTGGATCTCCAAACACAGTTTGGTGTAGAGAACACATCAGTTTGACCAGTTTAGCATAGAAGGCAAAGTGTAATTTCACACCCCATAAACAGTTTATTAGCGAGAAAACAGTGCACAGACTGCTCGATCCAAACACATGCACGCACATGTAGCCAACATAACACCAATGATTAACTGCCATATACGTACAGTTTGGTGTAGAAAAGTCAAAAGACTGAATGATCCTGGAAACACAAATTCTCCCCACTCCAACTCATTGAAGTTCTTCTTCTGAAGCCTCTCCACAATGCACACTTAAGACAAGCATAGAAAATAAAAATTAATACATTTAAAAATTATATATTAACACTCAACAATCATTAAAACATATCAATAAGTTTTGTAGACAGGAGACATCACTTTAGATGTTGTGGCAAAACACATCATCTTAGTTGCCAGGAACCAAAAATTTCAAAAAGGGGCAAAAAATAAATAAATAAATAAATAAATTAAGTTAAAATTTAGATGGTACAGCAGTAGATTAGAAATGTTTTTGTAATCTTCTTAGTCAATGATTCACTGGAAAAAGCCACAGTTTTTACTGTTAGCATCAGTATGAAATCAGTAGTAATGTACAAAACTACCAAAGGATTCTCCAGCTGGTAATTTCAGAAGTAAACACTTGGTCATTTCGTCATTCATCCAAATGACAGCAAACAGTGAAAGATTTTTAGATTAATAAGAATATTCAATTATTATAAAATAGAACACTTTACAAAAACAGCATTGTGAAATGTAAGACCTTTATCTGCTTTGCTATGAGTTTATTACCCTGGAAACAGATAAATAAGCTCAGCAGTGTGTAAAGGAAACATATCTGTGTGTGTTAAACTGGGTTGGAGAGAAATGACCAGTGAGATCACTAGATTAATTGACCTAAAACTGATCAAATAAATATAAATCTATTTAATCTACTTGTTTTGTGGTATGTAGAGCTATATGTCTGTGCATTTCAAGTTTAATAATACTAAAAACTTTCATAGATTAAATTCACTAAATTTTTTTAAGTTTTATTATGTAAAGGGTATTTTAATCCATGTTCGTCATCACTGGTTTAACTTTATGAAGACTACCGATGAGTTTTATACATTTATTTGCCTCTTAAAATGACCAAAAATACATTTAAAATTAGTAAAATAAATATAATAAACAGAATTACTAAAAATAAAGCCTGTTTAGTATCAGCAATATGAATCACTTTGTTTTAAGGTAAGTTTGATTATAATAACGTCAAGTGCTTTTCTTACTACTGACATTTTTTTGTAAAAATAATATACCAAAATAAGTCTTGCTTAACAGAAGTTGTCTTATTTCTAATCTGAGTTGACATCATGAGAACCATTCAGTGAGTGAACAATTTAACCTAAAGTAAATTAATCTAAAGAAAACGTCAAACAAAAATGAGAAGCTTCAGTAAACGTGTTAATAAAAGTATATGCCTATAAGTTGTATTAATTCAGCACATTTAAAATAAAATTATAATGTGTAAATGGATGTGATTATTTTACATTAACTGAGCTTAACAGCACAGAAAAGTAAACAGGTATTTACTCCCATAAATACAGATTGTGTGGTCATGTTGGGTGTTTTTTTTTTTTAGCTCCGATGGGTGAAACATCCTACAGAAAATAAACATCTCAGGCATCACTGAAGGTGGAACAAAATTTGATGGAAAGTAAAATTTCACGTAAGAAGCTTGAGGCGCAATTGGCTGTATCTGCTTATCATTTAAGGTGGAAAGGGAAACACACAGGAATGAAACTTAAGATTCGTAAGAAGAGTAAAGCGTTTTCGCGGGAATACAGATGTTTACTTCCTGTAACATGTTCCACCCATTAGCTCAATGAAGGAGAGAGAGAGTTAAACTACCGTCGAGTCCCTTTAATTCTCCGCTCTTCTTCAGCGCTTCTACAAACAGAGATTGATCTCGGACTTCTGTGGGAAATAAAACAACCACTAAACCACACTCAGATAAGGCCCGCGCGCAGTCACGCTGATTTTCCCGCGCTCCGCTTCAGTGTTGCAAACCGCGCCAAGTTTGGCAGAAAAAACAAAAAGCGCCGAGCTGAAGTTGGCTTTCTTCTTCCAGATTTCCGTTCCGCCTTAAATGGTGCAGCAGATACAGTCTGGTGCCTTGGGCACAATTTAAGGTGCAAGAGAATTTAAGGTGGAATGGAATATTTCACATAAGAAGATTGAGGTGCTAGAATGTAACTGTTGCACCATTTAAGGTGGAACGGAACATTCAATTGAGAAGCCTGAGGCGCGAAGCTGTAAGTGCTGACCATTTAAGGTGGAATGGCTAACTCAAAAATTAATGTAACTTAAGCCTCGTAAGAAGAGTGCACCGTTTTCGCGGGAAACTCAGGGTGAGGACGCGCATGCGCGCGGCTAGGTGTAGTTTAGCGATTAATTAATTTCCCACAGACGCCAGACACGGATCTCCGTTTGTAGAAGTGCAAAATTAAAACACTTCACAGCAGTTTAACTCTCTCTCTGCTTCACTGAGCTGAGAAGCAGAACTCTCAAAGAACATCCTCAATGTTCTGCTGAAAATCACAGCTCGGTTCTGCACTCATATTGTTCAGAGAACCCAACAGACTTAAAGTGAAGGTGCGTTAATTACAGAGAACAGCAGCACGTCTTACCTACTGAACATCCAACAGAAATGAGTGGAACCCCGTCCCTCCACATCTGTATATGTACTGTTTCCAGCTTCCCATAATGCACTTCTACTGCACCACGTGTTCTGTTAAAACGTTATTTGTTTATTTATTTATTGAGTGAATATTTTACTGTATGTAATACTTTAGTTTTGCTGAGGAGTGTTATTTGTTTTTTTTTTTGTTTCCTATTTGATTTATAATAAAAAGTTTTTGCTGCTCAAAAAAAAAAGATAAATAAAAACAGCATTTCTTTTGAAGCTGTGCAGTGTGGAAAGGTGTAAGTAATATATAAACTTTGAGGCATGGAAGCTTTCTTTACTTTTTCAAAGTGCTGATTCTTACAGTGAATCAAAGCTTGTATCAAAGTTACTGTTATCACATTACTATGAAGACTGGAGCTTTGGTTAAGTATGGAGATGTTTTGAAAGGTTTGGCACTCTCAAACTATAAGAGAGGTGAAAAAACACTAATCATGTATTTATCACAGAGAATGACCATCTTCCTGAAGCACATTCACACCCATCTAACAAATAAATGAATAAGTACAAAGATTAATAGGAAGAAACGTCTGTTTGATAGAAAATATATACATATTATACATCTAACATACATCTATTTACAAAAAATGTTTTTCGGATCCAGTGACCCTGCAGAGAGTTCATTGGAGCTTAAGAAGTGCAGTTTGAGAGACTGTAAGAGAGAGAATTCAGTTGTTTCAAGTAGTGAATTCACTCCTTTTTGGCTCTTGTGAGTGCCTTTGAAATTGAAGAACTTACACTTAATCAAAAGCTTCACTTGTACATTGCTTTTCAGTGCGATATCATGCAAAAAAGAGAAAGTCAGCTTTAGCTGCTTAATCCTCTTGTTGTTTTTATTAATGTAATCATTTTGTGGACCATGTACTAACAGGCCAGTCATCAGTCCAGCTGATCTTAAGCCCTGTCGGTCATCATCTGTGTGAAGGTGTTGCAGCAGATGCCATGATGGCTAATGGTACCAGTGAGGTAAGTCAACACATTTGTCATACACAACATCAGTAATTACATTAGTAGAGAGCTTTACAAAGTTCTGTAGCCTTTGCAGATGATGTGATTATGTATGTTTGTGTATGTTAAAGTATTGAAGATTATGTTTTGGTGGAGCAGTGCTTATGTCCTTTAAACCGCTGTTTATTGGGTAAAATGATGAGACAATGTTTAAGTGGATTTACACAACTACTCTGATGGCTTGCATTTATAAGCAGCAATTTCTAACTGCCTGCATCATTTGTGTATGTGTGAAATTATGATTTAGGAGGATATGATTTGACAAAGCAGGTTTGTTTAATTTCAATCTTAGCATTAGCCTTCATTAGTCTTAGCAGGACGTATGTATTTAGTGTATTGGCCTTTATTTATTACTGTCTGTATCATATCTGTCTATACTCAGTTATGGTTTAAAGGGACATTAGGAGTTATTGCAGGACATACACTATATGGACAAAAGTATTGAGATACCTACACTTTACACTCATAGAAGCCTTCCCCAAACTGTTCCCACAAAGTTGGAAGTATAGAATTGTGCAAAATGTCTTGGTATGATAAAGCATTATGATTTCCCTTCACTTGAAGGGGTCTAAGCCAACCCCTAAAAAACAACCCCATAGCATTATCTGTCCTCTACCAAACTTTACAGTTGGTGACAAAAGCTGGTAAAATTGTGTAATGCTAAAAATCACACCTGGTGGTTGATTGGCAACAGGTCAGTAACATGATTGGGTATAAAAAGGCATCCCAGAGAGGCTGAGTCTTTTAGAAGTAAAGATGAGGGGTTCACCACTCACGAGCTACACGAGCAAATAGTGCAACAATTCAAGAATAATGTTTCTCAATGTAAAATAGCAAAGAACTTGGGGATTTCATCATCTATAGTACATAATATAATTAAAAGATTCAGAGAATCTGTAGAAATCTCTGTATGCAAGGGACAAGGCCAAAAAACAGTATGGCCATGATCTTTGAGCCCTCAGGCAGCATTGCATTAAAAACAGACACGATTCTCTAGTGGAAATCACTGCATGGGCTCAGAAACACTTCTGAAAACCACTGTCTGTAAAAACAGTTTGTTGCTCCATCCGCAAATTCTAGTTAAAACTTTACCATGCAAAGAAGAAACAATATGTAAACAGGATCCAGAAACGCAGCCACCTTCTTTGGGCTGAGGGGAAGTGAAAAGTGTTCTGTGGTCCAAAGAATCAATATTTTAAATCCTTTTTGGAAATCATGGACAGTGTGTCCTCCGGGCTAAAGACCACTCAGATTGTTATCAGTGCACAGTTCAAAAGCCAGTATTCATGATGACATAGGGGTGCATTAGTGCACATGGCATGGGTGACTGCCACATCTGTGAAGGCACCATTAATGCTGAACAATATGTGTACGTTTTGGCAACATCTGCTGCTGTCTGGATGATGTCTTTTTCAGGAAAGGCCTTGCTTATTTCAGCAATGCCAAAACACATTCTGCACATATTACAACAGCATTGGTCTGTAGTAAAAGAGTCCGGGTGCTAAACTGGCCTGCCTGCAGTCCAGACCTGTCACCACTGAAAACATTTGCCGCATTACGAAATGAAAAATATGACAAACAAGACCCTTAACTGTTGAGCAGCTAAAATCCTGTATCAAACAAGAATGGGACAACATTTCACTTTCAAAACTACAGCAGTTAGTCTCCTCAGTTCCCAAACGCTTACAAAGTGTTGGTAAAAGAAGAGATGATGAAACACAGTGGTAAACATGCCCCCATCCCAACCTTTTTGGAATGTGTTGTTGGCATCAAAATCAAATATTTTTCAAAAAAACAATAACATTTCTCAGTTTCAACATCTGATATGTTGTAGTATTTTCCTTTAAAAATATGGTTTACAGGATTTGCATATCATTGCATTTTATTTTTATTTACATTTGCACAGTGTCCCAACTTTTTTGGAAATGGGGTTGTAAGATAATCATGGAAATTGAACTACCAAAATAAAAAATCTGTGCAAAAAGTTATTAGTTAAACCTTTCAAGTAAGATATGTTTAATACCTAATACTCTTAATAGTCAATATTTCATCAAAAAGAACACCTTTTCATAAAAAAAATCTGTAACAACATTGACAACTGTGTAATATTTTAGGAGCTGTTTCTGCAGAAGTTTTAGTAGTTTAGTAGTTTACAAGTGACATTGACATTGACAACATGTCTGTGACACTGCTTAGATCTGGTTAAAATTGAGGATTTTGTAAATTGGCTGACTCAGGATAAAAAAGAAAAATCTAAGAAATCATAAGGGACAATTATTATTTAATCTTAGGTCAACTGTGTAAATGTACATACTCACTTTTTGGTGGTGTCATCCTAAGACCATGTTTAAAGTCACTGAGCTCATCAGTGTGACCCATTCTGCTGCCAGTGTTTGTCTATGGAGACTGCAAGGCTGTGTGCTTATCCACCTGTTAACAATGGGTGTGGCTGAAACACCTGAACTCAATAATTAAGAGGTGTGTCCCAGTACTTTTGTCTATATAGTGTAGCTTTTGTTTTATTAAGATGTGGTGTATTTGCTGAAGCCTTCATGAGTGAAGGGACTTTCATCTTTTGGTACAGAGGTATATTATACCAAAGTAAAGACTATGGAAAGAGGGTGAATGCAATCTCAAATGTATATGCCTACAGCTTTAAACACAAAGGATTACTACAGAAGAATCTAAAGAAATAGATTACAGGTGAGTAAATTCATACAAATTCTACCTTTGTGGAAAAAAAAAATCTGTCCAAAGCCAAATACAGCCAATCCAAATACAGATGTGTAGGGTGCATTTTTCAAACTGACTGTCTATAAACAGATTACTTCAAAAGCATGTGCAAACACCTGATGATCATCTCCAGCAAACAAGAATATCACTGGGAAGGTGACAGAAACAGCATGTATTTTTATCTCATATTTTTTATTGATGGAAGAATTAAAGCAATGTAGGACAGTTCATTCATTATCATCTTATAGCAGAGAGCTAGCCAACATTTTAAGGGGTAGCTTAGCAAGCTAGCTAGCTTACTTAAGTGAGTGTTAACTAGCAACAGACATTTGAAGACCAACACACACTCAAGTCAGTCATTTAAAGCATGCTGCTGTATTTTGAAGGTGCTTCGATTATTAACTCTTGTACTTTATAATTTACTATGTCTGTGCATGTTGTCTGAATTAGCCATTTGTTGGATTTCAGTTATCAAGTTACACAAACTTGGAAAATTTGAAAGTAACAAAACCATAAATGATGCAGCAGCTGAGCTAGCTAGCTGGTTAGCTCGTTGAGTACTCCGTCTCACGATTAATCCATACAATAACTTAAAATTTAATTTTGCCATGTGTGTACTCAAGTAACATTAACACTAGCTGAATTATTAATAGCTTTTTCCCCCAAAAGCAAACCAAAAGCTTGTTTTGTGGCTGTGTGAGCTCAGCAGGTGGTGAATATATCCAGATTGTAGCCACACTTTGTTATTCCCCTAGAAAAAAATATTGAACAGTCGAATTTAGATACACCACATTTTATTGCTGTGATATTAATTTCGACAAATTCATTTCTTTATTGTTTTGTTCTTTTGATTTCAGGTGTTGGCTCTGGCGAGAGACATAATGTGGAAATGCAAGTCGTGTGCATTTTCTAGCTCTATCAGAGTACAGTTATTAAGACATTACAGCATGGGCAATATTCAACAGGTTCACATTTACCATGCTTGTATCATCACTGCATGTGCATATTTAGCACTTTGAATTCAGTCAACATACACATGTCTACCATACACACTGTGAAAAAGATTTTCATTGCCCTCTGTGTGATTTTAAGCAGCCATTTGTTGAGAAGGACATATATCTTTATTTAAGGGGGCATTTAAGACTAAAGCAAATAGTGCCATGCCCTTTTAGGCACTGCCCGGTTAAAACAAATGTCTACTCCACATTTAATTCTCACAAATGTATTTTATCATAATAATGCTTCAGAATTTGATGTATAGTGCAAAATGAGCCAGATATTTCTCATGACCTTAAAACTGAGCAAGATCCTTTAAATATATCAGATGAAGACGAAACCATACCAGAAACAGGTACCAGCACTGCTGGATTAGCAGAACAATTGCAGTATAATCTGGCAGCCTTCTTTTTGAAGTTGCAAACAATTCTGCATGTATCAGAAACCCTCTTGGAACTTCAAAGAAAATACACAAAGTTTGTGCTGTTTATTGGACATTGGCTAACCTTACACTCCATGCACCTAGTCATTTTATGTAATCCCAATGATGTATGCCAGTTTGGAGATGCAAAAGCATTTGTACCCTTCTTGAATGACCTAAAGACATTGGAAGAGGAAGGTGTCTATATCGAGACAGTTGGAAACTGTCTCAAAGGAACTGTCTACTCTGTTGTCGCTGATAACTTTGCTGCCCATGGGCTAGCTGGCTTCAATGAGAGATTTAGGTCTACATGCTGCTGCCGATTTTGCCTTGCTAGCAGGAATGACATACAGACATCAGATGCAACCACAGGAAGTTGCCAGATGAGGGCAAAAGAGCCTTATTCAAAGAACACATAACAGTGAAAATGAAGATGATTATGGTGTTAAAAATAGTTGTGTTCTCTTTGACTGTTTTATTTCCGTCCCATCACACGATTTCCACCTGACATCCTACATGATCTGTTTGAAGGTATTATTCCTGTGGAGCTTGCTCTCTGTTTAATAGATATGATAACAAACAAAATACTTCTCTCTGGAAGATTTGAATAGGGCAATAATTAATTTTCCCTACCAACATTATGACAAAGTTGACTGCATCCAATTCCACAAAATTTTCCCACTCAAGGATCAATTAGTGGGATAGGCATGAGAACCACACTCTCCTTAGACTACTCTCACTTCTCATAGGCTCAAGAATTCCAGAAGGGGACAAATTTTGGGAGATTTTAATGGAGTTAAAGGATATAGTAGAGTTGGCTGTGTCTCATACATTCACAGATGAAAGTATACAGTACATGGCTTGTAAGATTTCTGATCACAGGCAGCTGCTTCAGCATGCATTCCCCAACTTACAGTTGCGGCCTAAACATCATTATCTTGAGCACTAGCTTGAGCTCATAAAGTGCTTTGGTCCACTCATGCATCTGTGGACAATAAGGCTTGAAGGGAAGCACAAGGTTTTCAAAAAAATAGTTTGTGGCATGCATAATTTCAAAAACATTTTAAAAACCATGGCAGAGACACCAAAAAATTATGTCCTTCTACTTGACATCACCAATATTTTTCAAGCCACCAGTGCAGACATCAAAAATGGAATCTGTTTTTGTTGAATCAGTGCCTGCAGATGTACATGCCTTTATATCAAGCCTCACAAAAAGGAATAGTGTATATGGCACAAAGCAGGTAACCATTGATGGCACACCTTTTGTGGCTGACATGTTTGTATGTACAGGTGTCCATGGTGCCCTACCTGTGTTCAAAGATTTCAAAAGCATTTTACTTTAAGATTTTGAGGCATATATACGCAAATGGTATTTTGAAAATTAGCGATCATATGAGCTCACAGTTCATGAAGGAAAGGGCCATACAGTGAAATCTGTATGTCAGCTGAAGGACCAAACTCCATTGCTTGCCTACAAAATATCAAGCAAACTAATTCTCACAAATAAACATTTCATTCCAGTTTCTGAGTAGAATAGCAGCACCAGATCCAGCAACCATATTGTCTGTCTTAACACCTGCAGAGCTTCATAGGTGAGGTCTGTCTTTATTATTTAGTGACATGGGGCAGCAGATATATTTGTAAATATTGTGGGTATTTTCACAACTATAGGCCAACATTTACTCTGTCTCTTTCTGTTTTGTGCTTTGTTACAGGCTCACCTAATGCAGCTCAAATGGCAACACCTTTCATACTAAGAGTCATCCTTAATGATGAAAATGCTGAAAAACTGATTTTGCCTTCTTGCCGTTAAACTGTTAATGACCTTGTGTTAGAGTTGACCCATGATTTTTGGCTGCAATTTCAAGACCCTGATTTTGATAATGCCCTCTGCAATTTAATGAATATAAATGACCGTCCATCTAAAGCAATGATAAGGATAGATCTCAGTTCAACCAATACCGATGACACAGTGATGCTGTCAGATAATACAGATACAGCAGAGCGTCTCAATAGGTGGCCAGAAGTCTTCTTTGTTCCAACGTTCTCATACAAGGTGGAGTTTACTTTAAAAGAGGGCAAATGTGCATTTGAGAAAGAAGGGAAATTTCTGAGATTGACCAGGACCAAAAGTATAATGTTCTAGAGGTGATAGCTGCTGAAATATATAGACACAAAGCATATCCAAGTGGCAAACAGATACTCAAGGCAGCAGAGGCACTTATGAGTAAATATCCATGCCTGAGAAAAAGAGGTTCTAAAAACGGATATGATGGCTGGAAGAACAGCCTACGCTTCAAGATGGGCAACTACAGAACAAAACTAAGCAGAGTTAGTATAATTTGGTATATGTGGCAGTCAATGCAGGAATGCTCAGCAGGAGCACCCCAGAAGCATCAGCATCCCGGTCCAACATAAAAAGACCCAGAAAAGGTCAACTCCCTTCCAAATTATCTTTCTTGGGAGAATAAGGACATATTGGTGACCCTGAGTCTAGAAATGGTGGTAGAGTTCTTGAAAACTACGGCAGAAAGAGACACGATTCTCATTCATTAACACATGCAACACACCTTAGCACTTAGGCATGAAGAGATTGTGAATTCTACTCCTCCCATTTCAGAGCTGAAAGACAGATGGCCTGCCCTTCCACATGATCACCAATCAGAACCTGCCATTTTCCTTATTTGCTGGACTTGATAAATATACACAACAGCTTCTAAAGCTCTACAAACAGAAGACACCTGGAATATTTGGAGACAGCTCTTCTGATGACATATGAGGAGCAGGTAAGATTGTTATACATTCTTGTATTAAAATTTGTACATTTATACTTTCTCTACCTTTTATTCATTACTTACCTTGTTTCTGCAAATATGCCATTGTTCTGCATAAAAAAATGATGGCTATCATTGTTTGCTACTTTGAAGATGTTTTTTTTTCCCCCCACAGATGTTTTTCCTATCAGGTCCTTAGGCACATGACACCGCTTACACCTCAGTACATTGTCTGAACTTAACAAAACAACATTTCTGCTGCATTAAGTTTAAACAACAATTGTTACATACTACTTGACATAGATGATAACTGTGGACAGTATATGAGGTAGTGATGACAGCAGATACTTTGGCAAAAGCACAATAAGTTGAGTCAGTAACCTATGTTTGGGCATTATTTAAATATCTCATTCATTAATATGATTTGGCCCATCTTGAAGTCATTTCATTTTTTTTCTTATATGCAAAGCACCACTTGTTGCTGTGGGACTGGGGTTTCTGATCTTATGAAGGACTGGTGCAGCTGCTGTTTTCACTCCAACAAAGCGGGAGCACATTCAATCACTTGCTTAAATACTGAGACTAGTTGAATAAACAAGTGGAATCATGTGAACTCCTGCTTGTATAGGGTGAAAAATTACAGCCACAACAGCCCTTTGCAGACAAGATTGCTGCTGTAGGATAATTAAAATATAGAAAGTTCTGCTCATATTTCATACTGGTGTTGAGGCCAGTGTTTTTTCATCTGTATGATGAGCCTGTCTTAACTGACAGTATGGTTTCTTCTTTTAGGAGGAGGAGTGTGAAGAATTCCACAAGGGAACAGTGGCACTGGTGGCTATGGTAGATGAAGACATTGTGCCTGCAGTGATTCCATTTCACCCACTCAGTGTATCAGTCATTCTTGAGGATCAGGTGGTAATGTCCCACAGATCTTGGGCAGATGCCCTGGTAATGTTGTTTGGCTTAATATATGCTCTACATTTAAGCTATCCAGAGAAGCTGACTGGCTTCTTTGAGTTCATCCAGATTGTCATCTTAAATCCTGATGATGGAAGAAAGCAGCTCAAACCGAAGTTACAGGCTTTGAGGAGTGAGCTAGATTAAAGTTCTCAGACTGGATATGTTGCGACAGGTCAGTGCTGTGTGAATGTAACATTTTGGCTTTTAGCACAAGTCCAATGGCTAAAAACAACTGACCTGTCAAATATGTTTTTATTGCCAAAAAATAATATACATTTTCTAGAGAACCACGTCATCTCAATGTTTTTGAGGAAAGCAAATATCACTGTATCACTGTAGGCCGATAACTTAAGTTTGAGCTGTCCATACTCCATTGGCAAATGATAATTTTGCTTGAGGAGAAGCTTGTGGTGGAAAAAATATTGAAAAGTATAACCTTTACTTTGAGTGAAAAAGCATCCCATAATGAACATTAATGAGAATGTAGAAAATACTGTGTATGTAAGATACATCTTGCTGAGAATGAACTTTTAGAGTTATTTTTTAAGTAACATCTAAAAAAATGTACTAAAAATTCTGCTCTTCAGTCTTTTGCATGTGTTCCTTTGTAAAACACTTTATTGCTGCTGGTTGGTACTTTGATTTTATCACTGTGAGTTTGTGCTGAGTTTAGCACGACCAAAGGAAGAGACTGTAATGCTGTTATTATTTAAGTTGTCAGGTGTTCATTATTGATTTACTTGTGGAATTCAGATATCAGTAGCAGTAGGCACCTTGCCTGCACTGAATTTTGAGACATAGTCACTGGATTGTTTTTATTTTTCTTAAAGCAGTAATGTGTCAACTTTTATGGAAATTTTATTTTTTACATTTTACCAAACCTATTTGCTTCACGAATTTCCAAAAGAAAAGCTCTCTTTTAATTATTAATATTTTTATCATTTTTTTTGTGACAGCTGGAATATTCAGTAATCAGACTGAATAAATGTTTACATTTGAATGTTTTGGTATTGATTCTTTAATAAATTATTTGCATGTACAGCTGCAAATTTTTTTAAGTGTTTGAATTGAGTTAATGCTAGTTAAATTATTTAAGATAAACGGTTTCCTTAAATGAAATAGGTTGCTGCTGTTTGATAAGAAGTTGTTGCAACTATAGCCTTTTTTTAGCCTTATAAATGAAAATGAGTTGGTTCAACTTGATTTGCAGTAGTCATGTAAGGACAGTTCACTGAAGTTAGTGTAATTTCCATAAGTCAGACACTTAATTTTAATGATTTACAACAACTATTACACACGAGTTCAGAATACTTCAAAAGAAACTAAGATTAACACAGTGAATGAAGTTCAATTTACAATTTACTTAATTTACCTAACTGTATAACAATAAAACTGTGCTTTACTCTTACTCATTTACATAAATGATTTATGCTCAAATTATTTGAGTTATTAAACAAATGGTTTTAGGCAATCAGTTTTCTCAAATCATTTGAGTTTACTTAACTCTGAGGTTTTGCATTGTAGGCTGTATAACACCAATCTTTTTTAATTATAACACTAAGTAAAATGGCTGATTTAAAACTTTAAAGGTGTTCACTGAACATGTAATAGTCAGTTAACAGAAAAATGTGTGTTACATTCTGTTCTTATTATTTGAAGTATACTGTAAAAAAATAAATAACAGTCACAAAAATAAATCCTATTTTTAAACGAACGTATACGTAAAATATCAGTTAAGAGAATAAATATTTTTTGTTGGAAATGGACAAGAAATGTACATTATAATTGTAAATTATTTATTTTTAAACCAATATAAATAAGCCAGAACTAAAATGTTTAAAAAAAACATGAATTTAAATGAAAAGTGAATTATGAATTTAAATTACACCTTACAAAAAACTGTAACTAAAGGTATTTTTTGTGCAACAATATAAACGAAATATAAGTAAAAAAGACCATTTTTGGTCCGAAGCAGTAATAAACATGGTAGTAAATGCAAGGAGAGTGGTGGAAAAGAAGTGGGAGAAACTCGGGGTCAGGGTGAGCGTCCAACATGAACTGGACGTCGAAAGGCCCCTTTAACCTTTCACGGAAAAATTCATTTGGCTCGGGCTCTCCGAACTCACAGAAGCTGTAGTTTCTAAACTCGCGCATGAGCCGAAAACAACATATTCAGTTTGGCCTCTAAAGATCCTGGACTCTACGACAGTTTGTTGTAATGCAGCGCACCATTAAGGTGTTGAGCTTCAGGCACGTTTAATGTTTTAACAGACTAAGCAGATCTTTATCTTTAAATTATTAACAGGTAATAAATTCTGAGCTTTGCCCAGTCTTCAGTGACTCCACGCTGGCCTGGGATTTTGGGGCTATAAAATCACAAATATTTTTTAAACACACGCTCACGAAGAAGGTGCCCTTTTGCAGGTTGTTGACGCTCACGGCAGCTCCATGGACATCAGGCTAAAGTCTATTGCGTCTAAATTCCACATTGACGGTGACCCGCAGAAAACAATGAGCCATTCGTTCAGTTCACAGAAAAATGGTTTGGTAGCCTCAATCACTTCATCTATTATTTGTTGAATGTTAAGTGTTGTGTTTCTAACAGGCACTTTTGTCATTTTACCTTAATCCACGTTTTAGATAATTGCCCCAAAACAAGGCATTTTCCTCAAATGTATTCAACAAGAATAAGTTTAGCCTACCCACGCCATAAGTAACTGAAGACCATTCAGTAAATCGGAATTACTTCACCCTCTTTTAATAGACTTTTACGCCGTAATAGTCCATATTTCGTTTATGAAATATTTGTAGAGATGTGTTTTTTCAATGTTTTGCTGAACTCTGCGTTAAGTCAAACGCTCCCTTTGCGTCACTGCTTTGAGGCGCTCCGCAGTCCTTCACTGTCCGTGTGACTTCTGTGGGATTCTGGACTAGTTTGTAATAATGCTATAGGAAAATCCGCACAAATGCCAATTCTATTCCAGGTGTGTCACTATTCAAATTGCCATGAAAGAGTTCTGTCAAACACCTGCACCAGTGTGGAATAATGCACATATATCACAAAATATTACCTATGCTCAGAGGGTGAAGGCTAGCACATGCTTCCTCCAAGTCACCAAAAGCATCACCACATCTTTTCAAACTGCTGCTAATACAGAACTGAGCTGTACGGCTAAACATGCTTGGAAGAGAGTGATATCTGCCAGTGCAGTTAAGTCGCCTAATGGATGCCCACATTGGATAGCATCTTGCCCACCCAGAGAGAGTAAGGCCAAATTTTATCACAGGTGGCAGTGACATTGCCTGTTATCAAACATGAGCACTCCCAATGACATGGCCAATACTCAGACTGTATTCATTTTTAATAATGAGATGGTATAAATCAGTATAAAAGCCACTGAAATGATCAATATTACAACTTCGTATTCCTCTTACTAAAAACCTATTCCTCTTTGAATTTAAATTGTTTACATAAAACTTTAGATGCCTGAAAAAGCTATTCTCAGCACTCATGTATCTTGACTTTTATTGTTAATCACTATGGCTAAATTTTCCACAATGCCAGTACGGACCAATTACAGTTAAAAACTTTTAGTTCGGTTAAATACAATACTTTCATGAAATACATAATTTCTGTAAAAAGTTGAGATTCAGTGTGTGAAGTCCACCAATAAAAGTACCTCATTTGCATATCATTTACATGAAGCACAACCCATTTCTCAGTAGCATGTGAGCCTATGTCCTAGTAATGCACAGCTTTCCCTACTGACCTAACTTTATACATATCTATATACACTCATGTTCAAAACCCTTTTTCAACGCTTCCCCATAGAATATTCACCTTCAATACATTTGGAAGGGTAAGTAATTCATATGTGAATATGTCAAAATATTTATTTAATTAGACTGTAATATACTTACTGAAAATTGACCATTATGCAATCAAATAAAGCATACCACCATGAAAAAAAAACTGTTGCTAAATTCTTTACACTGATTTCACAGAGCAGGAAAATTAAAGTATCTTTGGAAGTTATTTCGAAAAAAATAAAAAATCTGCAGGAATTTTCATTAAAGTACCCTGACATTTGGGGAAAACTGTGCAAAGCTCTGTGTGTACCCAACACATCAACAAACAGATATCAGTTTAGATCGCCAAGATTGACAACAGGTCAGTAACATGATTTGGTATAAAAAAAAAAACATCCCAGAGAGCTTTTCATCATGCACATCTGTGAAGGCACTATTAATGCTGAATGATATATACATGTTTTGGCAACATATGCTGCCATCCAGACAATGTCCTTTTCAGGGAAAGCCTTGCTTATAGTTAACTTTGGCATTGCTCCATATTAAAAGAGTCCAGGTACTAATATGGCCTGCCTGCAGTCCAGACCTACCACCCACTGAAAACATTTGGCAGATTATGAAATGAAAAATACGACAAAGGAGACCCTAAACTGTTGAGCAGCTGAAATCCTATATCAAACAAGAATGGGAAAACATTTCACTTTCAAAACTACTGCGGTCGGTCTTCTCAGTTCCCAAACAATAACAGAGCATTGTTAAAAGAAGAGGTGATGAAACACAGTGGTAAACCATGTCAAGCATTTTCAATGAAAAACAGGGTTTAAATGATTTGCACTTCATTGGATTTTGTTTTCATTTACATTTTCATAGCATCCCAATGGCACGTTTTTGGAAATGGGGTTTTACATTAATGCTTTATTTAAATTCTAAAACTACATCCTGACAACATATCCATTACAGAAAATGATTAGGCACTGTCAGAGAATGATACTTCATGTGGGCTGGTGCCCATTTTGTGTATAGGGATGGGGGGTAATATCTCTTCTGTTTTTGATGAAAAAACATTTAATTAAGTAAGTTTTACATAAAATCTTCTACACTTAGAACGATATTGCAGTGCCTTTATGCTGGAATGAATGACTTTCCCCTGTTTTGCTAATTCCTTCACTATTACTTGTAGTTATTTTGCTTTTGAATGTTTGATTTAACTTAAATAATTATCTCAATTTTGCTATCCTCCTTGTAAGCCAATAATATCAGACCTGGGGAAGATCTCTGGCTCTTTGCAGTAATCAGTAGCCGAGCTGAAAACAGGCTTTTGGCTAAAAGCTCACTAAAATAAATATTAGACCTTATTCAAAACATATCATATACAGAGTGAAATAATGTGAAACAGAGTGAATACATTCACCTACAATATGGATTTGTGGCAAATTATGGTCAATATAGCTGGATATCTGTTCATTTGCTTGGTTGCATGGGTGTTGCTAGGCCAATTTTAGGGGGCCTTTAGTCCCTTAATGTTATTCACACCTTTGTATGTAAATGCACATGACTAGCCCAAGTCATCTACAGTTTTTTCTTGTTAAGAGTATACTGTAAAAGCAGGGGACAACCTGGGGGAGGCGCTGCTGCTGCTGCTCTAATGCAGTGCTGCCTCTGCTATTCCACCAGAGATCGACTAATGTAACATTCAGCCAATCAGATCAGACCTCATACATTCTAAGCTAATCATATCAGACTTCATACATCCTAAGCTAATCATGTCAGACCTCATATGTTGTAAGCCAAACATATCAGACCTGGGGGAGGGGCTTTTGTTATGCACTGCAAAGTTAACTGACCCGAAGACAGGATTTTGGCTAAAAGCTCAATAAATAAACATTAGGCCTTATTCAAAGTCTATAATGTACAGAGTGAAACAGTGTTAAACAGAATTATTCACCTACAATATGGATATGTGGATATATTCTCAGTACAGCTGGATATCTGTTTTTTTTTTTTACTGGGTGCTTGTTGTTAACTCTAGCTAGCTCACTTTAGTTAACTTTGGGTTTAAGTGAGGTAAAAAGAAGTTAGGCCAACACTGACATTAGCTAACTAGCTGACAAGCCACCTAGTTTAACCCATAGAGTCTGTGGTTTAACCTCACTTCATAGAGTGTGAACGAACAAGAGGTATAGAAATAATGTTACTGACAGCTCTTTATAGTCTTTGTTTTTAGACTTCTAGTGTTCCCTTCACTTTATAGTACTTTATATTATACACTGACCGGCCACTTCATTAAGGACACATCCGTGTATCTACAGTCTTTGTCCATTTTATAGAGTGTGAACGAACAAGAGGAATAGAAATAATGTTATTGACAGCTCTTTATAGTCTTTGTTTTTAGACTTCTGTTCAGTATTTGGAAACAATGACACCAGTATTTGTTTCTCTGCATACTTCGTTAGCCCCTTTTTACCCTGTTCTTCAATGGTCATGACCACCACAGAGCAGGTATTATTTGGGTGGCGGATCACTATTAGCACTGCAGTGGCACTGATGTGGTGGTGGCGGTGTGTTAATGTGTGTTGTGCTGGTGCAAGTGGATCAGACACAGTAGTGCTGCTAGTGTTTTCAAACACTGTGTTCACTCATTGTCCACTCTATTAGACACTTCTACCTTGTTGGCTCACCTTGTATATATAAAGTCAGACACAATAGCTCATCTACTGCTGCACAGTTTGTGTTGGTCTTCCTCTAGTCCTTTACCAGTGCCCACAGGACGCTGTTGGCTGGATGTTTTGGGTTGATGGACTATTCTTAGTCCAGCAGTGACACCGAGGTGTATAAAAACTGCTTGATCCACTCCTACCAGCGCAACACACACTAACACGCCACCACCACCACATCAGTGCCACTGCAGTGCTAAGAGTGATCCGCCACCCAAATAATACCTGCTCTGTGGTGGTCATGACCATTGAAGAACAGGGTAAAAAGGGGCTAACAAAGTATGCAGAGAAACAAATACTGGTGTCATTGTTTCCAAATACTGAAGAGAAGTCTAAAACAAAGACTATAAAGAGCAATAACATTATTTCTATTCCTCTTGTTCGTTCACACTCTATAAAATGGACAAAGACTGTAGATACACGGATGTGTCCTTAATGAAGTGGCCGGTCAGTGTATAATATAAAGTACTATAAAGTGAAGGGAATACTAGTGAATATGTATGTTTGTATTATTAAAACAACAATATTATTCACCACTTCTATTTCCAGGGATTTACCAAGGCCATGCATACACTTGTTGCTATGTGAATTAAACATAATAAATAAAATAATTACATTAAAAATAAATAAAATAAATGCCATAACAGCAATATTACTAATACAGGGTTAAAAGACATGGCATGTGGATACATTTGTGTCTTTCTGTCTTGCTTTTGCAATGCTGAAATCTGATGAGGAAAGATTACTGATTGAGATGATTTACCACACATTTCTATTTAATATTCCAAAAGCCCCCAAGCAGAAATTGCATAAAAACAAGCAGGATTTGCTTTGTGAAACCCCTAACGGCTTCAATGAGGAAGGACAACTGTCACACTTCCGGGTTCTCCTCCCTTGTCTAATGCTCTCCAGGACTCCAATTCCCATAATCCCAATCCTGATGATGTCACTCCGTCCACCAATCACAAACAGCTTCCTCGTTCTCAGTCACCTGAGTACTAATGCTTTACACCTGTGTTTTAGGCTTTATATAGTTCCTGGTTTGTTCTCCTCACTGCGAGGTATTGCCCTTTTTTGGACTACTGAGCGTTTCTTTGACTGTTTTTCTAATCTTGTGTATCAGACCCTTTGCCTGTTTCTGGATATTGCGTTTTTGTGTTTGCCCTTTTGCTCTGGTTGTTTGTGCATTTTTGTGTCCTCTGGTTTTCGACTTTGGCAAGGCTTTTTGGATTCCGATTTTTGGATTTGCCCCTATACTGTCTCTCATTAAACCATTTCCTTTTTAAGATCCGCGAGCGTCTTTCTGTGTTTGTGCAGCATTACAACAACAAATATTGTGTAATGCTTATTACACAGTGGCGTCTGCACAGCAAGGCAATACGATGCTCAATCATCTGTGATTCAATCATAAAGGTTTTTTTTTAAGCTCTCTAAATGCATAAAGTTTCCCCAAGTCGGTGAGTAAGTGTGATCTAAATTTTGACCAAAATTATTGTGATTATGATTTTTGCCATAATGGAACAGCCCTAGGCTGTAGAGGATGTGTTTTTTTTTTTTTCACTTAGAAAATAAACAAAAAAAGACAATTTGACCAAAGGTGTTTATTTACATAACATCTGAGAACATCTGTCAAACACTGAACACACAGTTATTTAGCATCCCCCTCAAGGTCTTGATTTGGAAATGTGGAAGTCACTGATCATTAAGTTTCTGTAATCAGTAATTTATATACCATTTTATCTTCTTCCCATTGCTGCACATCTGTTACCCACCTTTCTAAGACTGCTTGAACAGCCAGCTCCATCTTTAGAATCAGAGAGATGTCATAATTCAAAATAAAAATGAATAAGACAAGGTATCAATTATTAAAAAAAGGGAAAATAGATATATGTAATATAATATCTGGCAATATCTCTGAACCAGTGTGGTGCCCATATTGAGAAAATTTCTTTGCTTCCAGGACATTGCTTGCATAGTTCATGTCCGTTCAACCTATAACAGTATAGAATACCAGGGGAAAAAAACATTAGTTTTCAATGAAAAAATTACAAATACATTTTTAAAAAGTACAAAGCTGTATAAGTACAAAGCTGCTTTGCTGAGGTGGTAATAGCTTTCCGTGAAAGGGAGCTATTCACCTGCTCCACCTCCTCTCCAACTGCTAAACCAGCACCCTCCTGATATGCTCCTCCCCACTGCACCTAAGAGATAGGAAGATGAAAAAGGTAAGTATATACTCAAATAATGTAAATGTGCATGTCCACTGAATTGTAAATGTCAAAACTATGAATCACCTCACATTTCCAAGCATTAGCCTTAGCAAGCATTTCTGATAAAAAGGGGCCCATGGACAGGAGATGCTGCAGCTCAGGACAGTGCTGTGTAACCTTTTGCAAATAAGGGAAGTACTTGCAGGCCACATCTGAACACAGAAATGTTATATTCCCAAGCACTGCTAACTTGGCCACTAACTTCTGCTGAAGAAACAGGGGGTACACAATTATTTCTCCTCTGTATATATTTAGTGCACCAAGCAGGACACCATGCTGGAAAACAGCAAGTCCTTCTTCATCTATTTTGCTGCTGGACTTCCGGGACAATTCTCTAGCCGCTGTCCACTCTGATGCTCCACACACCAGTTTCGCAGAAACCTGTTCAACACGTACATAAATTAAAAAGACAAACAGGGCATATAAAAGATTACATTGTGCAATAATCACAGTGCTACATGTATGTAAAAAGTCAAATTAATTTAATCACTTTTAAGAACACAATTTAAATTAGAAAATAAATTTAACTAAGTAAATAAATAACCTAACTAATAAATTACATGAGTGTAAAAGCGGGAAACTTCCTCATCCTTGTGAATGAACACTCCATCAAAAGATCCTTGTTCTTCCATACTACACAGAATGTCAAATGAAGTAAACCAGTGTTCAGGCTTAAGAATACAACTGAAGATCAAATCAATGGGAAAATAAAAACAAGTTGTTGTATCTTGCAAAACCTTTGAAGTGATAAATGATCCTCCACCTAAATGCAACACATTCTCATTCTTAACTTGCCCAGAACTTTCCTTTAATTTTAGAAAGTAGAAGGATGTATTTCACTAAAAAAGCAAAGAAAACATATTTATATATTTCCTTTTTTCTACAGCAAACAGGTTTTGGGCAGCAAAACACTGGCATTACTGCTACTGAGCACTGATTGGCTGGTGAGTGCAGCAGCTCTTTGGCTGTTCACACTCACAGACGTCATGGGGGTGCATGAGGCGCCATTTTAAACTCCTACAACTCAAGTTTAAAAGCTCTTACAAATATGTCAGCATTGTTAAAATGTTTTATGCTATTCAGTGTTCAGGAAATGAATGTATCATTTTACATAAAAAATGTTTAAGCACTGATAAACTATGGTTTTTCCATCTTAAACCATTCACTTTTTACTCACTGGGGTGCGCCCTCTAGTATTTAAGAAACCTGGAAGACATTACAGAGTGGTAATTCTCCTCTCCACAAGTTCTCTGGTCAGGCATTCATGCTAGTTAGCTACTCTAGTTACAATTACTTTACATTGATATATGTCCAAAAGATCTGTGATGAAGCAGACTCAGAAACTTGTAAAGGATCCATGTGCAGATTTATAAACAACAGGGCAGTCCAAAACTTGTAGTAAAAAGGCAAAGCAAAAAGGCCGTGAGCAAAAGCAGATTCCAAGAGGTCAGGCAGAAGTTCAAAACACCAGAAGGACAGACAAACAAACAATCAGTAGTCAGATTTGAAAGAACTGCCAATACTTCACACCAAGTGGCTGAATTGGAGGAGTATTTAAGGTGTGACTGATTAGGAAGATGATGAGGTGCAGGTGGCTTGATTCTGGGAGCAGGGCTAGTACTCAGGAGAGAGAGACTTCTGGTGGCCAGTTAGTTAATTGCTGACAGTACCCCCCCAAATGGGCAGCCTGGCCGCCTGGGTCAACCCTGTGGCCGTGGAGCAGGATGGTCAGGATGGTCCCAGTGAAAAAACTTGATGAGGGAGAGGTCCAGAATGTCCTCTGACATAACGGCACCTAGAATCCAACAGGACCCAGACCAGGTACGCAGGTGGCCATCAATGTCCAAGGGCGGCAGGGCCTCCACTGGGGTAGAAACCTGAAGACCAGTAGTAGAAACAGGCTTGAGTAATGAAACATGAAAAGTGGGTATGCAACTGAAGCCGATAAGAAACAGGATTAATTCTTCTGACAATCTTAAAGGGCCCTATATACCTGGGACTTACATGGTTTCTTCCATGGCAATGTCAATTTCAAATCCTTGGTGGACAATCATACCCTGTGACCTACTTCATATGTTGATCCTTCTCTGCAATAATGGTCTGCTTGGATGTAGACGAACATGAGCTTCCTCCGATGTTTGCTCACTCCTTGTCATCCAGTCGTCTACAGCTGGAACTTCAGATGGCTCTCCAGACCAGGGAAACAGAGTAGGTTGGTACCCTAGGACACAGTGAAATAGGGTTAGGCCTGTGGAAGTATGGGTTAATGAATTTTGTGCATATTCTGTCCAGGGTAAATAACAGCTCCAGTCATATTGGGAGTTGCTGCAATATGAACATAGAAACCTGCCAGTTTCCTGGTTGAGTCTTTCCATTTGACCATTAGATTGGGGATGATGTGCCAGTCATATTTGGTCCATGACTTCCCACCTTAAGGACACCTTACAGGAGGGGGATGATGCCTTAACTGCTAATAACTTTGTATTACCAACATCATAGTTTTGCTCTGTGGGAGTGAGTTTTCTGGAGTAGAATGCACGTGGATACATTTTCACAGGTGTACCGTGAGGTTGGCCAGTCTGTAACAGCTTTCACTTTGTGATTGTCCATCTGAGCCCCTTGAGCACTGATGATATAGCCCAGAAAGGAAATCATGGATCTGTGGAACTCACATTTCTCAAGCTTTACAAACAGCTGATGCTCTTGCAATTGTTTCAAGATGTGTCTGGCATGAGCAACGTGTTCTTTTTGAATAGATTAGGATGTCATCTATATATAAAATGACACATCGGTTAATCATGTCATGAAGTACTTCATTGATGAATGATTGGAACATGGAAGGGGCATTTACCAGACCGTAAGACATTACCATCTACTCACAGTGCCCACTTGTAGTGACAAAAGCTGTTTTACATTCATCTCCTTCGCGAATTCAGATTAAATTATAGGCACTATGGAGATCCATTTTAGTAAAGATTGTGGCTTGATGAACTTGTTCTAAGGTGGAAGGCACTAAAGGGGGAGGGTAACTGTATTTTACAGTAATAGCATTGAAGCCCCAGTAATCGATGAATGGCCACAACCCACCATCATTTTTCTCAATAAAAAAACCCTGCTGTGGCTGGGTACGTAGAGGGACAGATGTACCCTCTTTCTAGTGCTTCCTGAATGTATTCTTCCATGAAAACAGTTTCAGGAATGGAAAGGGGGAAGACTTGGCTCTTAGGAGGGGTGGTACCTGGCAGCAGTTCTATAGCACAGTCACAGGGATGATGAGGGGGTAATTGTGTAGCTTTTGTTTTGCTAAAAAACTGGATCCGATGGAGGTGAAGTATTCTGTGACAAAGCAGACACTTGTGAAGGATCCATGTGCAGATTTATAAACAACAGGGCAGTCTAAAACTCATAGTACAAAAGGCAAAGCAAAAAGGTCGTAACAGAGAATCAGTCCAAAAGGCCAGGCAGACAGAGCAAAGGGGACAAAAAGCAAAAGCAGATTCCAAGAGGTCAGGCAGAAGATCAAAACACCAGAAAGACAGACAAACAAACACTCAGTAGACAGACTCGAAAGAACTGGCAATACTTCACACCAAATGGCTGAATTGGAGGAGTATTTAAGGTGTGACTGATTAGGGAGATGATGAGGTGCAGATAGTGAGGTGCACCAGAGATAGCACCTATCTCTGGTGGCCAGATAGTGAATTGCTGACAAGATCATCTCCTGTCTAAAATTTTCCCATCACTTTGTTAGAAATCCGTTCCCTAATTGCCAGATTGTATATTTTGTATTGCTGTTGTAGCGAACACTGGCTGAAACGAACACTGGCCGAAACATGACCTCAAGTTGAATGTTTACTTAAACTCATCAACAACCAAAAGCTAAAAGCCTTTTGGCTCCAGCGAGTCTGGAGCTGGAGGTGTAAATCTGTCACTTATCACCCCCAACTCCCAAAATCAGTCGATTTACGGCTGAATCAAGGAACAGCACCCCTCTCTCTCTCTTGACCCAGGGGCAACAGGACCCCTCATTGGAATGCAGCTGCAAGGCTCACCAAAATCCTGTGAACAACTCAAAGTAACAGAAAGTACATTTCTAATGTATACATCCAACCCAAACTGTAACCATTCGTTAGATCTCTTTTCAACTAAACTAGACATACCAAGAACGGGACTGATACGACGACCTGGACTGGAGATTTCAGTTTCCTAAATTCCCTGAGGATCTCAAGCATGGACCCACAGCACCCCCAAGGGGTGAAAACGAGGATTACCACGCCACCACCTAAGGACTGTTACGCACAAAGGATCCCAGGAAAACTCATTGATATGCATGCTCGACTATCAACTTTATCTAACCTCACGAGTGATGATGCTTGTATTTGTATACTCAGTTACTTAAAGTGTATTCATCCTTTCTTTGTCAGACGTTAGGAATGTGTGGGATAAATGTCTGAAGTTACCGAAATAACCATTTAAAGTAGTGATTTTAGACCACTATGCACCTAGGTTTTCTTGTCACTTATTTTATTTAGCCCTCTATATTGTTACTCTTCTCATTTACTTGATATAGTCATTTGAAGTAATGATTTTACTGTGTTGGAAGTTCCTGCAACGGAAAGACACCCAAGGATTATCTATATAATTGTTTCTGCCTTTGCCATAGTTGTTCTCAGATAATGTGGGTAGAAACTACACGTAGATACCTAAAACGTTAGATTTGCAGGTTATGGATTTTAGTAACCTAATTGATCCGAAAACTGTTTTGTTTAATCGAATTAAACTTTTAAACCTAGAAGGAACAAAGGAGGGAGTTCCCTGGTAGGGCGCACGGAAAAACCCCCACCAATCAGGACCAAGAATTAGGAATAGCTAATTATCCGTTAGGTGAGAGAACCTATCAACACCTCTGCTCCACCCCTGAAGGGAAGGGCCAACAGTCGGGCAAAACCGGCGCGCAGTCCAACTTTAGTCAGTTCGAGCTCGCGTTCCAAAGAATTAGCAACTGCCAAGTCCATGCCAACCGCGGTTAGGAAATTAGAATTTAGAACGCTTATATCAGATCTGAAAGTTCGTGTCGTCTGTGTAGTGTCTTTGTTTGTACCTGTAAGTAACCCAACCTTAGAGAGGAAAGTGAAGATTCCTTTACGTGGCCAAGTAAGGAATTTCTTCAAGTTTCAGCTCTGACGAAGATAAGTAGTTGTTTAGGTTAATAGTCTCGAAATTTGACTGTATCCATCATAGCCACCTTGAGTCAAGGCAATCCGGGACGGCAGACCTGAGATTCCCTTCGAGCCACACCTCAATCTGCAGGCAGATTGACCCGAAGGGCCGCCTCGCTGTAGGCTACAGCCTCAAGAAGCAAGCCAGGATCCGGAATCCCTTCCTGGTCTACACCTCAACCGCCGAGCGGGTCAACACCGAGCGACCACCCAGATTCCAAGCTCCATCATCGGGTAGTCGAGCCGCCTTGAGCTGGTCATCGACCGCGGTGCATCGCCTGTGCGAAGCCCCACCGAGCCTCCCGGTCCAGCGACGGAACGTCAGCGTGTGAGCTCCCGCCGGGTCTCAGGCGACCCATCTCAGAGGACCAGTAGTCCGGGTTCCCGACTCCAAAGTAAGGCTATCTTTCATTTGTGCAGTCAAATTTCGACGCTATTTTACTTGATAAGAATTCTCTTTTAGATGTGCTGGTTAGGCTAAGTTAACCTATAGACTCTTTTGGTCCTTAAATTTCGAATTGCTTCCCAGGGAGCGCCCTCAGTCACCCCCTCATACCCGTTTAAACTGTGAAATAGGTTACGTTACCTGAGCCACTCCATTGTTGGTTAGTAACAGGACAAAGGTTACACTTAAGGCCAGAGCTAGGGTTAGGTAAAGGAGATAGGTTAAGCTTAAGGCCAGAGCTAGAGTTAGTCGTAGGACAATTGTTAAATCTAGGTCCAAAATGAGGGTTGGGATTAGGTTTTGGATTGATTTTAAGAAGAGATTTGTGGTTAGTATTGGGACAAAATTTAAATTCATGATCAGAGGTAGGGTTAGGCATAGGACAAGCATTAAACGTAAGGCCAGAGCTACGGTTAGGTTTGGGAAATGTCATAAATGTATATGACAAGGGTTAAAATAAAGGCCAGAGGTAGGGTTACGGTTAGGAAAATGGTTAAATGTAGGTCTAAAATGAGGGTTGGGATTATTTTTGGATTGATTTTAAGAAGAGATTTGTGGTTAGTATTGGGACAAAATTTAAATTCATGATCAGAGGTAGGGTTAGGCATAGGACAAGCATTAAACGTAAGGCCAGAGCTACGGTTAGGTTTGGGAAATGTCATAAATGTATATGACAAGGGTTAAAATAAAGGCCAGAGGTAGGGTTACGGTTAGGAAAATGGTTAAATGTAGGTCTAAAATGAGGGTTGGGATTATTTTTGGATTGATTTTAAGAAGAGATTTGTGGTTAGTATTGGGACAAAATTTAAATTCATGATCAGAGGTAGGGTTAGGCATAGGACAAGCATTAAACGTAAGGCCAGAGCTACGGTTAGGTTTGGGAAATGTCATAAATGTATATGACAAGGGTTAAAATAAAGGCCAGAGGTAGGGTTACGGTTAGGAAAATGGTTAAATGTAGGTCTAAAATGAGGGTTGGGATTATTTTTGGATTGATTTTAAGAAGAGATTTGTGGTTAGTATTGGGACAAAATTTAAATTCATGATCAGAGGTAGGGTTAGGCATAGGACAAGCATTAAACGTAAGGCCAGAGCTACGGTTAGGTTTGGGAAATGTCATAAATGTATATGACAAGGGTTAAAATAAAGGCCAGAGGTAGGGTTACGGTTAGGAAAATGGTTAAATGTAGGTCTAAAATGAGGGTTGGGATTATTTTTGGATTGATTTTAAGAAGAGATTTGTGGTTAGTATTGGGACAAAATTTAAATTCATGATCAGAGGTAGGGTTAGGCATAGGACAAGCATTAAACGTAAGGCCAGAGCTACGGTTAGGTTTGGGAAATGTCATAAATGTATATGACAAGGGTTAAAATAAAGGCCAGAGGTAGGGTTACGGTTAGGAAAATGGTTAAATGTAGGTCTAAAATGAGGGTTGGGATTATTTTTGGATTGATTTTAAGAAGAGATTTGTGGTTAGTATTGGGACAAAATTTAAATTCATGATCAGAGGTAGGGTTAGGCATAGGACAAGCATTAAACGTAAGGCCAGAGCTACGGTTAGGTTTGGGAAATGTCATAAATGTATATGACAAGGGTTAAAATAAAGGCCAGAGGTAGGGTTACGGTTAGGAAAATGGTTAAATGCAGGTCTAAAATGAGGGTTGGGATTATTTTTGGATTGATTTTAAGAAGAGATTTGTGGTTAGTATTGGGACAAAATTTAAATTCATGATCAGAGGTAGGGTTAGGCATAGGACAAGCATTAAACGTAAGGCCAGAGCTACGGTTAGGTTTGGGAAATGTCATAAATGTATATGACAAGGGTTAAAATAAAGGCCAGAGGTAGGGTTACGGTTAGGAAAATGGTTAAATGTAGGTCTAAAATGAGGGTTGGGATTATTTTTGGATTGATTTTAAGAAGAGATTTGTGGTTAGTATTGGGACAAAATTTAAATTCATGATCAGAGGTAGGGTTAGGCATAGGACAAGCATTAAACGTAAGGCCAGAGCTACGGTTAGGTTTGGGAAATGTCATAAATGTATATGACAAGGGTTAAAATAAAGGCCAGAGGTAGGGTTACGGTTAGGAAAATGGTTAAATGTAGGTCTAAAATGAGGGTTGGGATTATTTTTGGATTGATTTTAAGAAGAGATTTGTGGTTAGTATTGGGACAAAATTTAAATTCATGATCAGAGGTAGGGTTAGGCATAGGACAAGCATTAAACGTAAGGCCAGAGCTACGGTTAGGTTTGGGAAATGTCATAAATGTATATGACAAGGGTTAAAATAAAGGCCAGAGGTAGGGTTACGGTTAGGAAAATGGTTAAATGCAGGTCTAAAATGAGGGTTGGGATTATTTTTGGATTGATTTTAAGAAGAGATTTGTGGTTAGTATTGGGACAAAATTTAAATTCATGATCAGAGGTAGGGTTAGGCATAGGACAAGCATTAAACGTAAGGCCAGAGCTACGGTTAGGTTTGGGAAATGTCATAAATGTATATGACAAGGGTTAAAATAAAGGCCAGAGGTAGGGTTACGGTTAGGAAAATGGTTAAATGTAGGTCTAAAATGAGGGTTGGGATTATTTTTGGATTGATTTTAAGAAGAGATTTGTGGTTAGTATTGGGACATGGTTTAAATTTAGGATCTGAGGTAGGGCTAGGTATAGTTCTAGGGTTAAAGTCAAGGCCAGAGCTAGGGTTAGGTTTAGGAAAATGGTTAAATGTAGGTCTAAAATGAGGGTTGGGATTATTTTTTGGATTGTTTTTAAGAAGAGATTTGTGGTTAGTATTGTGACAAGACTTAAATTTAGGTTCAGAGGGTTATTTATATGACAAGGGTTAAATTCAAGGCCAGAGTTAGGTTTAGGAAGATTCTTAAATGTAGGTCCAAAATGAGGGTTGGCATAAGGTTTTGGATTGATTTTGAGATGAGATTATGTGGTTAGTTTTGGGAAAAGTTTAAATTTACGATCAGAGGGAGGGTTAGTTATTGGACGAGTGTTAAACTTAAGGCCAGAGCTAGGGTTAGAAAAATGGTTAAATGTAGGTCCAAAATTAGGGTTGGTATTGGGTTTTGGATTGATTTTAAGAAGAGATTTGTGGTTAGCATTGGGATAAAGTTTAAATTTACGATCAGAGGTAGGGTTAGGAATAGGACAAGGTTTGAAGACTCTACACTGAAGTTTTTCATGGACTCCTAACTACTACTACTACTACTACTACTACTACTACTACTATTAATATCAGGAGTATAATAATTTTGTAGGTAGTTTGACCAGAGGAGGATGGGTCCCCCCATGTGAGCCTTGGTTCCTCCCAAGGTTTCTTCCTCAGCTCTGAGGGAGTTTTTCCTTGCCACTGTCGCCCCTGGCTTGCTCACTTGGAGGATTTACATTTCATGTTAAAACTTTGTCTTTAATGGATTTCTGTGAAGCTGCTTTGTGACAACATCAGTTGTAAAAAGCGCTATACAAATAAATTTGATTTGATTTGATTTGATTTGATTTGAAGTCAAAGCCAGAGTTAGGATTAGGATTAGGGAAATGGTTAAATGTAGGTCCAAAATGAAGGTTATGCTTAGTTTTTGGATTGATTTTAAGACAAGATTTGTGGTTAATATTGAGACAAGGTTCATATTTAGCACCAGAGGTATTGGTAGAATTCGGACAAGTGTTAAACTCAGGTCCAGGGCTAGGGTTAGGAAAATGATTAAATATAAGTCCAACATTGGTTTTGGGATTAGTTTATGGATTGATTTTAAAATGAGATTTGTGGTTAGTATTGAGACAAGGTTTAAATTTAAGACCAGAGGTATGGTAGAAGTACGACAAGGGTTAAACTCAAGGCCAGAACCAGGGTTAGGCGTTAGAGTAGTAAAGTGTGCAAAAATAAATGTCCAGAATAGCGAATGTGTCCAGGAGTACCAAACCGCCCGCGATCCTAACTTTTCCATAGATTTAAAGCACAGAAATGTCCCAGATTACAGACATGTCCGTACTCTGGTTCTGCACTGATAGATGGTGTTATTTCACCCAATTTTTTTGTGTGCCACCAGTGGAGACTAATCTAATTATCAATATATCCAGGGCCTGTTGGTACTTCTTTCCCCTAACTCCTCTCAAAAGTAGGCAGGGACATCTGGGATGGGTGGGGCCAGATTACCAAAGTGTCCCATGACTCTTAGGTAGTCCTTTCCCCTAACTCCACCCAAAATGGGGGGGGGCATCAGGGAGAGTCAGGAGGGTTGGGCTGGAGTACCAAATTGTCATTTTGGTACTCCTTTTCACTAACTCGTGTGTTGATTCCCAATGTCTATTGGGAGAGGGCCGGCAAGCCTTGTCAAGTTTGGTGCTGGTGCGACATTCCCTTAGCTTGCCACACCCTCCCATATCTTAACCTAAACCTAACTGTTCAGCAGGCTGTATCTCCTTGACCTTTGACCCTAGGATCACAAAACTTGGATCCGGTCATCGTGCTGATGGGCTGTCAGAGCCTGTCAGCTTTGGTGGTGGTACACCTTGCTGTCTTACCAGAGCAGGGGAGGCCTTTTTATCTTAGGCATCTGCCCACGGCCTTAGACAAAGGCCCAACGACATGTCTGAGTTTGGCTCTTCTGCAAACCCGTGTTCCCTCAGTGACCTTGGAACACGAACAGCTTATCCTCTGTCAGTGTAACCCTCTGACAGCCTCTCAAGCCTACCTCAGAGCTTTGGGCTCGGAAAGTCCCAGGCATGCCTTTTGGCTTCTGGTGTGTTTTGGTGTTTGGAAGGTGCTGAAAAACTCAATGTTAGGGGAAAGAAGTACCAAAGCATCCGGGAGTACCCAAGCATCTAGGGATCAAATCTCAGTGATCTTTTGACCTAGATTCATCAAATTCTGATATGGGTAACATCCCTGTATGATGACAAACCTTATTGAGTTTGGTGCTTCCACAACATTGCCTTAGCTTGCCACACTCTCCCTTACCTTAACCTAAACCTAACTATTAAGAGGGCCATCTCTTCTCAACCTTTGACACTAGGATCACCAAACTTGGATCCGGTCATCGTCCCGATGGGCTGTACGAGCCTGTCAGTTTTGTTGGTGGTATGCCCTTGCACTCTCTTACCACAGCAGGTGAGGACTTTTTGTCTTAGGCCTCTGCCCAATGCCTCAGCGCTCAAAGGCCTGTAACTCCACGACCTTTGACCCCAGGGTAACCAAACTCAGACATGTGCTGAAGGCCCAACCAACATATCTGATTTTGGAGCTCCTGCGATCTCACGTTCCCTCGATGACATTGGAACACCTCCAAAACAGCTTATCCTCTGTCAGTGTAACCCTCTTAGAGCCTCTTAAACCTATCTTGGCATGCTGTTCACCTTCGATGGCTTGTACCAGTCAGAGATTTGACGTGAGGGCTCGGGGGGAGGTGCTTGATGACATATTGGGGCGCTGAGGTGGGCAAGGACAGGAAGTAGCTTTTGGGGAGGGCTAGGGGCAAGGGACCAGCAGATACTGGCTCAGTCAAGCCCCTCTGTGCGTTTCTGGTGTCTTTTGGTGTTTGTAAGGTGCTCAAAAAACAACAAAAAAAGCGATGTCTGACCAGAGGAGGTGATGTCTCACCAGAGAAGGTGAGGCCTTTTTATCTTAGGCCTCTGCCCAAGTCCTGAGTGTTCAAAGGCCCGTAACTCTGTGAACTTTGACACTAAGGTAACCAAACCTAAATTGAATGTTGTTTTCAGCCCATTGGGATGCAACACATATCCAAATTTGGTGACTCTAAGTCTACTACTAAGGTTGGCTTACTGCAAGTATCAGTGTTCTGAGGACACTTTGGAACTCCCAGGACGTTTTGGTACACCTCATAAGTGCAGCGGCTGTATTTGCAGCCAAGGCCCCGAATGGCCAGAACACAAAACAAAGGAGTCTAGCGAGTTGGGGGAAGGTCGTAGAACCACCAAATTTGGCAAAATTTATCAACACTCTAACATGCTAACCTCACCCAAAGTTCCCTAGCACATTTTTTAAAAAATCTTTGAAAAATGTTTATGGGATTTCGCATTCATTTTTTTTATATTTAAAAGGCCATAACTCCGCATAGGAAGGTGAGATCTGGAAAATTCTTTCACCATCTGGTCACATTTTATGAGTAGGTTTCAAGACCATATCCAGCCATTTTCATGATCCAGCCCCTTCGAAGTATCAGCCAAGGCCATCACATGGGAGGGCCTTCTCACTAATTTCTCAAAAAATTGGAACGGAGGCACCATCTCTTATGCAGTTGAATACAGATATTTTTACATGTTCATTGCAATTCATACCTCCATCACTAGTAGGGCCTGAGTGCGAATGCATCATTTACCAAAGTGGACATGGTTAGGAACCCAATGGATCCTAAACAATAGATTACCAATATGTCCCAGGATGCCTCTATGCTCCAATCTCTTTTTGGGTTGGTCAGATACCCTGTCACCTCCATGACCTTCACATTTACCGTGGAGTACCAAAGTGTTCCAAGACACTTCTATACTCTTTTTCTCTAAACTATAAAAAATGGACCCCTGACCTTCACCCCCACTGGAGTACCAAAGTGTCCCAGGATGCTTCTGTACTCCTTTTCCCTAAACTACAAAAAATTTACCCCTGACCTTGACCTTCACCCCTGATGGAGTACCAAAGTGTCCCAGGACGCCTTCATACTCCTTTTCCCTACAATGCTTAAAACAGGATCAGACTCAAGAATACCACAGCATCCTGGTGGTCCATGTGGTGATCAAAAATCTACCGGAGCTCATACAAGCCCAGTATGCTTGGTGGCAGCTGTTAAGGGCCTGGGGAGCCTCCTTGTCGAGTCTGAGTGCGATCGGATGATAAAAATTGAACCGGGCCGTAGGTGTCTGACGACCCCGAGAAGTGCTTGGAAGGGTGCTGAGATGCTCCCCATTTAGATTGGGAATGATCAGACTTGAGTTAGTGAAAAGGAGTACCAAAATGTCCCAGAACACTTTGGTACTCCAGCCTGACCCTCCCCAAAGCCCCTCTCCCACTGTCGATAGGAGTTAGGGGAAAGAAGTACCTATGGGTCCTTGGGGACTTTGGTTCTCCGGCTTGAACCTCCCTGATGCCCCTCCCCCCATTTTGGGTAGGAGTTAGGAGAAAGGAGTACCTAAGGGTCAAGGAAATATAACCACCTATAAGATGCTTTGGTACTAACAGGACACTTTGGTAGTCCTTTCCCCTAATATTTTTATAAGATGCAATAAAATTGAAAGATGCACACTTTTGTGTCGAGGGGCTCAATTTGAGCTCATCAGTCATGGTCTCCTGCCCTTAGGCCCTATACAAAGCTACTTCCTGCTCCGTTATGTGAACCAGCACATGTCCCTGACCTCACACATTCACCCTGACCTGATCTCACCCCCTCACCCCAGACCTTGGCCTTGGTGTCTGTGGCTTCTTGACACTTTGCAGTTGTTAGGCATTTGCCATTGTTTTCTTCAAGGTTGCTAAGCAGTTGCTATGGTATACTAGGTGTTTGCTCAGCAGTTCCCTAGTGGTTGCTATAGTATCCCTGGTGTTTGTTAATTTGTTACTAGGGGGTTACAGGTGGTTGCTACAGTCAAGTCATATCAAAAGTTATTTGTTTAACATGTTTTTACAACATGCGTTGTCACAAAGAAGCTTTACAGAAAAATCTAGGTCCATGAGCGTCGCTCAAGGTAAATCTCACCAACAGCAAGAGAAAAACCTCAAAATGGGAACCTATCCTCCTCTGGTCCACGCAAGCAAAACAGTAACATAAAAGCAATATGGACAAAGAATAAGATATTTCCATTAGTATAAAATATTTAAAAAATACAAATAGTTTGAGTATGTGCAGCAGCAGTATCATCAGGTGGGTAAGTATCATGCAAGTGAGATTAGCATAGAGTTGTACAGCAGGAAGCTCCATGGTGGTCAAAATAGTCCAGAAGGCAGACGAGCAGTGAACACCCAATCAAGGCAGATGAAGCAACAGCATCAGACCCACAGGATGGGCAGTTGTTTTGCTCAGCAAAGAAACACACAGGCAGTTAGTTCTGTAAATACAGACTGATTACAGTGTATAGTGTTAACAGAGTGCAGCAGAGACTCCGGCAGGCCGAGCTATTACAGTTTGCTAAAAGGGAGAGCGAGAAGGTAACAGAAACATGAAGGCAACCTGAGATGTCAGCGCCCCTCTGCTCCACCGTCAGCAAACTTGAGTGAGAGCATGAGAGCAGCAGAATCACAGCACCGACACCCCCACTGGCTGCAGCATTCTGGACTAACTGAAGCTTGTTAAGGCTTTTGCTGAAACATCCAGAAAGCAGGATTTTACAGTAATCTAGCCTTGAGGTAATAAATGCATGAACTAGCTTTCCTGCATCCTGTAGAGACAGTGCATTTCTTAGTTTGGCAATATTGCAAATACAGAGGTAAGCTATGCTAGTAATATTGGTTATATGTGCATCGAAGGACAGATCAGGATCAATTGTGACACCAAGGTTTTTTACAGATGTTCCTGATGCAACTGAGAAACTATTAAGCTGGACTAAGAAGAAGAACGGCTGTTTTCTCTGAGTTTACTTTTTTTTTCATTTATTTGTTTCCTATGCAAATATCAGCTTAGTTGTGCCACAGCTGTTTCCAAAATCTTTGACATAAAGGGATTATTTGAGATGGGTTTATAATTTGATAGCTTGCAGGGATCAAGATTAGGTTTCTTAGAGGTCTAATTGCTGCTAGTTTAAGAGTTTGTGGTATATAATCAAGGCTAAGGTTTTAGGGGATGAGGACCTCTGGTATTCAAAGCCAAGAGTGCAACTGAGAACTTTTAGGAATTGGAATATGCAAGTAGATGTTTTTGAAGAGGACATAATTTTAACTAGCTCTGTTTGTTGAAGTTAAAGGAATCCAACCTCTCCGCAATAGTCACGCTGTATTCAAGATCTGGATTAGCTTTGTAGTTCAGCAGGTTTGCAGAGGTTGACTGTGCGTTTTGAGTTTTTCGCCTGATTGTTTCAATTTTGTTATTGAAAAAAATCATAAGATCATTGCTGCTGTAGACAGATGGCATCTGGGGTTCAGTAGCTGTTTGGTTCTGAGTCAGTTTAGAAATTGTGTTAAGTAATAATCTTGGATTCATATTCTTATTTTCAATCAGAAAGAAGAGGTGTTTGAGAGGTTGATCGTGCTGCAGTAAGTGCCCTTCTAAGACTCTCCTTCCAGGCGGAGTGGAATACTTCTAATGTAGTCGATCACCATTTTTATGATCTACACACCATGGGGCGAGCTTTTGTGCCTTATTTTTTTACTTTTTAATGGAGCCACATTATCTAGAGTAGAACACAAAATATCCTCTGAGCACTCGGTCATAACATATAATTTGATAGGTTCAGACAGACAGCTGATAGGAGCTGATAATTGTGGGAGGTTTCTGAAACAGCCACTACCTATGGAGAATGTTATAGTCTGCTTGACATGATAGTGTGGCCATGAACATGTATTATGACTAAAGCGAATTTCAGATGAGATTAAGTAGTAATCTGAGACAGCTGTGCTCTGAGGGAGAATGGCTAAAGGATCTATGTTTACACCAATAGTCAAAATTAAGCCAAGACTAAGGTTGCAATAATTAGTGGACCCCTTCATATTTTGAGTGGAACCAACAGAGTCTAAGATAGATACAAACATCTTACTTAATGGATCCTGTGGTTTGTCAAAGCAGATATTAAAATCTCTGACAATTATTATTCAAGAGTGTTATTAAACTTGATAGAAAGGCAGGAGATCCTTGTAAGAACTCAAAATATGGCCCTGGTACCCAGTAAATTGTGTTGAAAATTGTAAATTAGTGAAAATGAATTCTTATTTGTTTCTCAATCACTTTTATTATGAAAAACACTGCCAAAAGAAGAGAATTTTTGCCTGCTTTCTGGTTCATGCCTAAAGCTTTTGTATAAATGATCACTATACCTCCACTTGGACTGCTTAAACAAGGGCTGTGTACATAATTGTAGCCGAGGGCTATTCAGGTCTAATCTAAATTTCTGTGACACAGACACAGAGCATCAAGAGCATGATCAGCAATAAATAATAAATAACAGCTTTAGATGTAAGAGATATTTTGTTAAGTAGTCCTAGTTTTAGACCAAAGGTGCTGTCATTGCAAATTGGTTGAACTGGTATGATATTGATTAGATTAGTAAAACAAACCTTTCAAGGTTTTCTGACATTTTGTTTCATTCAGTGAACAGATAAGTCTCAGTTGGATAGAACCTATGTGGCATCTCAAGGCAGCTAGCAGATGATTGGTTTAGTCTGTCTGTCTGCTGCCTGGTCTTGGCTCTCATTTGTCGGCAACTAACCACCCTACACTGACAAATATCTCAGACATTATCTAAGACCAGGCTTGCCCTCAAAAGTAAACCAATTATCTAAAAAGCCCATAAGGTTTTCTGAGCACCACTTGAACAACCAGCAGTATAGCAACCATAACCTGCTTTTATGTCATAGGGCTTCTCCACCTGAGCCCTCCAGTAAAGTTCTCTGCTGGTACTACTCTGGGAACCCTCCCATTCTCCCCTTCAAATGTTGGATGATGTAATACCTTGGCAATGTTACATGATAGGCTCTGCACTTTGTTGTCCCACCAGGGGTTGTCAATTTGTTCTCACTAGGTCAAAAGGTGAAGAATATGGCCCTTTGGTGCTGTGTGGATGCTTTAGTAATATAAGACCCTAGCTGTGAAGTTTGGGACAGCACCCACACAAAACATAACACAGAAACATGCATAGGAGATGACGACCATTCCCATGCTAGTCCCGTGTTTCTAGCTCTTCTCAGAAGCTACTTCCTGTCTCTACCCACTTTGGGGCCAACGCTCAAATATATCATCAGGCACCTTCATATGTCCACACGTCGAATTTGGGACCTGTACAACCCCCCAAAGCCAATAATTAACCCCATGCCAAAAATATGTAAGGCTGTGTCAGGAGGCTCTTGGCTTGGTACACTGCATCAAGTTTAAGGTTGGGGTGGAAGTGTTTGGCCATGTCACAAAATACAAGGTTGCAGGAGCGTGAAATTTACATGTGTCAGACTTCCCAAGGGCCTGACCAACATATTCAAATTTCAGGGCCCAGAGTCAAAAGAGCAAAGAGACATGGGCCTCTAAACTTGCATTTTGTGGCTGGTGGAGGTAGGTCATACAGCACATCCTATTTGGGATTGGTATGACCCTGCCAAGGCAAAAAATCTACCCTATGACTCGGTCAAGTGGCTCTAGGGTTGGTACACTGCTTGAGAATTAGAGTTGGAGTGGGAGAGAGGCAAGTCGTAGGGTCACCAAAGTCAGAACACATTGTCTCATCAAGACACTACTCATATGTCAATTTGGTGACCCTAAGCCTAGAGGTTGCAGAGATATAAATGTAGACACTGTGGTATTATACACACACTTTCATAATACACAACCCTAACACTGAAATTTGGCACAGTACCAAAACACCAAATGACATAAAAAATGTGTAGGGAAGATCAAGATGAGCTCTCCATGCCAGTCCCATTTCCCTAGATCCTCCCTCGAGTTACGTCCTGTCTCCACTCACTTAGGAGGCTGATATTCGAATATATGGTCTGGCATGCCCCCCCTCCCTGAGCCCAATTCTTAAAATTTGGGATGGATACAACCCCAGGAAAATTGGCAAAAAAACCTATCCTGGGCATTGGATTAGAGTTGGGGTGGGACAGAGGTGGGACAAGGTCGTAGGGTTACTGTCATCTCATCAAGACACTATGCATATGTCAATTTGGTGACCTAGGCCCAAAGGTTGCAGAAACATGGCCCCAGTCTCTTTGGTACTATGTGGACCCTGTGGAACTTTAAGGCCCAAATATTATTTTGTTCAGCATCAAAACATCCATCGACACCAGAAAGGCACCAAGCAATTCAAGATGAGCACATCTGTCTGGATCTCATGTCCCTAGCTCCTGCCAAAAGATGGCCTTCATGAATTTCCTGCCACACTGTTACTACTGCAATTGCATTATAGGGTTGTGTGGCCGCTTTGATACTAGTCCCTGAGTTTCTAGGCCTCTAGGGTCATATATGGATACTTTAGAACATTATTGTTAGCAAATTGCTATGTCCACCAAATTTTATGTCATGCATTAGCACATTTTGACAACAGCCCAGTATGGTTAAATTGGCATTTAAACCTGCTTTTTTTTCAAGGGTAAGGAACCAGTAGCACCATAAGGTCTGAGTAGCACCAAATAGCTAATACCATTAAACAATGTTCAACATACACTAAACTGTGATACATTGATGACTACACTATACCAAATATTGTGATGGAGTTTGGAGCAAGACATTGCTCAATGTGGGCTGGCCACTTTAATGCTATTTAGACACGTTGGTGCTATTTGACCCAAGCGCTGTAGCAAACAAAACCAAAATGCATGTCTAATCGGTGTCATGAGTAACAACAATAGAGTCTGCACAGTTACATTACATGTCTGTTTATCCAATGCTTCATGTTTGCACAAACACACACTAAACTCTATGGAGTCATAACGCCCCCACCCCACAGTAAATTCTGTAAAGGCATAAAGTACCCCTACCCCCCCCACACACACACTAAACACTTTGAAGGCATAAAGTACCCACACACACACACACGCACACAAAATTCTCTGGAGGCACACACCATGTAAACTCTGTGAAGACATAAAGTACTGCCCCACAACACACAGTAAACTCTGTGGAGACATACAGTACTGCACAGTAAACTCTGTGGAGACATATGGTACTGTCCCCCCACACACAGTAAACTCTGTGGAGACATATGGTACTGTCCCCCCAAACACAGTTAACTCTGTGGAGACATACAGTACTGCACCTCACCAACACACTTTAGGCATGTATGAGCTCACTGTTCAAACATGCAGCTTTTCCTGAGACACACACACACACACACAAACTTTCCTCAGCTCCTTAAACTGGCAGAGGTCCAAAAGAGAGTTTGCACGCACACACACACACACACACACACATACACACACTCAGAACAGGCAAACACGCAATGCTTGCAGCACTGAGTGAGTGAACGAGCTGCCATGGTAACAAAACTCCACCCCTTTAGGGTGGGGAGCGGATTTTTAAGCTGTGGAGAAAACACTGCTCTACTTTTCCTACAGAAAGAGTGAGAGAGAGCAGGGGATAGAGAGACAGTCAGAGAGAGAGAGAGAGAGAGAGAGAGAGAGAGAGAGAGGGGTGGGGCTTCTCAGTCTGGAAACAGAAACTTTTTCCTGAAAAACACCGAACAAGCTCTGACAAGAGCACACACACACACGCTCACAGGGCGTGGTGCAGCAGAGTGTTAGACAGTGCGAGTGTGAGCTGTGCTGTGAGTGTGTGTGAAAATGGGTGAAGACGGAATTCAGATCGAAAGAAGGAGCATTACAGACGGACATGAGAGCCAAGAGCTGCACGTCCCGGACCCCCCGGACCCCTCGCAGGTTCACACCCTGTCCCAGCCTGAGCCAGATGGTGTGTGTGCCATCACGGTTCTGACCCTGCTGGACCAACTGGTGAAGATGCTGGATCGCGTCCAGGAGGACCAGAGCCGTCTGGAACAGCGACAAGCTCAGGTGGAGGGCGCTGTCCTCGGGATCCAAAACAACATCACCAAACTCAGCAAAAACCACAGCATCACCGCAAACACCCTCAGCAAGCTGCTGGACAAGAGCCGCAAGGTCAGCGTGCACATGAAGGAGGTCAGAGATCGCATGGAGAAACAGGCCGTCCAGGTGAAGAAGCTAGAGGCCAACCACGCGCACCTGCTCCACAGAAATAACTTCAGAGTGCTCATCTTCCAGGTGAGGGGGCATGTCTATAACAGAAGTGGGACAAAAATCAGTAAATAATATCGTGATACAGTCTCTACTGAAGCATGATCAGCAGACTGGAACCAAAATATCTAAACCCTAAACTGATCAATCAGCATGACTTCTGAGATTTACCTGAGGGTCACTACTGCACAACTCCTCTAGAGGGTGCTACTCCAACTGCAATAAAGGTAGAGTGAATAAAAGCTAGCTAAAGTGGAAAAAGAAAAAAATCAAATTAATAATTTTCAGCGTTAGTCTATCAAAACTAAAAACAGATGTGTGTGTGTGTGTGCGTGTGTGTGTGTGTGTGTGTTTGAGTGTGTGTGTATATGTGTGTGTGTTTGAGTGTGTGAGTGTGTGTGTTTGTGCGTGTTTGAGTGTGTGTGTGTGTGTATGTGTGTGTGTGTGTGTGAGAGAGAGTGTGTGTAACAGTGCAGCTCTACATTTCACAGATTTAAAACATCTCAGACATTTGACAGTTAGAGTCAAAGGTCAGGGGTTAAGCACTTAGCTTTAGCAACCTGGGTGTGGAAAATCTCTCTCACACACACGCAGACATTCTCTTTTTCATACACAAATACATGCACACATACACATTCTCTTAGGTACACAGTGACACACTCCCACTTACACACATACAAACACACTGAGTCTGTGTGTGTGTGTGTGTGTGTGTGTGTGTGTGTGTGTGTGTGGGTGGGTGGGTGGGTGGGTGTGGGTGGATATGTGTGTGTGTGTTTGAGAGAGGGAGAGAGAGAGAGTCTTTGTGTGTGTGGTTTGATGCTACATCAGTTTTGACTATGACAGTTCAGTAGAACATTAAATGATTTACTACCCATAATTCTGCTTTATTGAGCTGTACACGGCCTTGTAAATTTATGAAATGGTAATGAGGTAAATTAAAGTATTAGTCACCGAACATTGATTTTGTAGTATATATATTGGTTGTTTAGCATACATATATATGAGTGTAATTATTGGATTCTAAGTTTATGCATTGGTTATATAGCATACATTAATATATATATATAGAGAGAGAGAGAGAGAGAGATAACAAGCTAAATAATTCAATGCCAATTTTCTTGTTGTTACTAAGTAATAAGTTAGTAATTATAGTGATAACTAGTCATTAATAAAATGGTAAAGTAATGTTAACAATCTAGTCTAAAATGACTTTCTAATGGTTAAAAAGTAATTAATAATTGTAATGGTAACTTTTTGATACTAAAATGGAAAAATAATAAAATGTTACATTTCTAATTTATTAGACGACACTCACTGTAGCTTTTTTGTCTCTTTTTTTCTTTTTTTTTGCATTAATAGGAATAAAGTGTCCAGTTATTACAGCACAATATCCACTTAATCAACACATAATATTATGGTTAGTACTGTATACAGTTCAGTTAAGATTACACGGAGCAGTAAATTACTAATTTACTCGTTTCTGCTGAGATTCTTACCTATTACATGTATAAACTGTCAGTATGATGTGCAAACATAGTTACAGGCTGTAATTACAATAAAAAAAATATGAGAGCTGTAAAATGCAAACACACTTTATTCCATCTTGTTTCTGCAGCTCATATAATTTGAAAACCTCAGTTTTTTAGAATAATGTGGCAAATTGCAATTACTGTATTCTAATTTTTACATGTTGTTCCACCTACAGACAGTGTAGTTCTTCAGGAAATATGTAATAAATTTACTGAGATTTGACAGAATCAGGACTGGAAATACAACATCACATCTCCCTTCAGTGTTACCTGTTAGTTAAACACTGCTATTCAATTACAAAGCACAGATCTGACAAAAGTCCTGTGACACACACACACACACACACACACACACACAGGAGCAGTGAAGTGTATGATGGTGTATTTTTATTGCAGTATCTGTAAGGAAGCCTAATAAGGCTATCTTTCTATCTTTAACTCGGTGTGGGGGTGGGGGGGTCGTTTTCTACAGTTTCTCATTAGGTTGAAAGAATAACTGGTATTGTGATACTGAGTCTGTTCTACAGTTTCTCATTAGGTTTTAACCAGTATTCTGTAAAGCTTTTACAGAACTTGTAACAATTATATAATAATAAAAAGTTTATAACATCTATTTAGCACCTTTAACAATCCCAAGGTCGTTTTACATAAAAAACACACAAAACATTTCCAGGCGGTTGCTACAGTGTCCAAGATCGTTGCTAAGGTGTTGCTAGTTGGTTGCAATGGTGTTCCAGGTTGTTGCTAAGCAGTTGCTGCTACTCTGGTGGTGGTGGTCTGTTTCTCTCAGAGTTATGTAAGAAGCTGCTGGGAATTCTGTGTGTAATTTAACTCAGACTGTCCCCACTCCGTAAATCCCAGACAAATCCTTGATTTTTGCTGTACAGTCTTTCAAAAAAGCTTTTTAGTAAATCTCAGTGGTTAAATATAGAACTATGACAACTCAAAAAAGCACATGGTTCTGCGTAGCTGCAAAACAGGATTCTGCCATATGAGTAATCTTACATTTTTTTGGTATAATATAGAACCCTTTTATGAGAAAAACAGTAAGAGTATTTTCCTTTACCCTGCTCACCCCATCCTAATCTGACCCACCCACAGCAGCCCTCCACCTCCCCACAGCTGGCCGGTGGAAACTCTGAACTGCTTCCTTCCCTCCGCTCTCCATTCTTCTGCCATTCTGATCATTTCCCCACAGAAGAGTGTGTGTGTGTGGGGGGGGGGTGGCGCATTTTTGACTCGTTCACTGCTAACAGCAGATTAAACTCTAAACAAATATCAAAGCATTAAACCTGCTGTGAATCTATCAGTAGATGCCACATAAAACACTCAATGAATCTATCAATGAATGATTAATAAAGCACCAAGTGAATCTATCAGTGAACAATCAATAAACACATAGTGAACTATCATTAAAGCACTCAGTGAATCTATCAGTGAACGATTAATAAAGCACCAAGTGAATCTATCAGTGAACGATCAATAAACACATAGTGAACAATCATTAAAGCACTCAGTGAATCTATCAGTGAACGATCAATAAAACACTCAGTGAATCTATCAGTGAACGATCAATAAAACACTCAGTGAATCTATCTGAAAATGATCAATAAAACAGCCCCCAAACTCTAACCTCAACTGAACTAATGAGTCATTAGTAAGATCTTAACAAATTAATAATAATGTGATGCACACTGAGTGTGAGTGTGTGTGTGTGTGTGTGTGTGTGTGTGTGAGTGTGAGTGTGTGAGTGTGTTATCAGAGTAAAAAGTGAAATCAGTTTTCTTCTGGAATTTCAAACATTTCCAAAAGTAAACACAGTCAGAGTCGATCTTTAAACTTTATAGTTTTGTAACACATTTAATCACATTTTTTCCATTTTAAAGTAACAGGAATAGTTTCCATGTGGAAACGACCCACAATCTCCAGCTTCTCCTCCCACATGGGCCCGGTTGTCCAGGCAACCAGATACAAACAGACACAAAACAGTCCTGGAGCAGAAACTCCTCCAACTCAGCGCTGGCACATCCCTCACCGAACACATAAACAGAAAAAAAAATAAAATTCAGTTAAAATGTGATTTAAACTCAGTAATACAGAATTCAGTTCCGTTTCATTATAAATACATAGTTCATAAAGAGGATTACATACAGATTAACAGAGAACTGCAGACAAAACTTACACTAAACTTATCACACACACGCACTCACACACACATATTCATTTATACACACTCACACTCTCACACACTGAACATTCCAACAATCAGGCGTCACGTGACTGAGCTGTTTGTGGAATGAATCATCATCGGTTAGAATCTCGCTGGGAGCTGAAACTAACAGTGTCTTTAAATATGATGTGCTAATTGCCATCAGCCTTGTTGATTTTAGCGTCTGGTTCTAGACAAATTCCACCCTAGATCAACTCTCACCAAAGGAAAAGTGAATATCTAGAAATAACATCATAATCGAATTACTGAGCCGCTGAGGAGTGAACAAAACTGTCCAGCGCATCCAGCATCGTACAGAATTCATGTTTAGGTTAATTTATGCTTCCAGATTAAAAAGATCTGACTTGAGAACAGATTCTACGAGCTGCTGAGTTCACTGTGCTGGAATATTGTACATGCAGAAATAAGTGCACTGGATAACTAATGCTGATTATTACCAATAATGTTAAAATATAACCATTCAGGTATTCTTCAGTGGTTTCTTCATTGGGTTCTTCATTGGGTTCTTCAGTGGCTTCTTCATTGGGTTCTTCATTGGGTTCATCATTGGGTTCTTCATTGGTTTCTTCAGTGGGTTCTTCTTGAGTTCTTCAGTGGGTTCCTTAGTGGGTTTTTCAATGAGTGTCAGGAGCTCTAATGTGTGCCCAAGAAAAAAGAAAAAACACACACACACACACACACGAAAATGCTACCCCCTCCAGCTGCACTGTTTACGCCAAACAGGAGGATCTCTGGGCTCACGCTGCTGTGCTAAATTCTGAAGTCCGATACATGGTGCACTCTGAGATGATGTTCTGCACAGCAGTGATGGTTTGCCTGGTTAAAGTCCTTCTGTTTGATCCTCTCTCTGCTTTTCTGTTGTTAAATTTATGCTGTTGGATTGTAGTGAAATCTCCATAACGAGGTTAAGCCCCCTCAAACCTCATCCCCAAAAAGTCCTCTAGTCCATGTTTTTTTAATGCCCAGAATACATTCAATAACGCATGCAAATTTTGCTAACAGAACAGTTTTTCTCTTGTAAGAAGAAATATTTATGTTTGCTACATGTAAAAGTGTTTTCCACACACACACTAACATCTCCATACTTATAGATGCAATTATAAGATTTTTAGTTTAAAACATTCCAGAACTAAACGCAATTATCAACAGAATGTGAAGAAATAACTGTTTTGATGTTATGTCTGTGTATCATGTTGCAAAGGTATTCACTGAAGTTAACATGCTAACCAGCTAGCCCATCCTGTCTCATAATACCACTTTGTACCTCAAGAGGAGATAGTGAGTCACTGTTGCAGCAAATCTATCATCAGTCCAACATGAGAGAATGAAGATGTAGCGCTGCCCTGAGGGAGTGTTCTAACCGCTTATCAGTCATGTTAAAAGTACCACTAATTGTTTAAATTTACTGAAGTTAATGTTTTAATATGTTTGCTAGTTAGCTGTTTGTTGGTTTGCGGTTCAGACCAGTTAGAACAGATGAGGCTGATGTCAGCTTCTTATTCACCAGCTTCCTATTCGCCAGCTTCCTATTTGCATTTTTCCGTTCCACCTTAAATGGTGCAGTAGTATTCTGGCGCCCAGTGCTGCTGCACCGTTTTACGTGGAATGGGAAAATGCAAATAGGAAGCTGGCGAATAGGAAGCAGACTTCAGCCTCATTTCGAATGGCTGTATGTGGCTAACTCATTCAGCTGATCATCTACCAAACTGAGGCAATTTTATGTAAAAAATAAACCAGGCATACTGACCTTTTTTTAATTCAAAAAAGACATTTTGGGCAGCTAATGAATTTACAAACCATTCCTAAATACATTTCAAATGGCATCAATATACGGTTTTCCTGTGTCTCATTAGAAGTAATTTACTACTATAGTCTTCTTAAAAACTGAGCTAAGCAAATAATGTAAACTGTAGGCTGACTCCACACATGAAGACTACAATATAGCAGTGTTATCTTGACCAGTTCTCAGCAGGGTTTCATCAGTTTGATAACTGGTGATTTCTTGCTGCTTATTTGTTTGGAGTATAAATTCAACAGCTTGTATCATCTCATAAATTGGTCCATTAAGTAGGTTTGTTGCGGAACTTTTCAGCCATGTTTCAAGTTTCAAGTTTATTTGTCATTTGCACAAAATGTCAGGACATTCATTCACTGAAATGCTAGTGGTGAGGCACAGGTAATCACTCTACAGCAGGGCAGCATTATATACACTGATCAGGCACCTCCTTGTTTCTACGCTCATTGTCCAGTTTATCAGCTCCACTTACTATATAGGTGCACTTTGTAGTTCTACAATTACAGACTGTAGTCCATCTGTTTCTCTGCATACTTTGTTAGCCCCCTTTTACCCTGGTCAGGACCCCTATGGACCCCCACAGAGCAGGTACTATTTGGGTGGTGGATCATTCTCAGCACTGCAGTAACACTGACGTGGTGGTGATGTGTTAGTGTGTGTTGTGCTGATACGAGTGGATCAGACACAGCCATGCTGCTGGAGTTTTTAAACACTGTGTCCACTTACTGTCCACGCTATTAGACACTCCTACATTGTCAGTCCACTTTGTAGATGTAAAATCAGAGACGATAGCTCATCTGCTGCTGCACAGTTTGTATTGGTCATCCTCTCATCCTTCATCAGTGGTCACAGGACGCTGCCCACAGGATGGTGGTGGTGTGTTAGTGTGTGTTGCGCTGCTCTTAGTGGATCAGACACAGCAGTGCTGCTGCTGTTTTCATTATGAGGTCACATCTGGCCCCAATAGTGCTCTACTTGACAGCACTTTTTGGTCTTTTACAGGGGTGTGTTTGCAAAACTTCAACACAAAAGTTCTGTGTGTGTTTTGTGTTTCAGGACGAGACCGAGATTCCCTCCAGTGTGTTTGTGAAGGACCCGCCGCCATTCCCCCGTGATGCTGAGAATGAATCTGTGACTCTCGACCCCAACCGCTCGCAGGAGGAGCTCCATACCATCCAGCTTTCCTCTGATGAAGAGCTGGGGCCTGAGGAGGAAGAAGAGGATGAAGAGGAAGAATATTTGGGAGTGATAGAGCTGGCTGGAGAGCATGTAGAAAAGTCTCGTGCCGAGAAGATCAAGCGATCCAGCCTCAAGAAAGTGGACAGCCTGAAGAAGGCCTTCTCCCGGCAGAACATCGAGAAGAAGATGAACAAGATCGTTTCTCCAGAGAAGCGTGAGAAGATCAAGAAGAGCCTGACGCCCAGCCACCAGAAAAACCCTGGCGCCAAGAGCTCCTCCTTCAAGGTTTCCCCACTCTTTGGCAGGAAGAAGGTGAAGGAAGTTAAGGAAGAGCCCGAAGGGGAACAGCCTGCAGAGGCTGAGAGTTCCTCCATCGCTGCAGCAACCATTGAGCTCGACCCTATAAACAGCCCTGACCAGAATCTGACCTTCACTCAGGTCCACTCCCAATTGGCTCCCGATCAGCAAGAGTTGAAAGCCACCTTTGAAGCCATGGAGAAGGAGGAGGTGGTCATGGAGAAGGAGGAGGAGGTCATGGAGAAGGAGGAGGTGGTCATGGAGAAGGAGGAAGTGGCTGAGGGGGTGAGTGAGGAGTACGCTCTGTCCGCCACACTGCCCCAGGATGCCTCCCCTGGAGAGATCTCCCACAATGCTCTGCACAGAGAGGAGGAGGAGGAGTATGAAGATCAGGAGAAGGAGAGATATGAAGGTGCCGTTCAATCTGGAGGGGGCGCTGTGGAGTCTTAAATTTCTTACACACACTCACACACACTCCTGTTCTCAGTCGAGCAATACAAACACACATTAGATTCAGCTCTGACTGTTTAAAGCGATAGATCAGTTCAGATTACCCCAGTTTCCCCCACTGACCCCCCCCCCACAACTGACCCCCTCTCACTGACTCCCCCACTGACCCCACCAAGAAAATACTATTGATGATTGAGATGTGTTTTGAGATGTGTTTGGTGTCTGAAGTTTACTTCTTTAATGTTAGAGCTCTGAGGCTAATGTAGCTAACAAGTAATCAGCAATAAACAAGCCTTGGCTGTTTGAGTAAGGGGGGGTCAAAGGGGCTGGGGGGGTCGACTGGGGGAATTTTTTTATCACTTTAAGAGCTGAAGGATGAGCACACACCCAGCTCTGCCTGCACACCCTGCAACTCTTCTCTACCCACAATGCATCTGTTCTGGAATGTTCCATGAAAGCAAGCTGGACTTCATCCTGTTTCCTGTTTACAGAATCTACAGCATCGCAGCGCCACCATCAGGACAAAACACAGAAATGAGTGTTTAAGTGTCCTGTTATAATCTGCTTCAGTCTTTAAGCGCGTTGTGCTTAATTAGCATCAAATACTGTGAATCTCTGAAGTTCTGAATATTATCAAAGTCATGTTTAACAGCCAATCAAATGCGCTGGAATAATAACAGAAGGATGTTTGAGTGTCCTATCAGACAGTTTTAAACTGTATTAAACTAAATTAGAGTGCAACAGAGTGTATTTTGGCTGTTTACGATGTTTCAGTGATGTTGATGTTGAGAGCAGATAGTTCCTTAAACAAATATGGCTGTGTAGATTAAAAAGAGACAGAGAGAGAGAGAGAGAGAGAGGTGGAAAAAAACATGAGTTTGGCTGTTGCATAAAGTCAACGTTTTGTCAAATTAAAAGCCAATTTACAACTGTCATTTTGTGGAAGAAAAGGGTTTAATTAAGAAATTTATCCACTAACAGATATAAAACCAGAAAATTAACAAATCTATTAGAGCTAAATCTGTTTGGAGAGAAACGTTATGATACAAACATTTCATATTACTAATGAAAACATCTTTAATATATTTTTATCTCTGCACTGAGTGTAGGCGTGTGTGTGTTTCAGATGTGAAAATCTTTAACTTTAACTCTGATTCTAACACTTTTCTTCCTCACACTTAGAATATTTGAGCTGTATTTGTGTAATCGAGCTGATCACTGACACAGCACTGTATTAGTGAAGCTTTAATGTTCACAATTATATTATGAAAAATTACTGATGCCAAAGAATCTGTTTGAATTCAGAATCTTCACCTTCATTTATTACTGAAGCACCTGTTTCTGTTTATTCTCACAGTGAAAAATGAATAAAACTTTCTGAAACTCCTGAGTGGGATTTTTTCCTCAACCAGACTGACCGTGTGTGTGTGTGTGTGTGTGTGTGTGTGTGTGTGTTTACTGAGATAAAATTTTGGGTCAGTAAGTTCAGTGTAAATCAGTTCCATTGTTATAGGTCAGATATCTAGACATCTATTAAAAAAGAAAATTACCAATTACCAATAACCATTTTTAAACTAATACATCTGTATATGTAAACATTACATGTTACACATATAATAAAAGTAAAGTACGAGTGAAATTCCTTAATCACCTGTCCAGTGTAACTGTCAATAAAACTCAGCAGTGATTTCAGTGTCAGTCAGTAAAACACAGTCCAGATCTTTCCCGGATGTTGTATGTTCAGGCTGGACTCTGCACTTTACCGCCTCCTGCCGATCCGCAGCGGAATATGCTGGCGAACAAAGACAACATCAACAAACATGCAACATACTGGAAGAAACTAAGTGGCGCGTTAAAATGGCGTGTTAATGAAGTCAGCAGTAAGATTTAAGCATTAAATGCTTTCGAGGAATAAAACTAAGAAACAAAAACGAGGCTGTAGCCAGCTTCTTATTCGAATTTTCCCGTTCCACCTTAAATGGTGCCGCGTACACGCTGGCGCCTCAGGCGTTATAATAACAATGCTGCACCATTTAAGGTGGAACGAAAAAAATGGAAACAGAAGCTGGCGAGTAAGAAGGCAAATTCAGCGTCCTAAAACAAAAGTCAGTTTGGCGTCTTTTTGCGATGTTGTGGTTGTGGTTTTGGTAACAACACTAAACCGTGTTATTGCCAAGATTACATCGTGAGTATTTGAAGCCGCGGGGGGAGCTGCTCGGCGCGGTCACGGTGGCCGAGAGGTTAAGGCGTTGGACTCGAAATCCAATGGGGTTTCCCCGCACAGGTTCGAATCCTGTTCGTGACGATCGACTTTTTGCCTACAAAACACTTTAATTCAGTTCACTGAGTAAACACAGCCCTGTCATATCGGCTGATTTAGAGGTAAATTTACGCTATATATATATATATATATATATATATATATATATATATATATATATATATATATATATATTAAACAGCCTGTCGAAAGTTTGAGGACGTTTTTTAAAATTCTTTCAAAAGTAAAATAAGTAAACTGGACTGTAAGTGGAAAACGAACGATGATAAGTGGAATTTTGTCTAATAGTCTGCTTAAACACCCGTGGGCTGCCTGGAAAAACGCTGAGCAAAACATCAGTGGACCACCAGCTTTGATCCTCATGCTATGAGGGAACTTCTTTATATGAGGATCAGTTTGTAAATAATAATTTGAGTTTAATTTTTCAGACTGTTGTTAGAAGCTCACGCTGAGATCTTTGGCTTTATTGCTGAGGTAGAGCTTTTATCAGCTGCTCCTTAAGTTTTGTAGTTTATTATGAAGAAAGACACAACGTTTCCACAGATTTTTGTTAAATAAATACAGTCATTGCTAAATAAGCTGCTCCTCTTAGTAAAACATTTGAAACAGAAGGCGGCAGTTTTTACTTTCTCTGTGTTAACACACACATTTCACACACCTCAGGGCTGGATTAAGACCCTGTGCTGTTCCTGCCCTGCTGAAAAAGGACCATTAGAAATCATTAGGATTAAGACCTAGTTTCGCTTTCTAATGAGAACTGACTCACTGCAGTTGCAGTACATTTAGAAAAGAGCCCAAACAAAAATGCACCTGCGACTCTATGATTTTCTCCCACACTTCACCAGTAAGCGATCAAATGACAACACACGCAAAAAGGTGCAGAAAACAGTGTGAATGAAGCTCTAGTTGTCACCCAAGGCAACCTCTGAACCTGTAGCTCCACTGCCGGAATCTGCCCCACTGCAGTAAGAATGCAGTTTCTGGAGAGTGTTGTAAGTTTGCTAATTCCCCGTCTCTAATCCGCCCTGTTAGTTCGGCTCTCCCTTGGTTTTTTGTTTGGTTAAAATGTAATTTCATTTCTTGAGCTCAGTCTTGAGTCTTTGTCCACAGCGGCTGGGCACTAGTACTTGAGGGTTAGGATGAGTTCCCGCACAAGGCCACTCAGTCCTGTTACAGTGTTAAAACAGAAAAAATAGTTGTTAAATTACCAAATTAGCTAGCATAAGATTAGCCATATTTTTTACATCGTTTTTCTGAGCTTTTCACAGCAACGTTAGCTACTTCAACCCGTGTCAGCTGAGCTGCAGCTTCCCAGAAACGTTAATGTTTTGGCCATTAAAGTGACATGAAAGCAGTTCAAGTGTACAAGTTAGCTAATATTGGTTAAAGAAAAAAAAATACTAATTGCAATCTGTAAGCGTTTCTTATTTCCTTATTTTTCATCATTAACAGTAAACAGAAAATGTTTTGTGTTACAGCATATATCTCCAGGCTGAAGTGCATAACTGGATGCACTTAACATGTTTTGTTTTTTTATCATAACGGTGTTTTAAGTTCGAATTTATCAGTACAGCTTGTCTTGCTATAATAAAAGTAAACTAGTGGTGACTTTAACCTTAGCAGTTGCTACCTGGGCTCTTAGTAGGCAAACTGCTAAGGTTTTGCTCTGTTTTCCAGATATCATATATCTGAATCTTGCAGATGTCACATCCTCCATCTAAAAAAATCACAGATTATTGGCATATCATCAACATTTTTTTGTGTTAATGTCACTGAATCCGCAGGTTGTCATTAATGGCTGATATCAGCCAACCAACACACAGTGGCACTTATAGTTTCAAAATAATGAAAAAGGAAAAGGGTCTAAAGGAAAAGTTTGGGCGCCCTGCAAAGTCAGTACTCCGTAACGCCCCCATTACAGCCTGTAAACATTTTTTGTAGCGGCCAATAGTCTTTCAGTTCTTGTTTGCATGATTTTCTGTTTCTAGTTCTGTGAAATTCTTTGGCCGTCCTGCACGCACTGCTTTTTTGAGGTCAATCCACCGGTTTTTCATGATGTGTCGGTCGGGGGACTGTGAGGGCAAAAACTTCAGCTTGCGGTTATTGAGGTTTATTATCCTGTTGTAGTAGCCGTCCTCTCTTCACCCCTGTTTTTTACAGACAGTGTGAAGTGACGAGTATACGAGAAAGGCAGAAATAAAATTTAAAAAATAAATGTCGTAGATATTTTCAGTTTAAGTTTAGGGAGACATGATCAGAATGATTCAGTTGCAGGATGAGCAGAAGGTTAGTGATAGTTTAGTCAGTTTAATTATTCTGATTTCCTGAAAAAAATAAAATATAATTACCATTGAGTTATGGTGAATATTCTACAACACAACTGCTGAGATGAAGTGAGCACAAACATGCTTGTTAGGACAAGCGGGTGGTGAGGAAGCTGAATCAGTGCAATCAGTGCCTATAATTTCTTGTTTTGTACGACAGCAGAGAGAAAAGATGAACGTTTCTGCACCTCTCTGCTTCTGAAGCGCTCGTGTTCTCATGATGGATTTGGCAGCATAAATAAACAAGAACAAAATTACAGTCCACACGAATCGCTGTCTGTAAGTTACTCTTTTACATGTGTACACTAGCACAGAGCTACATCAGAAACAGCTATCATAGACAGAGAGTGGATTCAGTCGTTAGACCTGGAGGCTCTATATCAGCAGGGGGCGCTGTTTATCCAGCACTGAGAAGGCTGCAAATAATATTTACAAATCCTACCGGTAATTTGATCAAAAAATATAAAAATATTTTAAATACAAACACTGTATGTTATTCTCTTTTGCAGTTATGTTCCAATTACTCCAAACCAGAGCCTAACTCTGCAGTGTAACAGGATTAATAGATAAACCTTGATTTATTCCAAGTTTACGATTAATCCTTGTTGGTTCAACAAACACTAAGATTCATCATTCAAACAAGCAGGCAGGTAAACACTGGGCAATTTCTCAATAATAAACCAAAACCTGCCCCTCAGTACCGGCCCCTCTGGAGGTCTCTACATGCCAGTCTGTGCATGTTTGTGTTTTGGCAAATGTTTGTGTGTAATGTTCTGAGAAATGTTTATTTAAAAAGAAACATAAAATGAAGCTTCCATAGAGTCACCGCTGAGAAAACTTTGACGGATCCATTTGCAGATCCACCTGCATCAGTGAAGTTTAAGAACTAATAACTTCTCAGGTATAAACCTTAAACTGTAGCTGAGCTCATGACCGCACAGTGGACACCATGAGTTTCTCCCTCAGGGGTGCTGGCTGGGCAAGTAAAGATTCGAGGCTCAGTCCAGTTCACTATAGAATTGGTCTGTAAAATTGTCCCCCAGAATTTTTTTAATTAACCTGTAAAATGTGCAGTAGCTACTTTTTTATTTAATATAAGGATTTATACACGTTAACAACATGATTCAGAAATGTTTCCAGTGCTGCATAAAAAAAAAAAACAAAAAAAAAGAAGAAAACGCTAAAATGCTTTACAGTTTCTCATGGAAAAAAACGTGCCAAAAACAGAGATGATGCCTCAGTGACACCTCTGCACATCTTCTCTCCCTCAACCATCTCTTCTACACACATCCTCTCTAACGTACTGCTAACATACAAACTATTTATTTGAAGCTTTTATACATTTTTGAAGCTGAAAAGTCTTTCAGTCAAATTTTTCTTGCCTGAAATCAAACAAGAAACAATATTTACATATAAAATATCGCAATTCCATCTGGCTGAAGTCCTGATAAACACTGCTGGAGATCTGCAGCCCAACTAAGTATCAGGTAAACATTCATTTACCCACAACGTCAGGCTGAGTTTGGGCTGCTGTTAAAATTAGTGATTTTTTTTATGTACCCTGTAAAAACGCACTTGGATGAAGTAAGAAATGCAGCTGCATGAGTTTTATTAAGTTAAAGTAATTTTCATTTTACAGATTACAGATGAACGTTTTACAGAGATTTCAGGCTTTCAGCAATTCTCTCTCTCTCTCTCTCTCTCTCTCTCTCTCTCTCTCTCTCTCTCACTCTCACACTCTCTCTCTTTCTCTCTCACTCTCCCTCTCACTCTCCTTCTCTCTCTCTCACTCTCTCTGTCTCTCTCACTCTCTGTCTCTGTCTCTTTCAGTCTCTCTCTCTCTCTCTCTCTCTCTCTCGCTCTCTCTGTTATAAATTAGTGTAACATCAAAATGATTTTGAAGCTGATATTTTAAAGTAAAACTGTTAAAAAAAATGTTGCTTTAAAACAGAAGTTAAGACACTGTTGGGGTTTATCCTAAAGTTAGGACAGTATTTAGGAGATTTAGTCTAGTTAGGATGTTTGTGTAATACTGTTTTCATACTGGAGTTAATGATAAGATTATGAGGTTATGTGGAGTGATTATGTCAAACAACATGTACACAGTTAGAAATAAAGATTCTGTGCAGGTAAATTTTCATTCATCAAGGTACAAACAGTGTAAATGTTCCCTCAAAGGTACAACAGTGGTTTTAAGGTCCAACTGTGCATCTTAAATAAGTTTTTCCCAGTGGAAAAAGTACGTATTTGTAGCTTTTAAAACAGAACAATAAAATAAAGTGCCTGGAGATGAGGGGTGTGTGGAGTCAATACAACTTAGAAAATATAATTTCAATGGATTATGATACAATTATGTTCCCTGACTAAAGGTACTGAGATGTACCCTTGTGTGTCCCTCCCCAGTGACAACAGGGGGACTGCCCCAGTGACATTTTCAGACCTTTTTTCTAAGAGTGTACTATAATGAGATACTCATTATATATTTACTTCCTTAAGAAACATTGGTTTACCTTTAAATTACATTATTTATACTGCTTTGAATCAATCAATCATGAGATAATCATTACCTTGTTACAAAATGAGCTGTGAAACACTCAAGGGCTTCAGTGTCCAGAAATGTTTGCTTCAACCAAATGACCGCAGTAATACAACATAGTTGAAGATTTCATGATTTACAGTGCATTAGATTCAAGATAAGTGTCCTCTAGAGGCTAAACAGGTGAACTACAACAACATAGCAGTGATATTTTTTTACACTTTGGATCCGCTTCCCGTTCCTGCTCATCAACACAAAGCACACCGTAGAATCAACAGAGACCAGCAGAGTTCATTTAGAGTTTTCCAGACTCCATCATCTCTACAGAGCATGGAGCGATTTTCACAGATAAAACATCTATTTCACAGGATTTTAGTAACAGTGAATATCAGGGATGTTTGTGGTTTATCTCAGGGTGGTTAAGAGATATAACAGTCCTACTCTCCCCCAGTTCTGTGTTATTCTACCTCCTAAATTATGATGTCAAATGATTACATTTCACTCAATGTAATCACTAAATCTTTCCGCTAATCATGCGATCTGAGCACTCAGATCAATTTGTTCATCATAATCAGGAAATTCATACTGCATTTTCATACGCGTCCAGGAGGAACGTCGCTAACTCTGTGTCCAGCTGTTTCTCTTCACGTATAATAATCCTCTCTATCTTTGAAAACTGGTTTCAGACTTCCTGTATGTCATATGGACTTTAATTAAACTCTGCGTTTGACTCTCATTTATGTGTCTGAGTGTTGCGGAGCATCTCACAACAACACATGCAGCAGTGATGCAGTGTGTCTGAGGAGGAATCAGAGCAGAAGAATGTTGGTCTGTTACCTGCAGCTCCTTCTGCTGCTGTGGTCCAAACAGCCTGCTCAACCTCAGACAATACCAATACATTACAGAGCTCAGTAACACTGAGATTAATAATTGATCACATTGATTTATCAGTCTGCTCGGGCTTTAGCAGAGCTCAGTAACACTGAGATTAATAACGGATCGCATTGATTTATCAGTCTACTCAGGCTTTAGCAGAGCTCAGTAACACTGAGATTAATAACCGATCACAATCTACTCAGACTCACTGTCTCACAGTAACACACTTGGTTTAGTCAGTTATTAGCACCTCTTACTGCTCAAATTATGATTGATTAATGTGTAAAATAACTTCATTATTAAATGTGATGCTTTCTTAAAGAGATTCTCAGTATTTTTTCGGATTTCTGTTCTGTGGTGATAAGTGGCAGGCCAGAGTAACGGAGGTGAAATGTCCCCAGGCGATCAGTACTGGACCAGAGGGGGCGCTCAAGAGCATGAAGAGCTCAACACGCCCACCAAGAGAACACAGATACAGTCTGAGGGCAAAAAGGCAGGAGCTCGCTATTACACTAATTATTACACTAATTATTAATACAGTAATTAATATTGCACTGATTATATTTGTCCTTTGAAAATGACTCAAATAAGTCATTTAGGTCTTTAGGTGAGAATTACTAAAGTCTAAAATACAGAGATCAAATCTGCAATACCTCCACAAATATACAGGCATAATGCAGGTTAGTGAACAAACAAACAAACCAATAAGCAAGTAAATTAATAAATAACTAGCCATCAGTTGAAGTTTGGACTCTGTGTTTAATCATGATTTCAGTTTCATGTTGTGGGAAAACTGTTATCACTTACAGACAGTTACAGCTTCTGCTCCACCCTCTGACGTCTGACCCCTCTCTCAATGAGGACGAGCTACGTCTAAAGATCCCTCTGAATATTCCTGTTTAATCGTTATAAAATATTTATTATCTAAGCAGTCAAACGTTACACTGACCTTTACAATTTATAACAAAAACAGTAATAATAACGTTAAATTATGCTATGCTAATTTCTGTTTTCCAACCCAAAATAAATTACAATAAGTGATAAAACTTTAATATTTCTTAAGATGATTTAACTCTCACGTCACGACTTCATCAACACAAGGAGCTGATGTAGTTTCAGGGAATTTCTGCACATGATTTAAAACGAAAGAAATGATAGAATTTTAGTAAACAAGAAGGTTTCATTATTTATTTATACATTAAGTGAAGGTTTTGTTTCAGTCTTGCTCTTTAACATCTATAAAATGTCTAGAAAATTGTTGATTTCCTCCTTGTGCAACATGCTAGTTGTTTTTATCACATTTATTAATAACTTATAAGTTGTTTATAGGTTTCTTGAGATAAACCATAAAAGAAGGATCCTCATTCAGACAATGTCTTTATTATAACCAAACAAAATAAACACCTTCAGATTGTTTCTTCAGTAACAAACATGCTGCAGAATATTAAACACACTGAACACTCGTAATATCAACACTACACTGAGGGTAACAAAGTGAGGAAAATCTGGAGGATCCGTGCTTTACGCCTCTTTAATCAGGATGCCGTAAGGACGGATGGAGCTCTCCACAATCATCTTCTCCTCTTCTATTGAGGTTCCCTGACGAACCGGGATGAGCCAGTAATCTTTTGTTTTGGTGATGACCCTCTTCTCAGGGTTGATCCGGTTCTGCATGATGACCTTGTAAGTCTTTCCATTCTTGGATGTGAACTTCTTGGCCATTGCATATTTATCTGCAATACTAATATCAGGAGTTGAGTAGATGCCTCTCCCACATTCAGTGCGAGGTCCAGCTCTGTAATGGGTCTCAGTGATGCCTTTGGCTCCCTCAATGCTGGTTCCATGGAAGGAAACTGGCCACTCGCCATCTGCAGAGTAGCTCCTCCATCCTTCCGGCCCCAGCCAGGTGTTTCCATCAGGATACTTATCCAGAACCTTCAGAGCGAAGCGGTACCACCCCCAGGGCCGTGTGTACGGTTCTTTACCACGGCAACACTCGGAGGAGCTTCTGCTTTTGCTTCTGAAATCGTAATCAAACTTCGGGTCAAAGAACTTATCCACGTTCACGAAGTACTCTTTCTGTAAAGCCGAGATTTCAGACTTCACAGATAACTGACTCATCAATGAAGTCAAGGTTGGTACCATAAACTGTAAACACGTTTTAAAGACAACATGGAGAAAAATTTCAACAGTCAGTTCTACAGCTGTGGAGCCTTCTTGGAGTTCAGTGTGAGGCTTCACGGTGATCCCAGTGAGGGCAGAAAGACCCTCCAGAAGAACTTCTCTACTGATCTCAGACATGGTTCACTTCTGTCGAAGACTGAGAGAGTGAGTGACAGAAATAGAGCGGGTGAGGCGTAGGACGGCCTCTTTTAATCTACCGAGAACTCAAGGAAATGATTCTGAGTGTTCACAAACACGCACAGCGACCCAGCAGCACACAGTGCTTTTACTTTCACCTTAACAACAAACTTAAACACTATGTGAGTTTAAAGGTTACAGCATTTCTATGAAGGGCCAGATCTGCCAAAATGAAAAATAAAACAAATTAAAGATAAATGACTCAGTAAATGAATGTATAAATTAGCATTGCAAAGAATAATGATGATAAATCTAAAAATAAATAAATATACATACAAATGAATATATGAATAAATAAAACCTTACATAAAGTAATATGTCTGCATTTACTTTAATTTAAATTATTTTGTAATTTCCCCTCCTCACCAATTTTTTTTAATTTATTTCCCTATTTAATTATTTCTGTATTTCCTTGTCCTTATGATAATAAAGGGGCTGTCAATCATGATGTCACGATATTCCTTAATATGTGTATAATTACAATCAAACTAAGCAATATATACCTTTTTTAGTTATTTTTATTTATTGAGTCATTTATTTTTTCAATTAGGCAAATCTGGTCCGTCATACATATTAGTTCATCTTTAAGTCATAAAACACTTTTAATGATGATGATTTCAGTGGCGTTCAGTGATGATGTCCTACACATTTTCCCATTTTTATAAGCTGATAGTTCATAGTAATGAAGTTAAGAGTTATTAAGGGTTCATCCTGGACATAAAACGTACACACTGTTATTTTTGTCACTTGACGTCATGTGTATTTCAGTAAAGTGATCTTTTGCCAAAACTTCATGTTCATGTTTTTCTTCTCAATAAAATCCTCAGAATTCCAGTATTAAACAGTTCTTACAGTGTTTATTTGTGTCCAGCTCGACTTGTACGAATATACAGTATGTGCCATTTTGACACTGTAGATGTAAATGTAAGGGCTCAGCTCGTACCACCGTCTGCCAGCAGAGGGCGATGACGGCGAGACGCCACCAACCCCGTGGAACTCCAATTCCTTGAAACCCAAAGGCTGATTACCACCAACCAGGCACACCTCTGCGTGACAAACAGCACTCAGTAGGCTTGTTGAGATGAACTGCGCCTCGCCTCTGTGGTTAGTGAGAGCAGCCGGTTGCAGTTGGGGGAGGAGGGTAGAAAAGAGCAGTCAAGTCGGACAGTCGCCTCATGAAACCCACGTGAGCTGTGGTGAATCTCGCGGTGTTTGTGTTCTTCGTAGCTGATGAAGTGGATGCAGTAGAAATCCCTCTGCTATTGCTTGAAATCGAGTCTGATGAACAACTAAGGTGAATCAACGTTTGTTTAATCGTCTGTAGGCTAAACAAAATATTCTTAATCATTGTTGTAGGTTAAGCCCAGTGTTTGTTGAGTACATAGTTGAGTGTCAAAGTAAGTTTCTGTAACATCTGTAACCACAAATGGTTTTATTCATCATTCATTCCTCCTGCAGATTGGTGAAAAAAATGTTTTAACAAACTGTTATCCATCATAATGAATAGCCTTAATATTTGTCAATAACTATTTGAATTAATAGACCTAAATTAAGTAGTCTGTTTTTCAAGTCTGTTTTTAATCATTTCACATGAAAACGTGTGAATAAATAATTCCAAATATATTCATTCTGTTTAAGGTAGAATGAGTGAATATGATAAACAGTGTATATAAAACGTCTAGAAATAATTAAATGGAAATTAAGCATTACCTTAATCATTAAGGTTGCATATACGGTAAATAGACTGCAGTTATATTGTGTGAAAGTGGCTTTAAGTCCAAACTGTCTAATTAAGAATTCTGTCTATGTGAGGACTTAATCACATTTCCCCTTCTTTTGGCTTGTTTCAAAAATGCAACATTTTATAGAGGATGTCGTCCCTCTCTATGGCCTCTCAGAATTTAGAGGCCATGTCAAACTCTCCAAAGGACAAGTAGAGGTGTGTAAAGTATGTGGAAGCCACATAACCATCCAAATGGTTTTCATGTTATTATGATAACCTTCTTTCTCCCGTGTACTATTTAGGATCTGATAAATACACTTGGCCCTGTTTATATGAATCCACGGCAGACAAAATTGCCACTGACAAAGAGCGTCTGTCTATGGACGCTGTCGAACCAGGAGTCATATAGGCGTATAGAAGACTGATTCAATGTCAAAATGTCAAAAAATTCAGTCTTTTCAAACATCTTCATGAGTTTTGTACTCTGTGGTAAATACACACATAGCACACCACATTTCCTGGCCAGTAGGACAAACCCTGCACAATTCTATGTTGGGTTTTCAAGCAGCTGGATCTATGCTGAACACTGTCTGTGCAGTAGATAGATGCCATATTCGTATTCAGAAGCCACTCTGCAACAACCCCCTGGGACCTCAGGAAACTTTGTTCTCTTTTTTTAATAATGACTATAATCAGATACTGCACCTTGTTGTCACTCTTGGCTTGCCAACAGGTTGGTTGGGGATAACAACTGCTCTGAGCCTAGCCTGGCTGGAGGTGGTGGCTGGAAGGTGTCCCCCATTGGAGTGGAGGACTGGGTGAATGTTGCTGGAGATTTGTTCACAACTGTAGGTGTAAGGGACGAAGGGGGCCTGGTTGCACAGGTGGAGCTCTGGGTGAAGGTTGCTGGGGATGTGTCCACAACTGTAGGTGTAAGGGATGGAAGGGAACTGGTTGCAGGAGTGGAGCTCTGGGTGAAGGTTGATTCCAGAGTAGAGGCTGTAAAGGCAGTCAACAGGGCCCTTATATAAAATTACTACAAATAAAAAGCATTCAAAATCTTGGATGTCAATTGTGTAATGCTTTTTATCTGGAAAAGTACATCCCAAAAAGTATTCCCAAAACCATTGCAGTTGCATCATACTTTTATTGTTCACTCGCCGTTCTTCAGCCTTTCCGCAACAGTTTTTGGTATATAAGGTTTATGAGGTTATTTTTACCTGGCTGTCCTTCATGTTGTGATGTTATGGCACATATAACATGAAACAGTGACGTTATGTACCAAGGTACATTAGAGAAATAGTGTATACCTGCTCCAAATGTGTAGATTGTTATTCTTAATTTGTTATTTGATACACTCTGATACATTCTGATACACTCTGTTACACCCTGATACAGTCTGATACACTCTAATACACTCTGATACAGTCTGATACATTCTAATACACTCTGATACAGTCTGATATATTCTAATATACTGATACAGTCTGATACGCTCTGTTACACTCTGATACACTGATACAGCCTGATTCACTTTGTTACACTCTAATACACTCTGATACACTCTAATACACTCTGATACACTCTAATACACTCTGATACAGTATGATTCACTTTGTTACATTCTGATAAAGTCTGATACATTCCCTTATGCTCTAATACACTCTGATACAGTCTGATACACTCTAATACACTGATACATTCTGATACAGTCTGATTCAGACTGATACGCTCTGATACAAACTGATACAGTCTGATACACTCTGATACACTGATACACTGTCATACAGTCTAATACGCTCTGATACACTCTGATACAGACTGATACACTGTCATACAGTCTGACACATTCTGATACACTCTGATACAGACTGATACACTGTCATACAGTCTGACACATTCTGATACACTCTGATACAGACTGATACACTGTCATACAGTCTGATTCGGTCTAATTCAGTTCAATACAGTTTAATATTGTCTGATACAACACTTGGACTGTTATTATTACGGTGAGTGTGATTGGCTGTTGAACATGGTTTAAGTAAAGCACACACTGTAAAGCTTTATAACAGACTGATCATTCTCAGAGATTCATAGTATTTGACGGTAATTAAACACAATGTGCTTAAAGACTGAAGCAGGTTTTAAAAGAACACTTAAAAAGTCATTACTATGTTTTGTCCTGATAGTGGCGCTGCAGTGCTGAAGGGGTCTGTAAACAGGAAACAGGATGAAGTCCAGCTTGTTTTCATGGAACATTCCAGAACTGATGCACTGTGGGTAGAGATGAGATGCAGGGTGTGCAGGCAGAGCTGGGTGTGTGCTCATCCTTCAGCCCTCAAAGTGATAGTTCAGCCAAAAATTCCCACAGTGGTTCAGTGGTTGCTGTGGGGATGGAAGAATTCTTGGCCTCAGCTGGCTATTCCCCTTCAGCTACTTCCTACAGTTCCTGTAGACTTTTTAGGGAGGGAAATTTCTATAACAACCCAACAGCTTGTGAAGGTGGAGCTCAAAGTAGGGTGAAGTCAGCTTCTTATTCACCAGCTTCCCGTTCAAATTTTCCCATTCTTTTCCCATACTTTTAGTAACTTCTTCATCCTCTCATGTTGGACTGATGGCAGACTCGACACTACAGTGACTCACTATCTACTATTGAGGTACAAAGTGGTATTACAAGACAGGAAGGGCTGGGGCTAGCTCATTAGCATGCTAACTTCAGTAGATATCTCTGCAACATACACACTGATGTAACATCAAGACTGTTATTTCTTCACATTCTGGTGATAATTTTATTTAATTTTGGAAAGTTTTAAATTAAAAATTTTACAAATTGCACATCTAAGCATGTAGATGTAAAGCGTCTGTGTGGAGAACACTTTTACATGTAGTAAAAACTGTCGTTAGCTAATTTTGCATGTTATTGAACGTACTCTGGGCATTAAAAAACATGGACTAGATGAATTTTTGAGGACAAGGTTTGGAGGGGACTTAACCTTGTTATGAAAAAAATTCACCACAATCCAGCATCATTAATTTAACAATAAACTAATGACTACAAAGAACTAAACACTAAGTGTGCTGCAGTCACTGACCAACATGCCTTATTTAAGTCATACACTCTAACGACAATGACAGTTCTCTGGGAGAACGATCAGCATGGCAGAAGAATGGTGAGCGGATGGAAAGGAAGCAAACCCCGGTTAGCTGTGGGTGGGATAGGGGTCTGTTGGGGTGGGTGTGATTAGGAAGGAGTGGGCAGGGTAAAGGAAAATACTGTTACATAAAAGGGTTCTATGTAGCACCTAAAAATTGCAGAACCATGTTTTGTAGCTATGCAGAACAATTTAGAGATAAAAGAGTTTCCATTACAGAGAAGAAACATTTAAGCATATATATAATATTTAAGTTATTCATTTGACCAAATGAGAAACTGTAGAACAGACTCAGTTTGTATCACAATACATACATTTAGTCAGTTATTCATTCAACCTAATGAGAAATTGTAGAACAGACTCAGTTTGTATCACAATACATACATTTAGTCAGTTATTCATTCAACCTAATAAGAAACTGTAGAACAGACTCAGTTTGTATCACAATACATACATTTAGTCAGTTATTCATTCAACCTAATGAGAAATTGTAGAACAGACTCAGTTTGTATCACAATACATACATTTAGTCAGTTATTCATTCAACCTAATAAGAAACTGTAGAACAGACTCAGTTTGTATCACAATACATACATTTAGTCAGTTATTCCTACAGCCTAATGAGAAACCGTAGAACAGATTTAGTTTATATCACAATACCAACTTTTAGAGCCAGTTATTCATTCAACCTAATGAGAAATGGTACGACAGTTGGTTCGACAAAATCGAGAAAGATTTGCTACTCAACTTTGACTTGAACAACACAGTAACACACAATTTGACTCAACTTTAAGCCTAATGACTCTAAAAAGTGGAAGAAACGCAGAGTCTGACTGCAGACGGGACTCAACACAGCCGCTTACTGTTCATCTGAATGGATTCATTTCCTGCCGTAAATCTGATAAGCAACTCAGTGAGAGCTCGTTAATGAGCTGATTAGTTGGTTCAGGTGTGCTGGAGCAGCGCCTGCTGGGAAACACTGATCTAAAAACTTCATTCCAGTGACAGATTCCTTTCTTTTCTTCATTCAGTATCCACTGCTTTATATTCACTGTTAATTCTCTATCCTCTGTTCATTTTGCTCATGTTATTGTTTGCTATCAGCATTTCTTCCTCTTGCTCTTAGGGAGTTTTTCTTGCCAGTGTTGTCCTTGGCTCATCAATAATTGTTTTAAAGGATTTTCTTTGGAAATTATTCAGGGGGAATAAAAGATCCCCAATTAAAGTATCACCCATTTCAGCAAAAAGTTTCATATATATGCAATATATATATATCCCTTGTGTGGGGTTCATGTTTTTATTACTAAGTGGGTCTGGTGAACCCACTGCATTATTGTTTTATTAAATTAATACAGCCATAACAATTTATGTAAAAATACCAGATGTTTAAACTATCACAAGTGGCCAGTGTAGGATTCTCCTTTAGCAGCTGTAGCGAGTCAGCAGCCTGTCCATGTTGTCCACCCTCACACACACACAAACACACTCACACACACACATATACAAACACATACACACAGACACACACACACTAACAGCAGGCCATGTAGGAGGAGAACAGAGTGAAGGACACAGTACCTCCACACTTTTATTCCCCGTGGGTTTACCCCAGCAACACATGTGTAATATGAATGTGTAGGGGGTGAACAGTGTGAAATCACTGAAAATGTGCTATTTTATATGTTCTTTACAGAAAATGAGCAAAGCCCAAGATATCTGGGGTTGAAATAATAATAAGTCGCCTCACACTATACTGAGGATTAGAAAGTGAGGAACATCGGGAGGATCAGTGATTTATACGTCCTCTTTAATCAGGATGCCGTAAGGATGGATGGAGCTCTCCACGGTCTTCTTCTCCTCTGCTGCTGAGGTTCCCTCTGGAACTGAGATGAGCCAGTAGTCTTTCTTCTTTCTGATTTCTCTCTTCTCAGGGTTGATTCAGTTCTGCATGATGACCTTGTAAGTCTTTCCATTCTTGGATGTGAAAGTCTTGCTAATCGCAAAACGTTCTGCAGTATGAATATTAGGACTTGAGTAGATTCCTCGCCCATACAACTGATGATCTCCAGCTCTGTAATGTGTCTCAGTGATGCCTTTGGCTCCCTCAATGCTGGTTCCATGGAAGGAAACTGGCCACTCACCATCTGCAGAGTAGCTCCTCCATCCGTTCGGCCCCATCCAGGTGTTTCCATAAGGATACTTATCCAGAAACTTCAGAGCGAAGCGATACCACCCCATACAGGATTTCTTTTTTCTCACTGTGTGAGGACTTGGTACTTCTAAAGCAAAGTGTTTGTAATTATCTATAAGGAATTTACTTCCAATATCTTTTATTAATAAAACAAATGGAAGTGATGTGGCAAGTGAACTGGAAGGCTCTCATTCACTGCTCTTGTTTGGAGCGCATGAGACATTGGCTGTCACTCATCTGTGATAAAATGCGCAGTTACGGTGAAATAAGATCCAGTGGCAATGAATGTCCACGCAGCACATTACAGTGGTCCTACCCGTTTTCTTTTATATTTTTTTGATTTTGTAACTTTGGTTTTGGTCTCATTGTAGAGAGTGGGGGCAGGGGATTGCTGTTTCAGTAAAATATCCTCGAGATGGGATGCTGTATCTCGGCTCCAAAGTGTACAACATAGTGCGAAAGCCCTGGTTCTCAATGAATGAGAACTGGCGTGCAGACTGCAGGTCACACAGCAACGCAGTCTTGCCTGGCTAGTAGCTAACGAAAAGGCAAAGAGAGATTTAAGATGAACATTTGGAGATGAATGGACTTATTTGCATTTATAAGCAGTGCAGTTGGTTTCCTGGAACGTTAAACCTGCAACGAGAGACTGTCAAACACTAAAAAGTTGCGAAGATGAAGTCAGCTTCTCTTTCGAATTTTCCCGTTCCACCTCAAATTGTGCCACATTTACATTCTGGCGCCTCAGGCAGAATTTAAGGTGGAATGGGAAAATTCAAACAAGAAGCTGGAGAATAAGAAATGACTTCAGCCCCGTAAAACAGTCGAATGTTGAGAGACATTTTACAAGAAACTGATCTAGTTTTGAGGAAAAGTTTTCTGGCGGAGATGGGAGGAAAGCTGCTATAGCTAAAGCTTAAAGCAGAGCAAAGTAAGTCTGCGTTTTCATTTATATTTTTTAGCTTATACTAGGTCATCAGCACATACTGAGACATATTGGACATAAAATGTTGTGGCTCCCAAGGTGGTTTTATTTTTTCTGAAAGGACAAAATGGCTCTTCTTAACATTTGGGTTGTGACGTCTGACCTAACCTGGCTTTTAATGCAGAAGGTGCCGGTCGGATTTCTCGCTCATCCAGTGGTGTTTTTTGTTATGTGCTGCACAGACTGTCCGCTGTCTGCTGCACTTCCACACTTCCAGGTTCCGCCTTTTGTGTTCTGTCAACATTATGTTATAAATTGAAATTTAGAAAATTGATTTTTGACATTTGTGAATCGATTCAGCATCGTCCATGTCCGCATCACAATGCATCTAAGAATCGATTTTTTCCCCCCAACCCTAGTTTGTGGGTAGTAAATGAATGAAGGAGAAAGTAGTTCCACTTCTGTAGTGACTGGCTAAGACTGAGCCTTTGGAACTGGAGAGAAATCGCATTCAGAAAAGTGACTTCATGTTTTTAAAGACTTTGACTCAGTAAAATCTGCACAATTTCAGACTTTCAACAGTGTTTATTTGTGTCCATTGTGGACATTGTAGGTGCCATGTCAACACTGTAGATGTGTCTGTGAAAAACCCCGAAGGCTGACCTCTAGGGGGGTCGGGGGGTAGGGGCAGTGTAGCAGAGCTGACAGAGCTGACCCCTAGGTGGAAGAGAGGAAAATTTGACTTTGTCATACATTTTAAAATTTGCACTGACCTCAAAAAAGATTTTATCATGAGTTCTTTTTTATTTTTGAGAGATTCTGCGCTGTATTGAAAAATTTGTTGAAATGTTTTTTTTTTTTCTCCTTTAGTGTATTTTTTTCATTTACAAACCTAATTGCAAAAAAAATTGGGACAGTATAAAAAATGTAAATAAAAACAGAAAGCAGTGATTGGCAAATCCTTTTTGAGCTGTATTCAATGGAAAACAGTACAAAGACAAGATATTTGACTATTTCAACTAATTAACTTCTTCTTTCATATTTATATGCTTATTCATTTGATGCCTGCAACACGTTCCGAAACAGTTGGGACAGTACCATGTTTACCTTAATGTTAAATCACCTTTCTTTTTACAGCATTCAGTAATCATTAGGGAGCTGAGGACACTGATTGATCTAATTGTAAAAGTGGGATTTTTCCCATTCTTGCTTGATATAACACTTCAGTGGCTCAACAGTCTCCACAGTAATATTGCTTCATAATGGCCAAGGTTTCAATGGGAGACAGTTCTGGACTGCAGGCAGGTGTAACATGTGCATAATGTTTCTTGATGTTGAAGCAATCATGGACATCCCTGAAAAAGACGGCGGCTAAAAGGCAGCATATGTTGCTCCAAATGTGTTCGGTGTTAATGGTGCATTCACAGATGTGCAGCTTACCCACTAATACCCCCATACCATGACAGACACTGGATTTAGACATTTATGGTGGTAACAGTCTGGATGGTTCTTTTCTTCTTTGGCTCGGAGAATATAACATCCATTATTTCCATAAACAATCTGAAGGTTGACTCATCAGACTGCTTTACACATTTCCACTGTTGTGATATGCAGTCATTAGCAGTTCACTAGGTGGCAGTAGTTAGTAACAAACTGAAAGGTTTGCCTCTCGAATCTCATTCCCATCCTCTTAACACAATCTCTGTCTTATTCTTTTGCTGACATTGCTATTTACTGAGAACTGAATGTATAATTATACAATATTATATAACATACAAGCATATATATATATATATATATATATATGTATATATATATATATATATATATATATATATATATATATATATATATATATATTATGTTTCTTAATTCTTTAACATTCAACTTTGTACTTCAATGAACTGGTGTAGTATAAGGGTATGTCACATATGTATATGGTGAATAGAAGTGTGGTGCGTGGGTTGCCAATAGAAATGGCGGTACGATGTGGCTCGATGAACTGCATGAAAGTATGTGAGGCCTTGTATATGCCCTAACAGCACTGACTCTTGGGTAAACATGTAGCAAAGGCTGGCCTAATGTTTCGTATGTCAAGAACTGCTTTGGTTTTCTCTCTCTAGTAGATCGCCTATATTCAGCATGGGTGTCGGTGGATGTTGATGGCCCTCCCTCCAGTTCCGCTTCATGTTCACTCAATGTTCACTCAGATTCAACTGGATCAGGTAATGACTCATCTTCAGCCTGTTGGATCGGCTCCCTTTTGCCTTGCCTGAGTTCGTGTTGTCTCTGTTCTACTCTTTTGTCTTTCCCATAGGTGGGACTCTCATCTCTCTGAGCTGGATTTCTCTGGACCAAGATAGGTATTTCATGGTAGGTATCTTTCCCTCTTAATTCCTGCCTAACAGGCATTCTTAACCAGTAACCTCCTGAGCTTTGTTCCTCCTCTGAAACAGTTGCGTCACTGGTGGGAACCTGTTCTCTTGGGTTCCTACTGATTCCTACTGGTCTCTGTCTTGGTGGCATGCTACTTGTTCTTTCACCACATATATGGTCTTTTCCCAGTTGGATCTTAGTTTACCAGGGCCTCCACGCTCACAAAAGTTCCTCACAAGAATCTGGTCCCCGGTTTGTAGGACTACACCCTTTGTCCTCTGGTCGTAATAGGACTTGCCTCTGGCACTGGATTGTTTACTGTTTTCTTCAGCAATTTTGTATGCTTCAGTCATCCTCTGAGACCACTGCTCTGCATATCCCTTGGGTGTGACGGCATCTTCCTCTCCAATTAGCCTGTACAGCAAGTCTACAGGTAGACGGGGATGGCGGCCATACAGCAAAAAGTAAGGGGAGTACCTGGTGGATTCAATTACGGTGGTACAATTATATGCATGAATCACTTGGGGCAGGTGGTCTTTCCATCGTTCTTTCTCTTTTTCTCCCAGTGTGTGCAGCATCTGTAATAGAGTTCAGTTAAATCTCTCAACAGGATTACTTTGGGGGTGGTAAGAGGATGTTCTGGAGTGACCTATTCCTGACAACCTCAAAGAGCTGATTTTCAAACTCCCGGCCTTGGTCATGGTGTAACTTAAAAGGGTATCCAAACTGAGGGATGAAATCATTAAAGATTCGCTCTGCTGCAGTTTGACCAGATTTGTTTTTTGTCTCATAGGCCTGAGCGAATCTTGTAAAATGGTCCACCACCACTAATATATATTCATACCCTCCTCAGCTGCCCTCTAGATGTAAGAAATCAATACAAACAAGTTCAAGAGGTCAACTAGAGGTGATGCTACCCAGTGGAGCATGAATGTGGGTGACTGTTTTTTTTCTGAGCGATACATGGACACTTCTGGGTAACATAGGCCTCGATCTATTTCTTCATATATGGCCAGTAGAATCTCTCTCTTGCAAAGTGGAGGACTCATCATGGAGATGTTTCATCACAATTTGTCTGTACTTGGCAGGGAGAATGAGTTGTTTCCGCTCCCTGGTTCGTCTATAAAGAATCCCATTTTCCAGGTGTAGTCTCCTCCACTCATACAAGAGTTTCCTGGTGGCCCCACTCACTCCGTTTCTAAAGTCACTTGTGAGAGCTGTATCTGTCTCTTTCAGTGTTATTATCTGTCCAATCACCTTTCGCTAGATCATCATGACTAATGGACGCTAGAGTCGTACACAGCTGTGGGTGGGTGTCCTTGGAGGACATGTTAAGAGCAGCGATTCATGCCACATCCTTTTGCTCAGCAGCTCTACTCCCTTGCCAGGTGGCGCGCAGCACATCTGGAGACAACTCCTTGGTGCACTCCTGCATATATGTGTCAACGTTGAGAGGGATGCGTAATAATGTGTCTGCATCAATGTTTGCTTTTCCGGGTCTGTATTTCACGTCAAACCGAAAGTCTGCCAATTTCCCCACCCAGCGATGACCGTCGGCGTTAAGTTTGGCAGTGCTCATTACATAAGTTAGGGGATTATTGCCCGTATACACTGTGATATGTGGGGCATTTCCCAAAACTTTTCACATATTGCCTATTTCAAAGCCAAGAACTGAAGTTTGCCACTATGCAGGTTATAATTTTTCTCTGCATGTGTCAACGTTCTTGACCCATACCCAATCACCCTCAGCTCCCCAACCTGACACTGGTACAGAACAGCCCCGAGACCGTCCTCTGATGCGTCAGTATGCAGTATGAAGGGTAAGCTGAAGTCAGGATAAGCCAACACTGGAGGTGCTACTAGCATGCCAAGAAGTCATTCTAGTGCTGCCTTGTTTTAGAGGCCAGTTGTTGCCCTTTTGTCTTTCTCATGGCTGGCTGGACTTGTGATGCCCCTGCCCTCCCTTGAAGCAGCTGGTAGAGGGGTCTGGCTATCCGCGAAAAGTCCTGTATATAAGATCGGTAGTAGCCAAGAAACCCCAGGAGTCTCCTTACGTCACCAACTGTCTATGGTGTTTTGTTCTTCAGGCTCAATATGGCATCCAAATCCTTGGGGTCTATCCTCACACCATCAGCGGACACCAGGCGGCCCACATACCTGACCTCTCGCTGGAAGAGATTACATTTCTCTGGTCTGAGCTTTACTCCATGGAGCTGGAGCGCCTTGAGGACTTTTCGGACCCCTTCCACATGCTCATCAAAGGATTTGGCGTAACAAAGAATATCGTCAAGGTAAGGGATACAACACTCACCTCTGAGGGTATCCAACATCTCCCCCATACTCCGCTGGAACGCTGCCGGCGCGTTAGATAATCCGAATGGGATCCGGACCCATTCGTAAAGACCCCAGGGAGTGATGAAAGCAGTGTAGTGTCTGGAGCCCTCAGCGATGAAACCTTGATGATATGCTTTTCCTTGGTCCAAAATGCTGAACCATGAATAACCACCAAGTGTATTCATGAGATTCTCAATACGAGGAAGTGGGTGCCTGTCTGGGATTGTCTTCTGGTTGAGAAGTCGATAGTCAACACAAAGGCGAAGTGTTCCGTCCTTCTTATGGACACAAACGACGGGAGCTGAGTATGGAGACTTGGATTTAACTATCCACCCCTTTGCCAAAAGGTCCAGGATATACTCCTTAACTTCCTTGAGCAATAGTTTTGGCACTGATGAATATGCCCGTTGTACTAATATGCTATCTTTAAGGTTTACGGACATTTGTAGGATTGGAATGCACCTCACATCATTACTATCAATGAACTCATACCTTTGTCTTCTGATTCAAGTAGAGACTTGCTAGACATGAAAGAGTTTACATTGTCAAAGCAGCCTTCAAGGTCGGTAGCGCTGATCTCTGTGGAGTCTCTCTCTGGTACAGGACCGATGGCTTTGGCAATGTGGAAGAGTTCCTCTGCTGACAGGGTGAGAAGGCTCTTTCTGATTTCCCACACCAGACTCTTCCTCTCATCATCTGCCATGGCAGCTCTTCCCTCACTTCGTTCCCCCTAATGCTCAGTCCTGAATTCACTCAGTTCTCAGTTTGCTTATTTCCCGTTTGATGACCTTAATACAGCCTCCCCCAGCCTCAGCGCAACCTTCATACAACCGTCCAGCAGCCACCATGTAGCTTTGACACAATCTCGATGGAGCTCCAGCACCGTGTCCAAGAAGCCTTGATACTCTTTTGGTCCCGGATACCACAAATCACTGGATCAGCTCCCCACCACCAGGAGGCGCCAATCCCAGACGAGCCCCCAAGAATCTGTTACACCCCCCCAAGCTCACGGCCGGTGCATCCAGATTATCTGACCTGTAAACAGGGTAAAAGAGATGAGACACGAAGACCTGTGGCTTTAGTTGCAGATGCCTCTCGAATCTTATTTATTAAACCATCCTCTTAACACAATCTCTGTCTTATTCTTTTGTTGACATTGCTATTTACTGAGAACTGAACGTATAATTATACAATATTATATTACAAGCATATATATATATATATATATATATATATATATATATATATATGCTTGTAATATAATATTATATATATATATATATATATATATATATATATATATATATATATATAAAATCCCTTTAACCACTCACACAGAAATATGCTCACACTTTCTCCAGTACTCATTCTTGTCTCATGTTGCATCCAATTACAGGTACTTTGTAGTAATGTAGTACTCTCCTACAGTCCCCTACAGACATGTATGACTAGCTTGGCTAGACAACACCATGCTTGGTTTTTTTTAGGTATAGAGGGAGGAATATCCGCTTCCAAAACAAACTTCTGCTGACTCGACCTGAACATTAAAATATGCATCCATACCATTTACCAGCTAGGTTAGTATAAGTTTTGTGCTCTTTTATCACAGTTCTCACAGGGTAACAGAGATGATACACAAAGAGCCGTGGCTTTAGTTGCAGATGCCTCTCAAATCTGAGAGGCAGAGCCAAAGGCTGCAGAAACTAATGTGAGCCCAATGCACAGCGCTGCCTACTGGCCACTCTATGTAACGACAAGCTGGAAGACTCAAGGTGATTCAGCAGAGGTTTATAATGTACCATACAAAATAAAATAAAATAACAAAGCATATCACAAATGTGACAACACTTTGAGAATGTCACATACCACTGTGTTGTGACAGCACAGCACCTACTCTCATCTCAGATGCATCTACTTTGACCACAAATGGTCTGGAAGGATCTGGGTGTTTAAGAACTGGGGCTGAAGTGAAGGCTGCCTTTAGATTCTGAAAGGCCAGCTTAGTGGCCGGGGTCCATATTTTTGGAGGTTCTTTTCAGGAGGGCTGTCAAAGGTGCTTCTTGCTCTGCAAGTCTTTCACAGAGTTTGGAACTGGCTGGATGAGTCAGTAATCTTTCACGGTTGATCCTGTTTTGCATGATGACCTAAGTCTTTCCCTTCTTGGATATGAACTTCTTGCTCATCACGTACTGATCTGCAATACCAATTTCAGGAGTTGAGTAGATGCCTCTTCCGTAAGCCTGACAACTTCCAGGCTTGTAATGGGTCTCAGAAATACCATCAACCCTCTGGTTCCAAACATGAGAAACCATCATGCTACTGTGTCAAATGCAGCCACATGGGCTGGGGAGGACTTCAGGAAGCCATCATCGCTTAACACAGTGCGCTACTGCATCAAGAAATGCAACTTGAAGCTATATTATGCAAGTAGGAATCCTTACATTACTTCTATGCAGAATCACCACCGAGTTCTTTGGGCCTGAGATCATCTCAGATGGTCCGAAAGACAGTGGAGATATGTGCTATGGTCAGATGAGTTGACGTGATGGTACCTTTGACGCAGAGGCATATATTGGGATTTTAGCAACATATGCTGCTGTCAGACAATGCCAGGCCTCATTCTGCACATGCTGCAGCGTAACTTCGTAGACACAGAGTGTGTGTGCTTGACTGGCCTGCCTGGAGTCCAGATCTGTCTCCTAGTGTGTTGGGTGTGTTGCAGGCATCAAATTCTATATTTGTTTATATTTACAATGTAGAATTAGGTTTATCAGTGAAAATATTGTATTTTTTTTCTTTGTACTTTTGTCAGTTAAATGAAGATTCAAGAGAATAAATCACAGATTCTTGTTTTTACTGCATTTTACAAAATGTCCCAACTTTTCTGGAAATAGCATTTGTAGAGTCTTTATTTGTAGAAGCAAAAATAAACAGGAAAGCAGGAAAGAGGAAGTATTTAGATTTATTCTCTGAGTTTAGCAGTCCAGATCACACAGCTTCCAAACTGAGCCTTTCTGTCTCTTCTATATTTACTGTATATGCCGTACATTGACATTGTAGTGAAAAAGACACATCTAGTTTTGGAAACCAGCACTGAGCTGCTGGACTGTAATGCTGAACATGTTTACTGGATATTTTTGCAGTTTAAAAAATACACGTGGCACTAAACACTGCTTTATTGAAGCCAAACAAGGAAATTTCATCATCTGGACAGATGTATTCTATTAGAGCTGTTCTGCCAGAAAGACCAAGAGTGAAGGAGGACAATCTTTTATATTCTTGTGGTAGTGAGACCGTGTGTGGTGGATGAGATGAAGACTTCGGGAGGACGCAGAGGTAAGGATCCATCAATTCTTGTCAGTTTATTAAAGTTCACAAAAAATAGGGAAAAAAATACAACAAAGGAAAAAGGAAATGCATAAAAACAGTCACCGGGCTTCTCCCAGCCTCTAAACTATCCCCATGTCTACGGGCATGCCTGCTAGGCCCTGCCACCCTTAGCAGACGACACGTCTACTCCAAGCTGTGTTACCCCTCTCACGTGCACTGCTGCCTTAATACCTCCCCTTCCCTGGAACATACCATCCCAAGGGGGTTACAAACAAGAGAAACATTAAAACATATACATAATATACATCAGTCAACAAAGACACAATTAATGTAGATTTCTCAGTATACATATCATAAATCTACAGCATAATCCAATGGTCGATTTCTCCCTTCTCTCTCTACAGGAGCTGCTGACAGAGGACCCCCAAGCTCGCAGAATGAGAACCATATAGAACACTGTACATGCCCACCAAGAGGACACTGATACAGTCTGAGGGCAAAAAGAGAGGATCTCAGTATTACACTGATTATTATTACATTGATTATATTTGTGCTTTGAAAATGATTTGAATGACTCAGACTCTCTAAATGAAGAGTCACTAAAGTCTAAAATATCTACAGAGATCAAATTTGCAAAACTTGCACAAATATTCAGACATGTTCAATCTAATTTCTACATTCCTCTGTACGCAGTCAGAATTCAAGTGGCTTAATACACAAACAAACAAAACATTCACTAAGAAAATTAATACATATCCATAAGTTGAAGTTAGGACTCTGTGTTTAATCATGATTTCAGTTTCATTTCTGGGGAAACTCATTATAACTGACACTTGCAGTTTGTGTTCTGCTCCACCCTCTGCTCTCTGATCACTCACTGAGGATGAGTCACCACCTTCAGAGAAAAGGCCTCTCTGAACATTCCTGTTTAATCTTTATAATTATAAATTATATAACTAGACAAACATAATGCCAACTAATAAGATTTATAGCAAAAATAGTAGTAAAATGTTGAATTATTTTACACTTCCACCCCAAAAGAAATTACACAGTAAATCAAAATCAATCAAATCATCACTTCATCAAAATGAGGAGCTGATAAAGTTTCAGGGAATTTCTACACGTGATTTCAAATGAAATAAATTACAGCTGTTTAGTAAACAAGAAGGTTTTATTGCTGATTCAAACATTAAATGAACGTTTTGTTTCAGTCTTGCTCTCTTCCATCTAAAAAATGCCTAGTACAGTCAAAATCATGCTGTTTTTATCACATTTATTATTTGCATTTAGGTCATTTAAAGATGAACCATAAAAAGGAACCTACTGATATCATGAAAGTACACAAACACATAAGTAAATACTAAAACATTAATGAATTCATTGATGTCAAAAAGAGAAAATTACATAAAAAGTAAAAAAGAGAAAAGTTGTTCTCAACCTTTCAAGCATCATAAACACCTTCAGATTGATTTTTCAGGAACAAACATGCTGTATAAGATTTAACACACTGAACATTCATCAGACTCACACTATACTGAGGATTAGAAAGTGAAGAACATCTGGAGGATCAGTGGTTTACACCTCTTTAATCAGGATGCCGTAAGGACGGATGGAGCTCTCCACAATCTTCTTCTCCTTTGCTCGTGAGGTTCCCTCAGGAACCGGGATGAGCCAGTAGTCTGCTTTCACTGTTTTAACCCTCTTCTCAGGGTTGATCCGGTTCTGCATGATGACCTCGTAAGTCTTTCCATTCTTGGATGTGAAAGTCTTGCTCATAGCATAACGTTCTGCTTTATTAATATTAGGAGTTGAGTAGATGCCTCTTCCGTAAGCCTCATGAGGTCCAGCTCTGTAATGGGTCTCAGTGATGCCTTTGGCTCCCTCAATGCTGGTTCCATGGAAGGAAACTGGCCACTCACCATCTGCAGAGTAGCTCCTCCATCCGTTCGGCCCCAGCCAGGTGTTTCCATCAGGATACTTATCCAGAACCTTCAGAGCGAAGCGGTACCACCCCCAGGGCCGTGTGTATGGTTCTCCACCGCGGAAGCACGTAGAGGACTTTGAACGGTTTCTGAAATAGTAATCAAACTTCGGGTCAAAGAACTTGTCCATGTCCACGAAGTACTCTTTCCGGAAAGCCGATATTTCAGTCTCCGTCTCTTCATCATCGGAAGATTCTGTATCCTGATAGTTCACAGACAGCTGGTTCATCCTTGAAGACAAAGACCACAGAGAAGAAGCAGCCAGACCGGAAGTTAACTCCAAGTGTGACCCCATTTTAAAGACAGCAGGGAGAAAATTATCAGCAGTCAGTTCTACAGCCATGGAGTGTCTTTTGAGTTTTGTGTGAGGCTTCAAGGTGATCCCAGTAAGGGCAGAAAGACCCTCCAGAAGAACTTCTCTATTGATGTCAGGCATGGTTCACTTCAATCTATCTCAGACTGAGAACCAGGGGTAGGGCGACCTCGTTTTTTCTGCCGAGAAGTCAAGGAAGTGATTTGAGAACACGCGAAGCGACTCAGCGGCACACAGTCCTTTACTTTCACTTTTACAATAAACTCAAACACAGTGTGAGTTTAAAGACTACAGCGTTTGATATTAAAGTCATAAAACACCTTTAATGAATTTGATGAGTTTGGGTGGCACTCAGTGGTTTTATCCTGCTTTTATATATTGATAGTTCATATCAGTAAAGTCTGGAGTCTCATCCTGTGCATAAAAGATACACATTGCCATTTACAGCACTTATTTAATCATGAGGTCGCGTGTATTTCAGTGCAAAATATTTTCCTAAACATATAAAATCCTCCTGTGAAGAAGCAGCAGGGTTTGTGGGTAGTAAATGAACGAAGGAGAAAGTAGTTCCACTTCCGTAGTGACTGATTACAGCTGAGTTTTTGGAGTTGGAGAGAAACTGCATTCAGAAAATGACTGTTCATGTTTTTAAAGACTTTGACACGTAAAATCTCCACAATGTCAGACTTTAAACAGTGTTTATTTGTGTCCAGCTGGGCTTAAACGAACCATGTAGGTGCCATTTCTACACTGTAGACACTGTGTGTCTGTGAAAACCCCCAAAAGCTGACTTCTAGGGGAGGAGTGAAAAATTTGACTGTCATATAATTTAAAATTTGAGAAGAGGGTCCTCAGAGACTGTATTTGCACTAAATTACATGCTGACCTCAACATTTCTTTTATAATGAGTTCTTATTTATTTTCGAGAGATTCTCACGCTGTGTTTTAGGATCAGTTGAAGTGTCCCGGCCAGGTGACCAGGATCCTTTCTGTGTTGTGTTTGCATGTTCTCACCGTGTCCATGTGGGTTTCTTCCGGTTGCTCCGGTTTCCTCCCAAAGACATGCAGTCAGGCTCATTGGATGTGCTAAATTGCTCCTAGGTGTGAATGTGGGTGTATGTGTATATGTCTGTCTGCCCTGTGATAGACTGGTGACCTGTCCAGAGTGTTTCCTGCCTTCTCCCCAATGACTACTGGGATAGGCTCCAGTGCCCTCGTGACCCAGAAGGATAAGTGTGTGTGTGTGTGTGTGGTGCATTTATACATTTTCATTTACATACCCAGTTCCAAATATCAAAAATACCAAGGTATCAAAAATGTAAATAAAAACAGAAACAGATTGCAAATCCATTTTGAGCTGTATTTAATTGAAAACAGTACAAAGACAAAATATTTAATGTTTCAACAAATTTTTAACACCTTTCCTTTTAACAGCATTCAGTAATCATTAGAAAGCTGAGGACACTGAATGATGTAGTTGTAAAAGTGGAAATTTTCCAATTCTTGCTTGATATAACACTTCAGCTGTTCAATAGTCTTTACTGTCATATTGCTTCATAATGTGCAACGTTTTCAGTAGGAAACAGTTCTGGACTGCAGACAGGTCAGTCTCGCACCTGCTCTCTCTGATTATGCTGCCATGCTGCTGTTACACATGCGTAATGTTAATAGAGGTCCCTGAAAAAAATGCGTCTAAAAGGCAACATATGTTGTTTTAAAATGTGTTCAGTGTAAATGGTGTTTTCACAGATGTGCAGCTTACCCACTAATACCCCCCATGCCATTACAGACGCTTGATTTAGAACTTTACGCTGGTAACAATCTGGATGGTTCTTTTCTTCTTTGGCCTGGAGAACACAACTTATTTTCATAAATAATCTGAAAGGGTGACTCGTCAGACCCCAGTATGCGTTTCCACTGAGCATCAATCCATTTCAGATGAGCTTGTGCCCAGAGAAGTTGGTGGTGTTTCTGGGCATTGTTGATATATGACTTCCGTGCTGTGTCTCACATTTGTAGATGCAGTGACAAACTGTGTTTATTGACAAGGATTTTCTAAAGTATTCCTGAGCTAAAATTATTATATTTATTACAGAAGCCTGACAGTTTTTACAGCAGTGCTGTCTGAGGGGTCAAAGATCATAGGCATTCATTATTGAATTTTGGCCCTGCCCTTTACACACAGAGATTTCTCTGGATTCTGTGAATTTCTAATGATGTTCTGGACTGTAGATGGTGAAGTCCCTAAATTACCTGTTATAATGCTTTGAAAATATTAGGCCTCATTCTCCAACTATTCTTAAGAAGAAATTTTCTCCTAAAACCCACTATCACAGTTTTGATGAAGATTCTGACACTAATGTTTTCTTATTTGGGATTTGTTCTTAGGTCAAGAGCACAAAGGTGAGAACAATTATGCACTTTAAGAACACATCATGAATATGACTTAGACTTTTTCTGATCTAGCAATTAGAGTGTGCTGTTTACATGACCATATGAATAATCTGATAACTGCAGAAATCCGATTATGAATTATTATTATGAATTATTGAGTGCATGTAAACGCACTCAGTGACTTCCTTATTGCGGGTGAGCTGGTTACAGTCACATGCAAAAGTTTGTGCACCCCTGATCCCCCTGGGGGAAAAACATAAAATATGGCCTGTACAAAAGTTATGGCACATCTTATGTTTTTATCAAATATTTATAATTTATCATCAAGTCGTATCCTAATCATTCTGCTTAATTTTAATAAACAGAACTACAAACTCATCTCCAGCAAGATGCAAAAAAAGTTTCCTAATTCTAGCTAACAATGGCTATAACTAGCATGTAATGCTAAAGCTAGCTGAAATTCCAGTGTCCATATTTGTGACTTTCTGACAAAAATGCAAAAAAATTGGGAAGGGGCAACAAAAGACTGGAAAAGTTGTTAGTGCTAAAAATAAAAACACCTGAAACACCTGGTTAATTGGCAACAGATCAGTAACATCACTGGATAGAAAAAGAGCAGCCCAGATTGGCTGAGTTTTCAGAAGATGAGGATGGGTTCACCACTATGTGAAAGACTGTGCGGGCAAATAGTGCAACAGCTCAAGCATAACATAAAATTGCAAAGAACTTGGGGATTTCATCATCTACAGTACATAATATCAATAAAAGATGTAGACAATCTGGAGAAATCTCTGTATGCAAAAGACAAGGCCAAAAACCAGTATTGGCTAGGCACCAGTGCCCTCAGGCGGCATTGCATTAAAAACAGACCTGATTCTGTAGTGGAAATCACTGCATGGGCACAGGAACACTTCTGAAAACCAGTGTCTATGAACACAGTTCATCACTGCGTCCTAAAATGCAAGTTAAAACTCTAAAACACAAAGAAAAAATCATATATAAACAGGATCCAGAAATGCTGCCACCTTCTCTGGGCCTGAGCTCATTTTAAAAAGACTGAGGGGAAGAGGAAAAGTGTCCTGTGTTCCAACAAATCAAAATTTGTTTTTGAAAATCATGGACACTGTGTCCTCCAGGGTAAAGACCACTCAGCTTGTTATCAGCACAGTTCAAAAGCCAGTATTGATGATGGTATGAGGGGGCATTAGTGCACATGGCATGGATGACGTGCACATCTGTGAAGGCATCATTAATGCTGAATGATACATACATGTTTTGGCAACATATGTTGCCATTCAGACAATGTCTTTTCGAGGTAAACGTTTGCTTATTTCAGCAAGACACTGTAAAACCACATTCTGCACATATTACAACTGCGTGGCTCTATAGTAAAAAAGTTAGGTCCTGCCTGCAGTCCAGACCTGTCACCCGTTGGAAATATATGACACTTTACGAAACGAGAAATACAACAAAGGAGACCCCGAATTGTTGAGAAGCTGAAATCCTGTATCAAGTAAGAATGAGACAACATTTCACTTTCAAAACTACAGCAGTCGGTGTCCTCAGTTCCCAAATGCTTACAGAGTGTTGTTCAATAGAAGAGGTGATGCAGCACAGTGGTTAATATTTTCCTGTCCCAACTTTTTTTTAAACGTCTTGCTGCCATCACCATTCTAAATGGGCATTTATTTTTTTCAAAAAACAATAAAATTTCTCAGATATGTTGTCTTTGTACTATTTTTAATTAAATATAGAGTATAAATGATTCGCACACCATAGCATTCTTTTTTCATTTACATTTTTTCATTCCCAACTTTTTTGGAAATGGGGTTGTATTTTCAGGTCAGGAAGATAAAGAAGGTGTGTGTGTGTGTTTTCTTTTTAAAACCAAATGTACTGCTCTCTTCAATTCCTGTTCAACTCACTCAGCTACACTGTAAACTAGAGCCACCCTTAGTGTACTTCTGAGTCAAAATAAAGATTGATTGATTGATATTACCACATTTCTTTCACAACTTAACCTAAACTCATAGATCAGGATTGTTTTAGATTAGCTGGATAATTCAAGCCCAGAGTGAGAACTGTTCACCAGGAATGTCCATCAGATCTACCGGACTAGTCTGACTGAAAGTTATCTGGCTAACGGAGATCCTGCTCTGTGAAACTCTCTAGAGCTGCTCAGCTGAAGACCCACCTCAGACTGAAGAGGCTGCAATTAACTTCCTCTCTAATTTTCTGTTCCACCTTAAAAGGTAAAGTTACATCATGAAGCCTGAACGCAAATAATGACGCTCATCCTCACAGGGTTCAGAATGACAGCACCTGATTCCACCTGCAGGCGGCGCTCTAAAGCAGCTCCACACCTGCTGAAACCCGCACAGCTGCTTCGGCTCAGGAAAACATTATGAGACGGTCAGTTTAAAAGTGAGCGAGACGCCACAGAGAGCAAATGGAGAACTGAGAGAACCTTCAGGAGAACTAACAGAGAGAAACCGTAGAGCTTAATGACCTAAAAGCGGGTTTAATTAGTAAATAAACAAACTAACAGCAGAGAAACTCAGAGCAGGAGAAAAAACTAAACTTTAATCGTCCTGAATTCACAGCAGAATCACAGAAAGACAGAACAGATAAACAAACAAACAAACATGTCCCAAACAAACAAACAAACAGAAACATAATCTTTACATACCCACAGGTAAACAAAAATGAATAATGATCATAACTCATGAGCTCTCTCTCTCTCTCTCTCTCTCTCTCTCTCTCTCTCTCTCTCTCTCTCTGTTTTATGACAAGGTCTCTCTCCCACTGAGAAAATGCATAACACCTCCACTTTCAGTCTCGCGCTTGTGGAGTCATTTGTTTAAGTGTGAAATCATTCCTTGATTATAGGTGATTAATGATTGATTGGCGATGTCTGCTGTGATTAATCGTTCTGGAGGTGACGCTGAGATGTCCTGGTGGTCAGTCGATCTGTCTGATCAGGATCCCGTACGGCCTGATCGATCTGTCCAGCAGCTTCTTAAGCTCTTCTCTCCTCCGCTCCTCCTCGAGCGCGTACAGGTCCAGGGGGACCTTCACGAGCCACAGGTCGTCGTTGAGCCTCACGCGCTCGGCGGGGTTGATCCTGTTCTGCATCATCACTCTGTAGCGCTGTCCGTCCTTCTCGAACTCCTTGACCATCTGCTCGTCCTGTTGGGCCGCGACGATGTTCGGGGTGGAGAAGATGCCGAACTCCGCGCGCTGGTTCCCCTCTGAGGGTCTCCCGGTCGCGTGGTAGGACACGGGCCACTCTCCGGCCGCTGATTCGTTCCTCCAGCCGCCCGGACCCAGCCACGCGTTCCCATCCGGGTACTTATTCACAACTTTGAGCGCGAAGCGGTACCAGCCGCAGGGGCGCGTGTACGGCTCCCCGCCGCGCGTGCACTCGGAGGAGTCATTTAGGTTCCTGAAGTCGTAGTCGAAGCTCGGCGCGAGGAAATTGTTGATGTCCACGAACAGCTCCGTCCGCTCGTCCGGCTCCGTTTCCGGCTCCGCGCGGCTCGGCTCGTCTTTGCTGAGGATGAGCGGAAGCAGCGCGGACGACACGAAGTTCTGCACCGTCAGCTCGGACAGGTCCAGTCCGGGGGAGCCGGGCTGCGCGCGGTCCTTAACCGTGGCGCAGGTGAGCGCGGACAGCGCGTCGAGCACGATCGCGCGGTTCATCCTAAAGTTCGAGCCGGAACAAAAGAGAACCAAAGACAGACAACCAAAGAGAAACTAAACAGCAGAACCTAAACGGTTTTACTTTCACTTCAAACTCTGATCCGCCCTGAGACACGCCCCCAACACACACACACACACACACACACACACACACACACACACACAACTTGTGTGACTTCTTCTCAGTCTTCTTCTTTGTAGCTGCAGACAGGGGGGGATCGACTCGTAATCCTTGTCCTGACAGATCCTGCTGTGTTTTGGATCAATTCTGTTTGCATGATGACGTAGGTCGTTCCGGTCTTCGCAGGTGAACTCTTGGCCTGACCTGAATCCGTTGGTCACAGAGAGCTTTACAGTGGAGTATATTCCACTTCTGTATTGAAGAGATGGTCCAGCTTTGAAACAGTAGTGTGTGATGACTGCAGCTCCTTCAATGCTGGTTCTGTGAAAGGAAACCAGCCACTTTTCATCGTCAGAGTGTCTTCTCCATCCTCTGGGCCTAACCAGTCGATGTGCTTCAGATTCAGAGGCAATAGCTAAGCTGTGGAACTGACATCTTAAGCTAAGACAACACTACACGATTTTAACCCAATTTGCTCAATCAGAAGCGACTGACGGCACAGATGATCTGTAGCATGAGAGGAGAAACGAGTGAATCTTTAGCCCTCCGATCAAACTCTGGAGTGATCAGAGTCCCTCCGATATAATCAAAAGTTTAACATTTACGACTCAAAACGTTCATAAGTTCTGCAGTGTGAGACAGTCAGAGATGAACTCAGTGAGTGATTCAAACAGCCAATCAGAGAGCCAGTCTTGGCCACGACTTAGTAAGGCATGGGTATGACATAATTTAGTCGTGGCCACAACTTAGTAAGGTGTGGGAATGAAATAATTAGGCCCTGACCACAGTTCTCATGCCTTACTAAGTCATGGCCATGCATTAGGATCTCATTCCCACACATTAATACGGCATGGTCACACATCATTTTTATTTGTACAAGATCATCATCATGAGCAGGCTTCCGTATGTTTATCATGTAAACTTATTACAGTTTCAGCTCAGCTGCCAGTTTGCAGTGAAATATTTCTCCAGCTCTCACTGTATCAGCACTTCTCACCACATATCTATCCCCAGTTTGAGCTTGGCTTCACATAAAAGCCTAATCAGGTCCAGTAAGTTTAGCTCTGTGTGTGGTGTGATCTGACAAGTTCTGGGAGTTTGAGTTCTTAATCATAGCTGAAATGTATGTTATTCCCTCTCTTTGCCTTGTCGTCTAGTGTGAGCGCCCTCACGACACACAGACAAGACATTCTGTGACAAACAGACGTTAAGTGTGTGATCCTCTCTGCTTTAGAAACCTGTTCATATTTAAAAGTCATGTAGTGAACATCCAGCCTTAGGGAGACAGTTATCAGTGTCAGAGAGGCGGAGCCCAGTACTGTGAGTAATGTGAGCAGTGAGAGGCGAAGGAGGTTCAGATATTTATAGACACACACACGTTTACTTTCTGTTTTCAGTGTCTACACACACACACACACATACACACCCACCTTTATTTACACACTGAAAGAAACTCATACTTCAGCTAACAGGTCCAGTGTTTTAGATGTAAACAGAGTGATTCAGAGTGGTTTGGTGTGAAATGGTTCAGATTTCTTTACAGTGGTGGTGATAGGAACCAGGGGGTCGCCATGACTACAACACAAATATAGACATTTTATTTACTATTCAAAACCACTAGTGAACCTACACACATCTTCTGAGTTTATATGGAATGTTGATGATGGGAAAATAGAGAAAAATATGAAATAAGTTCTCTTTGCCTCGCAGTACCCTGCATGTATCCCTCCACCATGAATGGATTTTAAGTTCTCAAAACTATCAACGTCTCAGACATCAGGCAGTGAATTCTTAACCATTTCATATAATAACTTTCTGTGAAGGAGCTTTTAGAGGTGGACGTCTGGTTCCTATCACCACCAATGTAAACAATTCTGGCTCGGCAAGTTTCTATAGAACGGAACGTTTCACACCAAACCACTCTGAATAACTCTTTTTACATCTTAAACGTATAGTTATGCAGAAATTTTGGAAAATGGGTGAAATTCCCCTTTAAGCTCCAGTCTGGATGCAGGATCTGAAATCTGTGAGTGTTCAGTATCTGCCTCAGCAATCTTTTTAGTTACTATTTACATATTTAACGTTTGATTATGTTGATGCATTCCGCTTATGGCCTCTAAAAGACTGACTGCCGGTTTTCAGTGATAATGTGATTTTATTTGACAGTTTCTCATATTTTAACTGTTTACACAAACTGAAATGATTAACAGAAAAAAATGAAAGAAAAATTTATCAAAAGCTGAAAGTTCATGTGACTTTAAAAAACACTGCTGAACAATAATATCTGAGAAAAAACAAACTGTATTTATGTCTGGAATTTTTCTAGAAAAGAGTGACATAATAACTCAAAACCATCTCGGAACAAGATTCATCCCAATTCTAATAAAATCAGCTCTAATAAAGTGATAAACGTACAGCCCTGCAGAAACACCGCACACTGTTCATGATCAGCTCAGTGAAAATATAAATATATATGTTACCCACAAATCATTATTTACCCAATCGTAAAAAAACAGAAAGAGGCTGAAACAAAGCTGTGTGTGTATTTGTGTGTGTGTGTGTGTGTGACAGTACTTTAGACTTTTTCTAGCACAGTCATGTGCATTATTATTATTATTATTATTATTATTATTATAGGGAAAGTGCTCTGTGAATATTTTGATGTAAAACTGCACACAGTTTGAAGGGGTCAAAAACAAGATCCCCCCTCCCGACAGCATCACTACAGCTCCACCCACCAACACGAGGGCAGTCCAACACTGACCCCAACATCCTAAACTCATTCATTCATATTCCTCAAATGTATATTTCCGATGGTCTTTGATTCTGAAGTTCATCGAATCCTGATCTGATTCTAAATTAAAAGTGATGCTGGATGTTTTTCTGAAATGCTTCTGAGGTAAGAAATCTCAGTGACTGCCGGCGTTTCCTGGTTAGCGTTGCTGCATCCAGTTTAAGTTATGAAATTATGAACATGTTCATCCATAGAACCAACATTTCAATATGAAACCGTTACTGACCTCCTACACCGAACCTTTACAAACACTCCATTAACAGAAACCTGAATAACAGCTTCGGTAAATTCCTAATACACACACAGCCTCGTAAACAAAACATCTTATTCTCCAGTAGAGGGTGCTGCTGTCCAGAGCCAAAAAAAAAAAACAAATAAAACTTCTCAGAAAATAAAACACAAAAGAATGAAAAAATAATAAAGTAAAAAACAGTAGAACAGTAGAGAACAGCAGGTGAGAAATTTTACCCACAATGCACGGTGGGGGAAAGAGTCTCTGCACATCAGCAATGAGCCTCTACAGTAATTCCCATGAGCCTCTGCTGTTCCTCGTGCTGAATTCTGATTGGTTCTCAGATGTCCTGTGGGCCCCTGACCCGTCCATGGGTGGAGGGTTCTGCTGAAGATGGTTTGACTCTGGTGGGTGTGGCTTCTGGTTTGAGGCAGTGCTATCTGAACACTCCCACACTGATGGACAAGGCCACTTCAGGCTTCCTGTGTTTAGTTGCTCTGGTCTTCCCCTCAGGCAACGCCTCCTGAGTGACATTACCATGCACTCTAGACAGACAAACAAACAACAAACAAATAAATAATAAATAATTTATTCAGTCTCTCTAATGACCATCAGTAGTATTAGTTTGTATTAGTATGTGTGTGTGTGTGCGTGTACTGGTGTGTGTGTGTATTAGTGTATGTGTAGTTCCTCACTCTTTCCTGCAGTTCTCTGTTTGTTCCCTGAGTCTCTGCTGGGCCTCCTCATCCTGCAGCGTACTGAACTCTCTATTAGAGTCAACAAGCAGATTCTACACACACACACAACAAGATAAACAGACATGTTAAAGTATGGTAGAAGAGTACAGTACAATAATAGAGTACAGTAAGGTTAGGAGGTAGAGTACAGTATGGTGCATTAGTAGAGTACAATACAGTACAGTAATAGAGTATAGTACCGAAATATAGTAAGGTACGTTAAGAGAGTATAGTAAGGTACAGTAGTAGAGTATGGCAATAGAGTATAATAAGGTATGGTAGTAGAGTATAGTACAGTACGAGAGGGGGTTTGAGAGGGGGTGGTAAAGTCGAGGAGTCTACAGTAGGATGTGGTAGGGTATGGTAAAGTCTGGGAGTGTACAGTAGGGAATGGTAGGAGATTGTAAAATCCAGGTGTGTACAGTAGGGTATTGTAAGGAATGGTAATGTCCAGGAGTGTACAGTAGGGTATTGTAGGGATGGTAAAGTCCAGAAGTGTACAGTAGGGTATGGCAGGGAATGGTAAAGTCCAGGAGTGTACAGTAGGGTATGATAAGGAATGGTTAAGCCCCGTAGTGTACAGTAGGGTATTGTAGGGGATGGCAAAGTCCCGGAGTGTACAGTAGGGTATTGTAGGGGATGGCAAAGTCCAGGTGTGTACAGCAGGGTATTGTAGGGGATGGTAAAGTCCAGGAGTGTACAGCAGGGTATTGTAGGGATGGTAAAGTCCAGAAGTGTACAGTAGGGTATGGCAGGGAATGGTAAAGTCCAGAAGTGTACAGTAGGGTATGATAAGGAATGGTTAAGCCCCGGAGTGTACAGTAGGGTATTGTAGGGGATGGCAAAGTCCTGGAGTGTACAGTGGGGTATTGTAGGGGATGGCAAAGTCCAGGTGTGTACAGCAAGGTATTGTAGGGGATGGTAAAGTCCAGAAGTGTACAGTAGGGGATGGTAAAGTCTAGGAGTGTACCGTAGGGCATGGTAAGGGATGGTAAAGTCCAGGAGTGCACAGTAGGGTATAGTAGGGGATGGTGAAGTCCAGGAGTGTACAGTAGGGTATGGTAAGGGATGGTAAAGTCCAGGAGTGTACAGTAGGGTACGGTAGGGGATGGTAATGTCTAGGAGTGTACCATAGGGTATGGTAAGGGATGGTAAAGTCCAGGAGAGCACAGTGAGGGGACGGTAAGGGATGGTAAAGCTTGGTCACTGGAGGGGGTGGTTAAAAAAAGCCTGACAGGACTTCAAGAAAACATATTTATTAGCCCAGTTCCAGTCTTACCACAGTGGACTACCATCACAGGTTTCAAAGTAAAAGAGCAAAATTAAAGGAGACACTTAACTTCATTCAACACCTGACAAAACTCATCAGAATATTATAATTCTTTATGAACGTCAGGTGTGTAAGCAGATAAAATATGAATTTGCAGAGCGTCAGGGCTCGTAACATGGGGAGTGAGAAACAGCACTCTCAGTGACTCTGTTTTACCTTCACACCGATGATGTCTCCATCTCTGAGGCAATATGGAGCTCCCTGAAGACTCTCTACCTTTTTCTTCTTCTTCCGTTTGGAGACCTGCTGAGTCTGAAGAATGTGAGAAGGTTCATTTATTTACATCAGTCAGTGAACATGCACTGACCCTACAACCCTGACCCCACAATGAGAAGGTTAGAGCATCTGGGCCAAGTCCTGAAGACTGAGAACTGTTTCTTCCAGTGTGTCAGACTGTTGAACAGACCAGTCTGATGGACCTTAAACATTCAGACTGATCTGCTTAACTCATATTCTTTACTCTCATCTACTAAAAGTTTACATAAGAAACAATTCATCAAAATTCATTTTATATTCACAGAACACCATATTCTGTACACACTGTCTCTGCTATTAAAAGTTTTAATGCCTCTAAAAGCCCCCTCACAAAAAGTGATTACATGAAATGGTTATGATTACACTGCCTGATGTCTGAGACGTTAGTTTTGAGATGATTTTGGTCTTAAAATCCATTCATGGCGGAGGGATACATGCAGAGTGTTGTGAGGCAAAATAGTCCCCACAGAAAACTTTATTATTAAAACTATTATTTCAGATTTTCCACTATATTCCCATCTTCAACATTCCATATAAAACTCAGAAGACACATGTAGGTTCACTGGTGGTTTTGGATAGTAAATAAAATGTCTATATTTGTATTTTACTTTAATCTCCAATTTAACCAGGTATGTTGTTAATAACACATTATTTAAGCCCAAGGCTGTGAAAGAAAGGAATGACTCTGAACTTTATCCAGACTTTCACATCTGTAAGAACTTCCTAATTTCTGAACTTTACTGCCCCAACAAAAATCTGTGTACATCTCTCTTTATCCCGGACAGTCAGGGTTTGTTTGTGTAAGTGTTTTATGTCTCTCGCTCTCTCAGTCCTCACCCAGTTGTGGATGGGCATCCAGGTGTGTTTTTCAGGCAGGTGTTTGGCCAGCAGCAGGTTTTCGGGGGAGATGCCGTAGAGGGAGGAGAGTGAATGGTAAAGCCCCTTCGCGGAAGGGTCTCGCCCAGCGTCCCAAACAAACTCCTGAGAAGGGTAATACGCCCTCTCGCCTGGCACACCCATCCGCACCCTCAACAGAACATCCTTTACCCTGAGCGGACACAAACAAACAAACTCAGTAAAACAGTGTCAATGGTCTATGTTTGGAGTGGCTTTAGTCTGGTTTCCATCTGTTATAGTCTGGGTTTAGACTGGTGTTGGTCTAGGTGTAAGTGTTGCTCTGCGTTTAGTCTCTGTTTAGTCTGTGCTAGGTTTAAGTTTAGTCTAAGGTTGGTCTGGGTTAAGGCTTGATTTAGTTTGGGTTCAGACTCAGCTTAGTTTGGGATTAGTCTAGTGTTGGATCTGTTTAGGCTCTGTTTAGTTTGGGTTTAGTTTTGGGTTTAGTTTGGGTTTTGTCTCTGATTTGTCTGGGACTAGTGTTTAATTTTGGTTTATTCTGGGTTTAGTCTGTGATTAGTATGGGTTTATTCTGGGTTAGGTTTAGGGTTAGTTTGGGTCTATTCAGGGTTTAGTTAGGTTAATTTTGGTTTATTCTGAGTTTAGTCTCTGATCTGAGTTTAGTCTGGGTTTAGTTTGGGCTTATTCTCTGATTAGTCTGGGTTTAGTTTGATTTAAGTCTCTAATTACTCTGGGCTTAATTTGGGTTTAGTCTGGGTTTAGTATCTCATTAGTTTGGGTTTAGTCCCTGATTAGTCTGGGTTTAGTTTGGGTTTAGTCTCTGTTTAGTTTGGCTTTAGTCTGATGTTGGTGTGTTTAGAAACTCACCCAAGATTCTCCTCACACTGCAGCTTCTGAACGCAAACCTCACTTCCGCACACCACCTTCAGCTTCCTGCCAGACAACAACATTAACATTAACAAAAATAAAAACATTAACATCAACAACATTAACATGTTTTAATATATTAATAATATATAACAGCACAGTTATATAGCACAGAACCAACATTATTGTTATATAACAGAAATAAAATAAAAACTTTGGGAGATTTTGCTCTGTAATTAGCTTTCAGAGTTTAACACAAGTTCAGCTCAAATGAAAACTTCAGGGGGCGACTGCTCTGTCATTGTCTTAGCTGAGGACTAGAATTTAACTCAAGGTTAAACATGAATGAGTCACGTGTTCTTCACTCCATTGCTGTGTCCTCAAAAGCTGCAGTTTAAACTTAACCCTACACTTTAAACTGCACTGCCTGCAGTGTTTCAGACTGGGCATAGTGGCGTAAGAAACGGCTCAGTAACGCAGCAGCCAAGCGGCATAAGAAGCAATTCAGTAATGCAGCAGCCGAACGACATCAGAAACGACTCGGTAACGCAGCAGCCGAGCAACGTCAGCAACAACTCAGCAACGCAGCAGCCGAGGGACGTAAGAAACAACCCGGTAACGCAGCAGCCAAGCGACGTCAGAAACGACTCAGTAATGCAGCGGCTGAGCAGCATAAGAAACGACTCAGTAGCCGAGCGATGTCAGAAACGATTCACTAACACAGCAGCCAAGCGGCGTAAAACACAACTCGGTAACGCAGCAGTCGAGCGACGTCAGAAATGACTCAGCAGTGCAGCAGCCGAGCTGCGTAAGAAACAACTCGGTAATGCAGCAAGAAAGAAAACATAAATAAACTTGAGTGTTGCAATATTGTGTTGTATGATACTGTATTGAATCTCAAAAACACAGCATCGATTTTTAAATAAATTTAAATAGTTTTGCATGCAAAGATTCGTGATGAATCGTTCAGTGGTGCTTTTCGAGTTGTGTTAAAACCCCCGACCACTAGATGGCAGTGTTGTAATTTATCTTCAGGCATTAGACTTTTTCTTTTACTCAGAGTTGCATATGGTAGTGTTTTTTATACTATAACAGTTTTCCTAAAATTAGATTTTAAAAAATCGCAGTGTATCGCCTTGCTTTACAGTATCGCAAAATATATAATCGGAACCCCTGTATCATGATAAATATCATAACGTCAGGTTCTTGCCTAAAGGTAGCCCTGAAGGTCATCAGGTTTCAACATAAGCTCGTTCAGGTGATCATAGGTGTCTCTAATAGAACGTTGTTGTGGCTGATATGGCAAAATATAATATGTAAATACTTTAAGCCATTTCCATGATACATAATGAGCATCACAAAATTCTGTTTTTCTGAGGTTTGATCAAGTGGAACAAACAGAAAAGCTCCAGCATTTAACACATTATTTAACACTGTTAATACAATGAGTTTAATTAACTGATTTTACTCCGCTGCTCTAAACCCAATTAAACTGGATTAATTATTATTTATTAATTACCAATTAATACTGCAGCCTTTAAATCTCTCCTCCATCACTACAGCCTTTAGATCTCTCCAACATCACTGCAGCCTTTAGATCTCTCCTACATCATTACAGCATCTAGGTAATTACCAATGATTTATTAATTGCAATACAGCACTGACCACAAACATGTTTACCCAAGTGTGTGTGTGCGTGTGTGTGTGTGTACCTGAGAGTGAGTGTGTTTCCTCTGAGGATCTTGCTGAGTCTCTGATCTTCCACCAACCAAACTCTGAGAAATTCAGGTGTTGGCACACACACATCCAGAAGCGCAGGCAGAGTCAGCACCTACACACACACACACACACACACAGCGTATCTATAGAGTGTACAGTATAGAGTGTGTACATGATGACCATGTCAAAATACTTGAGGGCCTAAATATTGTTCACAAATTATTAAAAATATTAAGTTTTCAAAATACAACCAAGTAGTTTTGTTACATAATATTCTTTACATGTCAAATAAATGCAGTAGAAATTCAAAAATGACTAAATCTGTCTGTGGGCCGCATTTGGCCCTGGGGCCGGACTCTGGACACCCCTGGTGTAGTATGTAATATGTAGTGTGTAGTACAGAGTGTATAGAATGTAGTATGTAGTGTGTAGTACAGAGTGGCTGATGTTCAGCACAGTTCTGTGATTTTCTTGCTCTAACACACCAACTAACCCTTACAATCAGCAGCTGAGCTGAATCAGGTCTGAGCAGGAACACCACCGAACTGTGCAGGAGTTCATCACCCCGCTGTAGGGTGTAGTGTGTAGTGTACAGTGTATAGTGTGTAGTTTACAGTGTGTTGTGTATAGCACATGTGTAGTGCATAGTGTGTAGTGTATTGTGTAGAGTGTGTATGGTTTGTGGTGTGTAGTGTGTAATGTTAAGTGTATAGAGTGTACAGTGAGTAGTGTACAGAGTACAGTGTGTAGTGTACAGAGTATAGCATGTAGTGTATAGAGTATAGCGTGTAGTGTATGAAGTATAGTGTGTAGTGTATAAAGTTTGCGTATAGAGTGTCTAGCGTATAGTGTATAGATTATAGTGTGTAGTGTACAGTGTGCAGTAGTGTTTATGGTATGTAATGTGTAGTATGAAGTGTACAGTGAGCACTGCAGTAGAGTGTCAGTAGTAAAGCTAAGATCTACCTGACACCTGAGATCCTGCAGTGAAGCTTCTTCAGAGATTTCAACAAATCCAACAGACTTCATCATTTCTGAAACACACACACATACACACCCACACACGCTGCAGAGTGAGGTCTGTACTCAACACCGCGTCCACCCCATAACCACCCCACACCACACTGCTGAATTGAGAGTGTGTCTAACCTGCAGTGTGTGTTCTCTCAGTGCTGCGATTCAGCTCCGGAACAGCAGGCACACACTCACCATCCGGATCTTCACTCCTCCCCCACCACCAGCTCACCATCAGCTTCAGAAAGCCCTGAAACACACAGACACACACAGAATATTTTCAACAGGCTAACTAAACTAAACTGAACATCTACAAACACTGTAATCTTCCGGCTCCATAAACACTGATCATGTGACTTTACTGATTGTGTGACATCACCTTGGGGGGCAGCTGTCCTTCAGTGAGCACCAGTGTGTCTCCATTAGCAACGCCCACTTCCAGCAGAGAAGCGTTCTATAAGGAAACACAAACACACCACATTCACAGCGAAACTACATTTACCTCATCATTGTGGGTGTGTGTGTGTTAGAGAGCTGCTACGCGACAGGTCCTGAAATATCGAGTTTCAGGCCAATTTTTCATGCACAGCATCAAGTTTACACATATGTATTTCTCTCTCTTTCGAAGGGGCGAACGAGCCCCTGAATGAAACCAGGAACAAAGTTCAGCAGTACATCATCCTCAGCCACTCCATGTACAGTGAGAGGGACATGCTGGTGACGGCAAGGGGCGTGTCGGTGATGATGAGAGGGACGTGTCAGTGTAGGCGAGAGGGACGTGTCGGTGTAGGCGAGAGGGACGTGTCTGTGATGGGGAGGGACGTGTCGGTGTAGGCGAGACGGACGTGTCTGTGATGGGGAGGGACGTGTCGGTGTAGGCGAGACGGACGTGTCTGTGATGGGGAGGGACGTGTCGGTGTAGGCGAGAGGGACGTGTCTGTGATGGGGAGGGACGTGTCGGTGTAGGCGAGAGGGACGTGTCTGTGATGGGGAGGGACGTGTCGGTGTAGGCGAGATGGACGTGTCTGTGATGGGGAGGGATGTGTCGGTGTAGGCGAGAGGGACGTGTCTGTGATGGGGAGGGACGTGTCGGTGTAGGCGAGAGGGACGTGTCTGTGATGGGGAGGGACGTGTCGGTGTAGGCGAGACGGACGTGTCTGTGATGGGGAGGGACGTGTCGGTGATGTGAGGAGGCGTGTCGGTGATAGCCAGAGGGATGTGTTGGTGATGGCGAGAGGGGCATGTTGGTGATGGCGAGAGGGGCGTGTTGGTGATGGCGAGAGGGGCGTGTTGGTGTAGCAGCGGTAGCAAGAGGAGTTTTAGTTCATCAGAGGAGGTGGACACTGTTCTGCCAGGTTCAGTCAGTATGTCTACAGAAATGTATTAATTATAAATACTGCAAATCAACTACCGTGAAACACAGCAGTTTATCCAGCGTCACCATCACTTTTAGTAATCGTTGCTCTGTAAAGCCTGTGTGTGATAACCCACTCTGTGCGTGTGAGAGAATTCAGGTTTAGAACTAATAAGTGCCATTTGGTTCCAGCTAGGTCTCAGAGTCATGCGTCCGGGCAGGGGCAGATTAAGTGATTCTGTGGCCATAGTGTAAAGACAGGAATAGGGCCCCCTGGATGCACAATTTTAAATGATTAGGCTCCCGAGTGGTTCAACAGCCCCAAATCACAGCTATTTTAAAAATATCATACATATTTTGGAACAGGTTACTTAACGTTAACATGTACAGTGTTTATAATTTGTATTTTCACGCGCGTTTGAATCATGAGGGCTGCAGGCGGCTGCCTATCTTTGCCTAGTGTAAAGGTTCGGGGTTTGGTCCAGATGGGCCGAGTTGGGTCAGGTCTCAAAGTCATGGGTCCGGTCGAGTTCAATAGGAATCCGTGACAATTGGTCCGGTCTGGTTTCAAATTAATCAGTACCAGTCAGATCAGGTCTGTTTCGTACCCGTGTAGACCTCAGGTGTGTGTGTATGTTCCTGTACCTCATCCCTGAGAGGTTCCCCGACCTCCTCACACCAGTCCATCCTACGCACATGCCAACAGGTTCCTGCAGAGAAATACACACACACACGCACACACACGCACACACACGCACACACACGCACACACACACACACACACATTGTTTATAAGCTGTAGTTCGGCTGATTGTCAGAGAAAAACACGAAAGACGAGCAGAAGAATCAGAGTTTACCTTCCAGCCCGGCTGCTCGGGCCATCTCCATCACACACTGAAACACACACAGAGCACTGAGAATTAAAAACAAATACACACACACAGATGTTCATGCAGATACTCCACGCAGACACTCAGACTGACCTCCTTCACTGAGAGCGTTTCCTCCACTATGAGCTCCAGCTCCGGATCACTGGAGGGCGCTGTGCTCACTCTGCAGTACAGGAACAGCTGCAGGACAGAGTGATGAAGATGAAGTGATGAAGTGGATGAAGAATCAGAAGTTGTGGATGCAGCTGAGGAAGGCTGCGTTTCTCAGCTGTTATGTCAATGAAGGCTTTTCCGGACAACTTTTAAACGCAGCCTTCACCTCTGAGAACTAAAATGACTCAACTGGTGGATTATTGAATCCCCACTCACTCACAATCAGGGTTAAAGGGGGTTTTCAGAGGTGGTGGAGCACTTCACGGTAGTCAACAATGTGGGAACATTGCTCAGTGTATGTTGTATTATAGAACTCTCAGCACTGATATCATTAAAATGTCATTAACCGTAATAACCTGTTTCTGACTTTATGATATCACTAAGCAAATTATTTTGCTTTGGCTGCTGTATTGTTCCTTGTGTGAGTGTTGGTTAGCAAAAAATACTGACCTGTTGGTTCTGTGAAATAAGCTAATGCTGCCCAGAAACAGAGCAGCCTCTTCATCCCTTTAATGCCCCTCAGCTCTCCATGAAGCTGAAGTGAGCTTCTTTTTGCCAGTGTCTTGTTTGAATTTTCCTGTTCCATCTTAAATTGTACAGCAGTTACTGGCGCCAGAAGGTGACTGCTGCATCATTTAAAGGGGAGCAGGAAAAAACGAACAAGGCAAATAGGAAGCCAGCTTCAGCCTCGTCAGCTCTCGGAGGTCTCTCCACCCCTAAAACGCCCTTGCCTGATCTAAGAACTTTTTTTCTCAATCTTCGATCTTCAGATCTTCTCGTCTCTGGCTGATTCTCCATCTCTCCTTGTTGACAATGCTTGGAGTTCAGCACATAGCCCCTTCCAGCGTCCTGTACACAAGCAGGAGAGCCCCCTGTTGCTGGGTGGCTGCAATAATTTTGTGTCGTTTGGTTCAAGACATTTCCTGTTTACAGAGCCAAGGCTGTACACCAACACCAGCGTGCACACAGAACAGATATCATGCGCTCCATGAGGAGATACTCACTGAATTTGACTAAAGTGTATTGGATTAACATCACTAACTGTGTCACACGGTTTATGTCAGACTGTCTGTACTGTGAGTGAAGGAATCGTCAGACACCAGCAGAGACCTCTCCTACATCACTGAGCCTTTAGATCTCTCTCTTTAATCACTGCAGCCTTTAGATCTCTCTCTTTAATCACTACAGCCTTTAGATCTCTCCAACATCACTGCAGCCTTTGGATCTCTCCTCAATCGCTGCAGCCTTTAGATCTCTCCTACATCACTGCAGCCTTTAGATCTCTCCTACATCACTGCAGCCTTTAGATCTCTCCTACATCACTGCAGCCTTTAGATCTCTCCTACATCACTGAGCCTTTAGATCTCTACTCAATCACTGCAGCCTTTAGATCTCTCCAACATCACTGCAGCCTTTAGATCTCTCCTCAATCACTGCAGCCTTTAAATCTCTCCTACATCGCTGAGCCTTTAGATCTATCCTCCATCACTACAGCCTTTAGATCTCTCCAACATCACTGCAGCCTTTAGATCTCTCTTACATCATTACAGCATTTAGATCTCTCCTCCATCACTGAACCTTTAGATCTCTCCTCAATCACTGCAGCCTTTAGATCTCTCCTACATCACTACAGCATTTAGATCTCTCCTACATCACTGCAGCATTTAGATCTCTCCTGCATCACTGAACCTTTAGATCTCGCCTCCATCACTGCAGCCTACAGATCTCTCCTCCATCACTACAGCCTTTAGATCTCTCCAACATCACTGCAGCCTTTAGATCTCTCCTACATCACTACAGCCTTTAGATCTCTCCTACATCACTACAGCCTTTAGATCTCTCCTACATCACTGCAGCCTTCACCTAGGAGTCTCCTCAGACACGCCTGCACTCAGAGTCACCATTTACATCACAGTAATCCCGCCCACTTTCACCTAAGAGCAGTAACCCTGCCCACTCTTACCTGAGTGCATTTGGGGGCGAGTCCAGGACACAGATACAGTGATGTCATCAACCTTATACCTGCATCACGCAAACACAGTTCTTCACGCACTGAAGGAAACACACAGAGCATCCAAATTAACTGACAGCTGGCGGTGGTATATGAGTGGTCAGTGAGTGTTCTCTAAGTTGTCAGTGAATGGTCACTATATGGCCTCTGAGTGGTCAGTGAGTGGTCTCTGAATGGTCTGTGAGTGGTAGGGAATGGTCTCTGAGTGGTATCGCATTGTCTGAGGGGGCAATAAGCGGTCTGAGTGGTAGTGGGTGTTCACTGAGTGTTCTCTGAATGGTCATTGAGTGGTAGTGAGTGAGACCACTCAGTGACAACTCAGAGACCAGTGGTCTCTGAGTGGACAGTGAGTGGTCTGAGTGGTCAGTGAGTGGTCTCTAATGGTCAGAAAGTGGTCTCAGAATGGTGATGAGTGGTCTCTGAGTGGTCAGTTAGTGGTCTCTGAGTGGTCTCTAAGTGGTTTCTGAGGGGTCAGTGAGTGGTCTGTGAATGGTCTCTGAGGCGTCAACAATAGTTCAGGGGTGGGTGATCGGGGGTAAGGGGTCTGTAAAGGGTCTTTACCGGGAGGCAGAAGTTTTCCTGTTCGATCCAGCTGCCTCAAACAGCATGGCACCCCTGAAAGTGAGAGAGAGCGAGAGAGAGAGAGAGAGAGAGAGAGACACTTAAGGTTTAAAGACTATAAATTTAGAGATTAGGACAGAGATTACGTCAAACCTTAAACTACATTTTCCTAATAATGGAGACTCTCCACTGCGTAGTACAGGATGAGGCTTAATCCCTGTCTGAAAAACCAACATTGGGAGTTCAGAGATTGGGTATCAGAAGTGCAAAGTTTAAGGATTTGGTGTGAAGAGATTAGGGATTAAGAATTTAGAGAGTAAGTAATTAGAAATTAAGAGGTTTAGAGATCAAAAGGTATGGGCTTCAGGGTTTAGGGGTCAGTTTTCTAGACCCAGATTAACACTACATCTAGACTAAAACGCATTTCCAACACTGATCCATTACTGGCAATGCAATTTAGTCCAGGCTTAAACCCAGTTCAAGAAACAGCCATAAACGTTTCTTTATTGATTACAAGTTTATACTTTAATGGATTACTGATTAGACAATTCTAATTTGATTGACTATTGCTTAAAGTTAGGTTTACTCACCTGTGAGCCGTTCCTGAAGCTGCAGCTGCTCTAGAGCTCTCTGCTTCACTTCCCCCAGCAGCTACACACACACAATAACAGCACAATAAACTCAGGACACACACTACATCCGTTCACTCCAGTACAGCAGTGTGTGTGTGTGTGCATGTGTGGTCTCACCGTGTCTCCTGAAGCTACAATCTTCTTCATCTTTCCCTCTTCCTCCTCCTCTGCTGCAGTTTGTGGCCAAAACTGCACTTGCAGCCAGCGACAGTCAGAGGGCGTCATTAGAGTCACCAAATCGCCATTCACACTGAACATACTGCACAAAAAAAGAGAAAAGAAAAAAAGATAAACAACAAAAACTCCACAATCACAGCTGAGTCTGAGCCTGACCGCAGAGTCTAATCTTCAGGTTAACTGAGTCTAAGACTGACGGCAGAGTCTGATCCTTAGTTTAACTGAATTTGTGACTGACCACGGTGTCTGACCTGTCGCTGGCGTGTGTGGGCGGGAGCAGCAGCAGTGAGTCTCCGTCCCGGAGTGTGAGCTCACGCAGGGTTTTCCGCATTGCTTCTGGGGAACACACCCTCCATCCACTGGCTCCACCTCCGTCTGGCTCCGCCCCCTTCTCCTCCTGGCACACAAGTGCCTCCTGTTGGCCCAGCGCCTCCCGAACGTCGCTAAGCGTGAGTGCCCTAGGGAACCCATGTGAGGAACGCTGGAGACCCGATTCATCTACAGCCTCACAGCCAGCGTCCAGCTGGACACATGGCCGCATAACGTTTAGCAACACTGGCTCCCACTCAGTGCCGATCTGCACTCGCTCACCGTTTACCTAACATACATAAACACGCACACAGATACAGATATGCAGTGTGGTTATGCAGTGTTGGGTATTTAGAGAATGTATAGTGTTGAGGACTGTTAGATGTTGCTTGCTTGTTTTGGGTAGCACTGGACAGTGCTTGGAAGTACTGGCCAGCACTGAATGGTGTTGGGTAGTGGTGGGACTATGTTGGATGATGTTTAGTACCGTTGGAGTGTTGTTGAATGGTGTTGTGTAGTGCAGGATGGTGTTTGGTACAGCTGAGTGGTGCTCGGTATTTTACCATCTTAGAAGTAGCGGTATCTTGGATGGTATTAGGTGGTGATAGGTAGTGCTGGATGGTGTTTGATGGTATTGAGTGGTAATGGATAGTGCTGGATGGTGTTGAATGGTATTGAGTGGTAATGGGTAGTGCTGGATGGTGTTTGATGGTACTGATTAGTGATGGTTAGTGCTGGAGGGTGTAGGACAGTATTGAGTGGTGATGGGTAGTGCTGGGTGAGGTTAGACAGTATTGAGTGGTGATGGGTAGTGCTGGATGGTGTTGGACAGTATTGAGTGGTGTTGGGTTGTGCTGGATGGTGTTGGACAGTATTAAGTGGTGATGGGTAGTGCTGGATGGTGTTGAGTGGTGATGGGTAGTGCTGGATGGTGTTGGATGGTACTGAGGTGTAATGGGTAGTGCCGGATGGCGTTTGACAATATTAAGTAGTAATGGGTAGTGCTGGACGGTATTAAGTGGCGATGGGTAGTGCTGAATAATGTTGGATGGTATTGAATGGCGATGGGTAGCACTGAATGGTGTCGGACGGTATTGAGTGGTGATGGGTAGTACTGGACAGTGTTGGATGGAATTGGGTGGTGATGGGTAGAGGTGGGCGCTGTTAGTTGGTACTGGATGGTGATGGGCACTTTTGGACAGAGTTGGTGTTACCTCTCTCCCATTCCATACAAACAAGTCAGAACCGTTAGACACTCCAGCACTGTATAGAGACTGCTGATCATCTGTAACACACACACACAAAGTGATCTATCCACTCAGCCAATACAACACTGTGTCTTTGCATGTGTGTTTGTGTGTGTGAATGAGTGTGTTACCTGTGAGTGTGTTGTACAGGTGTAATCCTGCAGGCAAGTGTTTAGCGATGGTCAGTGCCATGTCCCCCTCCCACTGATCCTGCATCTGAACACAAACAAAACAGCCAAGATCACACAATCATCACAGAAACACATTGAACAGCATAAACATCACTGTGGTACTGATATGTCCACACCTGATAATGCCACAAACTCTCTAAAAAAAAATCACCTGATAAACAGCCAGTCGTAGGTCTCCCACTGTTTTCCTGCGGTCAAAGGTCATGGCAATGGCGCTGGTGTCCGTGCTGAACGGCTGCAGCGCTCCATTCCGGGTGCAGTAACAAGGAGCCAAATGAAGCCGAAACTCAACACTGTTACTGCTGGCATCAAACTCCGCCCTAAAACAACACAGTCATCACACTGTCACTGCAACAAATCAATACACCTATATTATCATTACTGCAGTGACTAATGCAGCTGCTATGTTCTTAATGTCAGTGTCACAAACTCAGATTAGACCTAAGGTAGTGTGTGTACCGTCTCTGCTGAAGTCGAGCGTTCTCCTCGTGGATCATCTCCAGCAGGTGGGGGGGCACTTTATAAGCAGGGTTTCCGCTCGCTGTTTAACACAGAACACCATGTAGATTAACCGAAAACTGTTAATGAGGCTAATGACTTCAGTCTAAATATGTCCAGCGAGTCACTGTTAAAGCAAAAGTGCAGCTAAAAATCAATCAGCCGAGTCACGCTTAGCGTCTGATAATCTTCCCACAGAGTTTTAATATAACACTTACAAATTGATTTGAGTGTAAAATATGTTTAAAATAAATACAACACTGTTTGTTTCCAGACAAAGGTGTGTAATGTATCACTAAAGTGCCCCTCATACAGACCCTCCGGTGGTCTCTGCAGTGATTTTTTCCTGTAGAACAGCATGTACGCGCTCTCTTTCCCCTCAAACTGCTTCCTGATGTCTCGTTCTCGTATAGGCGTCACCGTGGAGTCGTTGAGATCGAACCAGTGGCAGCTGCTCTCACGCTGCGCCCCCAAATGGATCTCAGACTCCACCCCCATTCCGCTCGACTCAGTGCCCAACCGGAGTTCTGCCTCATGCCCTGCCTCCTGTACTACACTGAGCCCCGCCCCCCGCTGTTCTGCCACGGTGCTCTTGGGGCCGTTAGCGTTAGTGTGGATGTTGGTGTTGATGGTGTGTTTGGGGTTCAGAGCCACGCGGGAGCTGTCTGACACCAACAGGAAAACATCAGAGTGGCTCCGCAGGAACTAAGAGGCAAACAGCAAAGAGAGAAAATACACACCGTTAGAGTCACTATCACACACACATGTGCACACATCCTGCTGTTCCAGAAAGACTGAATGAACTCTGACCTCAGTACCTTATTAATTGGTCCAAACTGTTTCCTAAACTTCTTATTCCACGAGAAACCGATTCTATCCATCAGCTTCTGGCCAAGCTGGTCCAACATCACACTACCAGAAGATTCCTGAGAGAGATAGAGAGACAGAGAGAGAGTAGTATCTGTCCCCAACCATGTGTGTCATCCACGACAATCTTCCTCACAAACACCGACCACAAATCCAGTGACACACTGCATGGAGTTCTGTTGTTCTAGGAGGAGTCTCAGCTGTACTGGGAGCGGAGTTGGTTGCTGAAGGTGACTTGGAGAGATGGATGCGTTTGCGCTGCTATAACATGTGGCTCAAATGCGTCTCAGTTCATCTCCTGAAGTGGTTTGAGTGATCAGATTTGAATCTGTATTAAATGCGTCCTGGATGCGTTTAAACTCGAGGTTACACATTTTCCTGTGACCTCATTCAGATATAATCCTGATACTCAAGACGCATGATGTGACCAGGTGTAAACAGGGTCTGACTGTGTGAGCGTAAGTGTACCTGAGCTATAACTGCAGTCAGAACAGAAAGAGGATCCTCCATATCCACGGCAACATCACTTTCTTTCACAGTCTGGGTTTTCCTCTGAGTCTGTTTCTCCTTCACATCCTCCTCCTACACACACACACACACACACACACACACACACACACACACACACACAGAGGTATTAGATCTGTAACTTCACTTTAGAACCTGGAGAACTCTCAGGAGCTCACAGAAAGAGAAAAAGAGAGAGAGAGAGAGAGAGAGAGAGAGAGAGAGAGAGAGAGAGAGAGAGAGAGAGCAGAGCAGACTGACCGGCGCCTCCCAGCAGCCGAGCTGGTCGATGTCTTTGATGTAGACGTGATAGTGTCCTCCATAACAGCCGCCTTTGTGTATAATAACAGAGAAAAGCTCGTAGCAAAACTCAGAGTCCGGCAGAGACGACTGCAGAGACACACACAGACACACAATTGTGCATTATCACTGCATCGCACCAATTTTACAATAAAACACTTCCTTTAACACTAACATATAAGCACAGCCAAATTCAGCTACAGTAAAATATATCAGTAGTAAAGATGAGCAGCGTGAAGAAAACAATTTCAATACTACAAAAATAAAACGTTGAGATGGTTTTTAATCTTTCGTTACAGTGCTATAACAGGAGTAATGTTAGGCATTAGCCGTTAGCTGCTGTAGTGTTTAGTCATTAGCCGTTAGCTGCTGTAGTGTTCTGTCATTAGCCGTTAGCTGCTGTGGTGTTCTGTCATTAGTCGTTAGCTGCTGTAGTGTTCTGTCGTTAGCCGTTAGCTGCTGTGGTGTTCTGTCGTTAGCCGTTAGCTGCTGTGGTGTTCTGTCGTTAGCCGTTAGCTGCTGTGGTGTTCTGTCATTAGTCATTACCTGCTGTGGTGTTCTGTCATTAGTCGTTAGCTGCTGTAGTGTTCTGTCATTAGTTGTTAGCTGTTGTAGTGTTCTGTCTTTAGCCATTAGCTGGTGTAATGTTCTGTCATTAGTTGTTAGCTGCTGCGGTGTTCTGTCATTAGTCATTAGCTGCTGTAGTGTTCTGTCATTAGCCGTTAGCTGGCGTAGTGTTCTGTCGTTAGTTGTTAGCTGCTGTAGTGTTCTGTCATTAGTCGTTAGCTGCTGTAGTGTTCTGTCATTAGTCATTAGCTGGCATAGCTAGTGTTCTGTCATTAGTCGTTAGCTGCTGCGGTGTTCTGTCATTAGCTGTTAGCTGCTGCGTAGTGTTCTGTCATTAGTCATTGGCTGCTGCAGTGTTCTGTCATTAGCCGTTAGCTGCTGCGGTGTTCTGTCATTAGCCGTTAGCTGCTGCGTAGTGTTCTGTCATTAGTCGTTGGCTGCTGCAGTGTTCTGTCATTAGCCATTAGCTGCTGCGGTGTTCTGTCATTAGCTGTTAGCTGCTGCGGTGTTCTGTCATTAGCCATTAGCTCCTGCAGTGTTCTGTCATTAGCTGTTAGCTGCTGCAGTGTTCTGTCATTAGCCGTTAGCTGCTGCAGTGTTCTGTCATTAGCCGTTAGCTGGCGTAGTGTTCTGTCGTTAGTCGTTAGCTGCTGTGGTGTTCTGTCATTAGTCATTAGCTGCTGTGGTGTTCTGTCATTAGTTGTTGGCTGCTGCAGTGTTCTGTCATTAGCTGTTAGCTGCTGTGTAGTGTTCTGTCATTAGTCGTTGGCTGCTGCAGTGTTCTGTCATTAGCTGTTAGCTGCTGTAGTGTTCTGTCATAAGCTGTTAGCTGCTGCAATGTTCTGTCATTAGCTGTTAGCTGCTGTAGTGTTCTGTCATTAGCCATTAGCTGCTGCAGTGTTCTGTCATTAGCTGTTAGCTGCTGTAGTGTTCTGTCATTAGCCGTTAGCTGCTGTAGTGTTCTGTCATTAGCTGTTAGCTGCTGTAGTGTTCTGTCATTAGCCGTTAGCTGCTGTAGTGTTCTGTCATTAGCTGTTAGCTGCTGTAGTGTTCTGTCTAGAGGAGAAAATCATCTCTGTTTGTTTATTAAACAGTCAGTAAAATATGAGATCAGCAATCAGGTGTGTAATATTTAATTTGTTCTGTTATGGTTATTTTAACTGGAGTGGTGGTATCAGTGGTGTGTGTGTGTGTGTGTGTGTGTGTGTGTACCTGTTCGCTGTAAGGCCACAGGTCGATACTGAGCGGGAAACTGTAGCTGCTTGTCTCTTTGTAGCGTTCACATTTCTCATAATCAAAACTGAATCTCAGTAAAGACACGGTGAGAAACGGAGGGAGCTTCCTCAGCTTAGCACACTAAACACACGCACGCAAACACACACACACACACACACAATATAAGATTCATTTTTTAGCAATGTTGAGAAATTTCATATAATAGTCGATCACAGAAGACAACATCGTTTCTTCAGTTTTAGCTCTGGAGCTGTGAGGCTAACGTAGCTAACACAGTAACAGCGGTTTATATCCCACTAAGTAGCACAGCGCTAACACGTTTAAATCATCAAAGCATGTGGAGCTGCTCAGTGATCTCTAACAGACCTTCCTCACTGTCACTGCACTGTCACATCCCAAAACAAAATAATAGTCTGAACTGCGGGGAATCTGACTGAGGCAATTGCATTGGAACAGGAGCTGTGTTACAGAACCTTCCTCTCTTTTAGTCCTAAGTTAAGATCTGACAAGATACATTTTTCACAACTTCATATTACAGAAGCTAATCTCATCTTAATTTAGGAATTACCTCCAGTTAGGAAATCTTAACCTACTCGATCGAAGTCGATAATCAGATGTCATGTCTGTTTCCTTGCAAACAACCATACATACACAGCTGAAACGTAAAAATATAATCAAAATAATGTTACAGCTGCTGTTAATGATGTAAAAAAGGTCAAAACAAAACTAACGTGCGATAAACTGTAAGTTGTGAATATTGTGAGAGCGCCCTCTGCTGTTTATCAGAGCGTCACCACTCCCCAGTTTCAGTCTCCATTTCCCGAACGCTTTAGCCGAGCGCGCTAACGTTATTCCTCCTAATAAACAGACACACGTTCAGCTCTACCTCCTCATTATTCACCACCATCACTGTATATATTTTGTCATTAACATTAACACACAAAGGTAATAAGAGGGGACAGTGGAGATCGTGTCTGCAGTGTCTGAGATTTTTAAAACGCAGAGCTAAAAGAGAAAAACACCTCACAAGTGAAAGCAGCGTTTTACAGTTTAAAATAATGTAGCATCATAGTGAACTATGCTGCCTGACACAGCTGCCTAAAACAACAGAAACAGACGCTTATGAGTCAGCCCACGTTCACTCTCCAGTTCAATCTTATCCTCTTTTTTGATCGACCTGATTATGTGGTTTCTGACACTATATGAAACGCTGTTGTCCACAAACACTGTGAATGACTGTAATATCTGACTGCGCGCTGTAACCTCTGACCTTCGTGGCGTGGACGAGCCGTTCACAGCGACTGCAGCGGTACAGATTATTCCCCTCAAACACTTCCTCCTCAATAAACATGCTCCACAGCGCCTCCTCCAGGCCACTCACACCGCGCACACACACCGTCAGGTCCAGGAAATCTTCCTGTTAATTAAATGTTAATTAAATGTTAATTTCAACAAAATTATACATACACACATACACACACACACACAGTGGTAACACACACCTGTCTCTCGCTGACATTGTTACACTCCTTGCAGGTGATCTGGTTGACCAGCGTTCCGTGGTAAAGCTGCTGGATCAGAGCGCTGCCAGACGTGCCAATCAAAGAAGATTCCAGAGCACTAAACAGAATCCTGTTCAACTCCTGAACATCATGCTGACTCATTTCCTGCAGAGAGAGAGAGAGAGAGAGAGAGAGAGAGAGGGATAAAAAGAGATGTTCTGTGCAGCAACTAGGAAAGGCTGAGAGAGGAAAGGTGAACAAACAGAAAACCCTCACCGACCAGACTCATTACAACCAGGATGATCCCACTAGACTCATTACAACCAGGATGATCCCACTAGACTCATTACAACTAGGATGATCCACCGGACCCATTATGACCAAGATGAGCCGACCGGCCCCATTATGACCAGGATGATCCGACCAGACTCATTACGACCAGGATGATCCCACCGGACTCATTACGACCAGGAGGATCCCACTGGACTCATTACGACCAGGAGGATCCAACCAGACTCATTACGACCAGGACAACCTGACTGCCCATGTTATGACCGGGAAGATCCGAGCGGACCCATTACAACCAGGATGATCCAACTGGGCCCACTGCGACCAAGATGATCCCACTGGACTCAATGCGACCAGGGTGATCCCACCAGACTCATTACGACCAGGAGGATCTGTCCAGCCCCATTACTACCAGGAAGATCCAACCGGCCCCATGATGACCAGGAGGATCCGACCAGACTTGCACAACCAGGAGGATCCCACCAGACGCATTATGACCAGGATAATCTGACCGGACTCATTACAACCAGGAGGATCCCACAGGACTCATTACAACCAGGAGGACCCAACAAGACTCATTATGACCAGAAGGACCCAACCAGACTCATTACGACCAGGAGGATTCCACTAGACCAGAGGTCTTTAATTAAAATTCAATAAGGTCCAGTCAAAGAAAATTTCCTCAAGCAAAGGTCCGGAACATCATAATGTCTAACTTGCATTATGATTCAGTGCCATATATTGTATACTGAAGTAGCCTAATAGGTATATCAACATGTTATGTAGTCAACAACTGAATGTCGAATCAAATAAAGGACAATTCAGTAAAATTTCAACAATATTTATTGTCAGTTTTCTCTTTTTAGAGCACACCATGTGAAATAATCTGGCTCACTTGCTTCTCCAACTGCTCGTCCCTCCCCTGTGTGTGCTTCACCCACTCGAGTCTCAGTGCTCCACATAATGGACAGATCTGATTGGCTAAGTAGCATAACGTGTGATTTTTACAACGCATGCAATTGGTCTGTGAGTTTCCCGGGCCGCTAAAGACGTACCGTAAATGCTAGAAAAATTACGCCAATTAAAAAAGGACCACCCGGTTGAAATGAAATAATTCTCCTTAGGTCCGCCTAGGTCCGCACAGGACAGAGCATGGGTCCAGACTTGGACCGCAGTCTGCCTATTAGTGACCTCTGCACTAGACTCATTACGACCAGGATGACCCGACTGGCCCCATTATAACCAGGAGGAACTCAAACTGATACCCTACAGCTTCCCCCAAACACTGCAGTCCCCCTACACCCTTAAGCACCCCCTGAACCCTGCAGCCCCCCCACAACCTGCAGTCCCCCCACAGGTTAGTGTAAGTACCTCATGGTTTGTCCAGCCGAAGCTGTCGGTCAACGCGGTTGTTGAAGCTGTTTGTTCGTCCAGCAGCAGCAGCCGAGCAAACAGCCTCTGCAGCTCCAGAGGAATAATACGTACCTGCGTGCGCACGCACACACACACACACACACACACACACACACACACACACACACATATAAACACACTCTTTACTTCTAAGATTTTGAAAAAACACTGTTGCCTCCCAGCACTGTTATGTTTTTAAGTACCACAACTAGCATGATTTTTTCAGTCTAATTTTGGGAAACATTACAGCGCAGAGTCAGCGGGAGTTAGGGCGGTCAGTAATTTAGTCCTCAGACTGTGAAGTCTCTTTTCTGGTGCTACTGAATTTGAGAGCAGTTTTTGACATAGCTGACTAAGATACTGCAATAAACAGACTTAAAAAACACGCTTTAGACAGAAAAATTCTTGCCTGGTTTGGATCTAAATTGACAGACAGCTTCCAATTTGTCAGTTGAAATGTGGAGTTTTCTTTAAAGAGGAAAGCAATATGGTGTCCCACAAGGCTCTGTTTTAGGGCCCTTATAGTTCTCACTCTGATTAAACTTCTGTTATGTGTTTCTGGCTGGTTGCTCTGCTGTCTCTCCAAATCAGCTCTAGTTCAGAATGCAGCAACCCGTGAAGAGTGTATTACTGCGCTCTTATTCAGTTTACAGTGACTTCCTGCTCTTACAAGCTTCTTGGTTATGAGATTTAAAGATCTTAATGTTGAAGCTGCAGATCTTCCTGATCTTCCTCATCTGCTAAAGCGTTATTGCTGGCCAGATCACTTCATTCAGCTGAAGCTGCTCACTGCAAACTTTGAACATCTGTCTGTTGCCTGTGGAAGATCATTTTCTTATAGAGCTTCTAAAATCTGGAACAGCATTCTAGAGAAAATTAGGAACACAAGCTAAACAGGAGTTTTTAAATCTGGGGCCTGTTTGTAATTGTGCTGTTATTTTCATTTAGAGTGCTGTGTTTTCAACTTTACATTATTCTCTACTTGCCCCACAAACTCAATAAAACAGCACTTCACATTTACTCAGACGCACCTCAGTGTCCACTCCATCCTCCCCAACGACCCCGAGCTCCTGTGGCTCCAGACTGAACAGCTGCTCTGTGAACACACAGGTGAATCAGAGCAGGTCAGTCTGTGCAGGCGAGTCAATGCATGCAGATCAGTGCAAGTCAGTCAGTGTAGGTGAGTCAGAGCAGGTCAGTAACAGCAGGCAAGTCAGAACAGGTGAGTTTATTCCGTTAAGCTGAGTTTCCCACAGCCGGATTTCTCAGTTAGCCGGAGAACTTGAGCTAAAAGTGAAGCCTGAACAGGAGAACTGGTTCCAACTGGACAGTCCTCACTTCGGGCTAAACTGGTCCAGCAGCGGTGCACTTACCAAATCAAATAATTTACTGAGTCAGTGAATACGAGCCCTGTATTTAAGAGCTGTTATTGTAACCGGTCACACACATCTGCTGTTTGGTAATATCTGAAGAGGTTTCAGGAGAGCTGTCTGTCATGAGAGATTGTCTGCGCACGTCAGTCCAACACGCTAATCTGTCTGTTTCTGATTAGTGTGTTTATAAACAATCTTTGTTTAATAAAATGAGCTCTGAGCCAACTCACCTGTAAAGTCATGAGAATCATAAGTGTCTTTAAAGTCTGTGATTGGTGCGCTCCTATAATCCGTCTGAACTGAGAATTCCTGCTTTGTGGAGGTGACCTCACTCACCCCTGAACTCCGGCGTGAGCAGCAGCGTCTGCAGTAGAGCGTTCAGGTAGCAGGTTCCTCCCTGGTTCCGGATCCCGCTCAGCCGGACGGGTCCCCTGGGGGGTGGTGGCTCGCGCTCCTTACCTCCACCTGCATGCACCCCTGCCGACACACCTGAGTCCCCAAGACCCTCCCCCTCCTGCTCAAACAGATCACCAAACATTCTCTTGGTGTATCGCTGTGTTTCTCCTCCGTTATCTCTCCAGCAGCCGCTCAGCAACAGCGACACTCCACCTTCGGTCAGCAATGTCCGCCACACAGGTCATCCTACTGACATTATAAACAAATAACGAAAACATCCACACACAGGGGTCGGATTGTAAGAAAATAAATGAAGTTGATTGGTGGGTTTAATTAATCGGCAGTGTAGACAGTGACCATGAACTACAGCTAAACTTACTTTTGAACAGTTCAAGCACGAAAAAATATTTTCAGAAATCTCTCACCTTCTACTGTACTTACACTCTCCATCTGTTTATACAAAACAAAGTTCTATATTTTCTCTTATTGTAAACTGATAGATATAAAGAACTCATTTACAAGTGTAAATCTAAAATGTAGATGAAATGAAACATTGAAACATTACATGATATACATTAATGACATTAACCCAAAGCGGATGATGGTTTTATTAAAGGCATGCTCAGTATTTTAATGACTAGGGGGCAATCACTACAAACACCTATATTGATATCAATATAAACACCAATAGCAATGAAAACATAAAACAACATCAATAACAATATAAACACCAACATCAACAGATATGACAATATAAACACCATTAATACCAATACAAATACTAATAACAAAATTAACACCGATATCAATACCAACATAAACACGTCAATACAAATTCAAACACCGACAACATTGTAAACACCAACGTCAATACCGATGCAAAGACCAATAACAATATAAACACCAACGTAAATCCCAAACACCAATAACAATACAAACACAATCAATATCAAAACAAAAACCTACAGTAATATAAACACCAGTATCAATATCAATAACAATATAAACACCAACGTCAATACCAATCACCAATAACAATACAAACACATCAATATCAGCACAAACACCAATAACAATATAAACACCAATGATAATACCAATACAAACACCAATAACAATATAAACACCATCAATCACAATACAAACACCAATAACAATATATATACAATACCAAGGAGGTGTTCCCCAAAGCTGGATCTCTCGGTTAGCCAGATAACCTAATCCCAAAGATGAGGACTGTCCAATAGGAATACCCCTTAGCTCTTTTCTTGATGGACAGTCTTTATCTTTGGTATTAAGTTATCTGGCTAACTAAGCAATTATGCTTTGTGAAACACCACCCCAATCCAAATTTAAACACTAACATCAATATAAACCAAAATATTAATAACAATACTGAACTCTGAGTCAATTCGAGCAGTATGTCAGTATAAGAACTGTTATCAGTATTAGTTTATTAGTGTTAATGTTCGCTTATCAGTGTTAATGTTAGTTTATTTATCTCTTAAATATCCGCGAGTTTAAACTGCATTTAATGAACATTAAATCTACATTAAGTCTAGTCGATTAAAATGCGCTGTAATAAAGTTTTAACTGTATAAACTGCGCTGTAATAAAGTTTAAATCTTACTCCAGATCTTCTTATTTCAGTGTAAAGCCAAATTAAATCTGAGTGTCGCTGCTTTTCAGAGCGCCGCCATATTTACCCCTGCTGAAGGAAACAGCGCCGCGGTGCATTGCGGGAGTTGTAGTTTTATCCGCGGAGCGGGCATTCGCCTTTCGTCACAGAAAAATAAAGTTGTTTTAATATAAGATGGTGCTTTTTGGAAGAAAATAAAGCGAGTTTAAACCAGTAGTGGATAATAACCTCCCCCTAATATTCACCAATATCTGTAAATTCCGTATTTATTTTGTACTAATATTGATGTATTATTGATTACAACAATAAGAGGTCTGAGTCAAACTTTACAAATATTTTAGTGTATAGCTAAATTATACCCCCAAGACCCCTCTAGTTTATTCTAGTTTACTAACAATAGTATGTGTGATAATATTATTAATACTACTAATCATTACCTTAACCTGTCCCTCATTAAATGGGTCTTGTGTTACTCACATTTTAGATTATTCAACACACGTTTATATAATGACAACCACAGTGCATTAATATATCGCATAAATATTGTTTAAGCATTGTGGGAATAGTTTTTCTATTCACTAAAATATAATCAGCAGAGTTACTATGAAGTGCTGTTTTAATTAATCAGATTATTACCGAAACAGTTTATGAACACATTGTACATTTAAACATCTCTGATAATTGAACACTGAGCTCCAAATCAGCGCCGATTCACACAGCGTCCTGCAGTGTTTAATCACTGATAATTACAGCCAGAGCTGTTAATGTGTCATCTGTTCAGGAACTCACTCTGTTCAACAGGAAACTTATCACAGTTTATTTTATTGGTGTTACACTGCAGAGTAACTAATAAACAATAATTTACAATCCAGTCAAATGAATTATTCAATGCTGCACCTTCAGTTCTGTCATAAGAATATAGATTTAATCATTTTAATATTGAGCTCTAACTTAAACATGCAGTTACAGCATTCAGACTGAATAACATCCATAATTTTTACATCTTCATGGAAACGAAGAAAAGACGATTCCGTCCTTCAGTCCAGAAAGAAGACGAAAGAAGTTCAAATGCTGCCTTGGGTTCTCTGAAGTCCTCATGCTGAGAATGACTGAAAGTCCACTGATGTAGGAGCTTCACTTTCTTTTCAGCAAGTCACTCCTTCCTCCATCCATCCCTCCATCCATCTATCCATCCAGTGGGAGAAGGACAGAAACCTGGTTGAGATAAAGTGCTGAGTGAGATGAGGGGTTATAAGGGTAATATAGATTGAGTGGGGGATTTAGAGGTGGTTTGAGGGGGGATTGGAGTGGGGTTTAAAGGGGGTGTGGGGGAGTCTGGGATGGGGTTTGGAGGTGGTTTGAGGGGGTATGGTTGAGTATGAGATCAGAGGCCGAGGGATTTGCGAACGATCTGCTTGGCGAGCCGGTTGAACTGCTCTCGGTCCTCTCGCCACATCTTGGATGCGTCAACGTTCGCTCCACTCTCATCATTCGGCTCTGAAAGGACAAACAGAAACCATTGCTCACAAACCTTCAGCCACAGTCCCATCCATTACCCACAATCCCTCAGTCACAGTCCTAACTGTCCCTACCCAATCTGAACCCCACATGCTCGTCTTTTTGTGAAGTCATATGAGCGGATCAGCGGAGCAGTTCAGGGCATTTAATGCTGAAACCACTACATAAGCAGTCTCACTTTCCTAGTTTAAAAATGCTTATTATTAAATGTCCTCAATTTAGAGCTGGGCGATATGGCCAAATATGTTATCACGATAAACAAAATTCATGTCGTTCAATATCGATACATACCGCGATAAATGTCAAATCATTATTTCTTTCAAGTTTGAAGGCTGATTTTTGGTCCTGGGGGTTTAATTGCTGTTTTAAACTATCCTTTATGGTCTCCAATGCCTCACAGCTTCCTCAGTTTACTTTAGTTTAAATCAGGGCCATAATTTACATGAACCCACTTCTTTCTTTCACTTTCGTTGCCTGGGAATGCACTAATACTTAAATATGACTGTCTGAGCGCTGTAACAGCGCTGTAGTTGTGAGGATTGTGATTGTGATTTAACGCTGCTAAAGCTGGTTAGGATGTTAGGAAAGAGGTGAGTTCGCTGTAGGACAGTATAGTTACACCACTGACCTCGTCACTTACACTCGGTCAAAGGAGAACAGATCGCCGGTCACTCCACTCAAACAGGGGATGTATAACTCTGCATTTCAGCTGTTGCTAAAGACTCATCTTACTTGTGGCCCCCTCCCTCTCTAATCACATAGAAAAACTCGGAAGTGCGCCCTCTCCTGGCGATAGCGGAGTAGTGTTGCTTTCCTTGCAGTAGAAAACGCCACCAAGGCTTTCGCTAGAACGTGGAAGTGTGAGAATGGTGTATTATATCGAACATTTATTGAACATGTCGTATCGCTCTATCGAGGAAAAGTTTTATCGCGATAATTATCGTTATCATTTTATCGCCCAGCCCTACCTCAATTCCTATCAGTTTGGTTTATTATGAGAGCTGAATCTTAAATGGCTTCTCACTTCCTCTATAGTGCAGCACAGGTCCTGAAATCAGGGATTCAACACCAAAACAGTGCACTCAATGTTAGACAAGACGTTGTGCAGCTTTGACTAAACGCAAGTGTTTTTTGGATAGATGATACACTGTTTGTGCGCAGAAGCCTTTACATCTATGTAGTGCGCACAACATAGGGAGAAGGAAGCCATTCGTGATTGAGCCTGTATTTTGCTCATCTCTATTCAAGCTGCACAACACAGGCTAAAAGTGACGTTGTACACAAAGCAAAGCAGCCCGGGTAGATAATCACATCTTAAAGCTCTGTGTTTTCGCTGATATCTGATGCCTGCTATTTTCAGTCCCCCAAAACTTCTGAAATCTGAATTATTTGTCCCATCCTCACCCACAGAGCTCCATCAAGGCAAACTGACTCTAATATCTGACACAGTCTGTTCACAAACACGTAAATAACACAGCAGTCATGGTCATCAGGCTCACTGTGAGTAACTTCACCAAACGCCATTTATTCCCAGTAAACATAAAGCAGGAATTAAACCACAGAGCAGTTATTTTTGGTACTTTGCTGGGCAGCTGTGGCCGTCAGACTAAAGGCTCCGCCATCTCTGTGAGCTACTGAGAATCTGCGCGTTGTTCACGTGATCAGTTTCTGCACAGATCCCATTTGTTTCTCCCACGGTGGCTGTATCGTTCTTATTTACGTGATTAAATCTATAGCTGAGGCTATGTGTGTGTCTGTGTATTAAGAGTGTGTGTGCGTGTGTGTGTGTACCTGCGAGCATGCTGACCACAGACAGGAGGATCTTCTCGACACTCTGTACTGGACTCCATCTCTCAGCACTGCTCTCATAGCCCATCGGGTCGTCACCGGGAGCATGCAGGATCGAAATACACACTCGTCCGTCTGGATAAACTATACACACAAACACATTAAAGTTGAGAGAGAGAGAGAGAGAAATAGAGGAAGAGAGATAATAACAGAGACACAGAGTGAGAAAAAATAGACAGAGAGAGAGAAAAAGAGGATAACGGTGAGAGAGAGAGAGAGAGAGAGAGAGAGAGAGAGAGAGAGGGGAAAATAGAGAGAGAGAGAGAGAGAAAAATAGAGAGAGAGAGAGAGAGGGGAAAATAGAGAGAGAGAGAGAGAGAAAAATAGAGAGAGAGAGAGAGAGAGATAAACTCACTGTTGGGGTGAAACATGTCGCAGGTGAATTTCATCTTGGGAGGGCTGAGGGGGTAATCTGACGGAAAACTGAGAATCGCTGGAAAAACTCCGCCTTCAAAACACGTATCCTCAGGACCCCTGAGACAGAGACAGAGACAGAGACAGAGAGAGAGAGAGAAAAAAAAATCACTGCATGACTGAGCTACCTGGTGCAGATCGAGGTTAGTGCTGCCCCCTGCTGCATCAGACTGAGCACTGGGGACAAACATCACTAAAGTCACCCAATCTGACTCTTTCGACCATTCACAACTATTAAAGCTCTATACCTGAAATACTTACATAATAAGAGCCTCCCACTCAAAGAAGTTCTCTTCATTAACCGGCCCTGCAGGAAACAGACAGATTCACTCCTCAATAAACAAACACTGTTTATATCAAACTCCTCGATATAGTTACAAACTCTCAAAGTGCTTTATACAGGAATATCAGTACTAATACATAAATACTAAGTCTAAATAACAATAACATCACTGAATACGGGTGTGTTTACCTGCCACAATTCCCTCCGGAGGATTCAAAGTCAGCTCTAACACACACACACACATACACACACACAAAGAGTCAGTAAAAAACAGTAAACCATCTATAATACGCACGAGTAACTATCTGACATATATCCTACATAAAATTACTTACAAACTTACACATATAGGTTAACTGTGATGTATTTGTATTCAAGACAATCTTCTCATTCAAAAGCACTTACTAAAACAAGTGATAATAAAGTAAATGAAATTAATCCCCTGCACACAATATCACACATTAGTAAAAATTTTCCGTTCCATCTTAAATGCCTCAGACGCCAGAATGTACCTGCTGCACCATTTAAGGTGGAACGGAAAATTCGAACAAGAAGCTAAATTAAGCTCGGCTTCGTCATTTAGCGAAAACTCTCTATCGTAAAGGCATTTAGACTGTGTTTAAGCGCTCTTAATAACCTAGTTTAATCTGTCGTCTTTTTCTCCATCAGCAAACATTAATAAAAACACTTTTATCACTTTAATAATCATAACAAACCTGGCTAGCTGTGTTATTAGCATCACTGGCTAACGGCTAACCAACTCCCCGCCACTAGCGGCCTAATAAAGCCACAATCTGCGTGTTTTCAACAAACAACACTCACTTAAACCGCTATTACTGATTGTACCATCTTTGCTTACGTTTATATTCAGCCATTAATCTTTTTAAAGCAGTTCCAGCCATCGCGGCCTGTTTACTCTCCACCGGCCTGAAGCTGCAGCGACCGGGCTCACAGGCAGAGGGCGCCACTGGGAGCACCATCGATATCTGAAGAGCAACGCACTAAAGTGCACTACGCCCTCTGCTGTTCATCTATGGTTCACTTAAAAAAAGATTTTCAATGATTCTTTATACTAAACGGAATGGTTCTAGTTAGGACTATGGATTCTATAAAGAACCATTTCATGCTTAACTGGTGAAATGGTTCTACAGATTGATGGAGGATGTGTTGGTTCTATATAGCACCAAAAAGGTTCTGCTATTGTGAAGATGTCAAGCTTGTAACAATAGAACAAGCCTTTTGGGATGTTATATAGAATCATTTTCAAAAAGGTTCCATATAGAAACATATACAATACATTCTCCATTAATTAGGAAAAAAAAACATTTAACTAGTTAAGCATAAAATGGCTCTACATAGAACTCATGGTTCTAAATAGAATTATGCCCTTTGCTAAAGAACCCCTGAAGAACCATCTTATTTAAGTGTGTATTAGTGTACTGTCATGAGTGTTTTTTCATGTTTAAGTAACTAAGCATGACTACAACACAAATATAGACATTTTATTTGCTATCCAAAACCATCAGTAAACCTACATGTGTCTTCTGAGTTTTCTTTGGGAACTATTTTGCCTCACAGCACCCTGCATGTATCCCTTCACCTTGAATGGATTTTAAGTTCTCAAAACTATCGTAAAACAATGTCTCGGACATCAGGCAGTGTATTCATAACCATTTTCAACTTTCTGTGAGAAGCGTTTAGAAGTGGACGTCTGGTTCCTATCACCACCACTGTGAGATATACATACCATAGATATATCTATGGGCCCGGTATATGATTGTAGTACAGTGATGTCTATGGTACCGCGCTGCCTTTAGCGCACTCTGCTGGACACTGTGACACTAACAGCACCGCCTCCATGGCGACGGTTACAGAGTTAAAGTGCGGTGAGTTTTATTTAACTATTTACTAATAAATCACCATCTGAATAATAATTACTTGTGAATTAGCTGGTTTATGAGTTGGAAGCGTGTGTCAGAAGTTGTAACGTTTTCTAAATGATTTTTAAAGCAGTGAGAGTGGAGTTCAGCGTTAGCTTTAGCACACTGAGCCAATGTTAATGTTGGAGCTGCAGAAACACAACTGATTTTTCTGCTAGAGTTTTTTTTTAGGTCAGTTTCATGCGTTTTTTTTTTTAGATATTGAGGAGATGTTAGAGACATGCTGCACAAATTCTCGACTGGTTTATTTTAGTTTCAGCTAAATTTCTGAGTCTTACATTACTGAATATACGCAATATAACAACTTAACCTAAGTTACACACCAGAGTTTCAGATGTCTGGTTTAAAAAAAAAACAACAACCACTTGTCAGAGAAGAGAGAGAACTCACACTGTGTCTCTATAAACTCTGACCTAACAGACTTCACATATTTGAATTATTTTGACCACGATCTTCACTCCAACAGAAACGGTCATTTTTCTACTATATAACCTTCACTGACTGGGTTTATCCAGTCGTCCACTGTGGGGGGATCAGGACTCAGCCAGCGGCTTATTAACTACAAGCAGTTAATAGAGCCATAAATATTTGTCAGATTTTGTTACGTCAAAATTTATCACGTCCAGGATAAAAACTCACAGAAAACTGTGTTTTATTAACATTAAAACTGTCTGAAATGTTCAAACTGAGACACTGAACCGTTTCCTGCATCTGAAATCAGTAATAAATCAGCTCCTCCAGATAGATTTAAAATTCAAATTATTATTCTTCATAAGATAAAGTAAAAATGTATAAACTGCACAGAAAAAATAAAGATGTGGATTTTTATTTGTTTATATTGGGACTTTATTTGCATATTTGAGTAGAGAATGACCGTTTGTGTTTCTCCTGTTAAGATATGTTTTAACCCTTTACTGGAGTGTTTTAACCATTAACCATTGCTCCACCTGTTTTTCCCCGGTTTGTATTGTAATATTTTATACTAATGCTGTTTGCTATCCGGTGTCGACCAGAGGAGGATGGGTTCCCCTTTTGAGTCTTGGTTCCTCTCAAGGTTTCTTCCTCTTGCTCTTAGGGAGTTTTTCCTTGCCACTGTCGACATTGGCTTGCTTGGACCCGGATTTTTCTGTAAAGCTGCTTTGTGACAACACCTGTTGTAAAAAGCGCTATAAAAATAAACTTTGACTTTTGTTTTTGACATGTATTGTGAACAAAGAGCTCTGCTGTGTTGTTCTTCTGCAGCCTTGCGGGAGGCGCTGGAGTCTCGGGGTGTTTTGGGGCAGCTGAAGGCTCGGATTCGGGCTGAGGTGTTTCAGGCGCTGGACGATCAGAGCGAAACTCGACCCCCACTGACCCACCAGAACCTGCTGATTAACGAGCTGATCAGAGAATATCTGGAGTTCAACAAGTATCGATACACAGCGTCGGTTCTGACTGCAGGTGAGCCGACATGACTTAAGCTCTGTTTGACCAGCAAGCATGAAACGGCACGTTTCACACAGCACGATATGAACCACAGCATTTCTCTCCTGATACGCTGAGATTCTGAACTGTTGGCCGATACTGAGCACTGATCTCAGTTAACAATAATAATAATAATCTTTATATATAGAGCACTCTTCATAGCAGTGGCAGCTCAGAGTGCTTTACAGACAGCTGATAAAGCTTAACAGTAACAGAAGAAGCTAAGTATTAATTTAAAATTATATAAGACAATAACACGGATCAGATTAAACAGATGAACACCAAAGAGACATAGAGTTTTAATGAAGCGCTGAGTCTCTCCACATTTTCTGTATTTTACGGAAGGTGTTTGCAGAAGGTCAGTATCTGCAGATTGAAGATCATAAACAGACAGACATGTAGGAGCTTTAAGGTCATTTAGAGCTTTAAAACCAGCAGCAGCGCTTTAAAATCTTTCCTAAAAGATCCAGAATCTGATCAGTATCTGCATCGATACCACCCCAGTGGATCACTAAGGATCCATTACAGTAATGATAATATCATCATACTGCTCAGCTGTGGTTCTCACTGCTGTTCCCTCAGTTCTGAAGACGGTTCCACTACAGGTGATGAAACAGAACCAACTTTACTCACAGTTTAATTACACCTGTAAAAGCTTTTTAGCAGACCTTAAGAGTTAAATACAGTTTATGAAATACAGCTTATTGAATGCATTACATTAAATGCACTATATTAAATTAAATTTATTAAATACAGTGTACTAAACACAGCTTATTAAATGAAGTGTATTAAATACAGATTATTTATTAGTTTATTTAATGCAGTGTACTATATATAGTGTATTAAATACAGTTCATTATATGCAATGTATTAAATACAGTGTGCTAAATACAGTTTATTAAAGACAGTTTATTGAACACAGTGTATTAAATAGAGAGTGTTTGTGTGTTTCTCATGTTGACTATGTGTCAGAATCAGGTCAGCCTGAAGCTCGCCTGGACCGTCAGTTTCTAGTGAGTGAGCTGAATGTCGTAGAAGATCCGAGTGCCAGAGCTGTGTAAGTGATTCAGACTGTATTTAGTTCTGTTAAACTGCATTTAAACACATTCAGGTAAATGTTACTGCAGGAGTGCAGATCTGTGACCTCATGACTATTTTTCTATGATTCTTTATGATACATATCACGGAATCATTTTCAGAGCAACTCTATTGGATCATTTGTGAATTATTGTTAGCAACACACTGAATACACATATCTAACTGAAGCAGCTGTTCACACAGCACTGAAACACTATATATACAATAACAACTCTTTATGTATTTGGACTTTTACCTTTGAAAATAGTCTAAAGATTGTCTGTTGACCAAAATGTAAGTGTGTAATTTATTGGGTATTATTATGATCTGTGATAATTGCTTGTAAAGCAGCATTCAGTGTTACAGCAGGGAGGTTCTGCGAGCGTCTTAGTGATTCACTGCTAACAGAGTATATATCTAAAACCTGGTTTCTGTATTTCAGCTTCTCCTGAATCATAAAGTAATCAGTTAGACGTGTGTGTGTTTAAGTTCCTCTGATGGTGGATTGCTATGTTCTAGATCAGTTCTGCTCTACAGAACCAAAGCAGTTTGTTCTCCATGTTCAGACTGAATCAGCTTTCAACTCATTCAAAGTGTTTTAATCGATTTTGTGTGTGTGTGTGTTTCAGTCCTCTGCTGTACGGCCTGCTCTCACACTTCCTCAGTGGCAGAGACGGAGGAACGTTTTTAATCAGAAACCCCCCGGAGCCCCACCGGCCCGCCGACGGGGAACAGGAAAGTTTATAAACTCTCAGGTTAACGAGAACCTTCACAGCTTTGAATCTTCTGCCTGTTTGATCCTCAGTAATGAAGAAGATTCTCTAATGAATAAAACTTCCTGCAGGTGTTCTAGATCAGGAGAATGTCACATGACCAGCGTTCAGTGATGAATGTTTACATGCTGAAGTGGCCAAAACTCCATTTGAGGAGTTACTAGTTTAGCTTGTTGTGTTTCTGTGTTTTAGAGCTGATGGAGTCTCTCTGTGAGGTTAGACTCACTGTTGATTAATGTGTGAAGAATAATAATATTTTTTTTTAACGTTTTTAATCCTTTTAACTTTTATAGGTATTAAAATGCTCCTTTAATGTGAAACAGTGTTGTGTTGTGTTGTTTTTTAAAGGCTGTAAGTGCAGTTTGTGGCCACAGGGGGGCGATAGGTAGCTGAAGGAATTTGACTTAGACTTTAATGCAAATCCACCTTAAATATGGGTGGATATTTATATTAAAGCATAATTAAATTTACTGCCTGGAATGTTTTGTTCCACATTTCCGAATAACCATGCAGGTTATCAGGTTCCAGGTGAGTGTTAGTTAATGTTCCACTTTGGGAACATTCTGTTCTTTTATTTAAGTGAAAAAGTGGCGCTAAGGCCCAAAAACTTCAAGGGAAACTGGACATAAAATCATTTTATTTCTTATTTAATCTGAGCTGTGACACAGACTTATTAAATCAGCTATGACAGACTTTTACAGACTTTTTTATTTTAATGATAAAGATATTGTTAAAGAAATCCACAGCCTGACTGGCCATCTCAGTTAATGTACACCCTTAAAATAGATGGTTCTTCAAGGGTTCTTTAGTAAAGACAATAGTTCTGTACTACAAAGTGCACCTATATAATAAGTGGAGCTGATAAAATGGACAATGAGCGTAGAAACAAGGAGGTAGTCATAATGTTATGCCTGATTGGTGTAGAACCAACACATCCTCCATCAGTCTGAAGAACCATTTAATCATGCAAATGGTTCTTTGAGTGTTCATGGTTCTATATAGAACCACTGTCTTTACTAAAGAACCCTTGCAGAGCCATCTTTTTAGGAGTGTATGGGGAAAAAAAATGAAGCCTCACACTTACAGAATCTGAACACTGACTGAATCGTCTCCCACTTAAGGTTGAATCCAGTCTTTTAATCTGCTCTCTGTCTCACACTCTTTGTTGTATTTCTTTCCGAATTTTCCCCATTAAGTCCCTGGCATTGTTAAAAAACTAGCTAAAGAAACTCCATCACTGAGTGTGTTTACATGCACTTAATAATCTGATAAGTGCAGAAAATCAGATTGTGTCAGTAACTGCTTCAGTGTGTTTGCACTTAATAATCTGATTACTGCAGAAAATCAGCTTGTGTCAGTAACTGGTTCAGTGTGTTTGTACTTAATAATCTGACAACTGCAGTAAATCAGATTGTGTCAGTTACTGGTTCAGAGTGTTTTCGTGCTCCTGGGTAATCAGATATTGGGGAAACTCTGGGTCTACATGAGTCAGGCAGTAATCGGATTTGCTTTACAACCTGCCAATAAACCCGCAGAATAAGACGTGATGTAAACGTAACGCAAAACTCAGCGGAAAACATGAACATACATCATTTAGAAGATGAAGAATATTTAAATCCTTCATTTGGTCGAGCATGTAGTTACTTTCAGCGTCGCTCCAAAAGTGTTGCATAGCGTCTCGCGGGTGCTGTGTTAAATGCTGCTTGCTGTTTCCAGGACAGCGCTCTGTTTTTTAACGCGTGTACAGACTGAGAGAAACGAAAGAAATCAGAGTGAGAGTTTACATGCACTGAAAAACCCTATTACTGACTGAAATCTAGCCTTTTAGAATTCTTAATCAGATTTATAGATCTTAATCTGATCTAAGAAATCAGAGTGAGCTGTTTACTTGACCACTTAATAATTAGATAACTGCAGAAATCAGATAATGATCGGATTATTAAGCGCATGTAAACACACTCCGTGGTGTGATTTTGATGTGTGTGTGGAAGGCGAGAAGGGAACAGGGCTGTGGACAGGTTGTGTAACAGGACATACTAGCAGTTTCTCCGTATTAGTCAGGTGTAGTGGGGAGAGAGAGATCAGATCAGCCCAAATAAGCAACTACACTTCAGAAACAAGCCCCAAAAAACACAACCCGCAACGACCAATATTTGTAAGCGACTTTACAGAAAAATAAGCCCAAAAAATATATAATAAGTGGACTTGGCAACTGCGTAATGGAACAGCCTTGAGGGGCAGTGACGCAGGCAGTTAAAGACGGGATTGAAACGGATGTTTGGGCAGGAAAGGCCAGAGAAAATTTAAGAAAGTAAAGGCCAGCGTGATGCGGAGCTCATAGCTGATGCATTATCTTCATTCAGCTCATTCACAGATTTAAGCCGCTTCCTGATTATGGGCGGAGTTTCACTGCAGAACGCGACATTGTTGTTATTTACACAAACTGCTTCCTGTTATTATGTGCAGTTTACTGTGTTATCAGGGATCGTTTGCTTCGGGCTTTTAGCGGTTTGTTTTCTAGTATAATTACTGATAGGGCAGGCGGGGCTGTCACACAGCACGGGGGCCGGACCCCTTAACGTCTTTATTGGACCACTTGTGCGGAGGGAAAGATCAAAACAGCGCCATCTGCTGGATGTGGTCAAAACGAATCGTCGAATCATCGTTCGTTTCTCCACAGGGTAATAATGAATAACAGAGTAAAAATCACTTAAAGCTGGAATTTTGGTGAAACAGTCGATTTGCGGCTGTACAAACACACCAGCTAATAATACAGTAACATACACAATACTGAGTGGTATAATGTCAAATATAACTGAATATGGGGCAGCACGGCGTGTTATGTTGTGTAGTCTGTAACTCATTCATCATTAACCTATGATTTGAGCACACACAGCAGGGGGCGCTCTGACCACCTTCCTTCCCTGTAGAGCTGAACAAAAAACCCTTCCCTTTCAGTGATTATAAGAGATAAGATAAGATAAGATAAGATAAGATAAAGGATAAAATCCTTTATTAATCCCACAACGGGGAAATTTGCGGTGTTACAGCAGCACAGAAGACAGAGCAGCAGGAAATATACAAACAATATATAAAATAGAATAAACAATAAAACTATAAAATAATTTAATAATATAAAATATAAAATAATATAAATAATATAAAATAATAATATAAAATAAACTGACTGTTAAACCTTTTAATAATGAAATTCAAAAATTATACGTAAAAAAAAAACAGTAAAGAGAAATTACACGATTGCAAAAGTTGGTGGAAAACAGTGAAAGAGATTGGTCGACACCATTTGCAGTGCATTGTGGGATATGTAGTTAATTCTGACATTAAACATGTTAAGTACACAGTCTTGTACTTTTGTCTTTTTTGTTTTTCAAATCTTTCATTGGTCCGATTTCATTTTTTATAATATCATGATTGATCTCATAGCTGATTTGTTAAGCAATAAAACTTTATATGAGGATTTTTTTAAAATGTCTGTGCAGAAAATAAATGGGATTTACAATCCAGAACCAGAGTCGCTGAAAAAGTGGCAGTCACTGTTCAGCTTTACAGGTTTTGGGACTTAACGTCACACTATGCTGCATTATGGGATTGTTCCGCCATATTGGCAGGGTTAGTTCCCTGTTTACCTACTATCAGGGATGGGAGAGTAGCTAAGCAGCACGCTACTTTTTGTAGCCAACTACATTTTTTGTAGCTAATAGCTGTAGCTGCTACAATTTTACTAGTAGGCTTAGCTCAGGGGTTGGCAACCAAAATGCTAAGAACAGCCATTCTGTCCTTTCAACAAAAATGAAACCACCTTGGGAGCCACTACCATGTTATGTTTACCATCATGGCTGTAAATAAGTCTCAGTATGTGCTAATGTGCTAGTACAGGCTAAACATATAATATAAACGCAAACACAGACTTGCTTTGCTCTGCTTTAAGCTTTAGCCCAGCTGTGGCCGCTTTTCTCCCACCACAGTCAGGAAACTTTTCCACAAGTTTCTTGTAAAATGTCTCTCAACATTAGACTTTTTATGAGGCTGAAGTTGCTTCTCTTTCGAATTGTCCTGTTCCACCTTGAATGGTGCCTGAGGCGTCAGAGTGCACTGCTGCACCGTTTAAGGTGGAATGGGAAAATTTGAACAAGAAGCTGGCGAATGAGAAGCTGACTTCAGCTTCACGAGTTGTTGCAGATTAAGCATATGAGTAAACTAGCTGAGCGCTTATAACTGCAAATAAGTCCATTCATCTCCAAATTATCGATGTTCATCTTAAATCTCTCTCTTTGCTATTTCGTTGTCTGCATTGCTGTGTGACTGCGCGTCAGTCTTCAGCGTTAAAGGTTGGTGAATTAGCAGTTATACATTAACTCCAGCGTTTAAGACCATTTATTGTGAAAACTGTATTAGAACTGTGTGTTATAACGATTTTACAGTTACAACGATTTTTTGTGGAGAGATTATACAGGCCTGATTCTCACCCCAAACAGAGCCAGGGTCACTGATGAGAATTTTGAGGCTAACGTGTTGCTGAAGTTTAAAGGACTCTAAATGTCATGTCTGTACATATCTTGCTGAAATGTTTAAATTAGAGCAGTTTCATTTCAACAGTTGACAGTGCTTTACACAAAATTGTTTGGTTTGTATCTGGTTATTTGATGATTTTTGTTAGGAAAACCTGGAATGATTGGCCTTGCCTTTACTTAGTCTAAATTTTTGTTGGATATTTATGCCTTTGGTTGTGTAAGTTTGATTGTTGGTTACACTTAAATTCACTTTTTGGTGATCTTTTTGTATATTTGCAGCTTTTCAATTGTATGTTTCTTTCTGGCACATGATTAAAGCAGTGTCTTTTTCGCAGTTGGCCTTGTTTGTTGTGTCAGGTGGAGATTCACAAACATTCTGACAGTCGTACTTTGAAAGTAGCTAAAAAGTAGTGCGCTACTTTTCAAACAGTAGCTAAAAAGTAGCCACTACTTTTTCTGGAAAAGTAGCTAAATTGTAGCTAGCTACAAATTTTGGGAAAGTAGCTACAAAGTAGCTAACTACTAATTTTTCAGTAGCTATCCCAACCCTGCCTACTACGAAAGCCTGACGATTGCTGCCTTACTGTGTTTTTTCAGGCCTGTCCTTATTAAAAATAAGTTAAATAAAAAGTTTATGTACAACCCCATTTCCAAAAAGTTGGGATGCTGTGCAAAATGTAAATAAAAACAGAATGGAATGACATGCAAATTGTGTAAACCATATTTTTAAAGGAAAATACTACAAAGACAGCATATCAAATGTTGAAACTGAGAAATTTTATTTTTATTTTATTTTTTTTTTATTTTGAATTTCATGCCAACAACACGTTCCAGAAAAGTTGGAACGGGGGCATGTTTACCACTGTGTTTCATCACCTCTTCTTTTAACAACACTCTGTAAGCGTTTGGGAACTAAGGGGACCAACTGCTGTAGTTTTGAAAGTGAAATGTTTTCCCATTCTTGTCTGATATAGGATTTCAGCTGCTCAACAGGTCAGGATCTCCTTTGTTGTATTTTTCATTTCATAATGCGGCAAATGTTATCAGTAGGTGACAGATCTGGACTGCAGGCAGGTCAGTTTAGCACCCAGACTCTTTTAATACAGAGCAATGCTGTTGTAATTCATGCAGAATATGGTTTGACATTGTCTTGCTGAAATAATCCTTCCCTGAAAAAGACGTCATCTGGATGGCAGCATATGTTGCCAGAGCATGTATATATCGTTCAGCATTAATGATGCCTTCACAGATGTGCACCTCATCCATACCATTTGCACTAATGCTGCCCCATACCATCATGAATACTGGCTTTTGAACTGTGCACTGAAAACAGGCTCAGTGGTCCTTAGCCCAGAGGACACAGTGTCCATGATTTCCAAAAAGAATTTCAAATTCTGATTTGTCGGACCACAGGACACTTTTCCACTTCCCCTCAGTCCATTTTAAATGGGCTCGGGCCCAGAGAAGGTGGTGGCATATCCTGTTTATGTACAGTTTCTTCTTTTCGTTTTAGAGTTTTAATTAGCATTTGTGGATGCAGCAACACTCTGTTTTCACAGACAGTGGTTTTCAGAAGTGTTCCTGAGGCCGTGCAGTGATTTCCACTACAGAATCATGTCTGTTTTTAACGCAGTGCTGCCTGAGGGCCCCAAGATCACGGCCAGCAAATACTGGTTTTTGGCCTTGTCCCTTGCATACAGAGATTTCTCCAGATTCTCTGAATCTTTTAATGATATAATGTAACAATTAACAAGGGCATATAGATAAAATAGGCTTACTGATGGAATGGATCCATACAGACTCCTAAACAAACAGCGGAGTGATGACCTGGATGTGCTGATGTTTGCTCCTCTGTCATTCTTCAGATTTCCCCGTCACTCTAAGCCTGTTTACAAAACTGCCGGTGACTGAGTGAAATTGATATTATTGATATAATAAATATACCACAACATCTTTAATTTCACCGATGTATTTCACTGTACACTCTCCAAAAGGGGTCTTTAGTAAAAACAGTGGTTATAGAACCATGAGCACTCAAAGAACCATTTGCATGCTTAAATGGTTCTTTACATGGTGAAATCCATCTTCAGATTGATGAAGAGTTCGCTGGTTCTATATGCCACCAAAAAAGGTTCTGCTATAGTTACAATGTTAAGCTTGTATATAATAAAAGAACCGTTTTTGGTGCTGTACAGAACCATTTTCAAAAAGCTTCTATATAGAACCATAGACAAAACATTCCATCAATCCTAAGAACCATTTCACTGTGCACAGAAACCATTAAAGCATGCAAAGGCTTCTTTGAGGGTTCCAGGTTCTATAGAGAATTTTCTTTACTAAAACCCTTGAAGAACCGTCTTTTTTGGAATGCAGTTAACGTTTTAGCCAACACTGCTTGCCTGGCTAGTTTAGCGAACTGATGGCACTTTTTCTGAACTCTACTAACCCCAAAAAAACACATTAGATTACATGAGATTTAATAAGGCTTGAACTTCACAGTCAATCTAAAGTCTATAAGAGAAACAAACAAAGGCTGAACATCTGATTTCACCTCAGCTAACGTTAGCCTAGCCACAGCATAACTCTTCACCTTTTAGCATGTTCGTGAAGAGTTCACTGATACCAAACATAATAAAGAATTCATTAAATGAATTTGATGTTTATCTGTTCTCTGTCTGCAGTGTTTCCTGTGCACTGTTTAATCAGAGCTGCGTCTGAACAGCTGAATCTTCTTTTTCAGTCTGTTCTTCTTGATTTTGCTCTGATCTGTGGTGATCCTTCTGCAGAAACGTCTATTTTTGTGTCCCTAGCGTTTGGAGATATATTACACTTAAAAAACATGTTAGGGTTACAATTTTTATAATATTTTAAGATAAAACAATAAGCTTATTTTAACAATTACCCTTCTTCAGCCATCAATTTAGCAGTATTTTAAATCAATTATCTAGAATTCCAAGCACCACAGAAATGCTTGTACTTGTACTTGACTTCCTTTTACCTATTTTCTGAGGATCTACGAAAAAAGCACATGGTAAGTCCCCTGTGTCTTTTCAGTTATCAGAGATTTTCTCATTTAGCTCATGATTTCATATGAAGTTTTTAGTTGACCAGTCACTGGTATGACCTACTTTATTCTTAAGTAACTGTGAAAAAATAGAATACAAATAGATATATAAATTACATGTAATTAATGTATTACATGTCATTATAATTACATATAAATAAATTACATATTTTAGTGGATATCCCACGATTGACAACATGTGGTTTGATGCTCTGTAGCAGTCATTTTGTACAATGCTGGTGTTACCTTTCTTATGTGTAACACCAGTGAGTATTAGTAACACCAGTGACACCTGTGGAGAGATAGAAAAGTGGACGTTTCTGTACAATGACTCATTTAGTGAATTCAGGAACTTCAGATCAGTCAAAATCAAGGAAGTCTGATCAATATGAAAGAAAGAATCATTCTGAACCAGACTAGACTGACTTACCCTGCCACCATGAAGGATTACCCATAATACACTGTGTTATGACATCACATTCCTAAACCCTGGATTCTCTGTTTATACAGTTTTATTGACTCTCATCCGTGCTGGAAAAAACAGCATACACCAGCATGGCTGATGACCACCAAAGCTGTATATTTTGTTTAATGATGCTGGTATGCTGGTCAACCAGTATTACCATGCTGGGGTGACCAGCTAAACCAGAACCAGACCAGCATAAAGCAGCATAGACCAGCATGAAATGCTTGCTGTTCTGTACTGTGTTTTTCAGCAGGAATCATAGAAAACAACATAATAAACTTCAGTCATTATTCTTGATTACAGCACTGACTCGGTGAGGCACGTCAACACATTACTGTCCTTTTCATTCATCTGAGACGATAATGCTAAAATCAACTAATCACAGTATCAAAGTCCTGCAGCGTTCTCACACTGATAAGCTCCGAATGCCTCAGATTTTATACAATTAAGTCTAACAGTTAAACTGCTGTGTGTAAATAACCAGCATGATTACAGATTAACAGAGAAAGAAAAACAAATACTGCTTATTTTTGGTTAAAAAACTACACATCGATAATCTAACAGCGTTTACAGCAAGTAAAACAATTAGAAGCTTCTCTAAACGTTCGAGCCTCAGAGGCTCTGCAGCTCAACTGCTTTCTCAAAATAACTGGAATGTCCTGCATTAAAGCATTAAAGTGATAGTTTGTTAAAAAAAGAACAGACCCACTCTTACCAAAAAGGGCTTTAAGGTTCTATGACTGTGGAGCCTTTTTGATGCTGTATAGAACTAGTATTAAAACGGTTCATTGAAGAACCAAATAAAGTTTTTCATTATAGAGAAGAGCCATTTAACCACACAAGGAACCTTCATGCATTCCACTATTTCTTTGAGTGTTCACAGTTCTATATGTGATCACTGCCTTTACTAAAGAACCATCTAAGAACCTCTTTTGTAAAGGTGTTGTTGATCAGCCAGGACATGTTTGGTCTGAAGTCTGAAGTTCACTTCTTTAGTTTTAGCACTGGAGCTATGTGGCTAATGTAGCTAACAAGAGTGGGTCTGTTCTTAATACCCCACCAATTAGCATCATGCTAACTGTACACTTGGCTCAAAGCCTGTTGAGATGTTCAGTATCTCTAACAGATTTATTGATTATGTGGTTTCTGACTCTGTATGACTCACGGTGATCTATAAACACGGACTAAAGTACATTAGCATTACTATAGCTATAATTATTAATAAGTATTGTTCGAGTTCAATGTTGTGCAGAACTGCTGTCTATTTACTGACTGCTGCATGACTGACAGCTGTGTTTCTGATCTGTTCAGGGTTAGTAAAGTTGATTTTTCGCCTCATTTTCGATGCGACGTTTCGGGCGATTTGCAATTTCTTTTGCCATATTCGGCCACGCCGGATCTCTCTGCTCGGCACTGGTGGACGTTTCTGTGTTGTTATGGAAATGAAAAAACCACACTGACTATATCTGGATCAGTTAACAATATGATACACTGTTTGCTGTAATGCACTCTGCTAAAAAAGTCACAGAAACCATTAAAAGTGTCTGCTGGTTCCTGATAGTGCCTCTAATGGTATTTTGTGTTTTCCTGATGGATTGATATCACAGTGTAAAAATTCTAATGGTTTAACAGGTGTTCTGGGACTGCCCTGCTGAAAAAGGACCATTGGAAACCACATGGATTAAAACCTAATGGGTTTTACTTTCTAATGGGAATAGAACTCCTTTAGATCCCAATAGGAAACCATCAGGTGCGTTTAGAATCAGCCATTGGTCACCTGTTAAACCATTAGGATCCTTTACACTGTGATATCAACCCATTAAAAACAACACAACACATTACAAAACCATCAGAAACCAACAGGAACAATTGTTTCTATGTTTTATTTAGCAGGGTGATTATAGACGCATCTGATGGTTTCCTAATGGGATCTAAGATGTTCTACAAGAAACAAGTGGTCTTCAGTGGTAAGCATGGAGCCAATTCCTTCCTTTCATTTTAGAAACTAGAAGTTTGTATTTCACTTAAAAAGCAAAGAAAACTTACCTGTATGTTTCCTTTTTTTCTATAGCAAATGGGTTTTAGGCAGCAGGACACTAACATTACTGCTACTGAGCACTGACTGGTTGGCATTACTGCTACTGAGTGCTGATTGGTTAACATTACTGCTACTGAGTGCTGATTGGTTAGCATTACTGCTACTGAGTGCTGATTGGTTAACATTATTGCAACTGAGTGCTGATTGGTAAGCATTACCGCTACTGAGTGCAGATTGGTTAGCATTACTGCTACGGACTGCTGGTTGGTTAGCATTACTGCTACTGAATGCTGATGGGTTGGCATTGGTAATCTGAAAACTTGTCCAGTTTCACAAGAGTTTGGTGTAAAGAGTGACTGTTCCTCATTTCTCAAACTGAAGACAGAAGAGAAGAAGTGTAAGATCTCAGGTAATGTGAGAATTACCACACTTAAACAGAGCATCTCCAGAAGAAGAACTTTTAAAACAGACGTTTTGCATAAGTGCTACTTTGGTGAGTGAGTTAGCACAGAGACATTATAAAGGAGGAGATGGTCACTGGTCAGAATATGAATGGGAAAGCTCATAATGCTCAACATGGCATCCGTTAATGTAGAAAGCCCCGCCCTTCAAGAAAAAGAGCCAATCAGCTTGCTGGCGAGTGGAGAAGGGTCGACGTTATTGTGGCACTAGTGGGGAAAGCCCCCCTGACTGCAGCTGCCAGAACAACCTGAAAAATCATGTTTTTTGTGCGTTACTGAGAAAAATGCTACAAACTATTTATAAGGTTTTTGTCAGGGTTATTGGTGATTTTAAATCTGTTTTTTAATTATAATTTGACCTTTAGTTTTGATTATTTTGAGAGAGAGGAGTCTGGACTTGTATGGCTGAAAATAGCTGCATGGTGGTGTTGCCAAGATGGCCGCCAAGTGAACAGACTTTCCTTTAAGGACAGTGGTTAGCATCCAGCCAACACGGGACACCCCGATTGCCAAGGGGTATTTCACACTCTGGGCGGAGTTAATTACGTAAGGGTGTTGCTCTGTGACGTCAAGAGCACCATAAAGCTGAAATGAGAGCACTATAGCACGGCTGAGAAGGAGAACAATAAAAAATGTTAAAACCAGCACTAATTAACTTAAGCCCTCACTCCCAGCCCATTTTCCCCTCTGAGGGCCGCCACTATCTGACCAGGTGCTGTCATCCACTTCCCTTAATTGGTGTGGATGCTGGCGGGCCGCAGTGGGGGGAGTTGCGGGTTAGTAAACAGTGTACAGATCTGTTTCTGCGCGCGGTGCTGTTGGCTGTAACAATGCCATCACTGTGCTGCTGAGGCTGAACCATATTTAGTCACTCGGTCTTTCCTTTTAAACACAGAATGCAGACGGGATTCCAGCCGGACCCCACTGACCTTATATGGCACAACACACGTCCAACAGAGTACATATCTCTCTCTCTCTCTATTTCTCTCTCTCTGTGGTGCACTTGCTCTAATGTTCCTCCTCTTCATCCATCTCAGACTCTCTGCAGAGAATCGAGCACCTTCTAGGAAACTCAGCACATGTTTACGCATATTTAGCCGCTACTGCTGCTGTACATGACATTTTAATCCAGGAAAGCAGAATTCAATTCAAATTTAGAATCATTCACCAGTCACCTGTTAAACCATTAGGGTTCTTTACACTGTGATATCAACTCATTAAAAAAGCCAAAACACAATACAAAACCATCAGTAACCAACAGACACATTTAATGGTTTCTACAAGTTTTTTGTCAGGGAATGCATTTACACTGAAACTCAATTTTGAACAGCCACCCCACTGAAAAAACTAGTGGTCAGCAGGGCAGGATAACAAAACTCAAAACTTTCATCAAACTGACTAACAAATTCGAAACAAGTAAGTGTTCTATGAACGTGAGTTGCACAACAAACAATGGCTCACTGCTGAAACCAACAACAGAAAGTCAGTCAATCTCAGTTAGGCTAAAAAATGCTCTTTCACACTGTACATGAGTTAGTGCTAATATTAGCTCCCAGAGGTCTCATCTTAATGTCACATACTTCTCCTGGACACGGTTAAGTCCTGTTTGAAATCAGAGACTGAAGCTACTTTCTCCTGTTTTTGAAATTTGGCTCCTTAAAAATAAAACACAGATTTTCTCACTTTGATCAAAATACTGTCACACATGTGGATTAACTCTTTAGAGTCTGAGCTGGATAAAATTTCGATGAGAAAAGTGTGAGATCTCATCGTTTTCTTATGCAGCTCTGTTCTAGATCAAAGAACTCTCTCAGCAGTTTGTTAGTGTAGAAGGAGAACATCATAAATACAGTATTGAGATCTGCTTTATTTCTCTGAGAGGATTTTTTAAGAAAGCCATTTTTCCTCTGGGTAAACAGCTGTTCTAACTAGCTTGTAGGTTGTAGCCTAATTTTATCTGCTTCATGATGAATTTAATAAGAAAATTAAGTAAAAATGCTTCATTCGAGTCACACTAAATGAGAAACATTCAGTATTATCTGTGTAATGTAGGTATCACAGGTATTTATGTGGCTGGCTGTGAGTTTGTTGCTCAGCTACGTGCTAGCTAGGCTAGTCTTGCTAGCCGTGATAGTGTCAGCTGGACACAGTGGGCTCAGGCCGGACTGAACCACCTGCCCACACTTTCTACTTTTCTTCAAATACGTGAACGCTTCTGATGTTGAGCAGATGGAGCGTTAGCGCAGCGGCTTCTCCAGAGCGGACGGATCCAAACCGGCCCTGGAAACATCAGGCATCACAAACATGATTTATTGGGCACATTATGCGGTTGTCCTTTTATAGGAAGTTCCATTGGAGCGCATGGGGGTGGGGGGGGCATTCGAGTGGTGGTGGGAACAGGCTGGAATGTGATGTGTGTAACTGCTGGGCTCCCAAAAAGGCTCTCAGAGACTCAGTGCAGCGTGTAATGACGGGAATCTCCCTACACGCAAATGTATGTGGGATTCCTCCAGTGATAAACAGCGTTTTGGCCATTTTGGGTCACACTGAGCTCAGCCAGAGCTAATTATCTAATCACAGCTTAAATAGTAATAATTATGTATTATTAAAGGATTTACTTTGTAAATTAAAACGGATAATAGACAGTAATATATTTACTAAAATAGAACAATAAATGATTATAGAGGTTTTTTTTTCTGCAAAACGCATTTCAATCTTGCATAACTAATTGTTCATTATTATTATTATTATTATTATTATTATTATTATTATTGTTGTTGTTGTTGTTGTTGCTGTTGTTGTTGTTGTTATTGTTATTATTATTATGTCCAAGAAACTAAAATGTTATAGAAGTCGAGCTTTACACAAAAAAAATTAAGATTTATGAAAATGCAAAAGATTCTAACTGGAATTGCCTCCATATAAACCCTGCCCTTTCCTCCCATTCCTCTGTTTAGTCTCCTATAAGCTTTAGAGAAATGCAGTTCTACATGTGATAGATATGATAGAAATATGATTCATGAATTTCAGGTGTACATGTCTAAAACAAATACTGTCTCAGAGTCTGAAGAAGAGACCAAAACTTTATGTTGAATACAAGCTCATTTGCAAAAATCCTGATTTTCTGTAGAACCAGATAAAGTGCTAGTACTAGCTTAGCTAGCAGGTTAGCAGCTCCTGGAGTTGTTGACCTACTTAAGCTAGCACTAGCATCAGCTCCACTATACTGTCCTAGTTAGCATTAGGTGCTACTACTAGCTTAGCTTGCAGGATAACAGCTTTCCATGCTAAAGGTACAAGGCTCAGTTTTGGTGCCCCACTGATATTATTTATTTTGAGGATAAAAACAGATCTTCTGAAGTTGAGTAGCTTCTGTAAGAGTGAGAGAATCTATCCTGTTCTGTGGTGTAAGTTAGTCTGCTAGCTAAGCTAGAGTGTGCACCACACCACATCACTATACTGTGCTAATTAGCACTGGCTACCGTTTAGCAGTTATTGTTGGTGCTGTTGTTGTTAGACTGATGATTTAACATTAATTCAGTGAAGAACTGAAAATCTTGTTTGTTTACCCTGCTGTAAATGAAAAAATAGCGCAGACTAGCATGAACTAAACATGAGTAAACATGTCTGGTGCTGGTCTATGCTGGTTTATCTTAATCTGGTACTGATCTGGTGGTGGTTTATGCTGGTCTGGTACTGGTCTGGTACTGGACTGGTACTGGTCTATGCTGGTTTATGTTGGTCTAATATTGGTCTAAGCTGGTTTATGTTGGTCTGGTGCTGGTGTGGTACTGGCTTATGCTGGTTTATGTTGGTCTATGCTGGTCTAAGCTGGTTAATGCTGGTCTGCTACTGGTCTATGCTGGTTTGTGCTGGTCTATTGCTGGTCTAAGCTGGTTTATGTTGATCAGGTGCTGGTCTATGTTGGTCTGGTGCTGGTCTATGCTGGTCTGGTGCTTTTTTATGCTGGTCTGCTACTGGTCTAAGCTGGTTTATGTTGGTCAGGTACTGGTCCGGCACTGGTCTATGCTGGTTTGTGTTGGTCTATGCTGGTCTGGTGCTGGTTTATGCTGGTCTAGTGCTGGCTTTGCTGGCCACCCAGTATGTTGACCAGCACACCAGCATCCAAAGCACAGTGTACACTGGTTTTGCTGGTGACCAGCCATGCTGATCTGTGCTGGTATATGCTGGTGTATGCTGGTTGCTCTAGCAGTGTGTTCTGTGGTTAATAAATTTACAGTGAGATGCTGTAGTTTTTGCTAATCTGCTCATATAAATGTGTATATATGAGTGTCTTCTATACATTCATCAGTTTTGGTGAACATCTCTCCTTCAGACTCTGAGTCTGTATGAGGTTCAGGTATAGAGTGCTGTGTTTCTCTAAAGGTGGAGGGAAGGGGTGGAGTTTGGATGGTGGGAGGGGATGGGTCAGTTTCAGAATTGACATAAGTATGCATATTCTTAATTCCTCACGTTCTTGCTAAGTATAGTTTTAGAGATGCTTCTATGCCAGTTTAAGTAGATTCTTGGGCATATAAATACCAAAACATAAAAAATGTAGTTATTTATTATCCAGCATAGATTCTTAAATATTGTTTAAATTGTTTAATAGTTTAAACTGAATCACTGTTTTCTTTCATGCAGTACTGAATTAGCTCAGCTGTGCTTGGCTGCTTTCTGGTCTATAAGAGCTTTTACTGATCATAATTATTCAACCCCCAGAGAGTTGCTATCTTTCTTTCTCTCTCTCTTTCTGTCAGCTCCGCCCCCTGCAGGCGGTTTAAATGCGTCCGGCTGAGTGTTGGAGCAGTTTGGACTGTTAGATTTTGGAGAGCGCAGCAGGAGCCTCCACATCCACAACTCTCCAAACCCAAACCAAATCTGAACCCAAATCTAAATCAGAACCCCGATCCTGATCCACATCCAGGTGACAGAGTGAGTACTGAGAGTTTATTTCTGCTTCCTGTCTCTCTCTCTCTGAGTGCACTTCCTCTACTGTACTGACTGTAACTGATGCTCTGACTGAACATCAGGCTGCTTGGAGGAGATCTGAGACTTTATGAGGGAGAAACTTTATAAAATTGTGTTCAATATCATGTTATATGTTGTCAGTATATCATCACTGTCCAAGGAAAACTTTCCAAAATGGTGACTTTACAGGAGAAGGCAAAAACTTTCTTTACTTTTAATGTAAGCTAATGTAAAGAGAATTTATTTGAAGCAGTTATTGAAGCATTTCTGTTGATCCCATAATCATGAAGTTCTCACACAGTGTAAAACATAGTAGCAGCTCAAATTATGCAGAAAACTGAAAATCACAGAAAATGAAGATGTTTTTGGGTTTATTTTGGACAGCAAAGATATTCTAACACAAGAGTAGATGTTGTTGTGATATATGTGCTCTGTAAGAGAAGCTGCTGGTGCTGATGGAGATGCAGGCTGAGCTACAGCGTAAGCATGTGGGATTAAAGAAATGAGTGTCTAATTGGCGTGAATGTCAACAGGGCTGGTTTGGCGTGTTGCACTTGTGTGTATGAATGTGATATGGAGCTTTATTAGCTTATTCTTATGACTCTGTTACATCATTAATGAGCTCTCAGTATGAACACTGCACACTATTAGCACTTTACCTCTCATTTTCAGGTGTAGGTGCATGCTGGGAAAAAAATGCACAGCAACTTAATCTCTGTGATTGACTATTAAACTACTGAAGTGACCCACAGACTTTTTAAAGTGCCCCCCTAAATGTCATTACCGCCTTAAATAGAGGGTGAAGTGGAGCTCTCAGCGACTCCGTCATGGGAAACGCTGGGGGAAACTGTTTTCACTGCGAGATAGAAAAGAAACCAGTGTAACTAACCAAAGAGTTTCCTGTTTTCCTAATATGGTTGTCAAATGCTGCTGTTCTGAGAGATGTGGTGCAGCAGATGCACGCAACGTCAGTGCAGAAAAACCAGCCGAAAATCCACAGAGAGGGTCCGGCTCACTTTGAGCCCTGCTGGAGCTGCACGATATTAATCAAAATTTAGTATTGTGATCACATCGATACATACTGCATTTATGATATAAATTATAGGGTCAGTTTTACAGACCCAGATTAAACCTAAAAAAAGCACTTTCACTAGAGATTCACCATTAGTCTACATATTTACCCACTCGGCAAATGTTCTTACATTTTATTAGTGTTACAGATGCAGGAGAATGTGAAGTTAGTTGGAATTTTATTGTGTAGTGTGGTGTGCTCACCTGCGAAGGGATTCGTACGCCAGTCTGCTTCAGTACATTCAGAACAGCCACAAACATGGAGCTCTGATTGGTCAGGAAGCCCAGAGCCCACAGTGAGCTGCTCTGTGGTTGGTTGGAGGCTCATTTGCATATCTGTGACATCAGTATTTCGAAGGAAAACATCATGATAATGATAACAATTGATGCATCATGCAGCCTCTGACTGAAGTTGTGTCTCAAACTGAGGCTGTGTTTCTCGGTGCTACATCACTTCAGGCTGTTCGTTTTGTAGGAATATTTGATTGTTTGATTGAACAGTTTTAGGAAAACACAGAAACGGACGACAGGCGTCAGTATATGTAATGAAGTAGATGTACATTTAAATGTAATGGTTTCAGACATGAGATTTATACGTGTCATCTTGTTTCCATCAGTAAACTGTGACGCTGTAGTACTTTGCTCAGAGACATGGCTTGAGTTCCAGTAGGGCTCTTATAGTGCTCGGCGCAAAAACCCAGGATGACTTTATACAGTTCTTCTGGAAGTTTACAAATTAAATGATTTCACTATTTTTCCTTCCAAATATTAAAAAAGCTGCATGAAGCAGAACTGAAAGGCTTCACGGCACAAAAAGGGAAGATGAGGTTCAACACAGGGACACTTTTTGCCACAACAGTGAGTATCAGCCAAAAACAGAGTTTATTATCGGACTCTTGATGACTTTCAGTGTCTCTTTAGCTCTTTCGTTGATGCCAGCCTTTGTTGCTTTAACAATTTAACGTGATTCTGCAGGTCACCTGCTGGATTCCTCATTATCCCTCAGCCGCAGCAGCCTATTTCAGAGCGCTTCTCTAATTCCAGTCACAAACTGAAGCCCGTTTTGGAAGAAGCGCTGGTTTAATTTGAGCTACCTGAGCTTCATTACGGTGTCCTACACCCATGACGCTAATGCTAATGCTGTTAAATCTAACCCAACACTGAGCCATAAAGCAGCTTTCTGCACTAACATCATTATATAATATGTGATTCTTTAGAGTGTCCGTTTGGAAGAAATTAGCCAAAAAGTTAGTGGCTAGTTTTTGATCACATGACTTGGAGGAAAATAAAACATAAAATGTGGCCTGTGCAAAAGTTTTTCCCAGTGCGTTAAATTCAGTAAATAAACAGTATTAAAATGTGCAGAACTGTGTCTCTGTAGAGAATGTGTAACTTATTTACACTCAGAAAATCAACAACAACATGCAATTTGACCACAAACTTTGCACACCACTGACCAATTTATTGAGCTTTTATTGATGTCTTTTATAAACTGTGGAATCTCAGTAAAAAGTACAAAATCACAATGAATGTTGCGTAATGTTCTCCTAAATGTTAGCTGATGACATTATTTTAAGTGCTAGCTGGTAAAAAATGTACTGAAAGTAAATTACATGAGAAGAGAAAGGAGAGATGGAGTGAGAAAAGGAATGAGAAGGAGTAGAAAAGAGAGATGAAGTTCTTCACAGGACCAGGGGGTCACACAGCTCCATCCCAGTGAATGTGAAGGTCACATGATCTTCTGGGCATCTGGCCGACTTGAGCTCAGGCCAGCGAGCCTCATTCATGTGGGTTTATTTCAGCCATGAAAGTGTCTGATTCTCCTTCAGTTGAAGCATGGCTCAGTCAAGGACCTGGAGCTAACATTCAGCTCCATCATGAGGAACAAGCAGGCACGCAATGAATGAAAATGGATTTCTTTAGTGGTGTACTTGAAACGAAACTTCTCAAACTTCATTGAGATTAAGGGTCAACGGATCTTCCCAAAGGATGCAGGAAATCCCAGCTTTTAATTACAGCAGAGTTCCTCTGAACGCTCTGTTTGTTTGTGTTAGAGTGTCCGAATGGCTGTTTCCCTCAGTTTTGTTTTCCACGGTCTCGACTGGACACTTTCTGCCTTAGTTGGTCAGCTATGTGGGTCTTTAATTTTTAAAGTGATAGGAATTCTGCCTCTTAACATTTTCAGTGGGCTTCACCAGTTCTGCTGAAAGGCCTTTGCGTTCAGTGTGTTCCTCACTGTTCCCCGTGTTTCATAGAACAAGCTGTCGCTTTACCTACAGCTGCAGGGACTGATGATGTTGACAAATGGAGACTTTTTGAGATTTCTTGGCGAGCTGGACGGTGTTGTCTCTTTCCACAGCTTATCAGCAGACTGACAGAGATTAAGCTTCCACTAAAGCTCCTGTCTTCAGTTAGCACTGAGCCAGAACAAAGCCGCTTACAGCTAACACCAGCTCACATAACCACAGCTAACAGCTAACACCAACTCACAACTGCACCTAACACCATCTTACACAGCTACAGCTATTACCAGCTTACGTAACTACAGGTAACACCAACTCACATAACTACAGCTAACAATGTCTCACACAACTACAGCTAACACCAGCTTACGTAACTACAGGTAACACCAACTCACATAACTACAGCTACAGTTAACACCAGCTCACATTACATCAATTAAGGTAACTCTGCTAGAAAAACACGCTTAGACCAGCACAGCTGATCACCAGCAGAACCATGATATGTTGCTTTGGAGGTTGGTATGCTGGTTTATCAACACCTGACCAGTATAAAACAGCACAAACCAGCATGCACTTGAAGCCAGGATGTAATAATTTCTGCTTTTTTCAGAGAATAAGAATGTAAGAATTTCATGCTTGGTGAAACTGCAGTCCTGAAGTTGCTGGCAGCAATTCCTTCATGCTAGTGCAGTATTTTAGCTAATATTTGACCCGCTGAGTGTGTTAGCGCACTGCACTCAGTTAGGTCACATTAGCTGCTATTAAGTGTGTGTGAGCTGCAACAGCATTATTGCCTGTGTGTCTGTAGAAGAGCTCAGCCGTTAGAGAGGAAATGAGTCACTCTGACCTCAAAGTGTTTGTGTTTGTGCACAGAAGGTTCGACACAATGCACAGCGATTTTAGTGTCCGCATGTGCTGTAAATTATGAGTGTTTGTTTAGTAGAAATGCTCAGTGGTTCACATTCAAACAAAGTCATGAAAAACTAATTAGCCAAACACACAGTTTGTATTGCAGAAAAGCTGCACCTGTTTTAACTGAGCTGCAGTGGACTTCTCTCTCACACGCAGGAAATACTGCGCCGGGACATTACGTGCAATCCTCCTATCAGCTGGTCAGCAGTATTAGAGCCGGCCGCCCCCACCCTGCTAGCTCTGCTCTGTGTTATCATTTTGGAGTAAACTGGCGGTCCTGCTGGAGGCATACTATTCCCTATAAGGCCTTTGTTTGGGACTTCACTTGCTCTGCTGTTTAGGTCTCTGGTCCACTGCAGAGAAATCTGCCATATAAGGACATCACAGCACGAGACTGCACATCAGCTGCAAAAGCCAACGGAGAAACGCAAAACTGTAAAAGCATCAGCACTGCAGCTCCGGCCTGCTCTGTACTGACTCTGTACTGATTCTGTATTGATTCTGCACTGAATGTGGATCACTCTATACTTACTCTGTACTGACTCTGTACTGAATCTGTACTGATTCTGTACTGATTCTGCACTGAATGTTGATCACTTTATACTGACTCTGTGTGGACTTTGTACAGACTCTGTACTGACTGTACTGACTCTGTTCTGATTCTGTGCTGGCTCTTCTGATTGTATTGACTCTGTTCTGACTACGCTGACTCTGAACTGACTCTGTACTGGTTGCACTGACCCTGTGCTGACACTTTTCTGGTTGTACTGACTCTGTTCTGATTCTGTACTGAGTCTGTTCTGATTGTACTGACTTTTCTGACTGTACTGACTATTTGCTGACTCTTTACTGACTCTGTCCTGACTCTGTACTCTGTTCTGACTCTGTACTGACTTCTGTTTTTGTACAGACTCTGTACTGACTCTCACTCTATACTGACTCCTGATTTTGTACTAATTCTGTACTGACTCTGTGCTGACTGTGTACTGACTCCTGATTTTGTACTGACTCTGTGCTGACTCCTCACTCTGTGCTGACTGTACTGTATATGGGTGTCTATGCTGTCTGAAAGAAGTGTTGCTTAAAGCCATTGTAATTCTTCTTTCCCAGCTGCTGCTCTGTGGTCTAAAACTGTCTGTCCCCTGTGAGCTGTGGGAATCTTACAGTGGAGGACTTAAAAAAACGAGTTTAACTTAAATCTGCTTCTTGAAATCCAACAACGTTCATATATCGCACACTAGCGCTAATGCTGGTGTTGAGTGGTTTGTGTAATTCTCTCACCGTGGAAACAGGATGTTAATGTAATCTTTAAACATTTACCACAGCAGCTTTAAGTTATTCCTGTTAAAGGTGCTCTTTGAGACAGCACAAATCTCTCAGTGATGCACAGCTGCAGCATTAATACTCCACCTTAAAACATTCATGAAGCCATAAAGTATCATAAACCACTGCTCTGAAGTTTGGAATTACTGTTTTTATTAAAAATTACACATTCTCCATCAATCTGAAGAACAATTTCACCATGCAGAGAACCATTTAATCATGCAAATGGTTCTTTGAGTGTTCTTGGTTCTACATAGTACCACTGTCTTTACCAAAGAACCCTTTAAGAACCTTCTTTTTTAAGAGTGTAGATTATAATATGTAAATCCACATTGTTATATGTCATTATTGTCCATAAAACAATGCATTTTTAATAGAAGTGATTCCATACTGCTGATCATAATAAACATTATTCCATTGTGAGTGTGTACAATGAGTGATTAGTGGAGGAAATGAGTCTGACTGAATCATTTGCTTCTGTGAACATCGCGCGTCGGCAAAATTTTGTGGTTACGTTTCATGTATGTGTTGATTTTATAAGTGTAAATAAGTTACACATCCTCTAAAGAGACACACCACTACACATTTTAAAATACAATTACTGTGACATTACTGGGGAAAAAAAACATACATTCATTTTATATTTTCCCTAATATGTTAAACTCAAAAAAAAGAAAAGAAAAAGGGGTTGTGCTATAATTTGCATAAAAAGGCCAGTGTAAGTGTTTTCTCTGTAGAGGATGCGTACACTTATTTTTAAAATCAATGAGATGTATTTAGACCAGGGTTGCACAAACTTTTGCACACAATGGTATGTGCTTTTGCATTCAAATGAGAAGGCTGTGAAATGCTCAGTAAAACACGAGAATGAAAGGCTGGAGTGAAAACGGGATGAGAGGAAGTCAGACTGATGTAAAGGTCACATGACCCGTTCACACCTTTTATATCTTATGTACGAGCGTATGATGTATATGATATGCACTGTTACAACACTGACCACTTGCACAGATCATAATAAACAATAAACAGTAAATACACATTTAGACCAATTACACAGTCTGTAAACATCAAAAACAACAACAACAAGAACAAATGCCATACAGTAACTGTATAAACTGCACAGTCACAAGCAGCTAATTAGCAGCTCAACTTATTTTATTCATTTCGTTTTATTAACTGCAAAGTTTCACCACCTCTAGCTGCTGTTGCTATGTGTGTAAAACTTTGAGTTCAGGCTAGCTGCTAGCATCTGTAACACTTACAGTCTACTGACAGACTGAAGAGTTCAGTCATACATTCATAAACATTTTATTATTCAGAAATGAACTGACTTACCAGATGTTTACATTATTGAAAGCAGGGAAACTGTGTAATAAGGAGGAGCTTTAGCGACAGAAGCTGAGCTAATGCTAAAGCTAAAGCTAACAGCGGAGCTAGTCAGAGTGATGCTTCTTATTATGATATTGTTGTAAGCTTATAATAAGATTAACTTATTTCTAGTCTTATTTCTTTTGCTTGTTTTGAGTAATTTTAGTAAGTCAAATGATCTTGGCAGATAATTTTTCTGTTTTAAGCATATTTCTTACAACAGGCAAAATTATCTGCCAATATAGTAAGATCATTTGACGTACTAAAATTGCTTAAAACAAGTGAAACGTTTAGAAATTAATTAAATAATCATAAAATAAGCTTACAACAATGTCATAATGAGAAATATTAGATATACTAATTAGATTTAAGGCAAATTCACTTGCTAAGAAACGGTGCAGATGAAGTTTATCTCACTGTAGATATCTCACCATGTCTAATTCTGACTATTTTCTGACTGTTTTTCCTTGGTTTGACAGAAAAAGGAAAGTTTATAGATGACTGTGATTAGCCAAGAGTTTATTTTTGCAAATGTTGAGTTAAAAAAATCACAGTAGTCATAGCTTTTAAGCCTTTTTTAAATGCACCTCTGCTGTTTTGATGGTGTAACTTGTAACGTGAAAGTATCTCAAAGTATCGTGATGTTACGTTCCCTCCAAAACGTCCACCCTAACCATTCCTTGTTATTTATCTTCTTTGCAGTCGTCCTGAAACAGCAGAAAGATGGCGAAGAAGACCCTGAGTGACGATGAGAAGTTCCTCTTTACGGATAAAGACTTCATCAACAGCCCGGTGGCCCAGGCTGACTGGTCGGCCAAGAAGCTGGTATGGGTTCCATCAGAGAAGCATGGGTTCGAGGCTGCGAGCATCAAGGAGGAGAAGGGCGACGAGGTGCTGGTGGAGCTGGTGGACAACGGCAAGAAGATAACCGTTAACAAAGATGACATCCAGAAGATGAACCCTCCGAAGTTCAGTAAGGTGGAGGACATGGCGGAGCTCACCTGCCTTAATGAAGCTTCGGTTCTGCACAACCTGAGAGAGAGATACTTCTCTGGACTCATTTACGTGAGTTTGTTAACGTTATCTGCATGAATTAGAGGCAAATGGAAGGCCCACTAATTAGCTTGATGCTAACAGCATGCCTAAATCATCACATGTTCTCAAAGGCTCTTGTTCAGGTCCTTCTTATTCAGATTTTCTGTTCCACCTTAAATGGTGCAGCAGTTACATTCTGCTGCACCATTTAAGGTGTAACGGAAAATCTGAATAAGAAGGACCTGAATTTGAACAGGAAGCCAATTTAAGGCTAATGTGTGATAACTGAGACATTCACTTAGCATCATGCTAATTGTTTTGGGAATAATTTGCATGCTGTTTGAATCTCTGTGTGTTTGGCGCCCCCGCTGGCCGTTACAGGGCAGGACGAGCGTTTAGACTGAATCCTGTTGCTATGATGGTTATATAAGCTCCATTTCGAGCTCCTGTATTCTGTTAGATGATATTTGGAGTGCTGGGGAACATTTAGAAACTCCATAAGACATTCATTCTTCATTAGTGACAATTTAATTATTCATATTATAAACATTTACGCACCTAGACATTCGTTGATTGATATAGTGGTGCTCTGGTTCCTTTTTGGAAAAAGACTCTGGGTTCTGTAGAGGTTCTGCTTGTTTCTGGAGGCTTTTTTTCTGTGAAGATGCTGCAGATGATCATATTTGACTGCTTATTCAAAAGAAGGAAGTTTAAACCTTTTTTACAGCAGCCATAAAATGCAATTTATGCCTTTTTTGGTGCTGCCTCAGTAATGGATTATATTTAGATGGATCAAATGTGTCTGATTTATGAAACCTTTGTGGGTGAAAGAGCAAGTCAACATTCCTAAAGGTGTTCTTCTTGTGTTTAAATACTATTTTTAACAGTGTTTTTGGTGAACTCTGGAGGGATTTGTGGAGTTGTGGCTGCAGACATTCAGACATAAGTAATTTACATGCAACATAACAACAATAACAGTAATAATTTTTGTAATGTGTATTAGAGAGTTTAATTTAAGGCCCAAAAATATTTCCCTGTAACAAAATTTTTCACAGTGCAGCACAGTTTAGTGTTTTTCTGCTCTGTTCCCCATACTTCAGGTTAATTCAGGTTAAAATAAGCGAATTACAGCTGTAAATTTACTGACCTGTCCTGGACTATGGCTGTTTGGACACTCCGGCTATTTCGGATATGCTGATGTTCAAGTTTTCAAACAGCGCTCAGAGTTTTAAACTGTTTAAAAAGCAGTTTATTCTAACAATGCTAACTGCTTAGGCTGAAAGATTTGGAGAACAGTATTTTCTGACTGTGATTGAACGTTTTTCTAGATTTTTTTTACACATAATGTCCAGGCCGGTTTTTTTATCTGAGGTTTAAACACTGAATACTGTGGTAGTCATGGTTGTGATGTCACAGCATATGGCTGGTTGAGTGCTTCTGATTAATCCAGGTCATCTACAGGTGGTTCATAAGCTCCATTTCATTAAGTTATATTTCTCCACTCAAACCTTCTTAATGATAATATTGAATATAATGTAAATTGCAGCTCTTGTGAATTTTGTTAAATTACAATTTCTATATCGAAATAATTATTAATCTTTCAGACCCACAGGGCCAGAAAAATAGGTGCAGAAAACAGAACAATAAAATAAAAAGCCTGGAGCTGAGACCAGATGTGTGGAGTCAATACAACTAAGAAAATATCATTTCAATGGATTATGAAACAATTATAGTCCCTAATTAAAGGTACTGAGACATAAAAGTTCCACCCCAGTGACAGTTTGCTGCCTTATTTCTAACAGTGCACTGACTGTGTTATTGTTGTGTGTTCTGGCTCTTTATGATAAATAACTCTGCTAATCTCAGGAGTTAAGATGGTTTAATACGCTTAACTTGCTCCAACCACAATAAAGAAACCGTTTCCTGAACAGAATCTGAGAGAAATTCACTCTGCAGTAAATCTTTAAACCACTAAAACATTATAATTAACACAGAGGAGCAACAGGTTCAACATCTGGCCTTTCACAGTCTCAGACTCTGTTCACACCTGATATTGATCCATCTCTTCTCTTCTTGTTGGTGTGAAAGTTTAAGCTGTTACACACGTTTAGGGTCAGTGACAAATAAGGTTTTCAAAAGTGACTTAATGTACATCTTTATACCTGCATATATATTTGCATTTATATCTGTATTTTCTATCTTAAATATAGTCTTGTCAGAAGCTTTAATAGTCTATTTCAGTTATTAAACTGTGCTGGTCTGGTTGCTGCATCTGACTGACTGGTTGAGCCGCCTGACTTTTCAGATTAATTTCAAATTAAACAAGCATCTGCTTGGACACCTGTAGAAACCTTTGTCCATCAACTTGAGCTATATTCAGGTTTGTTCAAATAAATAAACATTATTATAGTAATTCCAAATTTTCATGTTTCTCCTGAGGTCAGACCACCTGACATGGTAAACTGAGCCGTTCTAACCACAACTCAAACATCACACTTTTACTAAATCTGTGACCATGGCATTGCACCATGGGGTCTTCTTTATGATGCAATACCCTGGCCCCTCTTTTGTAAAACATGCCAAAATGAAAGTCTTTTAAAAGTTTTTGGTTGTGATATTTGAGGAAGATTATGCTTGGATCCTGTTCACACCTGGCCTTAATGTCCTGAGTGATCTGATCATAACTGCTCTAAGTTGAGGTGTGAACAGGATCTACTAATTGGAAGCAAGATGTGAACAGATTGAGATCGTTTGTACTCTTTGGCTGCGTTCACATTACAAACCTCATTGATCAGTTCTGATTTTTTGCTAAAATCTGATCTTTCTAACTTGATGGTTCACATTTGTGTAGGTAGTTGATTCAAATCAGTCATTAATGTGAACCTGCATCCTGAAACGACATCCTAACAAACAACAAACTAACTAACCAGTAGATCGAGCCTAATAAAAGGTGAACAGAGCTTCACAGTTTAGAAGCAGAATAACAGAAAGAGTCTCTCCACATTTTCTGTATTTTACGGAAAGTGTTTGCAGAAGGTCAGTATCTGCAGATCAAAGATCATAAACAGACAGACATTCAGAAGCTTTAAGGTTGTTTAGAGTGCTCTAACTTTAGGTTTGGCACTGTTGACATGGTAACGCTGAATGATGCTGCATGCACAGTGAAAATAACACACAAATTTCGATCTGAGTTTCTCATTAAGGACACACAGACATGGATCAGATACAATATCAGATCTAGGACCACATATGAAAGTGGATCAGATATGTTCACATTAGGGCAAAACATAGCCTGTGAGTGTCTGACCGGAGACACTGGACTGTAAAAAAAAATCCGTCCACAGACAGTAATGAGTTCTCACTGCGCACTGTAATTAAACACCTTCTGTGTGTTTTCACTCTAACACTCCAGCAAACGGTTTTATATTAGTTTATATTTTTACAGTTTAGAATTCATGTCTGCTCTTTAAACTCGTCTGTTCGTGTTTCCTCAGACCTACTCTGGCCTCTTCTGCGTGGTGGTCAATCCTTACAAAATGCTGCCCATCTACTCAGAGAAGATCATCGACATGTACAAAGGCAAGAAGCGCCACGAGGTTCCACCTCACATCTACTCCATCACAGACAACGCCTACAGGAGCATGATGCAAGGTGAGACCATCAAACTCACAGTTTCTTCAGAACTCCAGAACTTCAGCCTTCAGGTTCCACTTCCATCCATCAGCTCAACATCTGGCTGTGTTCTCGCTTGTGGGGGGGAGATGGCAGGTTCCCTCTGTCCTTCCAGAGGAACATAAAGCTGACATATAAAGAAGGAAAGAAATCAAGAGACCTTTACTGAGGCTCATCATGTGAAGAAATGTTCTAATAAATGCAGTAACAGAGGCTTTAAGAGGGTTTGTTCATTTCAGCTCGAGCTGTTTCTGTCTTATTCTCTGTCTTTGCTAACAGACCTTGTAATGTTTTTTGTGATGTTTTACTCTTCCAGGTGATGATAAAGTCTCCAAACACTATTACATCATCACTACTGAAAGCTGAATCTCAAATGGCTCCCTGCTCCCTACAAAGTGTACTGTGTAGAGCAGGAAACTATGGCTTCTGCGCCCAAACAGTCCTCTAAGTGTTAGACAGGGAGTAATGCAGCTAATGTAGGAATATAAATGGCTTTCTGTTCAACATATAGTGCAATATTTGGACGTATGAGCCATTATTTTATGACCTACAGAGTGCACTGCATAAGAGGTAGGGAGCCATTTGAGATGCAGCCTCTGTATCTGCTAGCATACCCAGATAGCAAGAGGCTAGCAGGCCAATGTTGCTCATTTTCCACTCACAGTCCTAATTAATTCTTGTTATTCCTTCATTTCTTTCTTTCATTACCCCTCGTGGATTACTTTAGTGAATAACTTTAATATTATATAAAGTATACTTATAAACTACAGCTGTAACCAATCTAGCAGCAACATTTTTAACAAAATCATTTTATACTAGGCTTATTGTATATTTTCTCTATATAGTTTGTAATATTTGTCTTTTCCAAAATAAAAGACTACATGCATTTAATATCTGTTTGAGGAGATTAAAAACTAGCTGCTAATGATGCATCAACATTTAGGTGCTGTCGTACATGTTAATCATAAATTAACAGTTAAACCCTGAAGACAGAAGCTGTTAACGCTAACCGTGTTGAGCTGTGATGTTGCAGAAAACATGCTGGGCTTCTTTAGCGTGTGGAGCATGTGTACATGACTTTGCACTTCACGCAGCGGTTAACATGTTGTGTTTAAATGCTACAGAAACTGCTACAGATGCTAGAGTTTCTAAGAAAGCTGGTGTTGTAGCTGTGGGTGTAACTTTGTTTGAAAAAGTGCTAGAGATAAGAATGTTAAAAACTTCATAAAAAAGTGAGAAGCCTCATCTAACAGCGATCCATGTAGCTGTGATTAAACAGAACAGTTCCTTCACTTCAGGGTAGATAAACGATAAATACATATTTATCAGTATTTTAAGGAAATCATTGAGCGTGTACAGGCCTGTTGGTCTTATTAAATAATTCCTCTGTTAGCATAGCTAGCTTATTCACCACTACACTGCTTACAGTAAACGTTTAATGCTTCATCACTGTAATCTTTAACTTTTTTCAGTCATTGTACTCTCCTCTGGTCAGTAAAACGTAGCATTTAGCAGCTAACTATGCATCTGCATCAGTTGCGTTAGCAGCATTTGCTGTGTTAACTGTGTGCTTTCATAGCTACATTAGCTGTGTAAGCTGTGTTGGCTGCATTAGCTGTGTTAGCTGTGTTGTCTGTGTTAGCTACATTTGCTGTGTTAGCAACGTTAGCTTTGTTAGCTGCACTAGCTGTGTTCAGGACCTGCTTTACTTTTAGATTAATCTCCACAGCACTTTAATAACTCATTAACTGACACAGCAGCTGTAGAGTGAGTGAAGAGGAAACGAACACCTTGAAGAATCGATCAGGAGGAACATTCAGACTGAGAGGGGAACCCTGAACTCCTGCAGGAAGAGCCCGAGTGAATTTAGAACATTACACTCCTAAACTGTGCTGGGAGGTTTAATGAGTCAGGATTGAACAGAGAGGCTGTAATTGATTAATGACTGTTCATCGGAGCTGATCCGTAGTAATAAAGTGTGGATTTCTGCCGTGGTTGAGGTCAGTGCGGTGAACTGTGTGCAGCTCAGGTTAGCCGGCAAGCTAATCTGGCTGACTCACCTTAAATGAACAGTAAAAGCGCAGACGGTAATAAAACAGCCTCCTGTCTGTCTGCGTATCATCCAGTCTCTCTGTAATGATAATTTATAGTCAGTGAGAAGTGTTTAAAGGTTTGAGATTAACATTCACCATCTCCACTGTTTTGGATCTTCAGTGCTCATCAAAGCCAGTTCCACTGAAGTTAATGTCATTTCTCTTTAAACTATGACTGCTTCACTGCAGAGACTGTATCAGACGCCTGTGAGTGCTGCGGCGCTGATGTGGACAGAGTGTGTTTGTGCTAAAGCGGAAGTTTAGATCACACTGTCACTGTTTGGTGTTTCTCAACAGAAGCAGCATCTTCACTGAGACCACACGCTGCCACACACTAACCCTTACAGCAGAGAAGGTGGCCAGTGCTGTGGTGTTTGTTGTTGTGCTGGTTTGTTGCAATGGTGCTTTGTTTTCATGGTGGCTGTTGCCATGGGGGTTGTAGCTGTAGTGGTTTGTTGCTGTGGTGGTTTGTTGCCATGGTGGTTGTTGCCATTGGGGGTTGTAGTTGTAGTGGTTTGTTGATGTGGTGGTTGTTGTCTTGGTGGCTGTTGCCATGGGGGTCGTAGCTGTAGTGGTTTGTTGCCTTTGGGGGTTGTAGCTGTAGTGGTTTGTTGATGTGGTGGTTGTTGTCTTGGTGGCTGTTGCCATGGGGGTAGTAGCTGTAGTGGTTTGTTGCCATGGTGGTTGTTGCCATGGTGGTTGTAGCTGTGGTGGTTTGTTGCCATGGTAGTTGCCGTCATGGTGGCTGTTGCCTTGGTGGTTGTAGCTGTAGTGGTTTGTTGCTATGGTGGTTTCTTGCCATGGTGGTTGTTGCCATTGGGGTTGTAGCTGTAGTGGTTTGTTGCCATGGTGGTTGTTTTTATGGTGGCTGTTGCCATGGTGGTTGTTGCCATGGGGGTTGTAGTTATAGTGGTTTGTTGCCATGGGGATTGTAGCTATAGTGGTTTGTAGCTGTGGTGGTTTGTTGCCATGGGGGGTTGTTGCCAATGTGGATGTTGCAGTGGATGTTTTTGAAATAGAGGTTTGTTGGCATGAGGGTTGCTGCCATGAAGGTTGTTGATGGTGGACAGTGACATAGTAGTTTGTTGGGGTGTTGGTTGTTGCCGGGCTGGATGTAGCAATTGTTGTTTTTTAAAAGTCATTTGTTGCCATGGTGGTTGTTCCAGTGATGGTTGTTGCCGTGGTGTTTTTTGCAGTTGTAGATGTTGATGTGGTAGTTTTTTGCTTTGTTGGTTGTTGCAGTAGTGGGTGTTGTTGAAGCTGTTGTTACCACAGTGGTTGTTACCATGGTGATGGTTTTTGCTTCATGGAAGATTCCCTGATGAAGGTAAGCTAAAGGGCTTACACTGATTGGGCTTTGAAGTGCAGCAGAGCCGTCAGAGCTCATAAAGTAAAAGACCATAAAACACCAGAGCTCTGTGTGTGTGTTTAAGAGAGGATTTGAGGAGCTGTGTTGAGGCTGAGATAAAAACACTACAGGACTGGAAGCGACTGTGTTGACTGTTTTGTTTGTTGTTTCTCACTCATTTTTAGATCGAGCATCTATAAAACATCTACATAATTTTTCAGTGAAGGATGTGAATATAAAACGAGCTGGTTACAGTTTAAACAGTGGTTATAGTTTAATCCAAACTCCACTCTGAGAGCAGTTTCACTGTTTCCGCCACTGAAACCCGTCTGAGCTGAACCTTCAGACCAGCCAGGTGAGACCTGAGCTCACCTGAACACCTACAGAGTTTCTGACTCGGTTATTTGAAGTGAAGTTCAGAATCTGTGCTTTCCACTTGAGTTCTCCGCTGTTTTCAGTGAGCTATAAATATTAACAGTGCATTAATGATTTTGTTGTTGCCGGCGGAAAAAGCGGCCTCTGATGGTTACGAAAGGAACTGCAGATGAACAGCATTCTAAAGTTACTCTCTCTCTGTGTTGTGGTCAGGGAGATGGGAAGGTGTTTTAAGTTGTAAGTAATGAAATTTTAAGCACTGTATATGTGACATGACTGATGACATCATACAAAAAGATTTGCCTTTTTCATTTATTTATTCATTTATTTATTTGTTGCTAATTTATGACTAACAGAACGTTTCATACAGTGCTATAATGAGGCGAGGGCTGAGTGGTGACCAATCAGACTGGTGATATATATATAACACTGGCACACACAGAGAGGGAGATATAACAGATGATAAAACATTATTATTACCAAAGTGGTTTTCAGCTCACTGTAATGTAAATACAGCTTAATCAGAGCACGACTACTGCAGATTATGAAAATATAAAAATACTAACTCTAAAACAAGCACACAGGGGTCTTTGTATGCTGAAATTATTAAAAAGTTCAAAACATTTTATTAGTATTACTATTATTTTAGCAGTTGCAAAGCTGAAATCAGGGGTGCTGCAGCCCCATCACCCCCCCATTGCCCACATCCCTGATTGTGGATGCTTTTATTTGCAGCCTGGTGGAGAATGTGGGGCTGTTCTGGGTTTGGTTCAATGTTCATGCGCTGAGGTGTTTTATGAGTCAGTGAGGGATTTTACAGTGCCATATTATTTGAACAGTACAGTATAGATTATCTACATATGTTCAAATTATTAATAAACTATCTGGTGAAAATCAGATTCTCAACAGAGTCAGAGTTAAAATTAGGAACAGAATCAGGATTAAGATTAGGACCTGCTTTAGGATCAAGATTAGGACCTGCTTTAGGATCAGGATTAGGACCTGAGTCTTTGACACATCCATCTCCACTGAATCTTCACGAGAAACCATCAGAGCAGCTAAAGCCAGCACCGCCTTGAGAAGGTCATGTTCATGTAAATAATGGAGGTGATAACTGACCCAGCGATGCTTCTCTGCTGAGTGTAATGACCGTAAATAGAGCCGCTGTGATCCCAGCAGGACGCTCAGCTCTGACTTTAGAAGGTTGAACTTATTGGTGAACTCTTTGGGGACGGTTCTGTTTTCTGTGAAATCCCACAGGGAGTTGGGCTCTTGGCGGGTTTGGAGCGGCTCCGTGTCTCCCACAGTTCCGAGATTAGAGCCGTGTTATTGTTTCTGCATTCATGCAGCTCCTCACTTGACTCCGGAGGCGTCTGTTCAGGTTTCTCTTTTCCTTGAGAGCTTGGAGAGCTTCCAGAACTCTCAGATTCACCCAGAGCTTCAGCGCTGGAGATAAATCACTCTGTCACCTCAGTTCAGCTTCAGTTCAGTTCCTCACCCTCAGTTCCCTCATTAGAGCAAATCATTAGGAACCCGGACTCAGCTCGCCCTGCACCTCTTCTGACTGAACAATGACTGAACGTTTTTAACAGAACTCAAAATCTATGCTCACTCATAACATTTATCTTACTTTACATTATTTCAGTTTACGCCTCATATTTTTATGGACTGGCAATTTCAGCACTATGTGAAAGCCGCAAAATATAGTAGGGGAATAAAATAGTTTCAACATATTTTAACAAAGTAATGCAGAAGAATTTGTGATGCTAATTGACTTGAAAACTTGTTTAGTGCTTTTTAGCCTCTAATTAGTGATGATGTAACTGGACTAGAAAATGGAGAACATCTTGAAGTATTGGTGATTATTAAACTCTTATTCGCTCTAATGCAGTAAACTCCTATCTGTTGATGCTATCTAGAACCTACAGGAATTATATACTAAAATGGTGTGAATTTCAGTGATTAAGAGATGCTCAGTTTGCGTAATAAGGTCTTCACAAAGTTTTTAGTTATACTCATCACATCGTATAAGCAGATGTAGATGCTGTTGTGTTTATTCTGGTCTTGTACCTTGAAAAAGTCATGCAAAAAATAAAGGGCAGAACTGATCTCTAGTTATATATCTGTCTATTTACACAGTTACTCAGGAATTCTGAAGATTTGTGTTTGTCATTTTTGTGAATTTTGTATAATTATTTCTTCCTTTTTCCCTTCTTGTGCATTTTTAATATGCTTCTGTTTTGTATCCTAGTAAACCTTGACCAGAATGCCCTGCATTCCTATGTTCAGTGTTATTCTTAGTGTCTGAACTCATGAAGTTCTGAAGTTCTGAGCTGATCTAATTAGTGTTTGTGTTTTTTTGCTGCAGATCGTGAGGATCAGTCCATTCTCTGCACGTGAGTGAACGAACTGCACACACACACACACACACACACACACACACACACACACACACACAAACCCACACACACACACACACACACACACTCTGATTATGTACAGTTCTATAATTCACAGTAACTCAGAGTCTGAGTTTCTCTCTAACGTGTTGATGAGGTTTTGTTACAGAATTCCTGCTGACAGTGTGATTCAGTCTGAACTGAAAAAGATAGCCCCTTTTTTTGGGGGGGGGTGGTCAGCAGTGATGGAGCTGAGTGACCGGAAGTGGGTTTATAAATGTCTCTTCACAGTGGGAACGGGCAGAAGGGTCAGGGGTCAGGGGTCAGGCCACTGCAGGGCCTCTATACAGCCTCTTTAGGCCCATTAGCCTCTCTGCAGGAAATCAGTCCTGATGCTAAATCCAGATTAACTCCTGTTTACTTAACAGTGTTTGTTTATTTGTTTAGTCTCTGACTCATCACTGTCCGTGCGCTGTAGATGTTTTATCCCTCAGAGAACATTCAGACATTCTGTAAAACAGATCCTCAGTTTCCCTTCTGAGGGATTCGCTAAAGATGCGACTTTACAGGTGATCTGCCTCTTACAGGGTTAATCTGAATATGAGATAAAATGTTTAGAAATGTGTGTTTGTTGGTGGTTTTAGCATTAAAGGAAATGGAAACCACCCTGAGCTGCAGCGCAGTGACCAATCGGATCGCTCGAATCCTGATTTAATCAGTCAGATTCCAAACTGTCTCTGTGGGCGGTCTGGCTCCTGTAAACTTCCTCCTGTTTGATGGGTCTGTTTGAAATTGTAAATTAAAATAGCTGAACTGCAAATTCCATCTTTATAGATAGCTCTGATTCATACAGTGTCAGAAAACGTAAAATCAAGTCTATTAAAGATACCGAACAACTTAACAACTAATTGGTGGAGTTTAAGCATTTTATCACCTGTTAGCTACGTTAGCTCTAATATAATATTCTTTTAGATATGTAAGTTCTGTATCTATATGAATCTGGGCCCACATTCAGAACTTTAGGACCCCTAATAAGCCTAGTCTTGGACTAAATTAAAAAGCCAGTGGTGTTTTACCGTAAAATAAATCAATTTAATTAAATTTAAATTAAATTTAGTCAAGTTTAGTCAAATTTAATTTAGTCAGAGTTTGACATTTTGCCCTCAGGTACCCTCATGGTCAGTGTATATATAGCAGGTTTCTACTGTTGTATAAAACAGTGATTTATGTGTGGGTCTCTGAGGAGCTTTTAAAGAGTTCTAACTCTGAGAATGACCAATCACTGACCAAAAAGCTCTCATATTTTAAAAAAACATTTCATAGCTTTTTGGGAGCCATAGAATACAAATGGGGGAATAAATTAGATTCAACTCATTTTAACAAACAAATGCAGAAAAATACACTCATATATGAAGTAATTTTCAGTGTTTTTTCAATCAAAATATTAAGAACAGGTGTTGAATTTGTGATTCTAATTCACTTGAAAACTTGTTTAGCACTTTATAGCCTCTTATTAGTGATGATGTAACTGAACTGAAAAATGTAGAACATCTTGAGGTATTACTGAGTATCAAAGTCTTATTCGCTCCAATGCAATAAACTCCAGATTCTATCTAGAACATACAGGAATTATACACTAATATGGTGTGAATTAAGTTGATTAAAAGATGCTCAATAATTTTCAGAAGTGTTCATTGACCATTATTGCAACTAATATCTCTCTGGTTCTGTACTAATACAGATCATAATTAATACAGTTTAATGCAGAGTGAATAAAACACGTAGAAGAGTTTAATTCTTTTAAAATTAAAGCCCTGTTATCAGAGGTCGGCTTGCAGGTTGTCAGTGTAGAGCAGTAGCAGTTCTACATTTTCCCCTTTGAGTTCCTGAACCCCTTGAATACCCGTGTACGGCTCTGAGCGCAGCTCTGAGAGCTGAACGGAGGAAAGCTCCTTCTCTGGATTCACTCAGTCTGCTGGATCCCTCTTATTACCTTATAAGGAGAGCAGAGCATCACAGATCAAAGACTAACTCAGCACTGTAATTCAGGATGACCAATCACTGACCAGTCATAGCTCCTCCTGCAGTTCCCACTGCAGCTCCTTCTGCAGATCATCCTGCAGCTCCAGCTGACCTCCTCGTCCAGCTCCTCCTGCAGATTCTTTTTATTCAGAGCTTATTAGTTGCTGAAATCTTAATAAGATGTTTTAGAGTGATGGTTCAGCTGGGCTTAAAAAAGTCCATCTATCAATTGTATTATCTAGCTTATATCTCACCAATTAGTGTGGTGCTGACTGCATGACTAAATCATCTCACACTCACCTTACACATTAACATGTAAAGTTTACTTCCTGTTCACCAGCTTCGTATTGGAATTTTCTCTTCCATCTGATAAGTGATGATATGATATGATAAGTGGTGATATGATGTGATCTGATGAGTGGTGATATGTGATGTGATAGTTGGTGATGTGACGTTTTGATGTGATGATTGGTGATATGTGATGTTCTGATGTGGTGATTAATGAAGTGATGGGTGTTGGTGTGATCAGTGGTGATGTGATATGAGATGACTTGATGTGATGAGTGGTGACATGATGATTGGCAATGTAATGTGATCAGTGTTGATGTGATGAATGATGATATGTGATGTGATGATTGGTGATGTGATGAGTGGTTATGTTATACGATGGCTGGTGATGTGATGAGTGTTGATGGGACAAGTGGTGGTATGTGATATGATGATTGTTGATGTGATGAGTGTTGATAGGATAAGTGGTGATATGTGATGTGATGGGTGATGATGTTTTGTGATGTGTGGTGATTGTTCTGTCACTGTGATTAATACAGTATTTTGTGTGTGTTGGTTGTTTTAGAGGTGAATCCGGTGCTGGAAAGACGGAGAACACTAAGAAAGTGATCCAGTACCTTGCGGTGGTAGCTTCTTCCCATAAAGGCAAGAAAGACACCAGTGCTGTAGGTATCCGCACACCAATCACAGCTTTAACTACCTTTAATAACCTTTAGTGACTCTTAGTAACCTTTAATTACCTTAATACCCTTAATAGCATTAATACAATTAATAACATTTAAAAATGTTTAATATCTGTTTGTAATGTTTAATATAATGTCTACAGCCAGCCCGAATCACATGCGCACACACACACACACACACACACATACACACACACACACACACACACACACACACACACACACCTACACACACACACACACACACACACACACACACACACACACACACTCACTACACTGCAGGTGTGTAAGTGATCACAAAGGTAGAGTCATATTTATGGACCAAAACAAAAACACAGTCTAAAAGAGAAACTAATAACCATATAACATTAAATGCAAATTACATTAAAAAGCTGTTTTGTAGATTTTACTGCTTGTTCAGATCACACAGCAACAGCTTAACATAAGTGTAAACACATTAACAATTTAATATTGCTGTAATAATGTTTTAATATTACTGTAAACATGTTAATGTTTTAATATCACTGTAAACATGTTAATGTTTTAATATTACTGTAAACACTTTAATGTTTTATTATTACTGTGAACAAATTAACATTTTAATATTACTGTAAACATGTTAACATTTTAATATAACTGTAAATATGTTAACATTTTAATATCACTGGTTAAAAGAATGATTAAAATGTTTAATGTTACAGTTCACTGGTTAAAATGAGATAAAGGGTTAACAGTAATAAGACTCACGTTAGATTGTTAATGAAAACATACTGTCTGTCTGTCTGCCTGTCTGTCTGGATCAATCTGATCACTCAGGACTGTTAAAGTGATAATTCAGGCAGTGAAAAAAAGTGACAAATGACGAATGAAAGCTAATGTTGCCAGTTAGCGTCATGTCACCCTGATGTTGTGATGTCATCATATCTGGAGCACAAGCTTTCATCCTCCATTTAAACTGAGTGCAGGACTGAATTATGGCTTTATCAGAGAGAGAGCGCTTCAGTCTCAGCTGTTCAGAGTTAATCTAACTTCAGTTTCCCCCAAATAGCCACATTCAGGACAGCAGTTGGCCTATGTGAGTAGAAGTGAATGCCGGAGTTTTGATGTGTGGATTTATGAGGTCGTGACTGTGTGTGTGTGAATGATTGTATGTGTGTGTGTTACACTGAGAGGAAACCAGTGTTCAGACATTTTTATTTACATTATTTAATAAACTTCCAGTGCACAGATCCACCTCACATCTGCACACAGAATGTCTTCAGACTTCTTACTTGAATATGGATATGAACAAATAAAAAATAGCTCATCCAGTTTGCATTGAAGTCCTTGTAGTTACTGAATAATAAGCATTAGTATGTAATAAGCCTGAGATTTAAAGGGGTTAAGAGGTATTGGTAAATGTGGCCCAATTTTCTCTAATCAAACAAAACAGAAACAGAACTGTTTGGTAATAATTCAGCACATCGTATTTGGACAAAGAAACATCTGATCCTGAGAACTCCCACAGTGAAGTATGGTGGTGGGAGTAACAAGATGTGAAGCTGCCTCTCTGTAAACACTGGAGAATTACATGCCGTCGGAGGAAACATGAAGGTAGTGGGAGATATTAGAGCAGAATTTAATCTCTTTAGCCAAGAAACTCAGTCTGAGGAGAAGTTGGAGCGTTCATCAGAGGGACCCTTTTAACCTTGAGGAACTGAAGACGGTTTGCTGAGAAGAACAGACCACAATAATGCAAAAATGATAATTACTTCTTACTGTAGACCACATGTGTCAGGCTCCAGTCCTCGCGGGCCACAACACTGCAGACTTCACCACGCTACCTCATTAAACACACCTGATTCAGCTCATCAGCTAATTAGCAAGGCCATTATGAACTGATTTCAGAGCATTAGATGAGGGTAAATGCTAATCTCCTCAGCACTTTGACCTGGAAGGTCCCCAGTTTGACAAGCCTGCTATAGACATATCAAAGCTGGAAAATCGTCAGCTTTATAACGATTGCTCATGGTATTAATTTAGAATTAAAATCTTTGTTTTACACTGATAAACACTTATTTTATGTCCATATTTGTGAGTAAAAGTCTGAAGACGTTAATCTGGAGTGGATCTGTGAGCTGGATGATCATTAATGAGTCTGACCGCTGGTTTGCACTCACTGTACAGTCAGTGTTAGACCTGCATGCCGCCTCACAGCGAGTGGAACCGTGTGAGAAAGTCTTATATGGAGGGACGCTCTCTGTCAGAACACAAACATCCTGTTGCTGTAAATGAGACCAAACTCCCCCATCTGAGATTGACTGAACTCTTTCTGTGCCAGAGGAGAAACAGAGACGCTGGCACTGAAACAGTCACCCTGGAGCACAGTGTGTGAGCATGACGGTGTTCCTCTCATCTCCTCTCTTGTCTTCTTCACCTCTTAATCCAGCACAGGTTAATTAGCACCCTCTGTGACCCTCATACGCGTTCATACAGCACTTTAACATTGTGTACAGGCGGGCAGTAGCGTACAGTCCGCCCCGGAACCTCACTGAAGCAGACGATTAGCTTTAGTTTAGGTCCTATAGGGCTGGACAGCATGACCACACTATTATTACTGTGATTACTTAAGCTTTTCTGAGCTAACTGTGGATATTATCAGTACTTTAATGACATTAAACTGCATGTTTAATTACAATTACAATTAGTGCACTTATTATACTTATAGTACTTTACATAACTACATAACTACACAAATACATGTTAGAAATATAGTAAGTTCTGTTTTCTATAAAGTAATTTGTAATATTTTAGAATAAGACTACCCTTGTAAAGCATTTATAAATGGTTTCATTAGCTTGTTAATATTATTAGTTGGTAAACTCATTTTAAACCATTTTTGAGGCTAGTCTTATTCTAATGTGGTACCAAGTTATCAATACATATTGGATGGTAACTGTAGATACTGGACATCTTTGAGAAAATGGCTCAGCTACACACTTAAAAACATGGTTCTTTAGTAAAAAAATTGTTCTATATAGATCCATGAACACTCAAAGAACTCTTTGCATGATTTAGGGTTCTTTGCATGGTGAAACGGTTCTTCAGATTGATGGAGAATGTGTTAGTTCTATATACCATCAAAAAGGGCTCCTCTGTTGTTACAAGCTTAACGTCATCACAATAGCACAACCCTTTTTGGTGCTATATAGAACCAACACAGTCTCCATCAATCTGAAGAACCATTTCATGCAATGCAAAGAACCCTTTAATCATGCAAAGAGTTCTTTGAATATTTATGGTTCTATATAGAACCATTTTCTTTACTAAAGAACCCTCGAAGAACCTTCTTTTTTAGGACTGTAACACACAGCAGATCACAATAGATGTTTAACAGATAAATTGTTTGTTTGTATTTATTCTATTATCAGTGTTTTATTTTAACACATAAACATTCGCTACCCAAATACACACATAGCAGGTCGTTTTCTCAAAGTTCTGCTCAGGGCTGTTCCACCTTCTGTCTGTTCCATCTTCTCAGAGCTCTGGAAGGTGAAACATGGTGATGCGTATTGTGTGTATCTGAGGCCAGTGATGTCGTGTGTTGGCCGTGCAGCCCTGCCCTGCTGTGTTGGATTGTGTTGTGTCTGTGAAGTGTGCATGAGCCTCACAGAGGGTGTGTGTAGGGACAGTAGCAGTAGATCCACCTTCATGCACAGTTTGGTCTTTACTGAGCACCACTTCTGATAACCCCTCTCACTGCAGTAAACATGGCTGCGTGCAGCCGGAATGTGGAGGCCGTTAGTTTTCCCAAATAAGGTCATGTACATGCGGGTGAGTCATAGAGGAACCCTCCACACCCGCAAACTCAGAGGGGCTCCGGACCTCCGGCAGCCGCAAGGTCCCTGCCGCGGGGGGCCGAGAGACTCTTCGTCTCTCTCAGAAGCAGCCCAGCGTTTTTTTTATGAATGTTTTATAATCTTCACTCTGTCCTCCTTTCTCCAGCAGAGTGTGGAGACATGTCTCTGTCCCTGTCGGCTCTCATTTATCTTCTTTTTTCCTCCTTCTGCTCTCTCTCTCTCTCTCTCTCTCTCTCTCTCTCTCTCTCTCTCTCTCTCTCTCTCTCTCTGTGATCATCTGAAGCTTCCACAGATCTGCTTTCCTTCCCAGCGCTCACCTGCCTCTGGTACATATCCTCCTCTTCCTGCTTGCTGTTTTTAAACTGACTTCACGGCTTTGTATTAAACAACTGCCTATTAACATACGTCAAACAAGATTAACAAGCACATATTGCAGTAATAAGTGGACCTCCTGTCCACTTGTCTGTGTGTAGGTTCGAGTGTATTTAGGTTGGGGTGAGTTTGTGCTGGTCATGTGTCAGGAATAATAATCTAATTATGCGGTAAAGCGTGTCTAATAACCCGCCTGTAACTTGTGATGTAAATCTGGGATTATCGTCTGTGTCTGTCTAAAGGGACGTATCATCTTCAGACTGAGGCTCACAGCCATTTTAGATAGATTTAGTTAGATTCTGCACTGTGAGCTCAGATGGGTTAAACTTACTTAAAAACTGAAGAAACCAGTTGCCTTAAAAAAGTTGAGTTAGTGTAACTTTAAATGTCAAGTTATTACGCCTAAAAGGCAAGTTAATTTTTTCTTTTGTTATACCCCATAATTCTACTTTGACTGCTACTTAGTTTTCTGTTTTATTGCAATTAACTTAAATATTAATTAGAAATATGCATATAAAATATGCATTAAGTTCAGTGTACTTAAGATACCAAACCCTGCATGTGAGAATAAATAAAATGTTTGTGACCTGATTTTTCTAATTTCTAATTTCTAATTTAATTACGAAACTTTCTCTGATTAAGTAATATTAACCACTTTTCCAAATACTGAAGGGTTAAAACTTAGTCCACCAGCACAGACCCCCACACAGCAGCTGAGAGAACGATAACTTGTAATTTTAGCCAAACACAAGGTCAGGAAACTGAGTAAATCATATTTGAAAAGGTTACACCTGAGGAAAGGTAGTCTGGGTGGAGTGAAAACACATACGCAAATAGACAGAGCCAGAAACCAATAGGGGAAAAAAAATTTACCCAATAGGATTGTATCAAATTGTATTTCACTTAAATAACAGTTCACTGAGTTTCAGTTCTACACATTTGTTGAGCAACTTTAATGAGAGAAACGATTAAAACCAACAGCAGTGCAGGTTCAGTTTCTGAATGTGGTGGCTTCAAATCTGCTAACAGACTAAACTTAACTGCAGTGAGTTGATTCAACTCAAAAATGCCATTTAAATATAGGAAATCATCAAAAACATGAAGTAGTTGAGTAATGTGTCGGATTATTCAGTTTTATATACAACAGACTTAATTTATTAGAGTTAACAACATGTGGGATTACAGTGTGTTTACACTTGACTGAGTTTACAGGACAAGATAAATACCTAAAGGTTTATAGATTATTCACCACTTCTCAGCTCAGACTGACTCCTGAAGACCTCCTGAACCCCATAAGCACCTGAGCTGTGAAAACAGACAGCAGTAATGTTGAACAGAACAAAAAGGAGGCTTAGAATGTAATCAGCCAAACAGTTTATCTAAAAAGTATCATAATTCAAAAATTTGGGATTTAAACGCCCTTTATTTTTTGCCTCATCTGTGAATTTACTCCAGTTTCCTGTCTGCGTCTGTCCTGTGCATTTATTTCTCCAGCATGTCACTTTCTTCTCTTCTTTGCTCCCATGTTAGTTGGTGATTACATTTTTTATCTGCCTATTTTTTTTTTTCATGTTTCTCACACAATCACAAAATGTGCATTAACCTCCATTTTGTGCAACTCACGCTCATGGTCTGACCTGTAGGGGGAGCTGGAGAAGCAGCTTCTGCAGGCCAACCCCATTCTGGAGGCTTTTGGTAACGCCAAGACCATCAAAAACGACAACTCGTCACGATTTGTGAGTTTCAGTTAAGAAAGGTGTTGCTGGCTTTACTGCAAATTAATGAAATCCTGAATAGTTAACCACATCCTAAAGTTTGAAACCCTCTATTTTTCCACAGGGCAAATTTATCCGAATTAACTTTGATGTAACGGGATACATCGTTGGAGCCAACATTGAAACCTGTATCTTTTCCCACTAAGATGAGTTTTACGTATTGTCCCTTTAACAGATCTGTACATCACTGCAAACCCCATCCCAGTTTATATCCGATCCCAATTCCAATCCTCAATCCTTACCTCTGCCCAATCATTAATCCTTAAACTCTCACCCAAGCCTAATTCCCAACCCTTAGCATATCCCAATCCCAATTCCCAAACCTTACCCCATTCTAGTCCTCAGCCCTTGACCCATCTCAATCTAATCCTTACCCTTTTTGCCCCTTTGCTCAGTCCTCAAACCTTATTCCATCCTAGGTCTTAATTCCCAGTCCTTGCACCATCCCAATCCCTAAACCTCACCCCATCCTAATCCCCAATCTATTAACCCCCCAATGCCCATCCTTTGCCCATTTTAAACCCAATCCCCAAGCCTTACCCTATTCCAGTCCTAAATCCTTACCAATCCTCCATCCTTATCCTGTCCCAATCTCCAAACTTTATCCCATCCCAATCCTAACGCTCAAGCCGTACCCCATTCCAATCCCCAGTCTTTACCTCATCTCAGTCCCAACCTCCAACCCACAATGCTAAACCCCTTTTCACCCCAATCTTCTACCCTTTCTTCATACCAGTCCAAATCCCTTCCCCTGATTTACAGTTCCCAAAGTTTATCTTCCCAACTCCCATCCTTTACCCTTTGCCAATCTTAATTCTCAGTCCCCCAACCCAAAGCCCCGGACTAGTACATCTGGGTTCTTCCAGTTCTGGAACTCACTGTGCACGGACTCCCTCCTCACAGCACCTGAGTGAGCTCCTGCAGGGCTGATAATCAGCTGAGCTGAATCAGGTGTGGTGGAACAGTTGGGGGGTCTGAAAGCTGTGCAGGTGGGCAGGTGGTTGTAGGACCCTTGCGGCAGAACATCCACTCCATAGTCAGCTTTATGACAGAGGGAGATTGAGAGTGTTTCCTTAATGCTAGACCCCCTCAGACCTGCTGGAGAAGTCACGCTGTATCAGACAGGCAAAGACAGAGAGAACCTTCCACATCTTCTACTACATGGTGGCAGGCGCAAAAGACAAACTGCGTGGTAAGAGCTTTAGAGAATGGGCAGTGAAAGAAACTGATTATTTCGACTGTGTTCAAACTGTTATTTCAAACTGTATACAGTTTGTCACACTGAATGTGTGTGATTCTTCAGGCAACACAGTTATGATCACTAGCGACTGAGTTCACATAGCACACAGTGGATGTTTCTGTCATTTGCATTTGCCTTTTGGCCAGACAACTATCCTGAAATAGTTACTCCATTCTGTTCCTCACATCACACTTTGCTTTGTTCTGTTCACCAGAGGAGCTCCTGCTGGAGAACTTCAGCAATTACCGCTTCCTTGTGAACGGCCATGTGCAGATCCCAGGCCAACAGGATGATGAGATGTATGAAGAAACCATGGAGGCTATGAACATTATGAGCTTCAGCGATGAGGAGAGGATAGGTATGGACATGTAGAAACTGTTTAATTCTAGTACGGTTTGAAAATGTTACTTATTTTTAGTGAAATGCCTAAAGAACGCCATGTAAAGGAAGAACGGTAGAAATATGATTTAAACTGTTTTGAACTTCTCTTCCATTTCAGGCATCCTCAAAGTGGTGTCCACTGTGCTGCAGTTGGGGAATATCGAGTTCAAGAAGGAGAGGAACCAGGAGCAAGCCACCATGCCTGATAACACCGGTGAGATTTCTGCAAGAATGTCTGATGATCAAAAAATAAACAATCAGTACAAAAAATCACAACCTGTTTTAAAAATGCACTTTTCTTTTGTCGCCATCAGCTGCCCAGAAGGTGTGTCATCTCTCAGGCATCAACGTGACAGACTTCACCAGAGCCATTCTGACCCCTCGTATCAAAGTGGGTCGTGAGGTCGTACAGAAGGCCCAGACCAAAGAACAGGTAACGACTTAACTTGTTAACAAATTAACTGGTCAGCTGTCGGTGGAGTTTACTGTAGAAACAGATCCCTGAAGAAGGTTTTGGCATCAACAGAGGACACAAATTCACACAGTCACCTTTTATGCTCTACTTGTTTTTTCAGGCTGATTTTGCAGTGGAGGCTCTGGCCAAAGCCACGTATGAGCGTTTATTCCGCTGGATCCTGGGCCGGGTCAACAAGGCACTGGACAAGACAAAACGTCAAGGAGCCTCCTTCTTGGGCATCTTGGACATTGCTGGCTTTGAAATCTTTGAGGTTTGCGAGCTTCGGTGCTTCAGAAACGGTAGGATGCGGCCTGAGTAATGACAAGTAGAGTAACCGCAGTGTTTATTATCCTCCTCCAGGACAACTCATTCGAGCAGCTGTGCATCAACTACACCAACGAGAAGCTCCAGCAGCTTTTCAACCACACCATGTTCATCCTGGAGCAGGAGGAGTACCAGCGCGAGGGCATCGAGTGGAACTTCATCGACTTCGGCCTCGACCTGCAGCCCTGCATTGAGCTGATTGAAAGGCCGGTAAGTCTATTAAAATTTCCTCCACACTGCAAGAGATTTCTTCTTTTATGGTTCAGTAAAACAATAGAAGCCATATCACCCCCTACACTTCCAGTAGTGTATTACAGTCTGTCAGAATGACTTTGTGGATCATATGAACAGTTTAGAGCATTTCTGTTTGTCAAACAATACATCAACAATAAAAAAGTGAACTTATTGTCACATTGCACAAATGCAGCCTCTGTGTCTAAGACAGTTTAAGGTGGGTCTTGAGCCTCATCTGTTTTTACTGTGAACCCACTAGAACAACCCCCCAGGTATCCTGGCCCTGCTGGATGAAGAGTGCTGGTTCCCCAAGGCCACAGACATCTCCTTCGTAGAGAAACTCACAAACACTCACGTCAATCATGTCAAATTTGCTAAACCAAAGCAGCTGAAGGACAAGACTGAGTTTTCTGTGCTTCATTATGCTGGAAGGGTGAGTTCCCAAATGTATGAACAGATAGTTTTCATTTAAAACTAGTGACATTAATGGTTTCTATTCTTTAAAGGTTACTTTTGAATGTAAAGTTTGTTGCACTTCATTAAAGCGCTTTGTGTGTGTAGTGTACTGAGTTTGAAGGTGCAAAGTTAATGCTGTGGTTGGTCTGTCTGATGTAGGTGGATTATAACGCTGTAGCGTGGCTCACTAAGAACATGGACCCACTGAACGATAACGTCACCTCTTTGCTCAACAACTCTTCCAGCATGTTCGTGCAGGACCTGTGGAAGGATGGTCAGTATCAGGGTTTTAGTGTACTAAATAAATGGCTAGTTGACTGTTTAAATGTAGTGAAGTGCAGTGGTAGTCCTGCTCTTGCTTGCTGCAGGTACATAAATACTCTTTTCAGTGTATAAATGGAATAATCACTGTTTCTCCAGCTGCAGTGTAGCAGATAAACCATTATTGCATATTTTACATTATAAATATTTCATTAAATGCTGTTTCCTCTCTCATGGGTAACCACACTTGTGTACTGGTTTAAATGATGAGATTTTTCCTGATTTAAATCGTCTCTCAGTGGATCGAGTGGTCGGGCTGGAGACGATTGCCAAGATGTCTGACAGCTCCATGCCAAGTTCCTCCAAGACGAAGAAGGGGATGTTCCGTACCGTCGGCCAGCTGTATAAAGAATCCTTGGCCAAGCTGATGACCACTTTGCACAACACACAGCCGAACTTCGTCCGCTGCATCATCCCCAACCACGAGAAGAGGGTGCGTCTAAGAGATCCAACAAAATTCATAATCCTAAAGCTTTAATTCCTGAAACGCTGAGCGTCTTCTGTATTCTCATAACTGCAGAACTGCTGATAATTCAGAAGAGTAAGACAGAATAATTTATAGTAAATTAAATAATGAAAACAGTCTTTTTTAAGAACAGATTGTATATATTTGAAATAAATGTGTTTAAGGTTATGGACTGATGTGTATGTATTATGCAGGCTGGGAAGCTGGACGCTCACCTGGTCCTGGAGCAGCTCAGGTGTAACGGTGTGCTGGAAGGTATCAGGATCTGCAGGCAGGGCTTCCCCAACCGCATCGTCTTCCAGGAGTTCAGACAGCGGTCAGTAAATTCAACCCCAACCCTAAACAGCATCAAACCAACATCAAGAATTTGTACACAAAGTGTAAACACAAACCCCTGATTGTAAATGAGGGGTCACACACTACAGGCCTACATTTTGGAAGTGACTATAATTAGACACACAACGTGATATTTTGATTTTTGAGATATGTATGTTACATTGTGATTTCATCTAATATGGATTTCAGGTATGAGATTCTGGCAGCTAACGCGATTCCTAAAGGATTTATGGATGGTAAACAAGCCTGCATCTTAATGGTAAATGTACTACAATGCTAAGCAGTGGCTACAACACTGACTAGAGTACTGACCACAGTACTGACCATAGTTCTGACTGTAGTACTGACTGCAGTACTGACCATAATACTGACTGCAGTACTGACCATAATACTGACTGCAGTACTGACTATAATACTAACTACAGTACTGACCATGATACTGACATTAGTACTGACCATGATACTGACTTTAGTACTGACCATAATACTGACTGCAGAACTGACTGTAGTACTGACTGTAATACAGACTTAAGTACTGACCATAATACTGACTGCAGTACTGACTGTAGTACTGACCATAATACTGACTTAAGTACTGCCCATAATACTGACTGCAGTAATGACAATTGTACTGACTGCAGCACAGACTATAGAACTGACAGCAGTACTGACCAAAGTCCTGACTACAGTATTGCTGTTTTGAGTCCAGTACTGTCTATAGTACTGACTGACTCCAATACTGACTGTGGTACTAACAGCAGAACTAACAGAATCACTGACTGTTGTACGGATAGCACTTATTGCAGTGTTGACTGGACTTTTACTAACCGCAGTACTGACTATAGTACCTACTTTAGTACTGACTGTAGTACTGACTGTGAGATCTGCTAACCCTGAACTGCTGCTTGTTTAATTGCTTCACAGTTGAGTTTCTCTCTCTTATTCAAATCTCATCCTGCAGATTAAGCACCTGGATCTGGACCCTAACCTGTACCGAATCGGGCAGAGTAAGATCTTTTTCCGGACCGGAGTTCTGGCCCAGCTGGAGGAGGAGAGGGACCTGAAGATCACCGTCATCATCATTGCCTTCCAGGCCCAGGCCAGGGGCTTCCTCGCCAGGAAGTGAGAACCCCTCTTACACAGAGTCAGAGTATCTGAAACACAACTCCGACCATGTTCCTCACCTAAACACCTGTTCTTCACCTGTGCAGGGCGTTTGCTAAGAGGCAGCAGCAGCTGACAGCAATGAGGGTGATCCAGAGGAACTGCGCAGCATACCTCAAACTCAGGAACTGGCAGTGGTGGAGACTCTTCACTAAGGTCAGTCTTATCTAGAACATCTTCTGATAACAGAACTGCTTAGAAGAACGTGTGTGTGTGTGAGTTTGTTTACTACTCTTGTAACTGCACTGTGGTCCAGAGGAGCGTGGCTTCTCCATTTGAATCATGATTCCTCTCATAGGTTCTTCCCATGTAACAGAAGAACCATGCTTGTTTCCCCAAAGAACCATTTTTGAAAAGGGATTTGTGAGCGTGAAGAAAACCTTAACATGGATCATACCATTTAGTTCTTCCTAGAACCTTTACATTATGTGGAGATTCTTTAAACTTTAAAAAGCTTCTTCACACTCAAACATCTAATATACAAACAAGATTCTCTAATGAATCATCCATTGAAAGGTTCTCCATAATATCAAAAGTGGCTTTTATTGTTTTGCACAAAGAACACTTCTTGGCCACTTTTATTTTTAAGAGTGTTTTATAAACCTCTATGAAGTTTCTCTTTTGAGTCTTGGTTCCTCTCAGTGGTTCTACATTCTTTTCAGAATGCGGGAGGTTCTCCTGACACTGTATTTCTTTCTGTACTGCTCTTTAGGGAGCTCATTTTAGATTTATTAAAAGCTAGTTTGTTGTCTGCACAGTGATTGAGTTGTGTGTGTGTGTGTATGTGTGTTTACCTGTTGCAGGTGAAGCCTCTGCTGCAGGTGACCCGTCAGGAGGAGGAGTTAAGCCTGAAGGAGGAGGAGCTTCAGAAAGCCAAAGAATCCTCCCAGAAATTTGAGACAGAGCTGAAGGATATCACGCTGAAGCACACGCAGGTACTGCAGACTCAGGAAGATCCCTCCCTCCTTCACTGCTGTGTTGTTTTCCCTGCAGTTCCTGCATACTTACCTGTAAGATGTGGATGTTGGTGAGTGAGGATTAATGAAGTTTCTCTGCAGCTGCTGGAGGAGCGTAACGCTCTGCAGGAGCAGCTCCAGGCCGAGACGGAGCTCTTCGCAGAAGCTGAGGAGATGAGGGTGCGCTTAGCTGCAAAGAAGCAGGAGCTGGAGGAGATCCTGCACGAGATGGAGGCGCGGCTGGAGGAGGAGGAGGACCGCAGCGCCGCCTTGCAGGTGGAGAAGAAAAAGATGCACCAGCAGATCCAGGTGGGCTACACCGAGGAGTCCCAGATATGCTCTCGACTCAACTCATACATTAAAAATACAATAAAAATACTCAGTAACTAATTTGTAAGTCATTTTCTGCATATCAATCCTCTTTTTGAAGGAAGTCGAGTATTTACAGTCACCATCCAATACCTGGTTTATCTAATCAATATTTCATTAAATGAAATAAATAAAATCAGGTGCTGCTGATGGAACTGAACAAATCCATATGATGGCTGAAGTGCAGCGAGAAGAAATTCTTTTCACTTTTTACTGTTTATACAGTCTGATGTAAAAGCATCTTGTTGTTCATCCTGTGCTGTCAGGAACTGGAAGAACATCTGGAGGAGGAGGAGGACGCTCGGCAGAAGCTGCAGCTGGAGAAGGTGACTTGTGAGGGAAAAATAAAGAAGCTGGAGGATGACATCTTAGTGATGGAGGACCAGAACAACAAACTGCTGAAGGTGAGAACATTCAGATTAGCTCACAGTTCATCTGCTGAAACTGCCTTGACAGACTGCAGGGAGAAGCTGAACTGGGTATAACATAAAGACATTTTCTCAGTACAGAATATGCACAGGAGAGAGTACAGAGCTCTCACACAGAAAAAATTTGGTAGTCTGTAGACTTAAGAGTGGGAGAATTTTTTAATGTTTAAAATTTGTGTTTAGTTAATTAATGTTTAGAATTTCTATAAATTAATGTTTAGAATTTTTTATGAGTTTCATTTGTAATATTATAGTTTTTTAGTTAATTGATGTTAATTTTTAATATGTTTGTCAAATATTTGAATAAAGTAATCCAATATTGATAGTCTCTAATATTGCCCAACATGATGTAGACATCAACATGTGTGGTGTGTGTGTGTGTGTAGGAGAGGAAGCTTTTAGAAGAGCGAGTGGCTGATTTCAGCACTAATCTGGCTGAAGAGGAGGAGAAATCCAAAAACCTCACCAAACTCAAGAACAAACACGAGTCCATGATCTCCGAACTGGAAGGTCTGAACAATCAAACACCCCCATCCTATAATACCTCATCACATAATAACTCATCTCATAATAACTCATCCCATGATAATCCTCATCCCATAATAACTCATCCCATAATAACTCATCCCATGATAATCCTCATCCCATAATAAATCAACCTCTAATAACTCTTCCCATAATAACTCATTCCATAAAAAATCCCCATAATAACACATCCTATAATAATCCTTATCCCATAATAATCCTCATCTGATAATAACTCATTCCTCAGTAACTCATCTCATAATAATCATCATCCCATAATAACTCATGCCATAATAACCCCTGTGTAAAGTTATGAAAGTTATGAAACTGCATCTGCTCTCTTTCTGCTGAACAGTGCATTTTTCTTCATTCTGAATTTCAGCACAGTTGCTGATAATAATACTGTAGTGATATTGTTGTTGTTATTATAATGATAATAATTATCAACTGTTAATAATCACAGCATGTGTTTGATCCTCAGTGCGGCTGAAGAAGGAGGAGAAGACGCGTCAGGAGCTGGATAAAGCGAAGAGGAAGCTGGAGGCAGAGTCTAATGACCTTCAGGAGCAGATCGCTGACCTTCAGGCTCAAATCGCAGAGCTGAAGGCCCAACTGGCCAAAAAAGAGGAGGAGTTACAGGCCGCTCTCGCACGGTGACTATCACAGTTATCACGATATTAATTACATATATATATTCACATAAATGATGGATGTCTCTGAGTTTTGCACAAGGTGTATCACAGCGTGTAGAAAATAATCACAGTAGTTTCCACAGCCCCCTCAAATGGTGAGGTATTGGAGTGTCGGAGATGTTTAAGGCATTGGAAGTGTTTGATGTGTTGGAGGCTTTGGAAGTGTATGTGGTTTTGCAGGTGTTTAATGTGTCGGAGGTGTTTGAAGAGTTGGAGGTGTTGGAATTGAGCTTTTGGATATGTTTGTGTTCGAGGTGTTTTAGGTGTCAGAAGTGTTTGAGGTTTTGGATGTGTTTGTGTTGGAGGTGTTTGAGGTGTTGGAGAATGTTTGAGATGTTTAAAGTAAGTTTCCTTCTGTCCTTCAGGCTGGAGGATGAGATGGCTCAGAAGAATAACGCTCTGAAGAAGATTCGGGAGCTGGAGGGCGTCATCTCAGACCTGCAGGAGGATCTGGAGTCAGAACGTGCCGCCCGGAATAAAGCAGAGAAAACGAAGAGGGATCTCGGGGAGGAGCTGGAGGCACTTAAGTCCGAATTAGAGGACACACTGGACACCACGGCAACACAGCAGGAGCTCAGGTCAGCAAAAGGCCATTTACACAGAGAAAGCAACGAAAACATGAGTGATAAATCTGCTTTGTTTCTGATCTGACAGCGATAGCTTTAGATCAGACAAGGCATGTAGAGTTGTTAAGTACCTCTAATAGACTTGATTATGAGGCTTCTGATGCTGTATAAAACACTGTTATATATAAACATGGACTGAAGTGTGCTGCAGTACATTAGCCTCGTAGTTCTGGCGCTAGAAATAAAGAAACCAAACACTGACTTGCTCAATGATTACTTTCAGGATAAGAAAGAAAAATCTGTTACTGGGACTTTTTGGGGGGAACTGCATCTTTAATGTGTTGACCTGTTGGTGCAGGGCGAAGCGCGAGCAGGAGGTGACTCTGCTGAAGAGGGCGATGGAGGAGGAGAGCCGCAGTCATGAAGCTCAGGTTCAGGAGATGAGACAGAAACACACGCAGGCTGTGGAGGAGCTCACGGAACAGCTGGAGCAGGCGAAGAGGGTGAAGTCTGAATAAAATCTGAAATTGTTGTCAAAACACTTATTAGCCCAAGCTGTTCTGTCTTGACGTATCTAAACAAAACCTTTTACTTCATATTCACACAATTTACGACAGCAAACATTTTGCTTCATATACACAGAATCTATAACTACAAACAGTCATGCATTAGTCAAGCATGTTCCTTCTGGTGTCCCCCCTTTCAATCCTACACATTCAGCCTACTGTGGAGAATCTGCTAAACACAGCTTTATAATGACCTGCAGATTTAAACCCTGTTTACCATTCAGATGCTGAAGTAATTTTTAAGAAGATTAATCGAGTGTAAATTTGAATTGAACGCTTTTTAAATCTCTAAAATCTAAAGTTCTCACGATAGCCTTACTTTTAACACAATCAGTCTTTAGATTTTACATAAAAAACATTTTTAAATTCTGCACTAGAGTTTATGCTATGATAGCAAATGGTTTACACAAGTGCTGATCATGGTTTTGTGGGGTTGCAGGTGAAGTCTAACCTGGAGAAGGCGAAGCAGGCTCTGGAGAAGGAGACATCAGAGCTGACAGTGGAGATACGCTCGCTAACACAGGCCAAACAGGACGTAGAACACAAGAGGAAGAAAGTGGAGGGTCAGCTGACAGATCTGCAGGCGCGCTTCAACGACAGTGAGAAACAGAAGGCGGAGCTCGGAGACAGAGTTTCCAAAATCACCGTGAGTCACTGCAGTAGCAATTAGCTTTCGACCAGCCTGGCAGCAGTCATGTATAACCGATTAGATTAGACATCAGCAGTGCTAGAAGATAATAGAAGATCATATAAGCTTGCTACATAAAGCTCAGTGTGAACGCAGCAAATCAAATGTTATAGCTTTTAAAATATGAAATGTTTTAAAGTATTTTATTGCTATGACTTATTAACTGCTGTTAGCATAGCTGCTGTTAGGTGAGCTGACAGTGAGTGGGGTGGGGAAAGAGTCTGGATTTGTTCAACACTGTTTAGTCCCTGTATAGTTATATATGTGTAGTTTTGATATGTCCTTACTTTTACTGTAATAAAGAAAAACCCTTCCTCGGTGGGTGTGTCCTGAGTGTGTGTGCAGTGGATGTGTTCCCTTCTGAGTGGTTGTGTCCTTATTGAGTGTGTGTGTGTCTTTCCTGAATGGGTGTGTTCCTTCATGGGTGGGCGTGTCCAGTATTTTAATTCACTGTGTACACTGAGGAGGTGTGTAAAATTTGAGTAGTGGCGTAATAACATGTGTTCTCCTGCAGGTGGAGCTGGAGAGTGTAACTAATCTCCTGAATGAAGCTGAGGGGAAGAACATCAAATTGAACAAAGACGTGGCCAGCCTCACCTCGCAGGTCCAGGACACACAGGTATGCTCTTTATGCTAATATCATACCTATTCTGCTCTTTATAATAATATATTGTAATATTTTACATGTTCTAAACCCATACAGGAACTCCCCCGTATTGTTAATCACAATATAATCACAACATATTCACAATACAATCACAGTATAATCACAATACAATCATAGTATAATCACAATATAATCACAGTTTAATTACAATATAATCACAATGCTAGTATTTCGTTCTAAAGTCGTTTTTATAGTAAAAGTCGTGTTCTTGTACGTATGTGGAACTGCTGTTTGTTGAGACACTGGATCGTATCTGAGGCCATATGCTGACCTTTGACCTCTGTGTGACCTCAGGAGCTCTTGGCGGAGGAGACGAGGCAGAAGCTGCAGTTTTCCACCAAACTGCGTCAGATGGAAGATGAGCGGAACAGCCTACAGGAGCAGCTGGAGGAGGAGACTGAGGCCAAGAGGAACGTAGAGAGACATGTTTCCACCCTCAACATACAGGTGCTGACATCACTGCAGAGTCACTGTCAATAAAGTAAAAACAAATTCAGATATAAATACATGAAAGAAATGATTCTAATACAAAACCAATTCAGATGATTATTAGGAAGATTGTAGATGAATGCAAGTGATAAACAGAGCTGTAGATTATTCTAAAATGATGAGAATTCTTAGATGATGAGAACAGTTATGGTTAAAATGATGTGTCCTGACTATTGTACCATTAGTTGTCAGACTTTAAGAAGAAGCTGGAGGAGATGGCAGGTAATGTGGAGCTCCTGGAGGAGGGAAAGAAGCGTCTGCAGAGAGATCTCGAGGCGTCTAATACGCAGTTTGAGGAAAAAGCGGCTGCGTATGATAAGCTGGAAAAAACAAAGAACCGCCTGCAGCAGGAGCTGGAAGACATCCTGATGGATCTGGACAACCAGAGACAGCTTGTGTCCAACCTGGAGAAGAAACAGAAGAAATTTGACCAGGTGAGCTTTCTTTATCATGAATGTTTTAGTTATAATTAATAAAAATATAAATATATGAACAGTTCTTTATTTTAAAATGCAGCATTTAAATAGCAGAAACAGTTAATCCCAGATCGACTGTGTTTGCTGTAGATGCTGGCAGAGGAGAAGAGTATCTCCAGCAAGTACGCTGAGGAGCGCGACCGTGCAGAGGCAGAGGCACGGGAGAAGGAGACGAAGGCGCTGTCTTTAGCCCGAGCGCTGGAGGAGGCACAGGATGCTCGAGAGGAACTGGAGAGAGCTAATAAAGCCCTGAGGGTTGAGATGGAGGACCTTGTCAGCTCCAAGGATGATGTGGGCAAGAACGTAAGAACTTAGTGTTCAATGATCTACAAAAAACACACCGAGATATTCTGATCTATATGTATGTATAGATAGATAGATAGGTAGATCTGAATATTATACAATTATGTGTGCAAGTTAATGGGTAGAATAACACTTTGTTTAACTAGAGAAATAACTTACACTGTTGCAAACTGCAGACTGTACTCAAACCTCTAACAAATTGTTCTATTTGGAACTGTTCTGGTGCAGGTTCATGAGCTGGAGAAGTCTAAGCGTAGTCTGGAGGCTCAGGTAGAGGAGATGAAGACCCAGCTGGAGGAGCTGGAAGACGAGCTGCAGGCGGCTGAAGATGCTAAACTGCGTCTGGAAGTCAATATGCAGGCTCTGAAAGCTCAATTTGAGCGTGACCTGCAGGGCAGAGATGAGCAGGGAGAGGAGAAGAGGAAGCAGCTCTTCAAACAGGTGAGTTAAACTGCTGTTCAGGAACGATATATCATTTGAACAGTGACATCTGCAAATAACAGTGCTGCAGTGGTTTATCAGCAGTTTATCAGTGGAAATGATGCTGTTAAAACACTTAAATGCTTCTGTAAATAGTATTTAAGAAAACACTTTGAGGAAAGTCGCACTATTTTGAGCAAGCAGACTGACTTATGCTAAAGGGTTCATGTTCGTATTATTGACATCTTCCAAGGTTTTAAGATTATGAAGGTATTTATAAGTGCTTGTTTTAACATGTTATTGATTTCAGTAAATCTATATTATCTGACATAATTATATTGCCACGATTACATTTTCATTTTTATTAGTAAATATCATAATATCAATAATATCTAATTATCCTCCTACAGGTGCGCGAGCTGGAGACGGAGCTGGAGGATGAGCGTAAACAGAGAACCGCCATGGCCGCCTCCAAGAAGAAGATGGAGGGAGATATAAAGGACCTGGAGAGTCAGATTGACACAGCCAATAAGGGCAGAGATGAGGCCATCAAACAGCTACGCAAGCTCCAGGTCATCTTCTGATGAAAACATACACTTTTTCACATACTTTTTTTCCATTAAAATAAAGACATAATTCAGTACTTTCATCTGGTTTCTCCTGAATCATTCACAATTGGTGCTCATGAACTTTGACAGGCCCAAATGAAGGACTTCCAGAGGGAACTGGAAGAAGCCCGAGCGGCCAGAGAGGAAGTTCTATCCTCAGCGAAGGAGAACGAGCGGAAGGCTAAGAACCTGGAAGCTGAGCTGATGCAGCTACAGGAGGTGGAGCTCAATACAGAACATTTCATATCAAAACTATTTAGTTTATGGCTGTAGAAAACCAACTGGTCAGTTTTGCTGTGTTAATGCTTAAAGTGAGGTGGGTAAAGCCACTAAAAGCCACTTTTCTTTTGCCAAATCTGATGGTTTGTTGGGCTGTTTTTGGATCAGTAACTGAAGCTGATGGTTTGTTGGACTGTTTTTGAATCAGTAACTGAAGCTTTTGGTTTGTTGGACTGTTTCTGGATCAGTAACTGAAGCTAATGGTTTTGTAGGACTTGGCTGCGGCAGAGAGAGCGAAGAAACAGGCCGAAGCAGAGCGTGACGAACTGGCTGATGAGTTGGCGAGCAACGCATCTGGAAAGTAAGTAGCACTAACACAGAGATTAAAACATGTTTTTTTCCACCTTTTTATATGACCCTCATTTGTTTATTTTTCTCAAATGCTTCTAATATCAGACATAATCAGTTAATGATTTGAATTCTACACTGATTTGGAGTAATTTCAGTTCAGTTTCCTGAACCGATTTGTTTGGTCTGCCGGTTTCAATGAATCAATTGTTTGATTCCATTGATTCATTTTGGAGTAACACACATTGATGATTTCATATTCATGGTTTCCTGTTTCTATCTTGTCTATATCTAGATTCTGTGATGAAGAAATTGTATGATATTAGCAGCCTGGCTAACTCTTACAGGGCAACACCCTGCTGCTAAGTGCTAATAAATAATATATAATGCATAACAGTCAGTGCTGTGCATGTCCTGCATGAGAAAAGTGAAAAAGACCTAATCTTTTGGTTTTAGTTAAAAGCTCACAAAAAGGCTGTGATAATTTTATGGGATAAACTTTTTTTATCAAGTAGTTTAATACAGATTCATGAACATTTTTCGTAACATAGCTGCTGTCATCAAGATAGAAGCATCCTGTGAAAGATGCTAATCTTCTGTCACATATGTTTAAAACAGAGCAGTTTGAGAGCAATGCAGTGAGCTGATGTCTGTGTTGCTGTAGGTCTGCGCTAAGTGATGAGAAGCGACGTCTGGAGGCGAAGATTGCTCAGCTGGAGGAGGAGCTGGAGGAGGAGCAGGGCAACATGGAGATGCTGAACGACCGTCTGAGGAAGAGCGCCCAGCAGGTCATCATCACTGCCATCACAAACACACACAGCTTCATTTGCATTTTGCACAAACCAAACAGACCTGAAACAGACATACTGATTTAGTAACAGCGACAGTTCAGTGAAAAGTTCATCAGGCTTACTGTGAGTAACTTCACCAAACGCCATTCATTCCCAGTAAACACAAAGTAGGAAATAAACCACAGAGCGGTTATTTTTGGTGTTTTGCTGGGCAGCTGTGGTCATCAGACTGAAGACTCCATCTCTGTAAGCTACAAGAATCTGGGTGTTGTTCACGTGATCGGCTGCTTTGCAACACTTTAGAATGACAATTCATTTATATATATATATATATATATATATATATATATATGATTTACTGATCATTCTACTTTATATCGGTTATTTATTAATTTGCGGGATTTGTCTTCATGTGTGCTTTGTACTGCTCCCGCCTGCAGTGGGCTGGTTTCCTGCCCGCTCCTGTACACAACACTGAAAATTAGTCCTGTGCTGTAAAATAATGTGGTGGGTCCTGTGGGTCCAGTGGGAATCTTCAAGAGAGCAGAGCTCTACTACAAGGCTAATGTGGCTAAAAAGCAATGGAAGGTTAACCCCTACCCGGTTAGCATGGTGCTAACTGTTTGTCTAAATCATCTTCTGTGTCTATAAAATGGACAAACGTTTATAACATAGCTGAAAACAGTATAAACAACCATCTTCCAGCCTGAATCTTTAAAGTTAGAATAAAACAGTTCCATCTATTTTTATTTTGCTGAACTATCGCTTTAAGCAATTTCCTCATTTGGTCACCCACAGCTTTCAGAACCTTCTTTTCTTCTTCTCCTCTTTGTTCCATCTTGCAGGTTGACCAGCTGACCAACGAGCTGCAGACAGAACGCTCCACCTCGCAGAAGAACGAGAGCGCTCGGCAGCAGATGGAGAGACAGAACAAAGAGCTGAAGGCCAAACTGCAGGAGATGGAGAACCAGGTCAAATCCAAGTTTAAATCCTCTATCTCTGCCCTGGAGGCCAAAGTGGCTCAACTGGAGGAGCAGCTAGAGCAGGAGAACAGGTGTGGAGGACTTATTAGTGATAAGCAGAGTCATTTTTGGAACAATGAAATGAGAATGTAAATGAATAGTTACTTCTGACGGGCAGAATTCAGTCTTGTACAAGTTGAACTGATGCAGTAATAACATGGTTTGGTTATGGTTGGTAACTCAGGGACAAACAGGCTTCGGCTAAGACGATGCGTCAGAAGGACAAGAAGCTGAAGGACCTGATGATCCAGGTGGAAGACGAGAGGAAGCAGGCAGAGCAGTACAAAGACCAGGTCATTCTCTAATATCTGTGTAATATGCCTTAATCAGAACGTGGTTTCAGCCATCTTTTGTTGATTTGCTACAAGAGCTAACTTTTAAACATTTCTGAAAACAGCATTGGTCATTCAGCTTTTAGCCAGGAACGGCTTTTTGTCAAGAAGAGTCTTAAGTAGGGGACAGTTAGGAACAGTCTTTAGTTGGGAATAGTCTTTAATCAGGTACAGTCTTTAGTCAGTACAGTCTTTAGTTGGGAATAGATTTTATTTTTGGGAATAAATTTAAATTGGGAATGGTTTTTAATTTGGGAATACATTTTAATTGGGATTGGTCTTTAATCAGGAATAAACTTTAATCAGGACCATTCTTTAGTCTGGAATAAACTTTCATTGGGAAGAGTATTTATTTGGGAACAGTATTTATTCAGGAACAGTGTTTAGTCAGGAATAAACTTTAATTGGGAACAGTGTTTTGTTGGGAACAGTGTTTAGTTGGGATTAAACTTTAGTTGTGAACAGCGTTTGGTTGGAAACAGTCTTTAGTTGGAAATAAATTTTAGTTGGGATCAGTATGTAGTTGGGAACAGTGTTTAGTCTAGAATAAACTTAAGTTGGGAACAGTCTTTAATCAGGTATAGTATTTTAGTTGGGAACAGTGTTTAGTCATGGTGTTTATTATGTCTTTATTACATGTGGGTGTGTTTAGGCGGATAAGGCGAACGCCCGTGTGAAGCAGCTGAAGCGTCAGCTGGAGGAGAGTGAGGAAGAGTCTCAGCGGATCACAGCCGCCCGCAGGAAGCTGCAGAGGGAGCTGGACGAGGCCATGGAGACAAACGATGCCATGTCCCGAGAGGTCAACTCACTCAAGAGCAAACTCAGGTACAACTCGGCGCTAATACTAACAAGGGGACACAGCAGCACAGGGAGACACTGAATGCACCCGCTAGCCATGCATACCCACGATGCATTGCATGAATAGTCAGAGCTGAGTTGAGCTGAAGTGCAGAACTGAGCTGCCATTAACACAGCTGTCCAGAGAATTCATGCAAAAGCTAACTAGCAAAGTAGCTAGCTAGCTGTGGATACTTGTGTTTGTTACATTTACATTTTGTGCAGCTGTCCTGCAGTCTGTCATGATCTGAAATGTTACTGAATTGGTTCAAAAGGCTTTCATTAATGTTTTTTTTACATGTTAACTTGCTAACCACTGTAACTGAATATTAGTTAGCTAGCTAGATCAATCTATTATTAACAGCTGTTTTTGTAAGTTAGCAAGTCTTGAATGAGGCAGATCTTTAGTTTTAGGCAGTTTAGTTTAGTTTAGGTTTAGGTTAGTTTGCCTCCCTGCTTTACTACGTTCATTCAGCTCAACTTGGCAATAACTGTTCATGCAATGCACCATGGGAGTACATGCCCAATAGATGCATTCACTGTTTCCTTAAAAAAAAGACAGGCTGACCAGCTTGCACTGTTCATGTTTCAGTCTTATTTACTTGTGTTGTTATTTTTATTCTGGTCTGTGGCTAGCACATGGCCAGCTGGACTGTGCCAGGACTTTCATTAAAAAAAAAAAATTGTAATTTATAAAGTGCTGGATACAAAAAAGTATTAAAAATATATTTTGTGAGTGCATTTTGAAATCGGCTCACCTGTTTGTGATCTGTTTAACAGCTAATCTAAGACTCATGGCTCAGTTTACAGTTTTAGTGAATGACTGAGAGTTAATGAGAGTTCAGCTTTTAAAGTGGAAGGAAAACACTTTGTGTGTGTATTACAGAGGCAACCCTGAACCTGCACAGTGACCATGCAGGTACCTGTGGACTTAGCAGCTACAAAACGTGATATTTTCCTGATTTCTTTGATTTCATCAGCTACACAACATCTCATCCTAACTCCCTTTATTTCCCTTCTGAGAAATATGGTTTAGAATTAGAACTGTTTTATAGCGTAGACAGTCATGATGGAGGAACCGTACCAACACACACACACACGTGGTCATATGTACACAACACCAGTGAGTCTATAGATTAGAGTCACAGTGGAGTATTTATCAGTGTGATTAGAGTTACAGTAGATTTTATATCAGTGTGATTAGAGTTACAGTAGAGTTTACAGTAGAGTTTATATCAGTGTGATGAGAGTTACAGTAGAGTTTATATCAGTGTGATTAGAGTTACAGTAGAGTTTATATCAGTGTGATTAAAGTTAGGGTTTATATCAGTGTGATTAAAGTTAGGGTTTATATCAGTGTGATTAGAGTTACAGTTTATGTCAGTGTGATGAGAGTTACAGTAGAGTTTATATCAGTGTGATTAGCGTTACTGTAGAATTTATATCAGTGTGATTAGAGTTACAGTGGAGTTTATATCATTGTGATTAGAGTTAGAGTTTATATCAGTGTGATGAGAGTTACAGTAGAGTTTATATCAGTGTCATGAGAGTTACAGTAGTTTATGTCAGTGTGATTGGAGTTACAGTAGAGTTTATATCAGTGTGATTACATTTACAGTAGAGCTTATGTCAGAGTGATTAGAGTTACCGTAAAGTTTATGTCAGTGTGATTAGACTTAAAGTTTATATCGGTGTGATTAGAGTTACAGTTGAGTTTATGTCAGTGTGATCAGAGTTACAGTAGAGTTTATATCAGTGTGATTAGAGTTACAGTAAACTTTATGTCAGGTTGATTAGAGTTACAGTAGAGTTTATATCAGTGTGATTACATTTACCGAAGAGTATATGTCAGAGTGATTAGAGTTACCGTAAAGTTTATGTCAGTGTGATTAGACTTAAAGTTTATATCGGTGTGATTAGCGTTACAGTTGAGTTTATGTCAGTGTGATCAGAGTTACAGTAGAGTTTATATCATCATGATGAGAGTTACAGTAGAGTTTATATCAGTGTGATTATATTTACAGTAGAGTTTATATCAGTGTGATTAGTTAGAGTTTATATCAGTTTGATTAGAGTTACAGTAGAGTTTTTATCAGTGTGATTAGAGTTACAGCAGAGTTTATATCAGTGTGATTAGAGTTACAGTAGTTTGTCAGTGTGCTTAGAGTTAGAATTTATATTAGTGTGATTAGAGGTAGGTTATATAAGTGTAATTAGAGTTACATTAGTTTTTATCAGTGTGATTAGAGTTAGTGTTTAATTCAGTGAGATTAGATTTAGTTTATGTCAGTGTGATTAGAGTTAAAGTAGAGTTTTTATTAGTGTGATTATTGTTACAGTAGACTTTATATTAGTGTAATTAGAGTTACATTAGTTTTTATCAGTGTGATTAAAGTTAGTGTTTAATTCAGTGTGATTGGAGTTAAAGTAGAGTTTATATTAGTGTGATTAGTGTTACAGTAGAGTTTATATTAGTGTTATTCGAGTTTATTTCAGTGTGATTAGAGTTACATTATAGTTTTTATCAGTGTGATTAGAGTTACAGTAGAGTTTATATCAGTGTGATTAGAATTACAGTGGAGTTTATATCAGTGTGATAATAGTTACAGTGGAGTTTATATCAGTGTGATAACAGTGACAGTAGAGTTTATATCAGTGTGATTAGAGTTACAGTACAGTTTATATCAGTGTGATTAGAGTTAGAGTTTATTTCAGTGTGATTAGAGTTAGAGTTTATTTCAGTGTGATTAGAGTTAGAGTTTATATCAGTGTGATTAGAGTTACAGTAGAGTTTATATCAGTTTGATTAGAGTTACAGTAGAATTTATATCTTTTTTGACCATATTTCTCTCTCTCTGTTTAACGCGGTTCAGAAAGCTGAACCAGCTCATTCAGCCTGTTTGCAGGTCTGAAATGAGACAATAACGCTGCTCTGAACTCTTTGATCTACAGTTTTTTAATTCTACTCTTAATGACTCACTGCGGCTGTTTTCTGTTGAGACACAAACGTGTCCAGTCTGAGTTCTGCAGATGTGGATGGACATGAATGAAGAAGTTTGTGTCTCCAGTAGAAACACAGCCATAACAATCACACTGTTTACCACATTCGTCAAGCAAGCCCCTCAGACTGGAGCTGCTGGTTTAGTGCTAAACTGGTGTTACTGGACGTTTTGTGATGTAATTTAAACTTTTAATTTGATTTCATTTTAATTTCAGGCAGTTTAAAAGAAAAACAACTATTATGATTATGCTGACTGATGCTGAATATTGGTTCCAGAGTCACGTTTTTTTACTCCCTTCATACATTTTATATTAGCTTGAGTGTAATGAATGAATAAAGCTTAAGCTTAAAATATAAAACTGCAAATCAGACAACAATCTGTTCCATATTTGGAAATTAATATTCAGCATGTTAGCTAAACATACCCAGTAGAAGCTCCTGGAGGGTGTTGTTTGATCTGGTCACTCTGATTTCTGTTCTAGCTCCTTTGCAGGTTCTTTTTAGCTCTTTTCTAAGCCACCAAAGAGCTGCGTTTGGACCACAAGACATTCAGCTATTAAATTCCCCTCAGAAACCTGAGAGGTGAATAAAGATGCAGCCGCAGCAGAAGCATCCTGCAGCTTTCACCCCCAGGTCACATTAAAGGGCCCATATCACAAAAACACTGACCCACGCTGTAAAACATGCTGCTCACTTCCCATTCGGTCCATATGCACAAACCAAACTGCATTAACAATTTAATAAGGGTTGTGATGCCACAAGTGTAACCATATTTCTGTATGACAGTGTACTGTAGCCTGCAGCAGTTTAGCCCCGCCCATTCAGCCTACAGCAGTTTAGCTCCACCCATTTAGCCTACTGCAGTTTAGCTCCATCCATTCCCTTTGAAGTGGAGTTATTTGAGTGCAAGATTTTTCATATGATTAAACGTTGTGCTGTAATATGCAAAAATATCATTGCAACAAAGGATCAACATAGCTGAAAGGCACAATACAGGACAGCCAATCAGAACAGAGCTCATTTACAAATATCAGTCTTAAAGGCACAGTAGCTGAAGCAATCTGTTTAACTGTGAGGGATAAAGAGAGGCTGTAAAATGATGATGTAGAAATAAATTCTGACTGATTTTGGTACATAAACACATTATAACGTGTTATAAACGGACGTTTGGGTTTAATAGTGTGTGATATTGGCCCTTTAACTGTTAAAGTGGAGTGTGTTGTTTCTGAGAGGTTGTTCTAATGTCGTCATGTTGTTGGTGTTTGTAGGCGCGGTAACGAGCCGTCCTTCAGCAGCACTCCCAGACGCGCAGGCGGCCGCAGGGTGGTAGAGACCGCCGATGCTGCTGAGGACGACGCAGACATGCAGGGCGACTACAACGGCACCAAATCTGGAGAATAGAGGCATCACTCCCCCTCTCTTAACCTACCCCCCCCCAACTCACTGTTCCAAACTCAGCGTCTGTTTATGAAACCACCACAGATTATCAGATTGTAATTAAGTTTGACTTGTGTAGCTGCAAAATCTGCTTCTTATTTCTCTTTTTCAGCACATCCATTTCTGAACGCTTCACTTTCTGACACTGTAATAATGATTTTATTTCGCCGTTCGGTGCCATTTTCTCATCTGAATCATTAGTACGGAGGAAGAATCCAGACCAAGTGATAAATTCAGGTGGTCAGTAAGATCCACTCGACCAAAGTGGCTTGCTTTATGCTAACACTTGCTTTGTCTTATGCAGCAGACACTTTTTTAGTCTTAATGTTAAAGCAGCAGGTTTTCCTGTTCTGTCCTGCAGAATTATACGTCTAGTGTCCGGCACCGGCCTGTAAGTTTATATACGGCACACTGGTAGTAATTTGGCGTGTTAGCATGTTAGCAATTAAGAGTCAGTCTGTCTGGTTGTTTCGAGCCTTCAGTGAACATTTAAATGCTTTCAGTGAGACAGAGTGAAGCTCTGCACCACCAAACAGGAAGACAAGCAGTTCTTTTCTGAGCTCATTACCTTTTTTTCCTTTTTTATTTTCAAACTGTATTTTGTTCCTCCAAAGAGCTATTAGTGAAAATAACACACGAGCCAGGTCAGTTCTATAGCACTTTATGATCACTTTTAATCTATGCAGTCGAGTATTTTACCAAAGAATGTTGTGTTCTGCTGTCAGAACAACAGAGAACCAAAATAATAAACATATTTTAGACATTTTATTCTCTAACACAGTTTATTTATATATTTTTAGAAATTCCTCTTTGGATATTTTAAAGGTCTAATCAGATCCTGACTGCTGTTTTAGTCCTGATTAGAACTTTAAAACATTTATCCTCTAAAACCACCTCCATTAAGACCCTGATACTGTTTTAATTTTTTCAGACCCCTCCACTCGTCACCAAAATGTAATCTAGGGTTCTTATCAGAACTGTTATTTCACTTTTATCTACTAATTTGTGAAACCACTTGCACATTGAAATAAAGTGTGAAATAAACTGATTGTGTTTGGTGTGTTTTGAAAAGGAATTTAAGCGATGTGCTGTGATCCGAAGATTAAAGAACAGCTGCAGTTTTGCTGTTGTTTATTATTTCACCACCAGAGGGCACAGTGCCTCTTCCTAATTCACTGCGGCTGGAGGACCATCAAACCATACAAAACCAAAAAAAAAATTCAGTATGATCACTGCCTTTACTACAGAACCTTTAAGGAACTCACTTTAGAGGAGTGTTCAATAAGCAGAGAGATTATTAAAAACACCTACCTTGTGCCTCCACTAACTGGCCACTTTATTAGAAACACCCACCTTGGGCTTCCACTAACTGGCCACTTTATTAGAAACACTTACCTTGTGCTTCCACTAAATGGCCACTTTATTATAAACACCTACCTTGTTCTTCCACTCACTGGCCAGTTTATTAGAAACACCCACTTTGTGCTTCCACTCTGGCCACTTTATTACAAACGCCCACCTTGTGTGTCCACTAACTGGCCATTTTATTAGAAATATCCACCTTGGGCTTCCACTAACTGGCCACTTTATTAGAAACACCTACCTTTATTATAAACACTGACCTTGTTCTTCCACTCACTGGCCAGTTTATTAGAAACACCCACTTTGTGCTTCCACTCTGGCCACTTTATTACAAACACCCACCTTGTGTGTCCACTAACTGGCCACTTTATTAGAAATATCCACCTTGTGTGTCCACTCACTGGCCACTTTATTATAAGCACCTACCTTTTGCTACCACTCACTGGCCACTTTATTAGAAACACCCACCTTGTGCTTCCACTGAGTGGTCACTTTATTAGAAACACTAAATAACAAAAACATATTACAGTCGTTTTATTCTCCAACACAGTATATATGTGTAAAAATTCCTGTTTCTTTCGATGTTTTAGGCTCTAATCGGGTTCTAACAGAGCAGCCGCTGCTGGTTCAGTCCAGATCAGTCAGCAGTGATTTGATGTTAATGTGTTCACTGAACCGTTTGCTGCTCTCTGCTCAGAGGAAGTTCAGCATTTACAGTTTCCTGCTTTATCTAATAAATACATTATTAATCGGGTGCTGCTGATGGAGTTGAACTCGCGGTAGCTGGAGAGCAGTGAGAAGAACCTTTTTTCCGCTGTCCAACTCTAAAGACATCACATACATTATTATCTGTATTTGTTCTGTTATTTAATGTTAAAATGTCCAGATAAAGAGTTTTTAACTGTCATCCGGACTCCAGATAAGATGTGGTTGACCAAACAGTAACAGTAACACTGTCCATTTTTTCTGAATGGATCTGATAATAACAATAACTTTAACCCTTATAATCTCAGGTTTATGACTGGCCATTTTTGGGGTTAAACTAGTCTCGGTGCACAAATGTTTACACTAAACTTTTCTAAAAGGTTTAAAAAGTGATCACCAACTTTGACTGTAAATGGGTAAAACAAACATGCAAATTTGAGCCCACCTTGCCAGTTTTTTAGAATTTCCCCCCTCAACTAAAACAAACTGCTCAATATACAAACTACTGCAGCACTTGTCTAAAGAAAATCAGCTCAAATCATCCCAATCTTTTATTATCTATTATTAACTGAGTTACAAAATAAATTAAAAAGCAGCACAATAAGAGCTTCATAAAAAACAGTTTTACTAGGGGGCCCAGCCCCACAATTTAAGCAGCTCTGCTACAAGGCATATACTAATTATGATAATAGAAGATCATAATAATTCAACTTTAACTTTTTGCTTTCTGTACACAAACATGGAGGAAAATTGCAAATTGAGTTTTACATATTAGCCTAAAATAATACAACTTATAATAATTTTTTATTTGTTCTGTTTTTCATGAATGCTTTGTTGATTGACAACCATGTTGTATCAGTTTAAATTTGATGTATCAAATTGGGGCCACTTAACAGCAAATTCTCAGCTGCTTTTTGTGGCCCATCCGGCCCAGTCTGGGCACTGCTGGACAGTCAGTGTGTGGGAGTGAAGGAGTGACGTGTGGACCCACTAACTGGCTTTTAGGATTTAGGGAGTTAATATATATGAACTGGTCCTGCGGTCAGATTATATAAACCATCTCCGCCCTCTTTTAGGGGCAAACATCTGCTCAGGCTGAAACTGCAGATCGTGAGATGATGCTGCATGAGTTTCCGGTTGGTAGTTGCAACTCTGAGTGACTCTCAGACTCTTGTTTCCGCATGTAGATGGCTTAGACCTTTAATAAACATGAAAATCAGCCCATAGGTGAAAATCCAGGCTCTCTCTCACACAAACACACACACACACACACACACACACACACACACACACACACACACAAACACCCTCCACTGCCCTCCACTGCATCAGTCTGTTTATCACTTGTGGCAGAGGAAGTGGTTTCTCTAGCGTGTTTGAAACCTGAAAAACTTCAGCAGACAGGAAGCTGCTGCTCTGACAGGAAACTCTAACCAACTGCCAATGAGTCGCACATGCATACAGAACTGATCAGTGACCATGCTGAGAAAAATACCTCAGTCAGAGGTTTTATTCCAGATGTGCAGGTGTGAACCATCTCAGGTGTTTGAGTGTGAGGGTCTAACACAGCACAGCCACTTCATCAGAAACACCTGCCTTGTAGTTGATGGTCAGTCAGAGGCTGTAGATCTTCTGCTGATGCACAGTATGTGTTAGTTTGTGTTTTGAGCCTAACCTGAATCACTCTGTTGGGTAATTCACCACAGTCTGATTATGGAAGATGATCTACATCCTTCAGCATCATCATGTTTTGAGTCTGAAACTTACCTGCATGCAACAAACTTCTGTCCAACACTGACCCTCAACATCATCACACTGACTGGTGGATGTGCCAAGCCCAAAATATAACGGTTGTTACTGATGGTTTTGGCTAGTCAGAATCCAGATTTAAACATGTAAAGAATATTTGCTCTCATATTAAACACAAACTAGCTCAGCAATGTTTTTAGCTGTTTGAGGCCGTCAGTGGTGAGTGGATCAATACTGACTCTTATTTCTGTAAAAGACCGTCTGGAAATTTACACACAACTTCAACATTTAAAGAATCAAAGGGAAAACATCTTACATATTAAGTTAGTTCACCTATTTGTTTAATGATTTGTTGTTAAGAACATTAAAAAAAATGTTTTGCCATTTTGGGCCCATTTGTTTCTGAGGAGTGTACTCACAATAACAGCTGGCATTAGAGCACAGAAGAACATTTAACACACTATAAAAACACGCCATAATAAAATAATCAGCAAACTAAATTCTGCTTTAACAAGTGTATTAATTAAACAATGTTTTCAAATGACATTTAACCATTTTTAAAATCTGGATGAACTTCCATACTGCGCTATTGTCAACTGTGCTGATATAGTGAGATGTTTGCTTCTCCTGTTTAATCCTAAAACTGTGATTCTGCACATGCAGTGTTATTTTTGGCCAAACATATTAAATATTCTGTTGGCTGCTGCGCTTATGGCACTCAGCAGATGCTCCTCTCCAGGGTAATCACTGCTACACTGGGGGAAGAATGTAGAGCTAGGAGGATGTAAAAAGATGGTTTTTAAAGGGCTCTATATAGAACCATGAACACTCACAGAACCGTCTGCATGCTTAAATGGTTCTTTGCATGGCAACCAAAAAGGGTTCTGCTATTGTTTTGAGGTCAAGCTTGTATACAATAGTAGTGGTGCTATATAGAACCATATACAACACATTCTCCCTCAATCAGAACGATTTCACCATGCAAAGAAACTTAAATCATGCAAAGGGTTCTTTGAGTGTTCATGATTCTACATAGAACAACTGTCTTTACTAAACAACCATCTTTTTACAGTGTGTATAGCATGACAGGCTCGTCCGGATGGGGAATCGAACCCCAGTCTGGTCTGAGGAGGGTGTCAGTGGAGCTATACCAACTGATACAGTACCACTCTGCTATCCTGAACAGGTTCATAGTTTCTGTCCCATTTTCTCTCAAGAGTTAGCTTTAACCCCTTACATGAACAGGGTCCACCGGTGGGCCCAAAGTTAACAGTGGACAATAACAGCTTTAGTGACTAAACGTGTTTAGGGTTCAGAATGTGCTGAGTGTTAGAATAACTCACCACAGCTTAATTTTAAAGGATGGACTTTATTGGTTTTTGTGTAAAAACCACTGCTGAAACACACACACCAGCGCAACACACACCACCACATTAATGTCACCGCGATGCTGAAAATGGACCACCACCCCAACAGCGTCAGCCGTGGTTCTGTGGTGGTCCTGTTCCACTGACGGACAGGGTAGAGGGGGCCGATAAACTGTGCAGCAGCAGATGAGCTACAAACCTTCAGAGTGCACCTCTATGGTAGACGTTTCTGATAAAATGGCCACTAAGCGTAGGTGTACATGAGCATAGCTGCCAGGAAACCTCCTCACGACTTTTTATTCTCACACATGCACCGTTCTTCTCAACCTTTGCCTCTTCCTCCCACAACCTGACAGACTTCCTGTGAACAACACCCAGAAACAAAGAAAGAAAACACGTCGTCCACCAGCCGAGCGCTGCACCGCAAGTGTGGAGCACTGTTGTTTGAACCTGTGAAAGATTTATGGACTTTATTCTGGACTTCAGCTCACAGGACTGATGTGGATGTGCTGACCAAGCGAGGGTGATCAGGAGCATCAGAGAGCTTTGTATCATCTACATCACTGTAGAGGCTCAGAAGATACTAGACTCTCCAGCAGAACTGTTACCCAGAACTCTGAGAGAAGATAATCTCAGCTAGTATCACTCAGGGCTTCCTTTAACATTGATCTAAGCAAAAATTGAGCTTGAACGTGCAACAGGAAGTGGCTATGAAGCAGAGCAAGAGGTGGTTAGGTTGAAAAGTCTGAAAAGAGGGACCACCTGAACGAGACTGGGGTCAATGCACCTGCTCCTCAGACAGACCTGAGATATCTGCAGACTTTACATCTCACAAATCATCAGTGACTCATTAGGCCACCAAAAAAGCCAGAGAAGAAAAGATGGGCATAAACAAAGAGCCTGAAATTGAGCAGACGTCTCCACCACACGAAGAGGAAGCAGCAGCTCAGAGGAACTGCCCAGCTGAGGGTGAAGCAGAACAACCCGAGGATGGAAACAATCCACTGAGCACATACAAGTGGCACACAGGGGCGAAGAGTGAGGCCAGCAATCAGGGCACCTTCGAGAGGCTGGAGAAAGGAGCCGCCAATAAATGGAGCAAAATGCAGAACTGGAGAAAAGCTCTGAGTGAGGATTCTGGAGATAAGTCCTCCAACAGCGCGGCGGCTAAAGGAGGAGAAAGCCCCACAAAGCCAGAAAAACCGGCAAGCTCAAGGAAGAATCCGTTCCGCAGGGCTTTATCTGAGCCGCCCGGGGCCCTGCTGTCCTCCGTCCTCTCCCCATCCACTTCAGCGTCCGGCGAGGCTTCTGGAGAGACGGCTCAGAAAGGAAAACTCAGGAAATACCTGCACCAGGTGTCACAGAAACTCAAACGGCCTCGACTGCAGCCACGCAACAACACAGAGCAAGGTAAGAAACGAATGAAGTCTAAAAATCTGCTCACTTTTGAGCTCTTTTACAGAAGCCTTGGGCATTTTCTTTGTTTCACAGCCGGCCGAGTCCCTGATAGGGAGCTTTAGGCTTATTTTTAGCGGTACAATAGTGGCCTCTAGTGGTGGACACTCTTTACTCTAATTTTTTAAAAGATGCAAAAAGAGAAAAAGTGTTTCTGCAGAAAGACGGAGAGTCTGGAGCTAAATGTCCATGAATAACGGAAGCTGATGGATGTTAGAAAGACAGAACCAGCAGCAGAGCGTCCAAAAGATAAACAGAGCTGATAAAATCTCGTCCGCTCTGCTTCACTTCAAAGGAGGCACGAGTAACAAGTTAGCATGGAGTTCAGATATTTACACAGACTGAGTTACAGTCTCAGAGTGAAGCCTGCAGAATCTGCTATAGAACTCTGATTGGATCTGCATGTTGATATGAAGTTCAAAGCTTTTGGAAGAATAAATGTAAACATCATGTAGTAGCTTTCCTCTTTCTGTTTGAATTTTGCTGCATTTTTATTTTTCTAAAATCAGATGTCAGTCCAGTGGAGCCAGCGCCAGCGGCCCTCGAGCCCACCCGGCTCTCCTGGAGCCCCCCGCAGGACATCCCCGTGTGGGACATCAACTACTGCGTCCTGCAGGACGGACAGATCATCATCCCCCGCGAGGAGGAGGTACAAATACCCATAACTCACTGATCCCCATTCCACCAGTTTTTACATTCTGATTAAAGCGATAGTTTAGCCCAAAATCTAATTTACACAACCCACACCACACTACCCCCCAGTGCAGCACATTAGACAAGACATGTTTGACAACTGAAGCTTATGAATATACAGCATTATATAAACGCAGCATTTTCAAAAATCCATCTAAATTAGAAAATTAAAAAATCTCAAGAACACTCACATGACAGTTCTAGATCTGTAGAGGTTCACAGTACTTTATAAGAGTAGATGTCAAAGAACTTTAGGCCTCATTCTCCAAGATCTTCTTAAGTGTGGTCCTAAGAAAAAGTCCACGTCAGATTCATGACATGTTCTCAAAGTGCAGAACTGTTTTCACCTTTGTGCTCTTGAGTGTGTGTGAGATTCTGTTCTTTCCCAAGAACAAATCCCACATATGAAAACATTGGTGAATGTCAGAATCTTTGTCAAAACTGCATAAGTGGGTTATAAGAAGAAATTTCTTCTTAAAACGGTTTCAGAATGAGGACCAATGTGAGGATATTATCTAAAATTCTAAAAGCCTGCTGCTTGCTGCTGTGGGTTTGCTTACATTGCCACAGAGATGCTGTCATCTCTGAAACGTCTACCCGGTCCTGATGAGGCAGGCAGAGTTTGTAGCCTCTCACTTCATTTGAACGATGGAGTTCAGGGACTTTGGTTACTGATCATCACGTCACAGATCTGTAGAATCATTGCAGTCGAGTGGATACGCCATTCAAAGATCTGAGTGCTGTACATGTTGTCTCGGGTTTAATGAAAAAGTGAAGCTAAATTAAATCAAAAACGTGATCTCCAAAATCGACCCTAACTGATGAACACGTGTAAACAACCGGCAATATTTCAGACAGAGTTCTGCTCAGTGAATGAAAACAGAAACAATCAGGTGCAAAAAAAACATTGTGATGTCAGTGATCTAAACAAACTGCATTTTATGTGTAAATATTCAGTTACATTTGGGCGGGGCTTCAGGCAGGCAGTTAGCACCATGCTAATTCGTGGGGTATAAGCTTCTATTACTTGTTAGCTACGCCCTGAGATGGACTGGTGACCTGTCCAGGGTGTATCCTGCCTTCCACCCAGTGACCGCTGGGATAGGCTCCAGCCCCCCGATGACTCAGAAGGATAAGTGATTTAGAAAATGTGTGTGTGTGTGTGTGTGTGTGTGTGTGTGCACTTGTTAGCTACATTAGCTTTTTAGCTTCAGTGCTAAAACTAAAGCAAACTTCTGATACCAAACATCCTGGCTGATGTACTACATTCTTGATAAATTGTGTGTTTGGTTGAGAGGGGGTTTGATTTACTGCCTGAACTATCGCTTTAACTGAATATCAGTAGAACTTGTAAAGGCATTTTTCACGACCATCATAGTTGACTGAGGTCAGTTTTCTGTCCAGTGAGTAAAACTTGCTGTGTGTATCTGTAAACCCAACCCCCTTACTTTCCCCATTACCCCGATACCTCCCACCAATACCTCCCCCCGAATACCTCCCCCACTCTCCAGCCACTGATGCGGATGAGGAACCGTGCAAGCAGCTGTCTGTCCAGCCTCAGCCTGCAAAACCTCTGCGAGAGCCACACCAACCTGGGTGAGTGTTCTAGCTCTGCTAATGGCAACAAGACATCACACATAAACAAAACTGGAAAACTGTGGTTGTGAAATCTGATTGGCTGAGCTGTGTTGTAAAGTTTTTGGGACTACAGGATGATGATGATGAAGATGATGATGATGATGATGATGATGATGATGTATAAACCTGCACACAGTTAGTATAAATAAACTGGATCAGCAGACAGTTCTGATCACATTATAGAGCACAAAAACATCTTTAATAGCATCTTGACCCACTATTTTCAGTTTGTCATCAATTTTTTACAGAATGTATAATTTAGATGTCAAACATTCCTAGTCTTTGAAAATTTATATTTTAATACATTGAAATTAATAAACAACTATTAATTAAAAAAACTTGGATAATGTTAAATAAATATATTATAATCAAACTGAGGCCTCTTTCAGTCTTTGTCTCAAAGATTCCATTTTAATAAACATTGATACAGGATGATAAAATGAAAACGACTGAAATGTCACTTGAAAGTTATATAAGTTAAATAGTTACTGTGATTACGTTACTTGCATGACAATGTTGTGTATATTCATTTTATGATATTATTATTAGTATTAGACTATTAGTATCAGTATGTCACTGATAACAGCAATACCAATTTAAAGAAGACAACAACATTCAAATTAACCACCAAGTTAGTGCTGATGTCAGATAATCAGCGGCTAAATAATATTTTTTCTTCAGTAAGCTAAAGGAGGCCTTTAGTCTCATGTCTGGGGGGATATCTTTCCCCAGATGTCTAAAATGAAGTACTTTTCTTGAACTTAAGGGCACAAAAGGAAGCGACATAATGATTTTCACATGAGAAATGTAGTTAACAGTACACTGTGGTTGCCAAGCAACAAAAATAATCAGTTTCATGAAAATCACAATGTCTGAATGATTATAGGATGATGCCAGTTTTGAGATGCTGTTAGAGTGGGCAGTGAAAGTAAGTGATCCAGTAACTTAACCAAGTGGGGTAACTCTGCCCCCTGGGTTAGACCCCTCCCCACCTTATTATCTCTCCTGGTCCGAATCTAATTTCAACACGTTTACTGAGTGTCTGTGGTCTGACTAATTCTGAAATCTGATCTAGATCACTGCATTCCTGAGATTTATTCCCCAAAGCAGTGACAGAACTGTTAGTCAGTGGATAAAATGGGTTTGTTTTTGTATGTTAACTGTCTAATCACTGCCTCTCATTGCTTCTTACTTTAAAACCTGATTTTGGTCTCTTTATCTTCCAAAGCAGATTTAAATTATATATCCTGAAAAAAGGCAGAACATGAACCCTTGAAGAACCATCTTTTGTAAGAGTGTACTTGTTCTTGTACAACTTAATATAAAAGCATAGAGCATTATTATCCAATGACTAATAATAAGGTCAGATTTTTTGGGGAATAAATCTCAGGAATGCAGTGATCTAGATCAGATTTCAGAGTTAATCAGAACACAGACACTCAGTAAATGTGTTGAGATTAGATTTAGACCCTCTTTTGTCCAGAAGAGATAATAAGAGGGGGAGGGGCCTAAACTGGGGGGCCAAGTTACCCCACTTAGGTAAGTTACTGGGTCGCTTACTTTTAATCCCCACTCTTACAGCATCTCAAAACTGGAAATTTAAAAACAGCATCATCCTATAATCAGTCAGACATAGTGATGTCCATGAAATTGATTAATTTTGTTGCTTGGCAAATTGGCAAACATACTGTTTACTACATTTCTCAGTGTAAAAATGATTATGTTGCTCCACTTTGTGCCCTCACATCACTGTCTCTCATTGCCTCTCATTGTTACTTTAAAACCTGATTTAGGTCTCGTTGCGTTCTAAGGCAGGTTTGAATCATAAACCCTGAAAAAAGCTTCTTTATCTGCTTGTTGAGGATCCTGCGTGTTCCAGTCTCAGTAATTAGAGCGAGAGATAATTGTGACTTACGCTGTGATGTTACATTCACAGAGGAAATAGCTGACGTGATTGCACGTACGTGTGGCTGTCAAATTGTTTCCTCTAAATTTTGGGAGATAATATCATCGTGACTGGGTGTTCCAGACCCCTCAGTCGAACGCTGTCTGCTCTGCTTCATACAAGCACCAGATTCACTTTAATAAAACACAGCGGAGCCACAGAACCGCACTGATGAGTCTGAATTAGACGGCGAGAACCGAGCACTGTTTACGGTCGTGAAGATGGTCTTCAGGCGGTGGATTGTCTGTGGTGGGGGGCTTGGTAAGCAGAGATTTTTCTGTGAGTCAGTCTGGTCTGTCAGGTCTTAAATCAGTCTGTTGTTCCGGAGATCATAATTCAGCAAGGTGATAAATAATCCAGTTTACAGTTCTGTTTAGTTCCTCTCCTGAAACTATAGTTCACAGTGTTTAATAATGAAGCTCAAAGCTGTTGTGATATTTCTTTAATAACATACTTAATAAACAGATACTTTTCACTGTAGCACTATTTGAAGTGAATAATCTTCCCCATGTGCTGGACGCTGTAAGCAGCTGTTGAGAGTTGAGAGAAACTATGTAGTTGGTGCTCCAGCTACAGACCACATCCTGTCTTATGGTGAAACCGAGCTTTCTTGGTTTTTAGCAGATGCTCGTCTGATTGCAACACACACACTTCTGTAAGAGCTCTTAAACAATATTACACAAAAAATACAATTGCTAGTAAAAATGTACACATAATAATAAAACTAAATTGTATATTTAACATCCAGATGTGTAAGATCATGTGAATGTAGCTCTGAAGGACTGAAATGACTGCATTTCCTGTGATGGTTTAAACGAATCTGCCGTTTAGTGCTGACAAGCTGATCGTCCCTGCATCACCTCAGAACTACACAAACAGGAAGACAGTCTGCAATCTCACACACTCAGCATGACAGACTGTTATCTATAAAACTGACACAATTCACACTACAGGATGCTGATAGCCACGCTAACGTACTTTAGCCCATATATACAGATAACAGTGTCAGGAACCACACACCCATATGAAAAAAGAAATATTCCAAATGTATTTATCAAATATATTTCTGCAATGTATGAAAATGGCCAAAAATGTTTATTTATTTGTTTGTATTTATTTGTAGTTGTCATGAAGATTACAGATGTAACTAAACGATACTGACTTCTGTGATCTGCATTGTACTTTACATTAACCATGTACGTACGCAGTAAGCTCCTCTCACACAATGTATTTCAAATAAACAAGGTATCAAATCATAACTGCATTTTCACAGAATATCAATACCTACAACACTCGCTTTTGTCATGTTAAAGGTTCCTTTACTAATATTTCAAATTAAGATACTGGAATACAAATTCATTTCAAAAGGTATCAAACAGTGAAGTGCATTAGGCAGGATTTGGGCTGTTTTTTATACATTTTCAAATGAATTTGATGAATACATTTTTGTCTATGTGTAATATTTTCTCATACATTTTAAACATAAATGTATTTTAAAATACATTTGGTTAATATGGCAATACATTGTGAAATACATTTTAGTGTTTGGAATGTATTACAAATAAACAAAAATATATTACAATTTTTTTCCATAGGGGTAATCAAGTCTGTTCCCGGCTAACGGGGAATGTTCTCACAACTTTGGCTAGCAATACCTAATAATGTTATAAACAAAACCTTTTAATCTAATGTTCATAGAATGCTTTAAGCATGTTTATCATTTCAAATATTGTTCCTAACAGGTTACATTTTAAATAAGACATCATGTTTTAACTGCAACGTTCAGAGGATGTTTTGAGGGCCGCAGATTATGTTACATGAAGATGTTTTTAGAGAACATCATTCTAACTTTAAGAAGGACTTTCTGGGAACAAAGAACTTCCCACTGAAAACTTAGAACATGTGCATAATAATGAAAACTTCCACACACTTTGAGGCATGAAGCTGAAGTTGGCTCCCTATTTGCAGCTCCACATTTACATTTCCTGTTCCACCTTAAATGGTGCACCACTTACATTCTGCACCATTTAAGCAGGAACGGAAAATATAAAAAGGAAGCCAGCTTCACTAACACACCTGAGGCGGGTGTGTGATGATTTAGGCATGCAGTTAGCATTATGCCAATTGGTGGGGCATAAGCTTCCATAACTTGTTAGCTACATTAGCCTTTAGCACTACAACTACAGACTCAACAGACTCAACACTGCACATATCTTGGCTGACTGACAACATTCAGACCCCTCCTTCCTTCTGTGGTTGTAGTGCTAAAGGCAAATGTAGCTAATAAGTAATAAGTAAATGGTTAAGCTGGGTATTTTAGCTCTGTAAATGCTAATACTGAGCTGCTCTGTGTTCTTCAGAATGCACCCCAGACCATGTGGCACCTGTTCCTAACTCAAAAGCCCACAGTGGAGGAGTCAGGGTCAGTATCAGACAATGAATCACAAAGTGCAGCCCTGTCAGCATGAGGTCAGCTTCATATTTCAGCACTTTCCTCTAACAGTCTGTCCACTTATGTCTCATGTTGCTAGGCAAAGATCAAGCGTCGTCTGAACGGTGGAGCTCAGAAAAAACAGCTAAGCCAAACTGGAAGGTAAAGTATAATTTCATCAGCGCCTGACGCATCGTTCAGACCGAACGGCATTTAATTGTAATCATACAGCCCTTTTGGGGCAACTGCTGCTCCTGGAGATATATGTTTCTGCAGAGTTTTTCCAATCACAGTCTTCTACACCCTCTACAGATAAGTAACATCTTCAGAAATCTTTGGCTATGTTCCAACCGCCAGCCTAAATCTGACTTTTAGCATATCCAGGTTGATTTTTGATATATGAAGTCCAATTTCTGCAAACCAGATCCAAACCAATTTGGAGGTGGTTTGAAATGCGAATCAGATTTTTACAGATGTGTCTCAGTCTGGACACTCTAGATGCTCAAAAGTGACCACTGCCATATGTCTCACTGTTTTCACAGGTCTGGCTCTCGGGAATCCCTGTCCATTCCTGTGAGCATTGCAGAGAGTCTAGATTTAAGTGCAGACCGCACAACTGTCATCAGGCCAGTGCATAGCTCCATTCTTGGGGAGAAATACTGCTTTGAGGTGATAAACTCTGAGAACAACCACTGCTTTGGGTGCAGCTCAGCTGCAGAAAGAGACAGGTGGATCGAGAACTTGAGGCGAACTGCGCAACCAAATAAGGTACCAAACAAGCTGAGAATTCTTGAGATATGCGGTCCAACGTTCTCTGAATGCCTTCTTTAATATGAGGTCAATAAATTGTTCCCTCCTAGGACAACTGTGAACGTACAGAGAACTCCCTGAGCCTGTGGGTTTACGAAGCCAAAGACATTCCACCAAAGAGGCGCTACTACTGTGAGATTCATCTGGATGGTACCCTGTTTGCTCGCACTAGCAGCCGTGCTGTGGGCAAGTCATCCCAAGCGAGCGATGGCACCACAAGTGGGGGTGCTGGAGGGAGTGGAAATCAAGGTGGGTGCCAACTCTTCTGGGGAGAGCTATTTGAGCTGGACAACTTACCCCCGGTATCGCAGGTCACTCTGCACCTTTTCCGCGATGATGACCCCAAGAAGAAGCGGCACTCAAAGGACGATTCGGTCATGCATCCTCTTGGCAGCGTGGCGCTGTCTTTGTCAGAGATAAAAGGACGGGCTTTCCAAGAGAAATGGTACCCCCTTGTTCCCTACAAGCCTTCTGGTACCGGTGGAGTGAAAGACCAACTAGGATCGCAAGCTTCGCTTCGGGTAAAAGCCCGCTTCCAGAACCTTCTAGTGCTGCCGATTGAAAAGTACAAGGAATTTGCAGAGTATGTAACTGTGGGGTATGTGGGGATGTGCAGCAGCTTGGAACCCCTTCTGAACGTCAAGGACAAGGAAGAGTTAGCAGGAGCTCTAGTACATGTGCTTCAGAGTATAGGGAAAGCAAAGGCAAGTATAACTGGCAACTATATGGCAACACAATCAAGAGTTGACGAGCATCTTTTGCATCTTTCAGTATTTCAATATCAAAATTTCTTGCACCCGCAGGAGTTCTTGATTCACCTGGGCAGTGCTGAAGTCCAGCGTTTGGGGGAGAATGAGGCTCTAATATTCAGAGAGAACACTCTGGCCACAAAAGCAATTGATGAATACATGAAGCTGGTTGGGCAGAAGTATCTGATTGATACTCTCGGTGAGGAATGTTCTAGATCAGCAACCTTCTAATAATCTGGGGCCGGATTCACGAAAGCTTTCGAAAGAATAAACTTGCGGAGGTTCTTAAGACTTAACTTCATTAGAACGTTCATTAGAATGGGTCTTATTCTCCAATCGTTCTTAAGAAGAAATTTCTTCTTTTGAAATGAATAAAGTTTTTTTATTTTGGGATCCGTTGTTAAGCAAGAACAGAATCTACACACACTCAAGAGCACAAAGGTGAGAACAGTTCTGCGCTTTAAGAACACGTCATGAATCTGACATAGACTTTTTCTTATGACTTTTCTCAAGAACACGTTTAAGAACAAACTAAGAAAGATGACATTGGAGAATAAGGCCCAATGTTCTTAAATGCAAGTCTTTAAAAAAAAATCTTAATTGTTTTCTTAAAATTTTCATTGTTTTCTTATGCTGACTGAATTTTTACAGATATAAATGTTGCAAGATATATTTCGAATTTGTATTGATTGGTGTTTCCGATTTTCAATTTAATCACTCAGCGGAACAAAATAGAGGAAAAATTATTCAATTTAATTGCTCAGAGGAACAAAACAGAGGAAAAAATCTAACCCAGAGTTAAATTGTAGCAAACAAGAACGGGAGGTGATGGTGGAAGAACCAGCCAACAGAAAAAAATCTTTTTTAGAAAATATGATATTTGTGGGGCAAAAAGCGAGAGACGAGGAGCAGCAGAAGCAGCTCTGAGTTTGATCAGTTTAGATGATCAACTCGTCGATTAATGAACATTTAAGAACAGAATGTTTTCAAGAATACCACCTGTTCTTAGAACTATTCCTAAGAAAAGAGTTGAGAAAAGAAAATGAGAGAATTTTTAAGAGGTTTTTTCAAGAATAACAGCTTTTCATAACATTTTTCTTAAGAATAAAGTTTAGAAAAAACACATATTTAAGAAGATTTTTCTCTCTAAGACACTTATAGGAATCTGGCTCCTGGTTTTTCCAAATCTTGTTCTTCATTTCTCCACAGTCTCATTGTCTCATCTGCTTTGTTTTTGTACTGTTTAAAAGGGGACATCATTGCTCAACTCTACGCTTCATCCGAAAGCTGTGAAGTAGATCCGCAGAAATGCTCTTCATCCGATTTGCCTGTCAACCAGCAGCACTTAAAGAAGACGTGCAGTGAAGTGGTGCAGAAGATCACTGAGATGCACAGGTTGGAGAGAGAACATTGTGTTGAAAAGCTTAGACCAGCTTAGGGTCACTTAAAAAAATTAAGGCAGATCTTTGCAGATTATTATGTAGGTTAAGAAAGAGTAGTCTTTGTGTGAAGTACTTAATTTTATGTATGGAAAAAATACATTTTACAAATAAAGGCAACTTAATTTTGCAAGCAAAGTTAACTTTTGTAATTTAACTTAAATAATTTAACTTATTTTTTATGTATTGTTAAAAAATGAAATGTTGGATTTACCTAAAAAATATATGTCAAGCGGTTCCACACAGCTGGATTAAGTAGCTGTAAAGATATTCAGTTGAGTAACATGTACTCAGTGAATTCATGTAAATCACAGTGTTTACAATTACATTGCATAAATTAAATTAAATTAAATTACAATCCCTGAACTGTTATGTTATGCTGTTCGAAAAATAGATGCTCAAATCCAGATTCAGCGAAGCCCATTGTTTATCTGCTTCACCCACAATCAGCTGCTCTCTTTGGTGCTCTTAAGTAACTAGAGCTGCAGCACTGCTCTGCCTCAGGGTGGCGCTGTAGCAGACTGGTTCACCCAGTCGGTCCTTCATAGCCTAGAAAATATGTGCTGCAGCAGATCTGTAAATCTGAAAACTTCCAAACTAGAACAGAGCATTTACAGAAGAAGAACTGATAAAACAAACATTTACTGCCAGTGAGTTAGCAGCCAGAAAACATGGGACCTCCGGGGTTTTTCACACACTGGTTGTAATCTTTTTCCACACTGTGTCTCTCTCTCTGGTGTTCGCAGGTCGTTTCCTGTGGAACTGAATGAAATCTTCTCCAGCTGGGTGTCGGACTGTGAGGAACTTAGACGAGAAGAAATTGGGCACCGCCTCATCACTGCGTCTCTGTTTCTGCGGTTCCTCTGCCCAGCCGTCCTCAGCCCGTCACTGTTCGGACTCACCCAGCCATACCCAGAACCCAACACCCTGCGCACACTCACTCTCACCGCAAAGGTCGTACAGAACCTCGCCAACTTCACCCCGTGAGTAAACCGTGCAGCTCCTCTGTATGCTAACGTAATGTAGACGCTTGGTGCGTTAGCTGAGTTCCTGAGTATCTGCAATGTAACTTTACAGATTAGTTTGATGAAGGTAGCTGATGATGAGCAGAGCTTTCAAATTCCACCTGCCTCTCATGTAGATTTGGGGAGAAGGAGGAGTACATGTTCTTCATGAACGACTTCCTGGAGCAGCACTGGGAGCTCATGAGGGGGTTCCTGAAGAGGGTATCAAACCCTGACAGCGAGCTGGACATGGCACGCTTTGACGGCTATGTTGATCTGCCTCTACGCCTCGCCGTTCTTCATGGCCTGCTGGTGGATATCATCTCCCCCATGGAGCAGGTGAGACATTTAACAGGTTCATTATTGTTGTTCTGGGTTCTAAACGATCAGCTGAAAAGAAATAAAATGGGTAACACTTTCTTTTACAGTCTCTTACATTACCCAGGTCAGTGTGAAGTACTAACCCCAAAAGTACTAAGTAATCATTTTGGGTAACATGATTGTAATTTCTAAGGCAGTTTAACTAAATTACACTGAAATGCCCAACAGGTTCTAGATATTTACTGGTACAAACTCCACTCCTCACTCCTACTGTGTAATTAGGTTGGGTAAAAAGTATGAGGTATGTAAACAGCAGGTTTGCCTGTTTATTAGCTAAACTAATCTATTAGATAAACTAATGTGAATCTGTGCCACAGTGATTTTTTATTGTGGTTCTACTGAGTTCTAACTGTTTACTTTACAAAATAATCTTTGTATTTGCACTGTTGTTTTACTCCATACCGACTCGCTACTCTGCGAAGCTTCTAATTTACGTTCCTGTCTAAACATTGACATTACAGAGAAATTCACCTCATTCCTCCAAATCATTATGAGATATTTTACTCTGTCCTTTATCAGCTTGATCTCCAGAATAGTCTTGGAACTTAACACTATTTTACCTAAATTGATTACACAGTAGCCTACACCTAGTTCATATCTAGAACTTGTTTGGTGTTTCAGTAATATAGTTCAACTATGTAGTACTTTGGAGTTTGCACCTCCCCCTACCTGGCTCTGTTCTATATCTAGAACTTAAAGTGCTCTAAAAGAAAGCGTTACCATAAAACGTAATAAGCAATTATGTTTAACCACTTAAAATCCCAGGTTTATTACACACTGAAGCTTATTATTCAGTAACTACATGCACTTCAATGCAAACTGACCGAGCTGTTCTTAGATTATAGACGTGTGTATTAAAGCTTTGGGCCTGCTGGCGGGCTTACGGCCATTTAAGGGGTTTAGTTGATAATTAAGTAAAATGTGGTGGGTCCAGGGTGTTTGAGTGCATTTCATTTTTACTTAATTATCAATTAAACCCCTTAAATGGCCATAAGCCTGCCAGCAGGCCCAAAGCTTTATTACACACTTCTATAATCTGAGAACAGCTCGATCAGTTGCTAACTGCATGCTTGTAAAAATGGACAAAAGTATGCGAAATTGCAAAACTGTAGCAGCCTCCTTGAAGCCTGAATTTTGTCCATTTTTATAAATAACAGTACATCAGGAAACAAAACCACATTACTACACGGCCTCATTTGATTTTCAGCAGAACTTTAACTCTCTGGGGTCTGAGGTCATTTTCTTGATTTGTGCATATCTTTTTAAATTCTCCTTTAAGGGCTCTTCATATAAGATGATACTCAGATGTTTCATATCAAAATGTTTTGTTATCTTCATCACTACTTTCCAAAACCACTGCAGCAACTTCAGCAGCTATAAACTCTCTGCATGCGATTTCACGTGTCTCTGATGTGGACTGAATAAGGAATGAAGGGTTTCCAGCGTGATGGGTCAGTCCTTAGTGATTTCCTGAGTGTACATTGGTCAGTTTCACACAGAATGTAGACGGGCACCTGGGGCACCTGATTCCACCAGTTCCACACGGTGAGAGGCAGATGACGTGTATCTCAGCCCCTCTTTATAGCCTCATAACTCCAGATGCAAGTCACGTATGATCTCGTGATAAGATAGAATTGAAAGGGCGACTCTACAAATTCAGGAAATGTTTGAACTGGATTTCTGTGCTGCATCAGCACAAAGATATTAATAGAAACACAGAGAAACATCGGATTTGATGCACTGGCAACCCCAGACAGTTAAAGATTAAATTGCTGAAACACTGAAGTGTTAAACATTAAATATGTTTCTGTTTCTTTCAGGATACAATTGACAGCCTGCAGCCCCTCCCATCGATCTTGAACCAGATTACGGATCATCTCGGCCCAGATGCTCCACGGATCACCTGCAGCAGGTCAGCAAACAGCTACACAAACACTGACATGCTAATGTTTGTTTGTAATCAGCAGTCAGTCAATCCCTGATACAAACAGGCGACTGTGTTTAGCATGATTTTGTTCTATTTGCAATTTTCTCACCACAATTAAAATGGATTTGTACCAAAGTTTCAGTCCTGGGCAGCCGAAGCCCACATACGTCCCCCCACGAGACCTGGCCAAGTACAGCCCGCTGAACAAATCCCTGCAGCACCTTCCGACTGACTCCAAACCGAGCCACAGCAGAGACCGGCAGAGGAAGCAGGTGACGAGGACACAGAGTGTTCCAACACGGAAGCATTTTCAACCTCTGAAGAGACAGACCAGCAGCGAACAACTGCAAAAGAACAAACCAGAGTCTGAAGAGGACGCTGGTCCACCCATGGACATCTCATTACCAGACGTGAGTCACTCGAGTCGTCCAGCGTCGCTGTTCTGTGTTTTTGATCTGTGCAGCAGGAGGTAACAGTGACTGTCTCTGCTTACAGAATGCTCGTGTTAAAGGTCCACCTGCTCCGGTTCCATGGGTTATTGAACCACATCAGACAAAAACGGAACAGGAGGAGATGAGCCTGCTGGACAGGGTACGTTCAATCACCTGAAGCTGTATTACACAAACACTCAACTCTGATTTAGGACAGTAGCTATTACAGAATAACAGTTCCTAACTTCATAAATTTATTATTAACTCCAGATAAGAAAACAGTATTACACAAACATCCTTACTAGACTAAATCTCCTAAATACTGTCCTAACTTTAGGATAAACCCCTACAGTGTCCTAACGTCTGTTTAAGCATCCACTCCTATCATTTTTAAGCAGCTAGTAGTTAACTACTAGCATAATGACGCTACTGTAAAACGCTGTTTCACTGTGAGAGGTTTTTCTTTTCTTTTTTTGTTTTAAAAATCTCAGACGCTGCAGACTCGACCTCCACCGTCCCTCTTATTACCTTTGTGTGTTAATGTTGATGATAAAATATTACAGTGATGGTGGTAAATAATGAGGAGAGAGAGCAGAACGTGTGTCTGTTGAGGAATAATGTTAGTGCACTCAGCTAAAGCATTTGGGAAATGGAGACTGAAACTGGGAAGCAGCGATGCTCTGATAAACAGCAGGGGGCGCTCTCACAGTATTCACAACTTACAGTTTATCACACTTAAGTTTTGTTTGCCCTTTTTACATCATTAACAGCAGCTGTAACTTATATTTTTAACATTATTTTGATGACGTGTTCACATTTCAGCTGTGTGTGTATGGTCGGTTGCTAGGAAACAGACATGACAGTCTCATGTAGTATTGACGTTGATTGAGTAGATTAAGATTTCCTAGCTGAACATAAGATGCTGTAATATAAGATAAAGCTCCTAAATTAAGATCAGATTTGCTTCTGCAATATGAATTTGTGAAAAATCTTTACTTCATAGATCTTAACTGAGGACTAAAAGGTGGGGATCTGACTATTCCTCCTAGTTCTCTAAATGACAGTATCTAAGGAAGCTCTGTGATGAAACACAGTTCTAACAGAGATGTTGTGGTTCCTCAGCATGTGCAGGAGCTCTCTGAGCTGAGGCAGGGGGTGGAGCAGGTGGCAGAGCGTGAGCTGGAACTGGCGAAGCGTCTGGAGGACTTCATCAGCCAGAGCCACGACCAGAACACACAGCTTCAGGCCGAAGTGCAGGAGCTCCGGAATCTTCTAGCAATGCGTGAAGAGCAGCTTGCCAGCGCCACTTTCAGGTAAAGAATATCAGGATGGGCAGACATGAGCACAAGCGCAGGTTTGGAACCACTGAGCTGCTAATTATTTAATGCAGGTGAAATGACGAGTAGAGAGGCGGCAGCTCTGAGCCTGTAAAGAAGGAATCTGTCCTGTGGCAGCATCCCACTTACAGGATCCTTTAAGCTAAGGAACATAACTATGCTGTTACCCGGGATATAACTCCAGGGGGCAGAGGGGGCTCAGGAATATGCAAAATTCTGATTTCTCAAAAGATAGAACATCAGATTTCAATGAAAACATTACAAAACATAATCAGTCTTTCAGTTTTATAATTCAAGAAAGACCCAAAGCTGCTGAGATCTTTCATCTTCGTGCCTTTTCCAAAGCTTAAACAAATAAAGAGCGACTGCTAAAGCTCTTCTGAGATGAGCAATAATTTACGTTTACACACCATTGATCACGTACCGTCACAGAACACTGGGCCTCATTCACCAACTGTTCTTAAGAAGAAATTTCTTCTTTAAGACCACTTATGCAGTTTTGACGAAGGTTCTGACATTTACCAATGGTTTCTTATATGGGATTTGTGGTAAGAACGGAATCTACACGTATTTAAGAGCACAAAGGTGAGAACAGTTCTTCATGAATCATGAATCTGATGTAGACTTTTCTTAGAACCTTTCTCAAGAACACATTAAAGAACAAACTTGAAGATGTTGGTGGTTGAGGCCTGATGCTTTTCACTGTAAACACAGCGTTACCTTGCTTGGCTATTTACTGGTGATGTGAACTCAGCGGGGCTTTCACAGTTCCTCACTTTTTCTACTGCTGACTTAGTTAGCCAGTACAGCAGGCTGTGGTGAAGATTACAGGTTCAATGCTTCTGAAAAAACAACATGAAAATCACAAACTGCACACACTCACCTAAAGGTAGGACTCTTACAAATTAGACCTAAGCATGGTGTGCTGTAAGCTTTTATAGTTATTAGACAATTAGATGCAAGAACAGCAAACGATCAGCAAATCTATTTCTTATTTCTAGCCTGTTCTGTATTTTGCTGCATGATTGTGATGTAAATAAGTGAGTGATGGAGGAACTGAAGCTGTGCTGGTCTCTCTGCAGGCTGGGGGTGATAGAAGAGGAGCGAGAGGAAGACGAGAGGAAGCTCAGTATAGCTCTGGCTGCTGCAGAGCGGATGAATGTTTTGGTAAGTGCATCTATCAGCACTTTAATTCCAATAGAGGCTGAAATTGCTTCTTATTGGCATCAGAATGTAACAACTGCAGCATTTGCACAGACTCTAATAAGCAGCTGGTGAACTATGAGCCGTTCAGGAAGTGATGTTCACGTGTTGTCATGTTTCAGGAGGAGCAGTTTGCTGGCCTGCTGAACGACATGCAGAAGCTGAACGTGGCCCATAACGACGGCTTGAGAGCATCTTACATCACCACCTAATGCAAGACAGGAGAAACACTGTGTCTGGTTTTGTATGATGTAATATAGCGGCTTTGTACTCATAAATCTTTATGTTTAATGCAAATACTTCTATAAGCAGCCAAAGTCTACTGCAGTGTTAAAAGAGATGAATACGCAGCTCATTACTGCTTACTATTTTGTCTGAAATACCAGTGCGGTTAAAACACCATTTGTATGAATTCTCTGTATGAAAAGTGCAGTTACAAATAAACGATGAATAAATGAAGGTCTGAACTAGACTGAGTTCATTTAAATTAAACATTCTGTGCTGATGGAGAACCATTAATTCTACATTTTACTACTGCAAAGGGTGTTATAGGGCATAGTAAACTGTAGCTGCACACTTAAAAAATTATTTGTCAATGGTTCTATATAAAATCATGAACACTCAGATGATTGATTAAAGGGGTTCTTTACATGGTGAAATGGAGAATGTGCTGTATCTGGTTCTATCTAGCACCAAAAAGGGTTCTGCTATTGTTGCAAGCTTGACACCATAACAATAGAAGACCCCTGTTTGGTGCTACATAGAATCCTTTTCAAAAAGGTTCTATATAGAGCCATATACAGCACATTCTGTATCATCAGTCTGAAGAACACTTTCACCATGTAAAGAACCCTTTAATCATGCCAAGGGTTCTTTGAGTGTTCCTCTTTCTATATAGAACTATTTGCTTTACTAAACAGCCCTTGAGGACTTTTTATGAGTGTAGCACCAAAAAAGGTTCTTCTATCGTAATGATGTCAAGCTTTTAACAGTAGCAGAACCCTTTTTGGTGCTATATAGAACTATATACAACACATTTTCCATCAATCTGAAGGACCATTTCACCATGCACCAGTGTTCTTTGAGTGTTCATAGTTCTATATAGAACCATTTTCTTTATTAAAGAACCCCTGAAAAACCATCTTCTAAGTGTGTGGAAAGTGTATTTAAAAACTAGTTCACATGTTTCGTCATGACTCTCTGTTTGTGTGTATAAAGTCAGTTTTGTAGAAGTTAAAGTCACATTTAGCTGAGAAAGAGAATCAAGTGACAGCACTGAGACAGAGTTACTGCGCTGTAATGTATACAGAGACTGTGGAAAATAACATACACACCACATGAAATGACCATTTGATCAGACACCCACCTTATACAGTCATATGAAGAAGTTTGTGCACTCCAGTCAAATTCCATGTATTTGTTTACTTTCTGAGTGTGAATAAGTGGAACATCCTCTACAGAGACACACATTTTAATACACATTTACTGTTTATTCACTGAATTGATTTTCACTAATTTTTTATCATGTTTATAATAATAAAAATATATAATTATATAATTTTAAGTTTGTTGTCCTCCACAGTTTCAGTTGCGTATTGCTCTGGAGGGCTGACCGGCTGGACGCTCCTGCGAAAATAAAATGTTCCCCCTGAGATGGAAGGGTTTTTTTATATATATATATATATATATATATATATATATATATATATATATATATATATATATAAATATAAATATATATATATATATATATATATATATATACCAAAAAACACACATTTTATCTCAATGGGAACATTTCATCTTTACCAGACTGCCCAGCAGGCCAGCCTATCATCACTGAGTCACTGACTGACTGACGTCAGTGTGAGACAAGCAGCAGGTGGTGCTATACACCATTAAATGCATTGGATGTGTTGATCACTATTTTTTTGAAAATCACCAACATTTATACACCAGTGTAATATTAGCTCAGAAGCTTTAATGCTAGCACTAATAGCGTATCTGTAAGAGGTTTTTGATTAAGAAAAGAAAAGAAAAGAAAAGAAAAGAAAAGAGCAGATTATCATCAGTATTTCACTGTTCATGGTTCTTCCACCCTGACAGAACGCCAAAGGCCTCAGTGATGCAGAACAGAGCTACGATGATGCATCTCTGACACAAAACTGAGTCACAAAGTGGGAAAATGTTTGTTTCAAATTTCAGAAACAGGAGAAAACTGGTTTAAACAGGACATAATCATGCAGAAGCTCATATGATTAAGAGGAGATCTCATTTTCTTTCTTTGTTAATTAGATCATTTGAAGGTCGACTGCGGTTTTATTGAATATTACATGACAGATTATCGCTAATTTTAGGAGTAAAAAATCTGGAGCAATGCTGCTGAATGGAATCGCCACCATAAACGCCAGCGAAGCATCAATAAACCCTCACTCAGCGCCTAAACTCCAGTCTTACTGCAGAACTGACCATTCTCCTCATGGTAGCTAAACCAAACAAACAGAGCTCTCTCTGACTGATTTCAACAGCTTCTGCAGGTAAAATAAGCACAACAATTATAAAACCCTTTCTATTGTTATGATGTCAAGCTTGTAACAATGGAAGAACCCTTTTTGGGTGCCGTTCCCCACTCACTCGTGGCTCTCTCCCCGCTGTCCTCGCTGGAGTTCGTCACCGCTCGGTGTTCGGACCCCATCTTCCTGCAGGTTCTCACGACCACATGCCACAACGTATTTTACAATATATTTGGTTAATATGGCAATATATTCTGAAATACATTTTAGTGTTTACATTGTATTTCAACATGAACTGGAGTGTATTTGAAATGTAGTTCAAATATATGAAAATGCAAAGGGCCGGTGTGGCTGCAGGTTTTCATTGCAAAGGAATAATGATAATAAAATGTTTTGTTCAGACAGAGATGGACTTTTGGGGTTGTGTGTGTTGTAGCCTTGGCCCTCCCCCACCTGCTAAACAGACTGTTTACATTGATATTTAATGTAGTTATGTTGTTGTTCTTCAGTTACAGTGTGTGTATGTGTTAATTGTTCATTCATTCAATGTTCATTCTGTATATATCAAAGTTCATGAAATATTTCCTGTTTGGCTTGACATAATATATGAGAAATACTGACAGAAGATACAGGACATGTTTTAAAGGTGCAATGTTAGACATTGTACAAATGTTTTAATCAGCACAAGTGTGGGAGTGTATAGTAACACATCTGGAGCAGGCATCATGAATCATGAATGCTGAATAAATAATCTTAATATTCTCTAATCCTGTATGGAAAATGTGTGATTGAGAATAAATATATTCTACAGGAAGTGACGAGCCCAAGCATACTGCTGAGAAGATCAAGATGTCTTTATTAAACAAAGAAGCTCCTGGTGTTCTGAAAACAGTGGACTGAGGATATGAATAAAGAACACACAGCAGTGCTGCTGGAGTTTTTAAACACTGTGTCCACTCACTGTCCACTCTATTAGACGCTCCTACCTTGTCAGTGCACCTTGTAGACGTAAAGTCAGAGACGATAGCTCATCTGCTGCTGCACCGTTTGTGTTGGTCATCCTCTAGTCCTTCATCAGTGGTCACAGGACGCTGCTCACAGGACGCTGTTGGCTGGATATTTTTGGTTGGTGGACTATTCTCAGTCCAGCAGTGACACTGAGGTGTTTAAAAACTCCAGCAGCACTGCTGTGTCTGATCCACTCAGACCAGCACAACACACACTAACACACCACCACAATGTCAGTGTTACTGCAGTGCTGAGAATGATCCACCACCCAAATAGTACCTGCTCTGTGAGGGTCCATGGGGGTCCTGGCCACTAAAGAACAGGGTAAAAGGGGGCTAACAAAGTATGCAGAAAAACAGATGGACTACAGTCTGTAACTGTAGAACTACTAAGAAATTGAAATAAGACCTTCATATTCACAATATGAATACAGTTGTAATGAAAACTATGGAAATCAAATTTAAAGAGAATATCAGAGAAATGTGATTAGACAGAAAATGATCAGAAACCTGATCAGATTATTAAATGTGACTGTGCAGGATTATGATCACTGTTGTTTTTGCAAAAATTAAAATCCAGTCTGATTGACGATGACATCATCCTAGCATAGATACTAAACAGTTAGTTATAGGTAAACAGCTGAAACTACACTACAACCAACAGTCTAGTACTCAGGCTAGGAAGCCCTTCTGTTTCTCACAAAGCAGACAGCCAGCTTTAACTCTGATGAGCTGGCTGGGAGTTTGTCTTCTGATTAAATCAAGTGAGTCCACTGTTTCTGTCCACGGCTCCAAGATAATAATGATGATAATTACGACTGGGTCAGTATCAGTGATGATGCTGCTCCTCATCAGAGCACAAGTTGTTGATGTCAATGTCCTAAATCATGGTAATAATGTTGACTACAGCAGGGATGGTGAATTTGTCCAGACTTATTCTTCTTCCACAGTGATGATGACAGCAGTAATGACGATGATGATGATGATGACAAAGTAGATGTTAAACAATGATGCTTAGAGTCCATGGACCTCCACTTCTGGTTCTCTTCATGTCTCCTGATGTTGATCACCTGATGTCTCTAACAGTCCTGCTGCTCTTCTTCTCCATGCAGAAAATCATTATCACTAATTTGAGAAGACGGGCGTCCTCTGATCCATAAACTGAAGCAGCCCTCCAGTCCAAAAGGGTCTCAGTGAAATTTAAGTACTGCGGCTGCCTCATGTCCCCAGGAGGAGTGCTGAACTGGATTCCTGCACAGAGGACAGTGATAAAGAGAGAGAAGGAGAGAGAGAGAAAGACTTGGTTGATATGTTAGGTGGCACACATCTAAAAAACATTAATAAATGAAGAGATAGGAACTGGAGGAGGGAGTGAGAGACACAGAGAGATTGATACAAGGGGCAGGCAATATGACAATATTGTTATTGTGATAAATTTCATTGCAGTGTGCTTTTTTGAGTATATTCACGGCCTTGTCAGAACCTGTAGAACACAACATCTTCATGCATCATAAAAAAGCAACAACACTCACTCTTAAGGCCACTGCACACTGGATACATTGTGCCATGCCACGCAGTATCATGCAGCATCATACAGCAGATACAACATAAAGGGATGTGTGAGGAAAGTTAGGAGCTAGGGGCAGATACTGACTTTCATGTTGGAACCACACGGGGGCGCCAACCACCTCACGTATGCCTTTATTAATTGTGATGGTGCTCAGCCGGAAGGAGGAGACGAACGGCGGAAAAACAGGGCTTTGGTTGGAACGGCAAGCGGTGGACGACCACGGGCTCAAGGCTTGGGCTGGCCCCAACCCCTTTCCAGGTGACTCAGAGACTCAGCAGCAGGTGAGTTGGCCTTCGGTGGGGGATTTCCAACTAGATTTAGGTATACACTTTTACTTAGGCTCATGTTTCACCCTAAATCGCAACACGTAGGGACAGTGGGCCTTGGTTACAGTCAGGACTAGAATATACTAATTAGACCCTAGACAATTTGACATTTCTTTCAGCCTTAGTGGTTCCTGAGCTCGTAACAGATGCTATACTACAGAGAACGCATCGCAGTGAGAGATGGTAACTAGAAAGCTCAAGTTAATTGTTATACTCTTTCAAAATAATTTATCAAGTTAAGCATCAGTTTACTACTCTTCACAAACTCTTTGTTTCCAAGATGATAAACACAAGATGGAAAAAAGACTACACTAGTAACATTTACTGAGGTAACATATAAGCATGTGTTTATTTAGATAATTGACTACCTTTCTCTGTATAATTTTCAAGCCACATGTTGTCTTTCTTTTTCTATTTTTTTAATCCAAGGCCTTGTGGGCTCACCACCTACTGTTGCATTCACAGGCTCAAGAAAGGTCAGGTCAATGTTTGGGTGTCAAAGACAAAATCAGCACTGTACCGATGAAGGTATGATAGTAACAGTAGACTATTGACTTACATTGTTGGAAGACACGTCTTTCACCAAGTTTAATTTGAGTTCTCTTTGTATACTCTTTAAACGTGCTCGCAATCATCAGATTCATCCGCTCGGGTTTGCGTACCTTTATAAAAAACAATGATATTGAATTTTCACAAGCTGCACATCACGTCCGGTCTGCAATGGCCTTTCATCTGGTGTTGAGTCAACGTCACCCTGCACTCCCATGCTTCCAAAAGTAACCATACAGTAGCTCACATGGTTAGGCAGCAAACTGACTGCATCTGAAAAACAAACGCACACACACACACACACACACAGAGACACACACACATACAGACAAACTATTCACGTACAGGAATTTGGAAAAAATCAGTATAATAGAAATAAATGTATAATAATGAAAGCTGATTAAAAGCCTGGAGGTGGTCCTCTTGGTCTGGTGGGACAAACAGAAGGTGCCAGTGTCTCCAGAATGTGTGTGTGACTGGACTCATGAGACCAGAAATGGCCATCCGAGTCAATGAACACACACTTGTTCGTCCTGCTCACTCTGGTCTGCTGCAAAGTACACACAGAGAAATATAAATGAAAATCTATTAAACTACACCACTGAACACTTATTTACAAAAAACTTACATCACTAGTAACTCTAACTGCAAAAAGACACAAGGAAATACTAACCAGCATGATATTCTGCACTAATGTGTGTGATGATTCAGTGCACAGGTACACCTTCACCTCCCTGATGGACGCTCCAATGTGCTGAAGGAACAGAAGACATGGAGATGAAAAAAGGAATCAGAATTGCATTGCAAAAGCGTTTAATGAACAAATGAGGCTGCAGCTTTACCTTGATGCAGGCCACAGCACTGGCACATGCGAAATACTGGGGAGGAAGCTAAAAACACAGTGAAAAACATAAGGATGAACATCTATTCATATTAAAATCATGAATCTACTCCAGTAACTCAGCCTTACCTCTAGTGTGGACATGTTATAAAAGTTGTTGTTGAGCACCCACCAGTGCTCACTCTCCAGCCCGTTGTAGAGGGACTTGTGTTGGAGCTTCATCTCCACCAGCTGCAGGAAAAACACCTCATCAGGTTAAACAAAGACAAACTACAACAGTCAACTAATAACGGACTGGGAGCATTATGAACAAAATAAGAACTGAAAGAAACCTTCAAGCCATCAGAACACCAATTCTCATAGGTGCAGGCAAAGTTCTTTTTGGTCCGGTCCAATCCCTGGCAGAACTCCTACAGGGATGAATGAAAGAAGGAATAAAATGTGTAGTGAAGGCTGGCCTATTAACTACAGCTTCATGAAACTCACTTTCATTTAAATAATGTGTGCAAAAGCCAATTCTTACCCAAATTCTCTCCAATGGTCCACACAAAGTTGGTGGAATAAATGGCAGCTCCTGCCAGATCTGCAGCCATAGCAACGTAAGAAAATACGGTTAGTACAGAGCAGGAATATCTGTGCAGTGTCCTCAGTTTTGGTTATTATTCTACTGATATTGAATCATTTGAGACTGCTGTGTGAAAAAGTCTACCTCTGGGATGGATGAACCGACGTATCGATGCTGATCCGCTCCTAAAGGCGACATTTAAATAATCACTGAAATATTGAGGAAAAGCTTGTTCAACATAAACAGTAACTGCAGCATAAATTCACCAAATTCTCATGAATGAACAGCAGCTGGAGACGCTGTTACTATGGTAACCAGTTGCCATAGCAAACCCAGCATTAGCCTAGCATCAGGATAAAGTCAGCTAACAGTCCAAAGAGATTTAAAAGAAAACAAAAATTAACGTTACACCTTAAAACTAACTGTATAAGAGACTCTTTAACATCAGTTTACCGCACAGTTAATCAACCTAGCCACTAACCTTCTCCTAAAGGCTCTTATTTAATGGAAAGAGCGAATTTATTATAGACAAATTAACCAAATTCGGATGCGTTTGTAAGGTTAAAGAAAAATTAAGAAAAGTCAGAACCAAAATTAAAAAAAAATGCAGACACTTTTATAACTTAGAGAAGTCAGCTAGCTAACAAGCTCTGCTACACTGTCGCTGCTAATCTGAGCCATTATGACATGCAGCTAAAACATTCGCTAAATGTTCGCTAACTGAACTGACCGTCGAGAGCACAGACTGTGTGGAGGAGTCTGTGGTCGCCAGCGTCCGTCTGGGTCGCCGCATCGACTCGCCGCTGCTGGTCCGGGACTCGCCACCTGTAAAAGAGAAAACAGGACGTTACAGCTGCGGCTGAAATGCCAGCAGCACAAAGCACCACTGGCCGCAGCCGGTAGCCGAAGAAAGAGAGAGGAAGCTCCATCAGTGAAGCGGGATTGATACGTTAGCTCGCTTGGAAGTCGCAGCACAAGAGAAAGCAGCTCGCTCTGTGTGGTGTCGGTAAACGACTGAGCGGTTTTAGAATCTTAGCTCCACAGAACCTTCTTTCTCCTTCACAACGCACATTTACTTCAAAACACATGCAGCGATATTTGAATCGTAGAATTCACTGTACGTCACACGCTGAAAAGGGGCATATCATAGAAAACTGAATTTTCCTTGACCCTTTTAACACAATTTTCATATATCCTCCTATGCAGCCTACTACGGAGCCCGGTAGGGGTCAGTAATGAGAAAAAATTGTGAGGAGGAAAATCTGTCCCCGCACTTTAGTAATCCGTACTCTCAGTTTGTAAACTGTGCCCACGGATTTGTAAACTGTACTGTTGGTTAGCAAAACTGTACCGACGAATTTGTAAACTGTACTGAAATGACGCTCATGCACGTGATTTCAACGTCGATTGTTCACTGGGCTATAAATATCCAGCAATTCTTGCATAGTCAGGGTTTAATGTTATTCCTATTAACATGCAATGTGCTCTCCGGGCTGAAACTCCATTCAGTCGTCGCTGACCGCGTGGTGGGATAATGTAGGCAAAAACGAGGTTATTTTTGCCTCGTTTTAAACAAGTGCATTCACATAATGCACTTCTACAAAACACTCCAATTAAGCAGTAAGATTAAACTGTAATTTAATGAAATGTTGAAAACAGTGTATGTGAACCGGTCTACTTTCTAGTAATGTATGCTTTGTGTCACGTTAACGTTACTTGCTTATATTTATCTTTTCATCATGAAAGGTCGACGCAGTTGTGTCGTCCGATTGCCTGCCCTCATTCAGAAATGTCACAAAATTCTCCAGGATTACTAAACTGCGGGGACAGATTTTCCTCCTCACAGTGCCTTTCTCTTTAGTGACCCCTACAGGGCTCTGTAGCCTACAGCAGTTTAGCTCTTTATACTGAAGTTACAAGGAATGTTGCAGCCCAGACAGCTTTTTCAAGGAGGCACAATATAAAACAGCCGATCAGAAAAAAATCTGTAAAAAGCCTATAAAATAAAAAGATGTCAGGAAATAATAATGACGATAATAATTATTTAAAAGGTCATTAATATTATTTATTTATTTTATTAATTTGTTCATTTATTTTGTCTAATTGCTAATTTTTTATTGTGTTTTGATATGAATTATACATCCCCTCAGCGCCTCTCTGTATGTAAACCTTCAATACTGTGCAAGTCAGAGACCACCCTTTTATTCAATGTGCACTCAAAATAGCCATTAAGTACAAATTATTCATTTTTCTAGAGGGGCTTGGATCCTGCATACTGGTTGAGGGGTGTAAGTGGTGGCTTGTGACCCCCCCCCCACACACACACACACACACTTCATCAGCCCCACACCAAGGGCCAAGATGGCGCTGATCCACACAGCCAATCTGCACCCGTAGTCCTCAGATACAGCCAAAATACGCATGTAGACAAGTGTTTATATTTGAAACTGTTGGTGAATTCATGATTTTATATCTCTCATTTAGTGACCAGACTTTACCTTTTTGAGAAAACTTGGCTGTATAGGCAAACAGCAACCTGTTGCAGTTAGCATGGATAAGACGGCTAATGTCTCCTCCTCTCCAATGTCGAATGATGCTGATATGATGGAATAAGGAAGCAGAGTAAGTGTCTCCTCAATGGACGTAAACAAATCTTTACAACATCTTCCTGGCACCCTGTCTCAAAGAGAGGTAAAACAGCACAATCAGAGACTGATTAGAGATCAGCTCTGGGTGCCATCCAGTCTCTCTCCGCTAAATGTAAAGTCCTATGCGAGAAAGTTTCATTTACAAGTAACAGCTAAAACACTGAATACACTCACTTTTTTGAATGAGACAGTACAAAAGCTTCTTCAAGGTAGTTCCAGGCATACGGAGAAAAGGACCACCCTTGTGCTGACCAAAGAAAACAAAGTAGTGAAACTTCAAGTTGTGGAGGCTGATAGCTACAAACGCACGTGGGGGCTCAAGCTACATGCTGTTAAAGAAAATGTTCAGCCTAAATGTACTGCGGTATGTTGCAGGTTGTGGTTGTGTCACGTTATATGATATCCTGCTGAAATGAAATTCAGTAGTTAAATAAATATTGATTCTCCTGTACATTTATAATTTTTTTTAATATTTAGAATATAATGTTGTGAATGATTTATGAATAATATTTTTGGAAAGAGAGAGTGGCCTTTAGGTATTGTGATATGGACCAATCTGGTGCCATTTGAAAAAAGTTTGGACACCCCTGGCAAAGAGGCTCAAACACCTTTTCTATCATAATAAGAGTCCTGTTAAATCATACTGTTAAAAGTAACTTGATTTGCTTGAACAGTTACTTAATGTTGTAAATATTATTAACAATAATTATTGCTGTTGTTTTTATTGTTTTGTTGTTGTAGTAATTCTAGCTGGCTAATGTTACATTGGTGAATAAAAGTTTCACTTTACAAAGTGATACTTCTAAAAATTGCACAATCAACCCAATCAACACAATATCATAGCAACCTGCTACTGGCTGGCACTGCCTCTGAGAAGCTCGAGAGGTACGTACAGAGTCTCAGTCCCTCCTAAAAAGGACTTGTTGTTTTGTTGCTGTTTATTAGTTTAAAGGTTTGTCTGTTTATTGTGTTATTCTGTGTCAAGGGTGTGTGTGTGTTGTGTACTGGGGGTTGGTCATATATGGAATGAACATTGATATATATTGAATGAACTATGATATATATGGAATGAATATTAATATATACAGAATGAAAATTGATATATATGGAATGAACTTTGATATATATTGAATGAACATTGATCTATATTGAATGAACTGTGATATACACACAATGAACATTGATATATATTGAATGAACTATGATATATATACAGTGAACATTGATATATATTGAATGAACATTGATTTATATGGATCGAACATTGAGATAAAAAAAGAATACTATAATTTATAAAATGTTTTATTCAGATAGAGAGGGACTTTTTGGGTTGTGTGTGTTGTATTCTTGGCCTTCCCTCACCTGCTAAACAGACTGTTTACGTTGTTATTTAATGTTGTTATGTTGTTGTTCTTCAGTTACAGTGTGTATGTATGTGTTTACTGTGTGTTATTCAGAGTTAGTGAGAGTGTGTTTGTGTTTGGTGGTGATCAGAAGAAAGAGTAGGGCCAGGAGTGACCTACTTCAATTTTCAGTTGCTTTTCAAAGTGGCATATTTTACCTTGTAGCAGTTTTACACTGAGCTCTAATGTAGAGTTGCCGCCACTGTTTTCCGTTCATAACAGCCCACTGATCAGGCTGCTGCTATCCCGTATTAAGTCAGTAGCGTATCTAGAACTTCCAGAAGCTCTAGAGTGATGTTTTTTCTCACAAAATTGGTTCCACCCATTGCAAATCAAAATGTGATTGGTTGATTCTGCTGTCACTTCCTAATTATGCTGATGGTGAATCTAACACATGTATAGAGTATACATATAAGCATGATTCCACTGATTACAAAATTAACTACAATTACAGATGTGCAGTTTTTTAGTTCCTAGAAGTCATTAGATCTTCTCCGAAGATGCAGAAGGCATAGAAGTTTCCCCTCTGAGAACCAGTGTGTTAACCATGTCCACTGTAGGAGCAGAATCTCTGATCCTGAATGTAATAAAACAAACAGTCCTTGTTTTCAGCATTAGCTCACACACTGTAACCTCACATTGAAAACAGTTAAAAGGAAATTAAATGAAAATGTACAACACATTTATTTCACAAACAGTCTTAGTGAATCTACAACTTAAACTAGAATTAAATCAGCTCTGTCTCATCTGATTCATTTTATTTATTTATTTTTTTTTACATTTTGGTGGGGCTGTTGTTCTCGGGCCCACAGAAGTCCAAGTTAAATTTGTTAACAGTGAATATATGATGTGGACGTCAAAAATACCCAATGCCCAAACACACCCTCATTCCAGATTTCAAATGTTTATACACTTCATACAATCACGCTGGAAACGTTCAGAATTCATTATTATGTTTCATTTTAAATTTTCATTTTATTTTTAAAGTTTCTGATACTTCAGAAAGCTGAGCAGAGCTCAACAATAGAGGAATACTGCATGTGTCCTGTACAGTGTATGTGTTCTCATATTTGCTCCTGAAGGGCCACTGCGTTTCATTCTGATCCCATTTTTGCAGAATCATGCAGAGATTGTATATTCACAGTGAAAGTGAAAGTCATTGAGCGTATAAATACCTGAATCCTCTCTCCTCTCTCAGTCTGCACAACTGCACATCTCAGTACATCCACTGCCTCTCACAGTCTGAGGGAACCACTCTGGAGATGGACAGCGAGCTTGCTCTAGAGGCTCTATAGGCTCTGCTTGGGTTACCGTGAAGCCCCTACCTGAAGAAGATGTCCCACCTAATGGACCCTCAGAAGCAGTCTCATCAGGATGTCTGCTTAAAGCAATGACAATAGGAGATGCTGCTGCCAGCAGACACACAGGAGAAACACAGCATATAGAGATCAGAAGAGGAGGCCCTGCAGTGAACGAACTAACTGTTGAAAATTTTATGTCTACTGTAGTTGACCTACAGTTTCAGTGACAGGCATTAAATGATGATGCAGGTCTCTTTTTTTGCTCTTCTCACCTGATAGCTCAGCTACAGACAGCTCTGCAAACGACATCCCAGATTCACAGAAGGAGCTCTTTGGAAGTTTAATTATGATTGCAGATGTGGCTCAGATTCCTCCAAGTGTTCCCGTGGTGGAGAACCGTACGCCCGGCCCTGGGGGTGGTACCGCTTCACTCTGAAGGTTCTGAACAAGTATTCCAATGGAAACACTTGGCTGCGTCCCAGAGGATGGAGGAATGAGTCTGCGCCCAGTGAGTGGCCAGTTTCCTTCCATGGAACCAGCAGAGATGGAGCCAAAGCCATCCCAGAGACTTGTTACTTACCTGGTACACACCAGCATTATGGCCCAGGCATCTACTCAACACCTGATATTACGGTGGCAGAAGGGTACACAAAAAAGTTCACATCCAAGAATGGAAAGACTTACAGGGTCATCATGCAGAACAGGATTAACCTGATTAACCTGAAGAGGGAAATCATCGAAGACGGAAACGACTACTGGCTCATCAGGATTGATGCAGGAACCCCACTGGAGGAGGTTAAGAAGATTGCAGAGGAGTCCATCCGCCCATACGGCATTCTGATTAAAGAGGTGAAATAAAACAGCTGAATGTTCTTCACTTTATAATCAGTATACTCAACCTTTGTGATCTGATTTATTATTTCATAGAGATGGATGTTATTTGAAAACATGCATATCAACACTCATCTTAGTATCTTAGTATACACACCTTACTTTAGTGATTTGAATGGAAATTGAATAAAATTGGAATAAAAATTGTATTTTTTAGTATATATATATATATATATATATATATATATACATATATATACACAATTTCCGTATTCTGTATTGGGGAAAAACAATGTAAAATGTGGCCACATTTAGTATTTTACTTTATTTTTTATTTATATGTATTTTATATTCTATATTCAGTAATTGTGTATTAAAATGTGCAGATGTGTGTCTCTGTAAAGGATGTGTTGAAATAATCACATTAAGAACATCAACAACAGCATGGAATTTAATCAGGGTGCCCAAACATTTGCATACAACTGTGTGTGTGAATGTTGTGCATCTTCAGCATGTTTAATAGCTTTGTCTCTGAATGATTTATGAGAAAGTATGTTTAGATGCATGCTGGCTGTACACAGCTCCACTGTATATTACATTCACTGTTTTTGAGCTAAAACAAGAAAATCACTTTGCTTTTTGATATTTACTTTTGGTGTTTGTATTGATTTCATAAGCTTATGTATTCCTTCACCCTATGCACTTGAGTGTAATAAATAAATATGATAAGCAGAGTGGTGGTTTGAAATGTTCTGGGAAAGTATTAAAGTGTTCCAGGGTCATTTATAGGTCTGGATTACTTTATTCGGAGGAGTCTGTGGGAATCTGACAGACTGATTTGTAAAGTAAAGTATCTGTGTATCTGTGTAGTTTCCCCAAATCACCCCAGAGATCCCGGATCAAAACATCAAGATTAATACTAAGCAAAACCAAACAAAACAGCACAAACTATCAGACATAACAGCATAAAGTAAAGAGGACACTCACTTTTATTAGTTTATTCTGTTATTCAGTGGTCATTTACATACACAAGCTAAAACAGTCCTTAACATTCACTTTGATCATAAAGGCAAACAGAGTGTGCAGCTATTTCTCATTACTGTTACAGTGCTTCCAAACACACATTAAACTCATTTAAATATCTAAATATTCAGGTACTGTTTCCTCAAACATATAAATATTCATACAAAACCTAAAAATGGCATCCTCCTCCTCCTCCTTCTCATCATCATCTTCTTCTTTTATAAATAAACAGGGAAATGTGGGAGCTACTGAACAGCTTTCACTTTTGTTTTCAGTTGCTGGACGTTTCCAGTAAGGACTCTATATTAACAGAACTGTGGAGTCAGATGTTCTGCTGAAAGACTGTAAATGATCAGCAGAGATGGAGCAATAAATCTAACACCGCCCAACCCCCGACAACAGACACATTACACTCGCACGCTCACACTGACTGCATGACAGTGTTTTTATTTATTTATTTGTTTATTTATTTATCAGCACAGAGCGTGTGGAACACAGACTGTCTAAATCTGTCATCATACAAAACCAACACAAAACTTTACTGGTCAAATGTTGCTCCTTAATGGTGATTCAGACAGAGAGGCACAAGATACAGGAGAGATAAATGAGAGATAAATGAGAGATACAGAAGAGATAAATGAGAGATACAGTAGAGATAAAGGAGAAATAAACGAGAGATACAGGAGAGATACAGGAGAGATAGAGGAGAGATGAAGGAGAAATAAACGAGAGATACAGGAGCAATAAAGGAGACAAAAAAAAACAAATGAGAGATACAGGAGAGATGAAGGAGAGATGAAAGTTCAGTTTCAGGTAAACATGAGTGTTACCATCTTTAAATCTGACCTCAACGTGAGAGGCAGCTGTGAGATTACTGAGCTCTTTCAGCAGAAACCTCTAAACAGCAGGATAAACATCAGCTGAAGATCTCCTTTGACTTTGCACCTGAACTGTTGTCCAAGAAAAACTAGACATAAGACCTGCCACAGAACATTTATTCAGTATTTAAATTGTTCTCTGATGTCTACATAGAACGTGTGTGACTTTGGTCAGGATGAAAAATGTCCATAAGTGGTTTTACACGCCCATTTACAACCCGAGGATGAAATGAGCTGTTTTCATTTTTTGGGGGGCTCAAGAATAATCTGATTAGCTCTTCTACAGTGAAGCACCGCGATGGCTCACACAGAAGCAGCAGGTGGAAATAAACACAGCAGAAAAAAAATAAACCTCTGTATAAATAAGCTGGTCCTCATACTGTTTAGTTAGCTATGCTAGCTACTTGCTTTCGATCTTAACAACAACTCAAATTAAAAATTAAAGCTGTTTTCTCACTATGAAAGTTTTAGTTTAAGATGATCTGCTTCAACTGTCAGAAAGTGATAAAATCTCACAGCATGGCTGCTTACAGGCTGCTGTTGGGGTTGTGATGTTAATAAAGATGGAACTGCCCCTCCATCTCTTCAGGGTCAAACGCTGAGCGAAGCTGCTCGATATTGTCCAAGCTTTGAGAAAATGACTGAAATGTGCAGAGAAACTAACAGCTCAGAGTTAAAGCTGTCAGGAACCTGTGAAAGATGTGGGAGCTGAAGTCGGCTTCCTGTTCCACCAACTTGTTTTGAGAATCTTCAGTTCCAACTTAAATGGTACTGCAGCTACATTCTAGTGCCTGTACAAGCTGTACAAGTGCCGACATCCCTTCACAGCCTGGAGCTACATTTCTGAACACAGTCTGACATTTTCCTTGCTGCTGCTCTGTTGTCGTTGTTTCCTGCTGGGCTAGAATGAGGGCTGGTGTTAATTTTGGGGCATGAATATTAATAAGTTTAGATCAGGGGTCAGCGACCCAAATGTTAAGAAGAGCCATTTTGTCCCAGTTCAACAAACATTAAACCAGCTTAGGAACCACAACATTTTATTGGTGTAACATTTTAAAATCTTGGCTGTAAATATGTCTCAGTGTGTGCTAATGTACTAGTATAGGCTAAAAAATATAATATAATATATTTTAATATAATGCAATATGAAATGAATGGAAATGCAGACTTACATTCAGCTCTGCTTTAGGCTTTAGCTCAGCTGTAGCTGCTTTTCTCACATCTCTGGCAGGATCTCTTTTCTGCAAAAGTAGAATAGTTTCTTGTAAAATGTAATTTACTGTTAAACTGTGTTAAAATGATCAGCATAGCTTATTTTACTTCAAAGGAGGATTATTTTATTTTTACCTAAATATCTAATTCTGCTCTGGATCCAAAACAGGGCACCAAAGAGCCGCATGTTGCCGACCCCTGGGCTGCACTGTTAGGTAATATTTTAGAATTTTGTAATCGGCCTGTTTTACTGCCCTCTTTTACAAAAGCAGGATTTTACAGTGTTTGAGGGTCATGGTGTGAACTCTCCTAATTCAGCTACACCAATGTAAACATAATTCTCTATTCTGTGGCACCTTTAAGGGGGTTTACTTTAGATCTTCTTTCCTCTGAGACTGTGTGCGGCTCAGCTGAACTCTATTTTCGTTACAGTGAAGTCGGTCACTCCCTCGACAGCTGGTCACTATTTTGGGGGTCATGTTTCTAAAACCTGTCCAGAATGAAAGTGAACGCAGAGCGAGTTCTGACCTCTGAGTTCTGAGCTGAATGAAGTGCAGATAACAACAGAGTGAAGGCTCATATGAATTTTAAATTTGTTCCTGCCTCTCAACACTGATTTCAGCGTGCATAAAAACATGGGCCCAAAATGGTAAAATATTAATCTTTTAATAGTCTTAACAACAAATCATTAAACAAACAGCTGCAGCAATCATAAAACTTCTTATTTTGAGTTTCTGACACTTCCACAGAACTAGTCTGTGTATACTCGGCATGTATACAATAGAACTAGTCTGTGTATACAATCAGCATGTGTTTTGTGTTTTAGAGTGTGTTGTTAATCACCCATTAGCTAGTATGCTGCAGTTCTTCATTTCACCTGATGGTGGCCTGAAGTGCTGTAAAATTACAGTGTAATGCTGCATAATGAAGTTAGCTAAAATTTAAAAGTCTTTCTTCTCTGACTAGACAGCTTCATTTTCTGACCCACATTTAGCCCTGACTGCAACCATAAAGCTCAAACTAACACTGAGAACCGCAGATTTTGATGGAAATTTAAACTTTTTTATTGAGAGCCACATCAAACAAGCATCATATTTCAAAAGACTGTAATGAATTTAATATAAACAGACATGAAACATAGCATGAACATTACCGTAAATATTCAGATGAAAACTAAAGCAGCTGCAGCTCCCTGAGTCTCTCAGCACCGACTTCTTCAGCAGGTCAGTAAATATGAACGCTTTAAGGTGGAATAATAACGACTGTTTATGCTGTTTAATCTACTCTTCTCGATTAATAAAGTCATTTCTGAATACTGTCACTGCATTTATTTGATATGTGAAGAACATGATCTAACAAAAAAAAGGAACAGATTTATGTTTATTTTGTCTCACCAATTATATTTTAAACTATTTTAAAGTAAACACTTGAATAAGAATATAATTAATACATTAGACATGGTTTATTGTTACTCTTAAACAATATAATTATTTGTTATAAGTGCTTACTGATCTAAACTGCACTGAGCAGTCCAACAATAAAGGAATCTGCAGTGAAAGGAAACAGAGCAGCACAAAGAAAGCTTTGATTCTATGATATTCTGAATAATCTGAATAATATATCATCCCTCAGGTATTTTGACATGGTACAATCTGACCCTCTCTGAAAAAAAGTCTGGACTTCTGCGCTGTATATGTTCTCATATGTGCTCCTGAAGGGCCGCTGGGTCGCATTCTGATGCCATTTTAGCAGCACCATCCTCCCAAAATGGTGCGCTCCTCAGCGGGGTGGAGTGGGACACAAGCACAGTGAAAGTGAAAGTAAGTCTATAAACATGTGAATCCTCTCTCCTCTCTCAGTCGAGGGAATCACTACTGAGATGGACAGCCAGCTCGCTCTAGAGGCTCTAGGGGCTCTGCTTGAGGTCACCGTGAAGCCCCTGCATGAAGAAGATGTCCCATCAAATGGACCCTCAGTAGGGTTTTTATCAGGATCTCTGCTTAAAGCAATAATAGGACACGCTGCTCCCAGCAGACACACAAGAAAAGACATGCAGCTTATCGAAATCAGAAGAGGAGGCCCTGCAGTGAATGAACTGACCATTGAAAATCTTACATCGACTGTAGTTGATCTGCAGTTTCAGTCACAGGCGTTAAACAATGATGCAGGTCTCTTTTTCTCGATGGACTCAGCTGTAAAATCAATTACAGATGGCCGTACTAGCACCATTCAAGCTTTACGAAAGGAGCTCTTCGTGAGCATGAATGAGTTCTTCGACCAGAAGTTTGATTACGATTTCAGACGTGAAACTTCTGGTCGAAGAACTCATTCAGATTCCTCTAAGTGTTCCCGTGGTGGAGAACCATACGCACGGCCCTGGGGGTGGTACCGCTTTGCTCTGAAGGTTCTGGATAAGTATCCTGATGGAAACTCCTGGCTGGGGCCGAAAGGATGGAGGAGCTGGTCTGCAGATGGTGAGTGGCCAGTTTCATTCCATGGAACTGGCACTGATGGAGCCAAAGCCATTGCACACTCTCATTACAGAGCTGGTCCACGAGATCTTCATGGCTCAGGAATCTACTCAACACCTAAAATTAAGATTGCAGAAAAGTTCACAAAAAAGTTTACATCCAAGAACGGGAAGATTTACGAGGTCATCATGCAGAACAGGATCAACCCTGAGAGGAGGATTATCATAGAGGGAAAGGACTACTGGCTCATCCCGGTTCCTCAGAGAACCTCACTGAAGGAGGCGAAGAAGATCGCAGAGGAGTCCATCCGCCCGTACGGCATTCTTATTAAAGAGGTGAAAGAGGTGAAACAAAATAGCACTTCATAATCATTATATTCAGTCTCTGTGATTTGATTCTTTATGTTTCACAGGAATGGATGTTATTTAAATATATGCAAAACTAAACTAAAACTAAAATTGTGCATTATCTCTTTAAATAGGTAAAGCACTGCTGTGTCTGATCCACTCAGACTATATATATATATATATATATATATATATATATGCTTGTGTGAAACACCTGAACCCAATACTTTTGTGTGGGTAATATATATAAAGAATATATAGAACATAGAATTTGAACAGGGTGCTTGAACTTTTGGACACCACTGTATATCTACAGTGTGAATGTTGTGTATCTTCAGAATGTTTTATAATGTGTTTCTCTACATTAGATTTCCTGTTTTAGAGATGAAAGAAGAAAATCATCTCGTTTTAAATATTTACTTTTGGCTGTTTGTATTAATTTCTTGTTCTTATATAAGTGTCTTTCATCTTATACACTGATAAATGTCTTAAGTGTGATCAATAAATATGATAAAAACAAACCCCCAAATCTGGCTTTGTTGAGGTAGTTCCTTATAAGGATTCTACATTTTACTACTGCAAAGGGTGTTATAGCATATATTCAACTGTAGCAGCACACTTAAAATGGTTCCTCAAGGGTTCTTTAGTAAAGAAAATGGTTTTACATGGAACCATGAACACTCAAAGAACCCTTTGCATAATTAAATGGTTCTCTGCATGGTGAAATGGTTCTTCAGATTGATGGAGAATGTGCTGTGTATGGTTCTGTATAGCACCAAAAAGGGTTCTTCTATTTTTACAAGCTTGACATCGTAACAGTAGAAGAACCCTTTTGGTGCTATATAGAGCCCTTTTCAAAAAAGGTTCTATAGAGGATCAAATACAACACATTCACCATCAATCTGAAGAACCATTTCACCATGCAGAGAACCATGTAATTATGTAAATGGTTCTTTTTTTAGTAATAATTTCATATTGCTCTCACCTAAAAAACACACATTGCATTGTTCATTTATTTCTCCCTGACCGCCCAGCAGGTGAGCCTACCAGAGGTGATGTCCCTCACCGGGTCACCGACTGGCTGACCTCACCTTGTGAGACAAGCAGCAGGTGGCGCTACAAACAATTAAATGCTGCCTTCATTGGATGTGTTGATCACTATTTTTTAGAAAATCACTTTGTAAAGTGACATTTATTCACCAGTGTAATGTTAGCTTGCTCAGAAGCTTTAATGCTAGTGTTATTAGCGTATATGTACGAGGTTTTTGCTCTTATTTTCAATCTCTGAAGATTAATTTTACATTTTTCTGACTCTACACTCTGATCCTGAGTAACTGCAGACATTTGTGTGAGTGTGTGAGTCTGAAGGGTATGTTACAGTGCTAATAACACTTATATAATTTTACATGATAATTTAGAATTTAGACCTAGCTGGAGGACAATATCAAAGAACAAATATTGTATTTTTAAGAGAAGAAAAGAGCAGATTAACATCAGCATTTCAATGTTCATGGTTCTTCCACACCGACCGAACTCTGAAGGTCTTAGTGATGCAGAACAGAGCTATGAAAGATATAAGATGATGAGTTAATAAATCTGTGACACAAAACTGAGATCAAAGCAGAAAAACTGTTAAAGTCTGATGTAAACAGGACATAGTCATGCAGAGGCTCATGAAATTAAGAGGAGATCTCATTGAGAACCTTCCCCTATTTTCTTATGTAGATCATTTGAAGGTCGGCTGAGGTTTTATTGAGATTAAATGATAGATTAGCGCTTATTTTAAGAGTAAAAAAATCTGGAACATCACTGCTGAATGCTGATTAGCTGAAGGAGCTGACTCTGATTGGTGATCTGAGTGGATGAAAACAGTACAGATAATGTTTGACTGTCGTCGCCGCCATATTGTTGACACACTGCCAGTCAGTGTAGTGATGACAGTGGCGCTGGTAGAGCCACCGTTTGTACAGCATTAGTTAGTAGTGATTTAATGCACGGGCTTACCTGGCCCGTAGCCCAGGGGCCCTGAGTAATTCAGGGCCTCTGACTGGCTGTTTGTTTGTTTGTTTTTTTTTAAGAAATGTATTTTTTCTTCTACCCAGATAACAGGACTATACAATCAAACAGGGGAAGAATATTTATTAAGCCAGCTTTTTAAATTCATGAAGTGTGATTTGTTTTCTGTGAGCACTGTCACTGTATTATGGCCTTCCTTCTCAGCTCTTCAATCACTGCACAGCAACTGTTGCTGTCCTCCATTGCCTCCAGCTCAGTTCTTCATCAGGGCACCAAAGTTTGAATCTGTAGCTCTGGCTTAAGTAAAAAGATGTAACTGAGGACAGATAAGTGTGAGATTCCATTTCGTACAAAATACTAATTTCTACCATCATCATCATCAGTTTTCTGTGAATTTGGTATTTATAACGTTGTTTTACTGCAAACGCTGAAATGGGCTGTGTGAAAACTTCAAAGCAAACATTATCAAAGGTGAGACAATAATAAACATTCTATATCCATTTGGATAGTCACTCACAGCTCCGTGGTATTTGTAGGTGCAGGATCTCTGGTGTGAATGGACAAATGGACCTCTCCACAACATCCTATAAATGCTTGATAGGGGTGAACATGCAGGCTGCACTATTCGTCGGAACTTTCCAGAATGCTTCTCAAACCAATTCTGGACAACTTGGGCTCGATGGCACGGTCTCTTACCTTGCTGGAATATCCCATCATTGTGGGGGTACATGAAGTCCATGAAGGCCAGTAAATGGTGACCAAGCAGTGAAATGGTTAAAGACGTGATTAGGTGGACCAGTGGACCCAACCTATGCCATGAGAGCATACCCCTCACCAGTATGGAACCACAACCAGCCTGCACAGTGCCTTGTTGACAACAGGGGTCCATAATTGGCTTCATGCTGTCTGCATCACACACGAACCCTACCATCAGCCCAAAACAATTGGTTCCCTGACTCATCGGATCATGCCACATGTTGCCAGTCTTCTAGGGTCCAGTTAGCAACCTCACGAACCCAGGTGAGGCGCTGTGTCCGGTGTTGTAGTGTTCCCAGAGGCACTCTGGTGGGTGTTCTGCTACCATGTCCCACAGAAGCTAAAGAACCCTGCACTGACCTGTGGGATATGCGTGTGGGGCCTCGTGCATTGAATGTGGATGTGATTTCTGTTTGCACAGACAATTCTAGCCAGACACCTCTGGTCACAATCATTAAGCACTCGTGGGTGGCCACTGTACTGTCCACTGTGGGTGGTAATGCCTTCTATGATGTATTCCAAGTACACACATGACACTGTGGATCGAATGCGTGCACAACTTAGTAAATGGAATGTCCCATCTGTCTGGTACCCACTATCATGCCTCGTTAGAACTCCAATAATTCACGTCACCTTGCCATGAGCACGCTGGCCAATGGTCAATCTCTCGCAAGATAACACCTCACAACTTATACAGGTGTGGGTGTTTCCAAGCTGTCCCCTGAGGTAACACCACTTCATGACCAATTTATATACTGCTATCCCAGGACTTTTGGCATGTCAGTGTATAAACATTATAAAATGATATCAGTAAAACAGTTAAAATTAATGAAGTCATTCAAAAGAGCTGTGAAGCAGCCGATCATGTGAACAACAAGCAAATTCTTGTGGGTCACAGAGACGGTGGACCCTTCAGTCCGACGGCCACAGCTAACCAGCAAAACATCAAAAATAAATGCTCTGTTGTTTAATCCCTGTTTTGTGTTTAAATGGAGAATAAATGGCATTTGGTGAAGTTACCCACAGTAAGCTTGATGACCATGACTGCTGTGTTATTTCAGCAGAGAATAATGTGTTTGTATCTGACTGTGTCAGATACTGGATGTCAGTTCGCCTTGATGGAGCTACTGTGCTCCCAGCAGGACAAACAATTCCTATTTTATGTGGGAGTGGGCAGGAGCTGGACATAAAATGGTATTTTACCTTATCTTTTATCATAAAATAAAATAGAGTATGTAGTTATTTTTAATTACTGAATTTTCAAATCCACATTAAAATATTGAAATATTCAGTGTAACACGGGGATGTTAGGGTTTTTTTCTTGCTTCCAGTATACATAAAGAGAGAATTTTGAGAGTTACTGAACAGTTTCACTTTTGCTTTTGGATGCTGGATGTTTCCAGTAAGGACTCTATATTAACGGAGCTGCTGAGTCAGATCTTCAACTGAAACCCTGTAAACGATCAGCAGAGATGGAATCATTTCATACTGAGATGCAGAGTGCAGGGCGTGTGAAACACAGACAGCAGACTATATAAATCTCAGACAGAAAGGAGAGATAAAGGAGAGATAAAGAAGAGATGAAAGAGAGATGAAGGAGAGATAAAGAAGAAATAAAAATGATATACGGGAGAGATGAAAAAGAGATAAAGGAGAGATGAAAGAGAGGTACATAAGAGATACAGGAGCGATGAAGGAGAGATGAAGGAAAGATATAGGAGAGATACAGGAGAAATGAAGGAGAGATACAGGAGAGATGAAAGAGAGATAAATGAGAGATATAGGAGAGATGAAGGAGAGATGAAGAAGAGATACAGGAGAGCTAAGGGAGAGATAAAAAAGAGATGAAGAAGAGATACAGGGCAGATGAAGGAGAGATAAAGGAGAGATACAGGACAGATAAAGGAGAGATACGGGAGAGATGAAGGAGAGATACAGGAGAGATACACAAAAGATACAGGAGAGATGAAGGAGAGATGGAGGAAAGATATAGGAGAGATGAAAGAGAGATACAGGAGAGATGAATGAGAAATGAAGGAGAAATACAGGAGAGATGAAGGAGAGATATAGGAGAGATGAAGGAGAGATAAAGGAGAGATGAGGGAGAGATACAGGAGAGATGAAGGAGAGATAAAGGAGAGATACAGGAGAGATGAAGGAGAAATGAAGGAGAGATAAAGGAGAGATACAGGAGAGATGAAGGAGAGATACAGGAGAGATGAAGGAGAGATAAAGGAGAGATACAGGAGAGATGAAGGAGAGATAGAGGAGAGATGAAGGAGAGATAAAGGAGAGATACTGGAGAGATACAGGAGAGATGAAGGAGAGATAGAGAAGAGATGAAGGAGAGATAAAGGAGAGATACTGGAGAGATGAGGGAGAGATACAGGAGAGATGAAGGAGAGATAGAGGAGAGATGAAGGAGAGATAAAGGAGAGATTAAGGCTGTATGCTGAGTAGGAGCTGTGGCCTGAGCTAAGCGCAGAGCTGCTGTTTTTCTTTGCCAAACTGTCCTTTGAGCTGGGTTTTCAGTAGAGCTGAGTCATGGACCAGATCTTGATCTTGTCTGAGTTGTTTGGTGAAACCCTCACATTACTGTATTATGATTAAATTATCTCTGTAATCTGATTAAACTGTAAGTCACTCTGTATGAGAGTGTCTGTGATAATGAAATGAAAATGTACAACGCATTAAACTCATAGACAGTCTGACTGAACCTACAGCTTAAACTAGAACTGAATCAGCTCCATCTAAGCCAATTCATTTTATTCTCACCATATGTTGGTGGGGCTGCTGTTCTTGGGCCCACAGAAGTCCAAGCAAACAATTCCTATTTTTTTCCCTTTTATTTTTTAAAATGGTATTTTACCTTATCTTTATCATAAAATAAAATAGAGTATGTAGTTATTTTTAATTACTGAATTTTCAATTACTCAATCAATTTTTAATTACTGAATTTTCAAATCCACATTAAAATATTGAAATATTCAGTGTAACACAGGGATGTTAGGGTTTTTTTTCTTGCTTCCAGCACACATAAAGAGGAAATTTTGAGAGTTACTGAACAGTTTCACTTTTGCTTTTGGATGCTGGATGTTTCCAGTAAGGACTCTATATTAACAGAGCTGCTGAGTCAGATCTTCAACTTCACATCATCCTCCCAAAATGGCGAGCAGCTTACTGGGGTGGAGAGAGTTAAGACAGAAGAGGCTGCATGTTCACAGTGAAAGTAAAAGTAAAAGTAAGTAAGTGTATAAAAATGTGAATCCTCTCTCCTCTCTGAGTCCGCACGACTGCACATCTCAGTATATCCACTGCCTCTCTCAGTCTGAGTGAACCACTGCTGAGATGGACAGCCAGCTCGCTCTAGAGGCTCTAGGGGCTCTGCTTGGGGTCACCGTGAAGCCCCTGCCTGAAGATGTCCCACCCCAGGGACCCTTAGAAAGGCTCTTCTCACTTCAGGGACCATTTAGAGAAGTCATGTCATTAGCAGACCCTCTGCTTAACACAATCAGAATAGGAGATGCCGCACCCAGCAGACGCACAGTAGAAGACGCGGGACTCAACGAGATCAGAAGAGGAGGCGCTGCAGTGAATGAACTGACTGTTGAAAATTTTATGTCTGTACTAATTGATCTAGATTTTCAGTCACAGGTGTTAAATGATGGTGCAGGTCAAATTAAAATATTCTCACCTAAAAACCCAGCTGTAGACGGCTATACACACAGCATCCCAGATTCACGAAAGGAGCTCTTTGTGAACATGGACAAGTTCTTCGACCGGACGTTTGATTATGATTTCGGACACGGCTCAGACTCTTCTAAGTGTTCCCGCGGTGGAGAAGAGTACGCACGGCCCTGGGGGTGGTACCGCTACGCTCTGAGGGTTCTGGATAAGTATCCTAATGGGAATACCTGGCTGGGGCCCGGAGGATGGAGGAGTGAGTCTGCACCCGGTGAGTGGCCAGTTTCCTTCCATGGAACCAGCAAAGATGGAGCCAAAGCCATTGCACGCTCCCATTTCAAAGCTGGTCTCCGAGATCTTTATGGCACAGGAATCTACTCAACACCTGACATTAAGATCGCAGAAGAGTTCACAACAAAGTTCACATCCGAGAAGGGAAAGACTTACAAGGTCATCATGCAGAACAGAATCAACCCTAAAAGGAGAAAGATCATCAAAGAGACAAAGGGCTACTGGCTCATCCCGGTTCCTCAGGGAACCTCACTGGAGGAGGCGAAGAAGATCGCAGAGGAGTCCATTCGCCCGTATGGCATTCTGATTAAAGAGGTGAAATAAAACAGCTGAATGTACCTCACTTTCTAATCGATTTACTTATCCTCTGTGATCTGATCCATTATATTTCTTAGGCATGAATGTTATTTGAATATTATCCATGTGCCTTATTTTCGTTATCTGCATAAAAAAACTGAATCAAATTGGAAAAAAATGAATTGGAAAAAATAATAAATTGTGTGTGTATATTTCCTATATGTTAAACAAATGAATAGTGATTGTGTATTAAAGTGTGCAGTGATGTGTCTCTGTAGAGGATGTAACTTATTTACACTTGGACAGTCAACAGGAGCTCAAATTTCAGGGTGCTCAAACTTTTGCACACCACCGTATATCTACAGTGTGAATGTTGTGTATCTTCAGCATGTTTAATAACTTTTATAATGTGTCTTTTTCTATCTGAATAAATCATTTTAATGCCTGTTGGCTTGAATCCCTCCGCTGTATATTAAATTTCATGAGAAATGAAAGAAGAAATCATCTACATTTTAAATATTTACTTTTGGTTGTATGTACTGATTTCATGTTCTTATATAAGTGTATAGATATTCATCTTATATGCTTATAAATGTCTTGATTCATAAATTTGTGAAAAAAACAAACCCCAAATCTGGCTTTGTCGTGGTGAATGAAATATTTTGTGCTTTGTGTTAGTGTTAACGCATCATTTAGACATTCAGAGAGGTTAAATGAGGTAAGGCATAAACACCTAAACGCCAGAAGGTATGGAAATTCTGGGAATGTGATCGGCTGATTTGTACAGGATAAAGTGTCTGACTCAATTTTCTCTACTGGACAGAATAATGTCAAGTTCATTTTCCCCACACAACTTTGATTTTGACATTCAGGGGGCCCAAGGATTAATTGGGGGGACCCCCTGTATTCTCCCCCTTGGATTGCTCTGCTGCAGTCAAAGCTGAGATACATTATTGCACTTTAAGGTTAGTGATATAATAATAATAGAAACAGTCACAGTGGTTGGGACGTAGTGCAGTCAGAGCTTGTGGTGATGCTGCTATAAGAGGGCAGTGGCTTCCTGCAATCTGAGGTGCAGCCCGAGTACCACATAGTGACGCAGTTTGTGATGATGGACTCTATGGTCTCATGTACAAGTCGTGGGAGTTAGACTTGGGTCCCTCAGGAAGTGAAGCCTCTGAAGACCTTCCTCAGCCATCACTGTGTTGATGGACCATGTCAGGTCTCGGCTGATGTGGTGGAATCTGAAGCTTTGAGCTGCCTCCACCCTGCTGAAGAGACAGTGACCGTTTTGTTTCAGTCTCCTGAAGTCCAAGTTCCGTTCTTTGGTCTTTTTTTGAGTTGAGAGCGAGGTTGTTGTCCCGGCTCCAGCACTCCAATTTCTTGACCTCTCCTCTGTAGGCTTGCTTGTTATTGTTAGTCTGTGGGTGTGAGGGTGGGCTGCACCAACAAGGATTAAGTTAAACTAACTTTAGAGCTAATTGAGAATTTAATTTAGGTTTCATTGTCAATTAAGTTGTGTAACACCACTTAATCTTAAACATGTATTAACAAATCAGTGATTAAAGATTTAATGTGTGATTAAAACTGTGACCTGCCAACATTTTGATTGTCCACCATGATGTATTCAGCAGTATATAAACAACAACAACATTACTGTCCACACTAATCTCTGTCTGTAAGTTACTTTTTTCCATTTTTGAGTGTAAACAAGCTCAGAGCTACATCAGAAACAGCTCTCACAGACAGAGAGCGGAATAAGACATTTAAACAGTTTGTTATTAGACCCAGAGGGGCGCTGTCTATCCAGCACTGATCAGACTGCTTACAACATACACTAAAGCTGCTTATAATATACACTAAACCTGCAAAAATAGAACAGTTTCTTGTAAAATGTCTCTCAACATTTGACTTTGTGTTTGACAGTTTCTCGTTGCAGATTAAACATAAAGTGCTTATAAGTGCAAATAAGTGTTCATTTATCTCTAAATTCTCAATGCTCATCTTAAATCTTTCTCTTCTTTGACATTTTGTTAGCTACTAGCTAGGCCAGATTGTTGTCTGCATTGCTGTGACCAGCAGAAGGTTTGTAAATTAGCAGTTATACATTAATTCCAGCATTTAAGACTATTGATTGTTATAACAGTGTTAGAACTGTGTTAGAACAATCAGCAACGCTTTATTTTACTGCTAGGGAGGATTATTTTATTACCTAAAATTACGATTCTGCTGTGGAGCCACAAGGGGACAGTTAAAGAGCAACATGTTGCCGACCACCGGTCTAGATCAACTAGTTCAACAAAGCCACATTCTTATCTGGAGGATATTCAGTCTGTCAGTTGTTTACTTCATTTACAGGCAGTTTGTAACTGTAAAACGTGCATTATTTAGATCTGCTACGTTTATTTTCTTCTATTTCAGTAATGCACACAAACACTACATGGGCGCTAGTAGCGTCCCCTTGTGGGGAAAAACGTTAACCATCAGTGAGAGAGTTACAACAAAGTTCTTATAAGTTTTCTATGTTTTATGTTATATGGAGCTTAGTTTTACTCAAAGTGTTGTGTATGATGACCCAATTTTTAAACACATTTTGTAAACGTAAAAATTAGAGGATTAAATTTAACCAAATGAGTTTAAAGTGTTAAATTTTATCTAGATTTACTCTAAAAGTAACCCAGGATTAAAATGGTAGTTGAAACGTAACCCTGATTATTTTCAAAGCTTAATAGTTGTTGGTGCAACCCACCGTTTCCCGCGCTGATCGATTGCTTCTGTCTGCCTCGGTGAGGTTCGACTGTGCTGTGTCGATGAAGAAGGGCTGCTGCTCACTCAACCCAAACAGTAGCGTAAACACGTTGTGCAGGTAAAAAATACGGTTTTTAACCACAAAACTCTTTTAAGATAGTTATTTTACAGCATTATATATACTTTGTTGATCACTACGCGACTTGCGGCTCGGTAGATTTGATATATTCGCTAATTCAGACACTTTCGTTAGCCTTAGCTGCGTGTTCGGCTAGCATGTGGCTAACGAGGCGTGTGCGAATGTTACATTGAATTTTATCACTGTAATAGCGTTTGTCTCACTGTAGCACATCCAGAATGAGCATTAGTTTAACATATGGTATTTATTTAGTGATGTTTTGTTAAATAAGACTCGAGACACGAGCAGAAACATGTTTTCAGTTTGAATGAGTCAGAAATGTGGGTTATTATGATTAAAGCACACGTAAGAGAACGCAGATGCAATTATAATATTAGAAATTACCCCCTCACTGCAGCTAAAGATCATGCCGAAGTGTGTTTTCTTATTTTTCAGCTATTTATTCCAATTGTCCACCTTAAATGCTGCAGTAGTTACATTCTGGCGGCTGGAAAATTGTACAGTCGGTTATGGACAAAAAGCTCATCCCCTGCTGTGTTTTTTCTTAGTAGGGTAACGAAGGGACTGCAGGGATGGAGAGAGCTCCAGAAACAGCCCGGAAAAGCACAACCAGCATTCCCCTCCACTCAATGCCTGGCACCGGCTCTTCATCGGCAGCTGAGGAGAATGAATGTGAGTGCAGGTGGTGGAGGGACATTTCATTCATCATACATCAGAGATCAAGGACATCTATCTATCTATCTGTCAGGAGGCCAAATGACATGATTCTGTATATTTAAGGAAATATTTCAGTATGCTATGTATTGTCATTGTGATGTGTTGTTTTGTATTATTTTAATTACATATCACATAATAATTCTATTATGTATTGGTTGTTTTGCTATATTTTTTGCTTTGTGTGTTGCAGCAGCAGGGGTGCATTTGTGTGAGGTCTGTGGAACGTGTTTTGAGACAAAGCGAGGACTTTCCAGTCATTGCAGGTCTCACCTGAGGCAGCTGGGTGTGGCCGTGTCTGACAGCAGCGGCGCTCCGATTGACCTGCTGTACGAGCTCATCCGCGAGAGAGACGGAAAACTGCCCTATCCCTCCCCTAAGGCCAGCTCGGACAAAACACCAACTCACAAACCCCCCAGAAAACCCAAAATCCCCAAATCCCTCCTGACCCCTAGCCTTAAAACCATCCAGACTCCCACCCATAAAACTCCCAAAGCCCCCACCCCTAAAACCCCCCAGTCTTCCACACTTAAAACCCCCAGCCCCAAAAAGGACTCCACCACCAAACTCAAGATTAAAATTGCCTCCCTGGTGAAGAAGTACAGTAAGTCTCCATCTGCAGGGTCAGCCCCACTGTCACCCGGCCCCTCCCCCCCACAACTGAGCCCCATTAAACCTGATAAACCCCGTAAAGTGCCCACCGAGCCAAAGAGTGTTCCAGGTCCTGTATCTCCACCTCTGTCTCCGTCTCTGTCTCTAGCTTCCTCCAAACCCATGTGGGCTCCTCAGGAAACAGACGCTCCGCTGAACCTCAGTGAGTAAGACCAGCCTGACTGCACTCAGGACTCATAAATCAGTGATTGTTTAAAGCTTCAGAAATATTCATTCACAGCACTGTTCACTCCCCAGTTTATACAGTACATATATGCGAATTAAACACCATTTTCGTTTATCCATCCATTCAATTTACAGTAGTAAACCTATTCAGCCCACAGCTGTTGCTAACCACAAATGTCCAGTTGACAGCAGTCCTGTGGTCAGAAAATGATCACGTTTTGTGTGTGTTTAATGGTGAAAAATGTGTGTTAAAATGCTTTAAATGTTATGAAAACTGTACTGCACCCCTTTTACTGTTTATGTCTTTAAAAAGTACAATTGCAAGATTTTTTTTTAAACACTGTTATGTCCACACTTTTTGGTCTTTAATCTTTGTATATAAGTGGGTATATGTAATGTGCTTATCGTCACTGTCAGAACAAAACTATCCATTTTTCAGTTTTTGCCATAATTTGAAAATAATTTTTGCCTTTTATTTTGTGTGTAAATTTCATTAAGAATGAACAAAAGAAACGGCCCAAAATGACTTGTACAACTGTCTAGTTCCATTGAATTACATTAAAAGTACACTATGTTTTTTGCTTCTTCTGTAAAGCGAAATGTTTAATATGCATATGTAAGCTAATTGTACTGAATGTTTCTTAATGCAGCGGCGATGACGGACCCCTCACTGAGGGACGACGTTCATGTCTGTGAGTTGTGCGGAGCGTGGTACGAGACGAGGAAGGGCCTGTCCAGCCACGCGAGGGCTCACCTGCGGCAGTTCGGGGTGGAGATTGACTCCAAAGGCGCCCCGATTGACATCCTGCATGAGCTGCTGCTGAAGGAGGAGCAGAGCGGGAGGGTCAGCCCACTGCAGCTCGATGACAACCCTCCCTCGTCCACTCCCCCCAGAGCTGCCCCAAAACGGCCCACGCCGTCTTCGCCGCTGCCTGAGGGGCCACACACTGCCCCTGTCTCCCCACCGCCCCTCAAAAAGATCAAAATCTCAGCTGCAGCGGTGGGGGCAGAGCCAGAGGAGGAGGCATTTGGGCTGAAAGCTCAGCGGAAAGGTGAGTTCAGCTGGTGTGTCTCTGTCTTTTGACATCTGGTGCAGCTTGTCGGTGTAAAGTGGGCGGTGAGGGGGCAGGACACGCCCACGCTGCCCAGTATTGATGTATTTGATTGTCTAATTTAACTGTAGGCAGTGAAGGTCATCTGTGTGAATGTACAGGTGCAGTTTTTGGTCTCGTTTTAGGCTTGTATGGTAAAAATGCTAAAATTATTATTGCAATAGAGCATTTGATAAAGCACATTTTATGTATTGTTAATAAAATAGTCTGTTTTATTTAGAGTTAAAAACACTATTTATTTCCAAAATTGACGTACTAAGTCGATAATGAATGTCATAGAATAATATACTGTGATCAGATTTCCTGCAGTGCTTCCTACATTTCTGCTTCTTCTGAACTTCAGAACTTTATATATGATGTAACTTGATCTGATGATGTGAAATAAGGTTTACGAATGTGATGTAATCTCTGCTTTCAGGTGATTCGTCGAAGGACGTGAGCTGTGAGTTCTGTCATGAGAAATTTAAGAAGAGTCAGAGTTTAGCAAGCCACGCCCGCTCTCACCTGCGGCAGCTCGGCATCACCGAGTGGACTGTGCACGGGTCACCCATGGCAACGCTCAGGGACCTGATGGCCCGCCGTGGAACAACCAGTTTACCCAAGCCTCATGCTCCTCCCTCAAAGCACAGTGCCACACCCATGAAACCACTTAGCTCACCCATTAAGCCACATGCCCCACCCACAAAAGACAGTGCCACGCCTACGAAGCCTCATACTTCACCCACAAAGCCATATACTCCACCTGGACAGTCCCGTGTTCTGGAAAAGCCTGTTGCCACGCCCACAAAGCCTCTTGCCTTACCTACAAAGCCTCATGATCTGCCTCCAAAGCCCCTGCCCTCAACACCCACTAGTCCTCTACCTCCATCCACAGCCCTGCCCCCACTGACTCCTGGTTCCGCCCCCATTGCTCCAGGCTCTGCCCCTCCCCGAGTGCCCAAGGCCAGGAAAGGCTCACGGACAGTGGTGCCTAAACCGAAGGACGAGCCGGTGGAGAAGAACATTACTGTCGTAGAACCCCCCAAACCCAAAAACACTACTACACCTTCACTGACCGCCCCAGTGTCCAGCAGCAGCCAGAGCAGCACAGGTAAGGCACCCTCTCTGTCTCCTCACCAGCTCACATACAGTTACAGGACTCATCTTCTGTACGAGGTCTTTCATCCTCCTGAAGATCAGGCTCAGGCCGTCAGTCTTACCTCTTAAACAAACAAGATATATATCGTCCTTCATTCAGCACTTTAGCTCAACTTGGCTCTGACTGTTCGCACCATGTTTACTTCCTGTAACTGTTGTTTCAACTTAAAAGCACTCTGCAGAGTTTTGTAACTGCAACTTCATGACATTTCATAAAATTCTGAAGCATTGGCAGCAATAATTTTGCGAAAATATATATAGTGGAAACACTAATACCTGAACAATGATTTTAGTGTTTGAATAGTGGCACCTTGAACAGTTAACCAGGTATTTGAGTCTCTGTTCTTCATTAACGCTTTGTGCGTTTGCCTGTGCGTTTGCCTGTGTCAGTGCTGAAGCCGGAGGCCGATCTGTCCATGCCGGTTCGGTGTGATTACTGCAGTGAGATGTTTGACAGTCGTAAAGCTCTGTCCTGCCACGCCCGCGCCCACCTGCGCCAGCTTGGGGTCAGATGGTCCCCCAACGCCTCACCCATCGACACCCTGTATGAGCTCATGCTGAGGGAGGGAACGCTGCAGGGGTCAGAGGTCAAACCGGAGCCTGCAGCGGGGGCCAGTGGGTTGTGGAGGAAGGCAACCTCCTCACCTCGAACATTCACAACTTCACCCGTAGACTTTTTTGCAGAGAAAACAGACTCGCTGGACAACATGGCTGCAGGTACGTCCACCTGCACTGCATCACATACAGTGCATTTTGTATCTGAAATATCGTGAGTGTTATCAAATCTTTAAATTGCCTCAGTTATTAAACTGTGCTGGTCTGGTTGCTCCATCTGACTGACTGCTTGAGTCACCTGACTTTTCAGGCTAATTTAAATTAAACAGGCATCTACTTAGACACCTGTAGCAACCTTTGTCCTTCAACTTGAGTTTATACTTATTTTTACACTATTATCTTTTTAAAACTTTGGAGGCAAAAAGAAACTGAAATAAATTTTCTTTGGATGCACTGAAATTTTTTTTTGGTGAGAATAATGGACACAAAATGCACTAATAATATTTGCAATTTAAGACAACACAGTCAGTTATGCAGTATATCTAGGACAGTTTTCATTTCTGTCAGATGGGGACGCCAAAGCCATAAAGCTTCTTCACCCACTCAGCTTTTTGAAATGGAAACGAGCCGAAAACCAAAACGTTTGCACTGATGCTGTTTTTCCTTTCAGAGCTGAATCAGAGCCTCAGACTCCTCAAAGCTCTGTAGATCAGGAACCAACCAAATTACACAACCAACTTCCTCTCTTTAGTCTTGAGTTAAGCTCTGGCAGGTCAAGATAAGATTTTTCACAAATTCGTATTACAGAAGCAAATCTGATCTTAATTTAGGAATTTTATCTGCTCCAGTCAGGAAATCTTGACCTACCCGATCAAAGTCGATAATCAGCTGTCATGTTTGTTTCCTAGCAACCAACCATACATACACACCTGAAATGTAAACACATAATAAAAATAATGTTAAAAATGTAAATTACAGCTGCTGTTACTGATGTAAATAAGGTCAAAACAAAACTAAAGTGTGATAAACTGTAAGTTGTGAATACTGTGAAAGCGCCCCCTGCTGTTTATCAGAGCGTTGCTGCTCCCCAGTTTCAGTCTCCATTTCCCAAATGTGTTAGCTGAGCACACAAACGTTATTAAAGCATCTTACAGTGAAAGCAGCGTTTTACAGTATAAATAAATGTAGCGTCATTATGCTAGTAGTGAACTATGCTGCCTGACACAGCTGCCTAAAAATGATAATACGGATGCTTAAACAGAAGTTGGGACACTGTTGGGGTTTATCCTAAAGTCAGGACAGTGGATGAACTATAGCTTTTATCAGGGTTCTGCACATATTTTACTGTGTGTGTGTGTTTGTGTTTCTCCTGCAGGGTGTGAGGCTACATGTGATCTGTGCGGGTTTGACTTTGAGAACAGAAAAGCTCTGGCGAGTCACGCACGTGCTCATCTCCGCCAGCAGGGGGTGGACTGGCACACTAATGGCTCTCCCATAGAGACACTGGCCGAGTGGATGCAGAGAGAACCGGGCAAAGTGGCAGAGCTCCACAAACGCTACATGAGGGGAGAACTGCCTCAGGTGGTCAAGAAGGCAAGACTGCTTCATTACTTCTGGAGGTTCTAGATACGCCACTGACTGTGAATACGAGCTGTAGCCTAAGCAATGTTTTTTACAGCTCTTTACTGAAAGAGTTACTGTAACACTCATACATATTAGTTTAGATATGAATTAATATCTTCTACAAGCTTCAGATGTTTGTGTAATCTAAAATGTTTATGTGCACCGGCATTAGCTTAGTGCTAAAGTACTAAAAAATCCCACTGGAGCGCTAGCAGAAATTAGCATTATTTTTGTCCTGAAGTTCTAGTTCTGACAGTCAGGGTTCTCTCACACAGAGGAGTTCCACATCCCCTCATCCCTCGCTCTCTGACCCAGAGCCCGCTCGCCCTGCAACTGCACGAGAGGTCAAAGGTCAACCATCCACTTCCTCTGCCCACAGGAAACCATTGGCTTCGCAGCACACACCAACGCACACTGCTGCCAGAGGTAACACACACGCACATGCTGACACAGTGCCACCAGTTCCACAGCCAGACACTGTGAGAAGCTGAATCAGACTTTAAAGCTAAACCTGAGTCAGACTCTGAAGCTGAAGTTGAATCAGGCTCTAAAGCTGTAATAGACTCCGGATCAGAATCCGAAGCCGAGTCAGACTCTGTAGCTGAAGCTTACTCTGAGTCAGACTCTGAAGTTGAAGTTAAATCAGAAGCTGAATCAGAGTCTTTTGTTTATCCGATATGTTTTACATACACAGAATTGATTCTGTTAAACACTCACTCAGAGACAGAACATATCTACACACTGCAGTAGCACAAAGAAATCTAAACATATGACATAGGAAGTGTGCAGTCCTGTACAGGTTCAGGTGGAATAAACAGCTGGTCTGTGACCTGTTCAGCATATGTGGCTTTGTTAGGAGCTCATTCTCCTGCAGATGGACACTCCCTCCCGATAGGGAATGCAGGACAGTTTCAACTATGCTGACTGTAAAATGTGTTAATTATAATAAACAGGTAACTAGAGATGAAACGGTTACCGGTTTCACGGTAAACTGCGGTAAAATTAATGAATTAATTGAACTTTAAAGTATCGTTAAAACCTTGCTGTACAGAGTCAAACAAAGGCAGAATCATTCTCTCAGATGTAGCTCTGTGTGTGTGCGTGTGTGTGTGTGTGTGTGTGTGTAGAGGGGAAGGGGGAGAGAGGGGAGAACATGGCGGAATGTAGTGACAGAGATTCAGAGATATTTCAGCCTTCTATGAAGACCAAGTCTGACGTTTGGTCTTGTTTTGGGTTTTATGAGGATGCAGAAGGAAAGTTAATTGAAGATGACCACCCTGTCTGCAGATGGCCACCCTGTCTGCAGAACAGACCGAAAGAAAATAGCGGCGAAAGGGGGCAACACATCAAACCTTACGAGTCATCTTCGCGACCACCACCCGCTACTTTAGAGAATGCAAGGTTAACTTTAACGTAGAAGTCCGTGGGGACTTCAAAATAGAAGAGATGTCATGGTTTGTGTGGTTTAACTTATGCTTATGGTTCGTTAATAATATAAAATGAAGCTTTTAGCGTCATCGGTGAATCAACTGTGAATCGAAACTAAAGCTTTTAACACATTTCTGTGGAGCAGAGTCTCCAAAATGAGTTCTGAGTTAACTCACACAAGCTCTGGAATGAGACGCTGCAGAAGTTCAATCTGCACAGCTCCCCTTTCTCGTCTCGCTTGCAGTGTTTACTGTGTGCTGATTTTAGGAAAAGCAGAGTTTCAGAGATTAAACTTTAGGAGTGTTTCTGCTGCAGCTCAGATGCGTGTTAATTTTAAGTTATGTTTTAGTTTTAAAATGCTTTTAGAGAAGCAGCTCCACAGGTGAAGACATGCTGTGTGAGTTCTACACTGTCTGCAGCTCACAGCACGGTCATGCAATTCTTCTGTGATTTTGGCTGTTTTTCTTAGTGCACTGGATTGATTAGGGGTACAGCGCCACAACGGCACAATAATGCTGCAGTTGCAGTTAGGACAGAGATCCCCCGAGTGCAGCACTTTTTAGAAGTAGTCATTTTCCATTAAGAATTATAATAATAATAGTAATAACAGCAATAATAATAATACATTTGCTATTCTTTTGTTTACAGAGTATTACAAGTATTGTAAGTAATACAAAAGTAATACTACAAATGCATTGACTATATTTTTTTAATGTTTATTCAAACAAAAAAGTGCATATTGCTGCCAGTTCTATTTGTGTTAATATAAAAGTTGGTGAAACAAGTTTCAGTTTTGGGAATCAGTATTTATTTATTTATTTATTTATTTATTTATTTTACTTTTCAACACATTTGAACAATATCGCGATAATACCGATAATCGTGATAATTTTGGTCATGATAATCGTGATATGAAATTTTAATATCGTTTCATCTCTACAGGTAACGTGTTTGTGTGTTGCAGGTTGTGAGAGGCGTCCTCCTAAGCACATCCCCCACAGTGACAGCAGACTGGGGGCGGGGCCTCTGAAGCCACGTGTGGGGAACGCTCCCTCCCTCATGCCCCGCCCACCGGAGAGCAGCCTGGTTAAACTGGTGGGGAAAGTTTACTCACTGAAGTGCAGGTGAGATTATGATCAGATTATTAACACACTCAGTGATTTTGATACTGTACCTTCCAGATTTCCCTCAGAGAACAAGCATATGTCTGTCTGACTGTCTGACTGTCAGCACATTATAAATTACTGGAAAATATTGCGCATAAAACCATCATCAGTGTTAGCAGATATTATTGGCCAACAGATATAATGGTCAGAATGTAATGGGATGAAAAACGAAAGGAAACACTGTGCTTGCCTTCTTGTCTTTTATGATCCACAGCATACTTTACTGATTGTTATTATAACTAGATTATAATTGTTTTTAGTGGTCTAAAATTAATTCGTTGAATCATGGTGCACTTTTGTAAATCTACTGTTTAATGTAAATTAATCTAATGCAATGTAATCTGTGCTCCTGTGCGTGCAGGTTCTGTGAGGAGGTGTTTAAAGGTCCTCTCTCGGTTCAGGAGGATTGGCTGATTCACCTGCGGCAGCACATCCTCAACCTCAAACGGGACTCCGCCCCTAACTCCGCCCCTATAACACAGAGCCCCGCCCCCACAATCCAGCACTCAGACACGGCGCAGCTTATTGGCCCGCAGGTCATTTAAGGGGCAGGAACTGCTCGTTACCATAGCAGTGTGGTAAGGACTGCTTTACTGCTCCCCCTCAGGAAGCTTCAGCTGTGAGCTTTACACTGAGTCTAAATTCTCATCTTTTTAGCTGAAACTACTTTTTACAGGTTTTTACAGTTGGTTTTGGGAGACTCACTGAAGAGCTGAATGTATTTTACTGTCTGGATTCTGGATTTTGTGTTTTTACCTTTCATTTTTTTAATTAGGGTTTATTTTTAGATTTTTTACATGCTGTTTTTATACTGGTATAAAGGGAACAGAACTCTCTCATATATGAAACATTTTGTTTAAGTGTGCGGATCTGAGGACAGCACTGTTTACTGATCAGGCGACTGCAGGTGTGTGTGTGTGTGTGTGTCGGGGGAGGGACTGAATGAATTTGCACCACAACATTTATTACCGAAACACTGAATAAAAACGAATATCTTTATAAATATGTATATTTTTGAGAGTTTTTATTTCTCTGATTAAATATATGCATTATATTTAACCGTTTTTAAGACTTTTTAATCTGCTCTTCTCTGTTAATAATGTGCTTTCTGGATGCGTCCTTTTTTTTTTTTTGCATTGTGTGATCTAACAAAGCCAAAAACTGAGATTTTTATTCAGTTTATTTGGTTTATTTTTTTGTTTGTTTGTTTATTTTATTGTTTTTTTTTTTTTTTTAAGGATCTCGTCAGCCGCTATCACAATAGCCGCTATTCTCCTTAGGGTCCAGTAGATACACTATACTTTACAAAATAGTGCAATAACATTCAACAAAACAAGTCGTACAGAACATGGGTAAAAAAAATTAAAGGAAAACAAAACTACAATAAAACAATTTAACAATTTAAACAGAAAAATCACACTGGGAGAAAAGATCAGTTGGTATATCTCACAACGACCTTAGCCGACACTATTCTGGTAAGAATTCTGGTAAGGTTTGTGTCGCAGTCTGCCTTTTGAACAAGAAAACACATGAGAATTATTTTATCGTTACTTTAAGTAAACAAATCAATAAGGGCTCTCTGATCAGAACTGCACTCTGAATGAGCTCACAGTGAATCTGACGGTAAAGGTGCCTCGAGTATCTTTAATGCCATGATAGTAAACATGCTGGCTCACAGTAGAGCTGGATAATATATTGTTATGACAGTTTTTCTGAGAATATTGTGGATGTCAACCTTTATTTTCATTCAGAAATACATTGAGGGTGACCATTATCAATTATCAGTGCAACTGAGCATTTACAGCGTAAAGGCAGTGTGTCAAACACAAGACCAGCAGCACTGCTGTGTCTGATCCATTCGCCCCAGTGCAACACACACTAACACACCACCATCACGTCATGTCAGTGTCACTGCAGTGCTGAGAATGAACCACCACCCAAATAATACTGGCTCTGTGGGGGTCCTTACCACTGAAGAACAGGATAACAACGTATGCAGAGAAACAGATGGACTATAGTCTGACTGTAGAACTACAAAGTGAAACTATATGGTCAGTGGACAGTGAGTGTCTGCCATAGCGAGCATCATTCTGAAGATAGAAAGATCATCTTGGGCTGATATTAAAGCTTATGAATATTTGTGATAGTTTGTCAAGCAGCTGGTGAGTTTTTTTTTGTTTTTTTTTTATCTTTTTCGGGGATGTTATACAGAATATTTTGGAAATGAATGTGAGTAAACCCCAGGATCTTATTTCCCCACATTCTTGTTTCAGGATACTTCTTACCAAATTTCACACCTCTCTGACTATTTATGCCATTGAAGTGCCTCAATATTTTAATTTACAGAATTTCTCCAGAAGTGCTTCCCAGAAAGGGGGTTCTGGCCCCTCAGAGCAACAGCCCTGAGTTGGTGTTGCCTGTTATCAACATGTGGTGGTCTGAGATACAGACTAACAGGAAATAACAGTGAAAAAAGTGGCAGAAAGCATCCTGAAGGCTGAACCTTGGTCCCAGCCTGTTAGCAGTGTTAGCAGCAGCCATGCCTCTCAGTGACCTTCTGACCTTAAGCAGCTTCAGTAAACCACAGTGGAGCTCCAAGACTGGTCGTCGTCTTAACGCTCACAGCTCCACTGTTTCACTGCAGAATACTGTACATATGTAATTACATAGTTACATAGTTATATTTACAGTTGCGCACCATGCTGTATGAACAGTCAGAACTGCAGTCTGACATTTTTCAAAACATGACCAAAATCTTTAATCAGATTCAGATAATAAAATATCTCCTGATAAACACAAACACTAAAGTTTACAATCTGCACTTTCCACACAGTTTCTATTCCTGTTTGAGAAATAATTTTCATAAAACTACAGCATGTTCATGTGGAGCCAGTTCGGAGTTTCAGTTTAACTCCACACTGTATTATCAGAATGTTTTCAGTGTGACGTCACTGCAGGATTTGTTTCCTCCTCAGGACTCCCAGACTGAATAGTTATTCTATAGAAAATCAATATATCAGTAAAAGGAGTTGAAAGAGAACTAAAGAATCACTTTATTATGTGTTTAAAACGTGCAGTTAGAATCACATCAGTAGCATCAAAACGCAGCTTTAGCTTTAAACAGCTTTTAGCTTTTTTTCTCTGTTATAATAATGGAGTATTTTAACTCCATACTTACTCCATAACTTAGTGGTGATCACTACAATAGTCATGACAAAAATCACATCACAACAAAAACATGCTTCACAACAACAATCACAACAATAACTTCACAACAAAAACACTCGACGCAACAAAAACCACTACTTAACAACAATCATTACATCACAACAATCACTACTTCACAACAACTATCACATCAGTCATCACAATTAAAAAAATTAATACTTCACAACAAACACTACATCACAACAAACCTTACCACAATCACTACACCAAAACAATCACTATTTCACAACAATCACATCACAACAATGATCACTACACCAAAACAATCACTACATCACAACAATGATCACTACACCAAAACTATCACTGCTTCACAACAATCATTACATCACAACAAAAAACATCCCAACAATCAATACACAAAAACAATCACTACTTCACAACAGTCACTACATCACAACGAACAATCACTACACCAAAACAATCACTACTTCACAACAATTACTACATCACAACAACAATCACTACATCACAACAACAAACATCGCAACAATCACTACTTCACAACAATCATGGCAACCACAGCAATCACTACATCACAACAGACACAGCTGATCAGTTACATTTGGGGTAAAGGGGGTAACTGGGGGAATTATATTTTTGGCTGGACTGTTGCTGTAAAAAACTGCCTGTGGATGAGTGTGAGAGTGTAACTGATCTGAGTTCTTCATTCTGAGTGTTATGAGTGTGAATGTCTGTCAAAGTGTTTAAGTGAAACTCCCAGCATGTAATTAAAGAAGTCCAGTTTATTAAAGCCGGAGCTGCACACTGCTTTACCTCTCTGCTTCACTGGATGCTGCTTTACTGGACACTGCTTTTCTGGAACACTGTGTGCAGTCAGAGCGATAGTTTTACTCAGCTCACCGCCGATCAGCTTACACACTGGCTATTTCTGCTGCAGCTGTAACTCTCCAGACTGGAAGAGCCTTTCAGAGCCAGCGGCCAGTCCAGCTCACAAACACGGGGTGAAAAGGTCAAGAGGCGTTGGCTTTAAAGACACAATTCAGTCAAAAAATGTCCATCACTGCTCACAGTGAGCTTCCTGTACTCCAGTCCTGCTCAGTCTTAATGAGACGATTCAGTATAATTTTTACAAGATTTTAGAATTTTGTTTTTAAATTATTTTAAAACTTCACTATATCAGATTTTGCATCTCAGTAATCTCTGTCTTTATATGTGAGGAAATACTGAATATGTATTTAGAGATTTTTACATCACTCATTTCTGCTGTTATGGCTGAAAATATCATTCAATTATTCACTCACTTCCTCCAGCTCACACTACTGACACTTTTCTTGAAAAAGACCTAAATCGTGTCTGTTACACCCCAAAAAGGGCACAAGTTCACATAAAAAGACTAAATCCACAATCCAGATTAATTTAGAAAGCAAAATGGCAAAAAGTATTTACACAGTTTAACATTTACTTAACAGTTTAATGTTGCACAGTGATAAACACCAGAGCTGTTTTCCTGCTAATTGCGCCCCCTCGTGTAGAATCTTCAGCCTGCTGAATCTGAGGGAATAAGTTAAGCCAGGTTTCTGTGCTTTGCTTGCAGAAATAACGGCACGTTTACCTTCTTTAAAGCGGCGACCCTGCAAAGGAAAATGCAGAACTGTGCCATCTGCTGGTCACATTCAAAACATTTTGAGTCCACATTAATTTCTTCACAGGGACTTTTTTGATGATAGGTTAAAAGTTTTAAAAAATATTTTTTTTGTGAATCAGTCCCACAGCCATGAAATACAATATAATAGCATAGTATTTTGCTCAGTAACATGACTGAAATGTGCTGACTGAAAGGGGCTTCATGGGTTAATGACATTATTAATGCAACAGACTTGTAATGCATTTTAGAGAAACATCATTAAAACCTAACTTTTGTCTTTTACTAGTAATTTATCATTTTGAATGAAAGTCGCTCTATGTAAGCTTTGGGGATTTGGAGACCTCTATGGTGAAAATGTGTAACTGCATCCCAACATGTGGAAGAACACTCTGTATCATCTGTTATGCTTCTTCCCCGAGTGGATGAATCTGCTGATTGAAAGAGAACTCAAAGAGAACTCAGTCTAAACTTGGTGAAGGACATGTCTTCTGAGGATTTGAGTGAATTATCTACTATTGTCATCATATCTTCATCATAATGTTCATTTTTAGATCATTTGAGGCCTAAACATCGACCCGGACCTTCTTTTTGAGTGTGTGTGTGTGACGTTAATACGCAAAGACATATGACGTGGTGTGAAAAGCTTGATGTCTCTGACTTTTAAATGATTATTTCAGGCTTTACAGGGCAACATTACATTAGCATAGCCACAGTAGCAGCCATACTGAAGTCTGAATTTCATCTGTAATTTTGTCCATTTTTTATCTTTATATGTAATCTGGAACAGATCAGAAACCTCTCAGGTCCAGAACTCATTCCGACCGTCTTTTGTTTTAGCGTGTATGTGGACAGAAGCCAGTGTAGCTCTCTAGTGGTCACTTCATCTTCATTCGTTTGTTTCTCCATTTGGATGACCAGCGCATTTCAGCTGCAGCTCTGAGGAACACCAGCAGAACCTGGAATGTGTTTAATGTGTGTAAAGCGCCTCAGAGGAGAAACACGTTGAACAGAAAACAAAGAGCCTGTTTATTACAGTCTTATACTTTATTTCTCCCTTGAAGTCCTTTTATAATGTTTCATAAACCAAAACCATAATTCATTTTTGACATGATCATTTTCTAATCTCTCTTTATCCCTTACAATGAAACAGGCTGTTTCTGTTACTGTGCCTTTAAGCCTGATATATGTAAATGAGCTCTGTTCTGATTGGCTGGCCTGTATTGTGAAAATACATTGAAAAAGCAATCCAGACTGAAACCTTCCTTATAACTTCAGCATGAATGGGCAGGGCTAAACTGCTGTTCGCTGAATGGGTGGAGCTAAACTGCTGTAGGCTGAATGGGTGGAGCTAAACTGCTGTAGGCTGAATGGGTGGGGCTAAATGGCTGTAGGCTGAATGGGTGGGGCTAAACTGCTGTAGGCCGAAGGGGCGGGGCTAGACTGCTATAGGCTGAATGGGCGGGGCTAAACTGCTTTAGGCTCAATGTGCTGGGCTAAACTGCTATAGGCTAAATGGGTGGAGCTAAACTGCTGTAGGATGAATAGGTGGAGCTGAACTGCTATAGGCTAAATGGGTGGAGCTAAACTGCTGTGGGCTGAATGGGTGACCATGCAAGGACTGTATGTACTGAAGAGTAAAAGGTCTTGTCAGTGACTACAGTAGAAGTTAGAAGAATGTCTCTCTGGTTACTCCTCATTTGTCTTTAGTCCCACATGTGCTTCTGACCGTGATTAATGGAGCAGCGTCCACTGAGGCTCTGAGGAACAGCAGCTCTGAAACTCAGAGAGAATTCCCTTCAGCAGATGTGGAGTGTTTAATCGCACACATTAATAAAAAAAAAAACTTTCATCAACATCATGACCACTTTTCATTACTTTTACATTAACTGTGTGAAGTTATTCACTCACTGAGCACTGTATTAAGTCCACCTCCTGGTTTCTACACTGACTGTTCATCTTTTTAGCTCCACTGACCATATAGGAGCATTTTGTAGTTCTACAGTTACAGACTATAGACCATCTACTTCTCTGCATACTTTGTTACCTTGTTCTTCAATGGTCAGGAGCCCCAACAAGACCCCCACAGAACAGGTATTATTTGGTTAGTGGGTCATTCTTAGCACTGCAGTGACACTGATGTGGAGGTAGTGTGTGTATGTGGTGCGAGTGGATCAGACACAGCAGTGCTCCTGGAGTTTTTAAACACCTCAGTGTCACTGCTGGACTGAGAACCAAAAACATCCAGCCAACAGGGTCCTGTGGACAGCGCCCTGTGACCACTGATGAAGGACCAGAGAATGAGCAACACAAACTGTGCAGCAGCAGATGAGCTACCGTCTCTGACTTGACATCTACGAGGTGGACCAACAAGGTGGGAGTGTCTAATAGAGTGAACAGTAAGTGGACACAGAGTTCAAAAACTCCAGCAGCACTGCTGTGTCTGATCCACTCAAGTAAGACAAAAGACAGGAGAGTTTTGGAAAAACTACATCAGTGTTCAGACAATGAGACGATTCTGGTGCTCAAAGGCGACACAAGAGGCTATGCCTACCTGGTAGCTAACGTTAGCATATGTGTTTAGCGATTCTCTCTGACCAATCAGCAGCCTGCTGTTTTTACATCACCTTTTGGTATTGGCCCAGCTTGTTCAGAACCTCAACAGAGGTGATACCAAAATAGTAGCAGGTACCAGGTTTGCCTAATGGAGAACCAAAAACGACAAGTCGAGTCGAGTTGAGCCGGTACCGTGCGGTGGAGTAGCAGGTTTAGCTTCAGTTATGGTCCTATTTTCTCTGAAACTCAATGTTTTGTCCACCTTGAGTCTGTCTTTCTGTCTAAAACAGCCGTCCTACCTCTGATGATGCTATATGTTGTAGTGTCAGAGAGCTGATGGATAAAAACATGGAATCAACCGAAAATGGTCAGTTCTATTAGAGCTCTGAGCTGCACTAGTGAACAAAACACAATACAGTAAACAAAGACAGCCATGTGTAACCTGAAAGGCCGCTCCTCTCAACCAACTGCAGAGAATCCAACATTTATTACTGATGCAGTCATGGAAAATAAAACACCATCATATGAACGTCCTGGAGATCGTCAGCGTCCACAGAAGCGCAGCTGCAGCTCTGTCCAGCGCTCAGGCAGCTCGAACGGCATCAGGTAATTTAATGTTTAATAAACTCTGCATTAAGTAGTGATGACGTGGTCAGTTTCTCACATTCTTGGCAGCATTGAGTTGGTGGGGGGGCAGTGGGGGTTCAGCTGGGAAGGAGCCAAACTCCATCGAGGACATAAACACTGTATGAAACATTCTCCACAGTTATCCCAGACAACCCTGAAACACAGATTGACTTTCACTGCAAACTGAATAAAACTTGCGGTGCAGCTGATCAGAAACTACAGACCTAAAATTTTTTAGATTTAGTAATAATTTTTAGATTTAATAACAACCCATTTGCTGACATCTGCTTTCCTCAAATCAGTTTGTCCCAGAGTGTTCTGCTTCGTGTTGCAGTGCTGAACTCATGTTGTGGTTTATTTTATAGGACAAGTCTTCATTCTCTTCACTAATAACAGTGCTGTCAGAAATTTGGAACTTTTAGAAAACTTCTTTTCACATTCCCAGGAATAAGCTCCACTCTCTGTGGCCGATCCAGACTCTGTAAATAGGACAAAAAAACCTAGGACCAAGTCAAACCAATCAGGATAAGGAGGTGGGACCATCCACATTCAACCAATCAGTGTGAGGGGGTGGGACCACCAACATCCAACCCACCAGTATACAGAGATGGGACTGCCAATATTCAACCATTCAGAACAAGGAGGCGGGAACACCTATATCCAATCAATCAGACTAAGGAGATGGTACCACCAATATTCACTCAATCAGGATAAGGAGGCAGGACCACCATTTTCAACCAATCAGAACAAGGAGGCAGGACAACCAACAATGTACTAATTAAAACAAGGAGGCGGGATCACCAACATCCAACTAATCAGAACAAGAAGGTGGAAGCACCAACATCTAACCAATCAGAACAAGGAGGCAGGACCACCAACATTCAACCAATCAGGGTAGATGCCTGTCAGTCATGTTATTCATGCAGAGCCCATTGTGGGATGCTGTAGCCTAGCCTTAGTGTTGGCAAGCTACAAACCTGAGTTGTAATCAGACCCACTAAACCAGCTAAAGCTTCTAAGAAATAATCGCAAAGAAATGAACAATTTCATCACTAGCTACAAACAAAACAAGGAAAAAATTAAATGAATTGTATTCAGAAAATTACCGATTGTCACGGATTCCTTCTTTTCTCCCTCTGAGTGTCTGTTTCTTCCCCTCTGTTGTAGCCATGTGTCTTTTGTTTTCTTGTACCATGTGCTTTTGTTGTTGCTCTGTGTCTCCTCCCTGGTCCTGCCCCCTTGTTATCTGTTCCACCTGCTTGTAGCTCCGCCCCTCATTAGTCCCAGGTGTGTCTCGTTTCCCCTCTGTGTATTTATACCCCTGTGTTTGTTCAGTCTTCGTCTTGCATTGTGGATGTAACCTTGTCTCTTGTTTGCTTGTCGTGCTTGTAGTTAGGTTTTGTTTTGTTTTCGTTATGGACTCTCATTTCAATAAAAACTCGCATTTGCATCCCGCCTCCATGCCTCAAACGTTACACCGATCTAGAATAAAGACGAGACTGACCATCAGCGTTTCTCTTCAGCGCTGGAGAGCTAAAGGTATGTAGAGTGACACTGACCTAGAAATAATTTAGCACATTTTTTTTCAAAAGGCTAATGTATAATATCAGCTGGTTAGGTAGCTAATGTAGTTGCCTGTGAATTATGTTAGCTAGCCTATGCTGTAATAGACTTTAGGTCAACAACATCAGCCAGCTATCATTAGCTAATGTTAGCAAGCTAATTAGCTGTGTCGGTAGGCTATCTGCTCATTTCATCATTTGTGACAGATGATTACAACTAATGCTATGTCCAGAACCCCATCCTATTCGACTTTACACACACTCACGGTTCTAATGGTGGGGTTCTTATTCGGACCTGCTGTTTAGCATGTTCAGTATTAGACACAGTGTGGGTTTTGCGTCTAAGCCTCTACAACCACAGTGACCCCACCTGTACACTCTTCAGAAAGATGGTTCTTTAAGGGTTCTTTACTAGAGACAATGATTCTATGTGTTGTATAAGGTTCTATACAAAACCCTTTTAAAAAGGGTTCTCTGTAGCACCAAAAAAGGATCTTCTGTTGTTATAAGCTTGACATCATAACACCAGAAGAACACTTTTTGGTGTTATATAGAACCAACATATTCTCCATCAATCTGTAGAACAATTTCACCATGCAAAGAACCATTTAAGCATGTAAATGGTTCTATAAAGAACCACAGTCTTTACTAAAGCAGAACTTTGTTTTTTAAGAGTGTAAGAATCAGTGAGTTGGACACTGCTGTTCACATTTTCTAAAAACTTCTGTTCTTTCTGTCTGTTACATTGAAATAGAAAGTCCTTTTGACACCAAGGTTACCACGGCAACATTAATAAGGCAAATATCATCTGCTCTAAGATTTGGTTTGCATGTGTTTTCATTTTTAAAAGTATTTTCAGAAACTACTGACATAAAACATTGTAAAATATGAATGTATTATACACTAGTAGCTCTGTTGGGGGCTGTAAAGTGTTGGGGTTGTATCTGCTGTTAAAGCCTTTGATTGTGAAAGTTCTGGAGAATGGTCTCCAAAGCAGCTGGATGCATTCCTGTCCAGTCCCTCCACTCACATCCAATCAGAGAGATGAGCTGAAGATCAGAGAAAGCAAAGCTCTGCCCCTTTTCGCTCTACTCAGAGCGGCTTTAGGAAGCGGGCCGCCCAAAGGAAACGACCCACAGGCGCATGTCCTGTTCCGCTACTGCTTTACGGGAACCTGAACATTTGAACATCTGGATTCTGTAGAAATGAGTCCCAGCTGGTGTGATTGGAACTGACATTGGAGAACGTCTCTGGTTCTGTCACCATCGGGCACCGGCAGATGAAAACTGCTGAAATGCGTGCAGAGAAACTCAGACTCTTACAGTAGCCAAGGAACTGAAACAAACCTGCAGGCTGAAGAACAAAATCATCACTCAGAGCAGAAGTACAAGCAAAGCTCCGTCATGAAGCAGCATGGAGGAAATGTGAGGGTTCTTCTCCACATATACAGCTCCAACTACACACGACCCAAATACTGACTAGCTGAGATCCTGTGAGAACCATCGGTGTCCTGTGTGATAACCTGCACTCTTAATAACAAAGGTTCCTTATTGGTTCTTGGCTTGGATGGAAAAGTTTTCTAGGAAAAGTTTTAATACGATACACATATATGCATATAACATGATTCTCAGATGTTTCATATCAAAATGCTCCCTTATCTTCATTACTACTTTCCGAAACTGCTGCACCAACTTCAGCAGTTGTAAACTCTCTGCACACCATTTCACGTGTGTCTCCGATGTGGACTGAAAGAAGAATGAAGGGTTTCCGGCGTGATGGGTCAGTCCTTAGTGATTTCCTGAGTGTATATTGGTCAGATTCACACAGAATGTAGACGGACATACGAATCCACCAGTTCCACACAGTGAGAGGCAGATGACGTGTATCTCAGGCCCTCTTCACAGCTTTATAACTCCAGATGTGAGTTACGTACGATTGCGTCTACAGGACCATCAGACAAAAATGATACGGACATGTATTTTTTATATGTGAGCTATTTTTTTCTAATATGTATTTCAAACATATTTAAAACATCAAGTAAAGTACACTCTTAATAAAGATGGTTCTTCAAGGGTTCTTTAGTAAAAGCAATGGTTCTATTTAGAACCATTTGCAGGCTTAAATTGTTCTCTGCATGATGCAGCCATTCTTCAGATTGATGGAGAATGTATTGTATAAGGTTTTATATAGAAAACATCAATCTGAAGAACAATTTTATGTTATGGAAAACCATTTCAGCATGCACATGATTCTAAATAGAACCATTTTGAAAGTGGTTCTATATAGCACCATATAGTTCTTCTACAGTGACATCAGCAGAACCATTTTTGGTGCTATGGAAACAAACCCATTGGTGCAAGACTCTAAATAGAACCGTTACCTTTACCACTACCATTACTAAAGAACTTTGAACATATTTTTTTAAGAAAGTACATTAAGCAAAAAATATTGTTTGCAATTTTCATACTTTTCATACAACCACAGGAACAACAGTGATTGGTGGAGTGAGATCAGATCTCCTCTACAAATTCACAAAAATGTTTTACAAAAATCTGAACAGCAAGTGAAATGATGTCCCCTCTGAAACGTGGTTTCTGATCCTGTGATCTCTCTATGATTTTATTGTGATCTGTTTTCTGATCTTTACAGATGTTTACTGTGAATTTCCTGATGAAACCTCTGCAGTGAGAACCAGCAAACCAGCAGTGAGATATAGCCTGACGTGCATTCCAGCAGCACCTTCTCTCTCTCTTCAGTAACGCTGGGACTGAAATAGTTTAAATGAATTTGTACAGCCGTCTAATAAAGCACACTGTCTGATCTGTGATTATAACAGCCATTTCAGCAGAGCAGAACAAACTCTGTACATAATCACTACGTAAGAGCCGTTATCTGGACGGAGATGCAGCCGACTCCATCTGGCCTGCTGGGTAATGATTAACAGAACAACAAGACTGCGTCTGTCCTCATCAGCTCTCCGGTCTGTAATTCCTTCCTCACTTTAGAGGAGCCTGCAGACGGGAGCAGCTTTATGTACTCACTTTCAGCTCTAAAAGCCAAGTCCAAACAGATAAAAGCCGGACAGGGCTGAATGTGGTTTTTAAAGTGACTGCACTGCCACTCACTGCCACATACTGCCACCCACTGCCACCCACTGCCATCCACTGCCAAACACTTCCACACACTGCCACTCACTGCCATTCACTGCCACTTACTGCCATTCACTGCCACTCACTGTTACTCATTGTCATTTACTGTCACTCACTGTTATTCATTGCCACTCACTGTGACTTACTGTCACTCGCTGTCCCTCACTGTCACGTACTGATATTCAGGGTCACTCACTGCCACTTACTGCCACTCTCTGTCAATCTTTGTCATTCACTGTCACATACTGTCAATTAAGGTCATTCACTGCCGCTTACTGTCACTCACTGCCACTTACTGTCATTCAGGGTTATTCACTGCCACTCACTGTCACTCACAGCTATTCACTACTACTCACTGTCACTCACTGCCATTCACGGCTACTCACTGCTACTCACTGTCACTGCCATTCAGTGTCACTCCCAGTCACTCACTGCCATTCACTGTTACTCACTATCAGTCACTCTCACTGTCACTTATTGCCACTCACTGCTGTTCACTGCCATTCACTGCCACTCACTGTCACTTACTGCCACTCAGTCACTTACTGTCATTCAGGGTCACTACTTGCCATTCAGTGTCACTCACTGTCACTTACAGCTACTCACTGTCACTTACTGTCACTGCCATTCAATGTCACTCATGGTCACTCACTGCCATCCATTGCCACACACTGTCACTTACTGTTACTTATTGCCACTCACTGCTATTCACTGCCACTCACTGTCACCTACTGCTATTCACTGCTACTTACTGCCACTTACTGCCTCAGTCACTTTCTGTCATTCACTGCCACTGGCTGTCATTTACTGTCATTCAGGGTCACTTATTTCCATTCAGTGTCACTCACTGTCACTCACACTGTCACTGCCATTCAGTGTTACTCACAGTCATCCACTGCCACTCACTGTCATTCAGTGTCACGTACTGCTACTCACTGTCACTTAGTGCTACTCACTGTCACTTAGTGCCACTCACTGTCACTTACTGTGACATACTGCCACTTACTGCCACTAAGTCACTTACTGTCACTCACTGCCATTCACTGTCACTCACTGATACTCACTGTCACACACTGCCTTTCACTGTCACTTACTGCTACTCAAAGTCACTCAGTAACTTACTGTCATGCAGTGTCACTCATTGTCACTCTGTCACTCACTGTCACTCACTACCACTCACTGCCATTCACTGCCACTCAGTGCAATTCACTTTCTTTAATTAGACATTGTTAATTAGACAGACGTTGTTTTATTTTGATGTTCCTTTTTTGCCATTTAGTTTTATTTACATGTAGATACAGTGAGAAGTTCTCTGTGATTTTATTAAGATGGCCTGTAAACACACTGTCCAAAATTCCAAACTACAGAAAATCATGTTTTTTTTCCTGCAGTTGTGTTTACTAGACTGCTGAATCAGTGCATTTCTTATCTGTCCAGCAGGGGCCCATTGGTGAATCAGCAGCAGTGGGTTGGAAAGCATTAGAGCTGCTAACTGAGCCGTTTGGGGGGTCAGCACTGACAGGGCCAGTCTGACAGGATTTTGGCAGCAGAACTGTGTTTATTGACCAGAGCAGTGAGAACCCTCAGCTAACACTGCATCAAAGTTAGCGAATCTGTTAGCCTAGCAGTGTTTAAAAAACTGTCATTGGTTTGTTATGGAAAATTCTCTCAGCATCTCACCCGAACATTCACTTTAACACTGTAATTTAATCAGCTTTTTAAAAGGCTGTGTGCCAGGTGAAGGATGCCTGCAGGCTTCTGCGTACACGCTAAGGCTTATAAGGTCAAACCGCTTTAAACATATTAGGAAGGGAATTTGATTTGAATCGATTCTGAATTTTGCTCTCATATGGAGATTGACAAAGCTTTTGTGCAGGTGTTTCTCCTGAGTCCTGGCTGAGAGCTGAGAGAAGATGCTTGGAGAGTGAAACCCAATACAGGCCTTACGGAGCTTTAGTATTTGGAGCTCTTCATCCTTCAGTGTATTACCTTTTACGTTTTCAAACGTGCCTCATCATGTCCATCTTCCCGACATCCACCATCCTCCAGACATCCACCATCCTTCAACATCCACCATGCTCCCAAAGTCTATCATCCTTCCAACATCCTCCATCCCCCTAATATCTACCCTCCTCCTCCAGTGTCCATCACCAGACCAATGTGCACCATATTCCCAACGTTCACCCTTATCCCAATGTCCATCATCATCCCAACATCCATCATCTTTCCAACATCTATTGTCCTCTCAAAGTTCTCCATTTTCCCAACATCCACCATTCTCCAATATTCAACTTCCTCCCAACATCCACCACTTTCCAATGTCCACCATGCCCCCAGTGTTCAACATTCTCCTAATGTCCACAATACTCCAACCTCCACCATCTTCCAACATCCATCATCCTCCCATCATGCACCGTCCTCCAAGATCCACAAACCCTCCACTGCAAAAACCGCAACTTCCACCATTGTCCAACCTCCACCACCCTCCCAGTGTGCACTCCACCAATTAGCATGGTCCCACACTTTCTCCACATCACATATTCATGAGTGCATGTAAACAGATGCATTAACATGCTGGTAAAGGCCTGTGGACATGCTGTGTCAGGGACGTTTTCCTACTCCTTCACTTTTACAGCTATAAGAGGAACCATGTGTAGATGCTGAAATCCAATCAGAAACATCAGAGGCTTCATCGGGCCTTCAGTGGAGTTGGGCGGAAATCAAAGAGATGGCAATAAAGTCAGCGTGTTTTCATTTGACTCACCACCCAGCACTGAAACAGCCAAAACTCACTCTGACCGTCTGCTGGGTTTGGGTTTTGGAGTCACATTTCACCTCCATCCTCCAGCTGAGAGGCCCATTAGCACATTACTGAGATCAGACTCTGCAGACCGTGTGGAATCAAAACACTCCCTTTTATACTCTGAAGAAAAACTAACAGAGATGTGTATAATAAAAAGACTCAAGAAATGAGCAAACGATCTCATTTAATACAGGATTCCTTTTTTTAAACCTGATAAAAACATGAATACATACAATTATTCCCAAATAATAGTTTGCATATCACAGTAATTCACAGTTGTAGTTTCTAATTAATTTTTAGTAGATACTGAATAGTTCACAGTGGATGCTGAAAAATTCTAATGCTAAGTCTATAATAGTTATTTATAATTCTAATTCTAAGTCTAAATTTTTCAGAAAGAATTTCTTTTTTCTGTTTTTCTGTTGTGTCAAGCTGCTGTGAGCATGTGCGGAGTGTTTGGCGTGGGGGGAGATTTTCCACTGCTGTAGAGGAGCGCCCACCGCCCTGCTTTAGTTCATAATGTGTTCTCATGAGCGCTGCCATCTGGAGCTCGTCTGAGTCTGCACTCATCCAGCTCTCCATCCAGCACTGACCGCAGTGGTCAGGAAGGCTGTGAGAGCGGGTAACCGAAGAGCCGCTTTGGTTTTTAAAAAGCTTCTGTGTTGCCTTAGTCCAGCCGCTCTGCTCCTCAGATCACCCACACTGCTGTGAGCCAGAGTTGAAGAACGTCTGTTCCTCAGAGAATCAGGGTTATTGAGTCTCTGACCTCCAGCAGAACACAGAGAAACCTCACAGAGAGTCCAAAGGAGAGGAACCTGCTTCTATACACACTATTATTAACCCTCTCAGCTCCTCTGAGCTGTTTACACTTTAAAACTCCTCCTTATACATTCTCTTAACTTATTCTGACTTAAACAAGAGCAGAAACTGTTTAAAGTGCAGATTGTAAGCTGTTGGTCCACCACAGTGTCTGTGAACAGAAGAGAAGAAATTTTATTACGAACAGAATTTGAGTTGTTGTTGTTTGTTCAGGCTCGTTTTGCAAAAAAACACATCCTACAAATTTGTATTGTTTTTGCATCAACACAACCAGAAAGCAGTCGACTGCAACCTGATCATCAAGAGCGAATTTCACTGATTAAGTAAAAATGTAATTAAATGTTTAGCTGTGTAATCAATCATGCAATTACATTTAAATAATTATGTAACAGGCCTGTAAAAAACTGGCGATAATAACTCCAAGGCCAAAAAAGTAACCACTCCGAGCTATATAGACGGGGTTTCGTGTGAAGCTGCATTCAAGAATGTGCCACATCACATTTCATAATGCAACGCAAGCACAAGCTGCATTCTGAGCATTACAGCAGGGGGCGCTTTTTTAAAGGGCGCTTTAAAAAGCCATGTTTTCTCAACGCAAAGACGACTTACGTGAACATAAATATATGATCCGTTATGGCCTTTCCATTCCAGAAGAAGAGGTAAAGCAACTCGCTCTACTCTACTGTCCACGTTTAGCTGTTGAGGCTGTTGGAATAACGGGAGATCCCTCTCTGATGTGTCCTCTAGCGCCCCCTTCAGTGCTGAGTGCTTTAACTGCCACAGTAACGTAAGAATGCACAGTGAGTTTGTACAGAAGGACCGAGCGTTTGCGGCGTGTTGGCAGAGCGCGGTCTTTTGCGTTTTCATACTTGCGCTGAGTCTGTTAAGGCGTAACTAATGGAGTCAGAACAAGCTGTTTTCTCTTTTGGACGGGGTGTAAGCCAGTCATGACGAGCAGATCCTGATTTACTACATAGGTGGAAGATCGCTCACTGAGTGTCAGGCATTGTAAATCAACTCTGGTGCACATTTTTCCTCCTGGCCTGGGAACGCTGCAGGTATTTATCCTGGAAGAGTCCTGAAACATTCCACACCTACAGTTAGACATCTGTGATCTGTGTGCAAGTTTATCAATCAACATATCTGAGAGTTTGTTAATCTTTCTGCACATGAGCATCAGCTCAGAGCTCTGCTGTTAGGTTGTCAGCCTCATCATCTTCCTCTTAGGAATGAAAGGTTATCTGGTGAAGGGTCTAATAAATGATAAAAGGACAATGTTTGATAAGAAGCCAGAATCAGCATCTGTTCGTCCATCAGAGAAACTGACCTCACGAACATCCACTTACAGGCAAACTGCTACATTTTGGTGGATGTTAACTGAAGTTGTTTATAAACTCCTCAGTCCAAGAACTACAGCCCCGCCCTTCAGTGCTCCCTCTAAAGCCCCACCCCCCGAAAACACAGCCCCTTCCTTCAGTGTTCCCTCTAAAGCCCCGCCCCAAAAACACAGCCCCTTCCTTCAGTGTTCCCTCTAAAGCCCCGCCCCAAGAACACAGCCCCTTCCTTCAGTGTTCCCTCTAAAGCCCCGCCCCAAAAACACAGCCCCTTCCTTCAGTGTTCCCTCTAAAGCCCCGCCCCAAGAACACAGCCCCTTCCTTCAGTGTTCCCTCTAAAGCCCTGTCCCAAAAACACAGCCCTGCCCTTCAGTGTTCCCTCCAAAGCCCCATCCCCAAAACACAGCCCTCCAGCCCTTGGTTCCCTCCAAAGCTCTGTCCGACAAAAAACACAGCCACTACCTTCAGTGTTCCTTCCAAAGCTCCACCCCCAACAAACACACGCATTTACACTATCTGGAACTCCTGAATGCTGGTGTTAATTTAGTTGTAATCAATTGCCACAAATAAAATTATGACATAAACAGACAAAAACAGCTAATTAGCTAATGTTAGCTAACAGAAAAGCTAGCTAACTTTACCCTTGTAGAACACTGTTAACTTCATAGAGGCTAATATCTCTGTAACTAATTCTTAGCTAGCGCTCCAGCATAAGCTGGCTGAAATATTTAAATGACAACTACATTAGGCACCTAACCAGCTAACATTAGCACTGGGTACTTGCTGAAAAAACACAACAGTGTTTTTTTCCTGAGATATGTGACAGAACCAAGCTATGTTTTCATTAATTTAATGCATTTTTGACTTAAAATTAAAACTATTGTATTACATCAGTACATAGTGATGTTATTACGACATCATCGTGTGTGAAATAACAGCGACTGCTTTAAATATGAGTTGCCTTACATACTTAATTCTATCAGAGAAAAAGGCTAGCCTAGCTAGCTAATGTTGTAGAATTATCTGATTTATGAGTCCAACTCAGCTTAACGCTAAACAATACATGTGCAGGCTAACGTCCTTTACTAAACTTTTAAAGCAATAAAAAGAAACATGAATATTTACATGTTTACACCTGCTACAACCTGTAAAGTATTTTGTTAGGAAAACATATTGGGACTGTCATTATGTCTGTGTTTTTTTAGGAATATGTTGACATTGCGCCCAAAGACGAACAGTCACAAGGAGACCTGAGTGTTGGAGGACTGGCAGGTTTCCAGTTCAGCTGTTACGGTAATGAGCAGTCAGACTACAGACCACAACAGAATACTGATCAGAATAACTATGTCTGCTTTGGTATTCAAAAACTCAAGAAAAAAAAACTGAAGGAAATTTAGCAGCCAGTAGCAGTCACACAACACAGGACAGTTATAATAATAAGGGTGAAACAATATAAAAAGAAGAATATACACAAAAAACTGTCTACAGGCATATATACAAATGGAAAAATATAAAAATCTGCAATAAGATCTATAACCTGAGACAAAAAAGGCAGTGCAATAATGACTGTACAATGAGGCGCAGGTAACAGCACATAAAGACAATACTGAATAAAGGTGTCTAGATGTGGAGTGTCCAGATGTGCAAGATGCGCGATAATGTGTGCAGAAAGTGGAATATGTATGTAAGTTGTCCATATGTGCATTTTCTGTTGCATTAACTTATGGTCTTGCTGATGCTACCTTATAACTGATTGCTGTTATTGTTATCTTGGCTGACTGTCTGAATCAAGTAGTCATTAATGTTTGCAGAGAAAAATGCTAAGACAGCCTTACATAGCTAAGATAATCTGATAGATGCAGAAAATCAGATTGTGTCAGAAACTGGTTCAGTGTGTTTTCATGCTCTTGGGTAATCAGATAAAAGGCAAACAGCGCAGACTGAGAGAAACAAAAGAAAGCAGAGTAAGGGGTTTACATGCACTGAAGAACCCCATTACTGAGCTCAAATCCAGCCTCTTTATCAGATTTCTTAATCAGATTTAAAGACCTAATCCGATTTTAGAAATCAGAGTATGCTGTTCACTTGACCATTTAATAATCAGATAACTGCAGAAATATGATTATGATCTGATTATAAAGTGCATGTAAACACACTCAGTGTTTGTAGTAGATTGTGCATTAATTTAACTGATCATGTGTGTGGCAGATTAATTGTTAATGAGGCTTAAATATCCAGTGATATTATATTAAAGTGACAGTGCAGTGAGAAATTTAGTTTTTTTTTTTATTTTCAGTGTAATTGATCAGGCAATTAAAATGGACAAAAGTACCTATTCAGGAGTCAAGACAGCTTCTGCATGTTTTTCAGGATGTGTTTATTACTTGTTTGCTAAAACTAAAGCAAACATGCTTTTTTGTGTCATTAATCACCAAACTACTCCTTTAACTGAAGCACATGCATAAAACCCAAACAGAATTCATGTTATGAGAGAAGAATCGACTTTGACTTTAGTTTAGTACGTTTGACCTCTCGTTTCATTTTAGCCTTTTCACTCACACACTCTCCTGACAGCAATGACCCCCCCCCCACTGCACCCACACCCCCCCTCCCGTCCTGACCGCTGTAATGAGGTTCTGAATCTCGCCCAGGCTGTGTAAGTGCAGCCATTTGACGGGTTGCCAGATTGGCTGCTTCAAACAAACACAGGCACCTGCTTTTAATGATGTTCAGAATCAAAAGGATTGAAACTTTCTACATGTTTAAATGTGTGTTTATTCAGGCTTCTGTGCTCTGCTACATCATGGCTCATCACACAGACAGCCCACTGTTACATGCTCACAGCGTCTCTGCACTTAAATCAGCTGAACTCAGTAGCCGAACTAATCAGTTAACCAAGTATTTTGTTTGCCATATGAGGAAATATGCACAAATTGCACATTAAAAATTTCACATTTTTATTTTATTTGCTATTTCATTATCTTTTATCTTTTGCTTGTGAATTTTAATTTTTGATTCATATTAGATCTAAATGTTTTGTCAACTCTTTGGTGCTTTGTAAAAGTTTGCTAGCAAGGACTGATTAACAGTTTAGAAGTTACTGTTACTCCAAAGTAAGATTTTATTCAGTTCTGGCTGCTATTCAGGAGCGAAAGGAGTGGTGCTCTTCCTCATTCAGACTGCTGGAAATGACTCACAACTGCATTTCTTACTTCTTCTGCTCTTCTTACATCTTTGTAACAATCCTGCAAAAGCCTTTCTGAGTTGCTGGATCTCAGGATGTTACAATCTGTACTATTCTTCTCTCAGCCTCGGCTATATTCCAAAGTTTCTTAAATTAGCTGTAATTAAACCCCTAATTAAGAAACCTAATCTTGATCCCTCTGAGTTATCAAACTTTAGACCTATTTCAAATCTTCCCTTTTTATCAAAAATTTTAGAGAAAGCCGTGGCAAAACAATTATGTTCCCATCTGCATAGGAGTGATATACATGAAAAATTTCAGTCTGGCTTCAGGCCTCACCATAGTACTGACACAGTGTTAGTGAAAATTGTGAATGAGCTTTTATTATCCGCTGACAAAGGAAACATATCCCTACTCATTCTATTTGATCTTAGTGCAGCTTTTGACACAATAGACCATTCCATTCTATTAGACAGGCTTGAAAAGCTAGTAGGAGTGACAGGTAAAGCTCCTTTGTGGGTCAAATCTTACCTTAGTGATCGCTATGAGTTTGTTAATGTAAATGGTGAACAATCAGCTCTCACAAGAGTAAAGTATGGTGTTCCACAGGGCTCTGTCTTAGGACCTATATTATTTACCTTATATATGCTACCACTAGGTACCATCATTAGAAAACATGGCATCAGTTTCCACTGCTACACCGATGATACACAGTTGTATATTTCAGCTAAACCAGAGGACAAAATTGATCTTAATAAGATAGAGGACTGTGTAAAAGACATTAAAGACTGGATGTCAAGTAACTTCCTCTTACTAAACTCGGACAAAACCTAAGTTCTTCTTCTTGGTCCAAAAGCTGCTAGGAATAATCTGCCTATGTTTACTCTAAATCTCAATAGTTTCTCAATTGCACCTGGCACATCTGTAAAAAGTCTTGGTGTCACGACCGATCCCGATCTGGCCTTCGATGAGCATATTACCAATATTACCAGAATAGCTTTCCTCCACCTGCGTGACATCGCTAAATTAAGAAATGCACTGTCGATACAGGATGCAGAAACGTTAGTTCACGCCTTTATTATGTCCAGGTTAGATTAATGTAACGCTCTGCTTTCTGGTTGTTCCAGCCAAAACCTTAACAAGCTTCAGTTAGTCCAGAACGCTGCAGCCAGAGTTCTCACCAAAACCAGGAAATTTGACCACATTAGCCCAATTTTGTGTACCTTACATTGGTTGCCAGTTAAATTCCGCATTGAGTACAAAATTCTTCTGCTGACGTATAAAGCTCTGAATGGCCTTGCTCCTCAGTACCTCAGTGACCTTATTTCCTACTATCAACTGATACGCCCACTTAGATTACAAGGTGTGGGCTCATTATTAATACCTAGAATTAATAAAGCTACGCCCCCCAGCTTTGGAATAACGTACCAGTCAGTGTTCAGGACTCAGACACAGCCTCCATCTTTAAATCTAGGCTAAAAACTTACCTGTTTAGTCGAGCGTTTGGTTAATTAGTTTTCCTGTTAGAAAAAGGTGCAGACCTGGGGGTTCACGGACAGAGAGTCTTATGGTAATCTGGCAATGTTGGTGCTGTCGTCCCACTGCTCAGTCGTCCCACTGCTCTTACGCGTTCACTCAAGTTTGTTGACGATGGAGCAGAGGGGTGCTGACTTCTCAGGGAGCCCTCATGTCCTTGTAACCTTCTGGCTCTCCCTCTTAGTTATGCTGCCATAGCCAGGCCTACCGCTGCGCTCTGTCAACTCTCTGTTCTGTTCGGTCACCCATGACAGAACTAACTATCTGTCCCCCTTATCCCCCTCTCTGGTCACCCACTCCAGTTCTGTTCGGTAACAGAACTAATAAAAAGTAGTAGTAGTAATAACTGTAGTAATGAAAAATAAGTGAAGGCAAGGTAAACAAGGTAACAAGTTTCTTCCTCACTTTCACACAGAGATTCAGGTAACATCACTGAGGTCAGACGAGGTCAGAGTGGGAGGAGCTTCTCTGGAATGTGTGGAATGGTGGGAGGGGTTCATGTTGTATATGGGCAGGGTTGTTCGGTCAGTAGGCGGGGCTGTGGTCTGTACAGAGAGAGTCAGAGCAGCAGAAGCTCAGTGAGACTCGCTCTGGATTTACTGGATTTATCATCTCTGAACATCTGAACACACTGGAGTTTATTCTTCACCATTTACATTCAGACATGATCCGGATTAATCTGACTGGATTTAATATCGCATGTGGATTTACGTGAAGATTTTGCTGTGCTGGTGTTGAAGACTCAGCAGCTCCAGAATGGTAACATTAACCTTCTGATCAATAACACAGTAATACTGCAGCAATACTGCACATTATCCAACCAGAATAAAGTAATAACACAGTAATACTGCATATGATACTACAGTAATACTGCCATAATATTATAATAATGCCACAGTAATATAATAGTAGTACTACAATAACAAAGTATTGCTATAATGATACTACAAAATTACAATAATACTATTGTAATGCAATAATTATAATAATACAGTACCACTGCAGTACAGAATATGCATAATTATAGTTTACTACAGGATATTACAGAAGTATTATAGATGACTGTAAGAGCACTATAGTAACATTGGAGAGAATATTACAGAGTATTACTGTGTTATAATGTAATAATTTCTTGTATTTCTGCAGTTTAGTTTTGTAGCAGTATTCTAATTACAGCAGACTAAATTCTAAACCTGATTTTAACTGAAATCTGTAGCTCTTTAGTGAATATAATCTGCACTGCGGTGGATGTTAAAGGTTTAAATACGGCTTTATTTATTTATTTGAAGATCACTGAGAAAATAAATGCATTTAATAAACTATATTCAAATGTGTAGATGTCCACTTGATCTACATGAATCAGCTGGTGAAAAAGCATAAACTGAAAGGTTAAACTGTATTAATGTGAAATATTATATCGATTTGGAAATGGTGGACACATTAGAATCAAATGAACAAGATTCAGATCATTCAAATCTGATTCTTTAGGAAATGATTCAGTGAATCATGCTGTCTCACATTTCAGCACGTTTACACTTTTCTGACACGACTCAAATTCAGATGGTTTTTAATGTTTTATGCTCAAAACAAATTTATCAACACAGTAGTTTACAGATTAAAAATATGTTGATGAATTAATGTATTCATTTTTGGCAAATAAAATCAAATCAACACACATCAATTCACACCATCAGTCAGTATAAAGAACCAGTTCTCTGTTTCTAAATGAGCTTCAGATCAGAGTCACATACAGACGCATTATCTGCTCAAACCATAACTCTGACCTTGGGGTTCACTGTTTGAAGACAGCAGCATCTTTAACATTTACATCATGTAACTAACATTAGCTAGCTCGCTGCTAACAGTTCTACATGGAGACATCTGTGTTTTCCCCACTTTATAGCTCAAACATGCAAAGGTCAAAATGAACATGATTCTGAGCTCCGAATTCCCATCTCCAAACCAAGCTGAACACAGCAATTGACCTCTCATTTTTCACAGTACAGGGGCGATGCCCCAGAAATTGTTTTTGCCATTTTTCCCAATTTTATCAGTTGAGTCTAATCCACCCATTATCTAGGACTCCGATAGAACAGTGGTGCTGATAGGAACCAGGGGTCGCCATGACTACAACACAAATATAGACATTTTATTTACTCCCCAAAACCACCAGTGAACCTACACGCGTCTTCTGAGTTTTATAGGGAATGTTGATGATGGGAAAATAGTGGAAATATTTTGCCTCAGAACACCCTGCATATTATGTATCCCTGCACCATGAATGGATTTTAAGATTCTAAAATCTTCTCAAACTATCCTACAACAGTGTCTCAGTCATCAGGCAGTGTATTCATAAACGTTTCATGTAATAACTTTCTGTGAGGGAGCTTTTAGAGATGGACATCTGGTTCCTATCACCACCACTGAGAAAAATTCTGACTCTGCAACATTCTCTACACCAAACTGGGTGACTCTGAATGACTCTGTTTACATCTTAACCACTCAATTATATAATAAGTTAAATTTCAAAGGAAATTCATCTTTGAAATCTGCCATCAACATTCCTAAACATTTCACAATAACGATAAAATATTGACACCCGCCGATCCATATTGTACATTTTTGGTATAATTTCTTGCTGATATTAAAGTGTATGTGATACGATGTTCAGTCTTCTCTGCTTAAGTTTAGTCTTCATTCTGAGAGCTGCAGAGCTATTACAGTGAGTAATATCACAGCTGTGATGATCTACTGATTCACCGTCAGCTCACATCTGTGACCCAATCACAGCCCTGATCATATTCACCATAACTCACCACCTCCAGCACCAGCAGACGTTCTACTCAGTTCTCCTCCACAGTGACGCACAGAAGTGCTAACAGGTCACAGCCTAAAGATACCTTGGAGCTAAAGTCAGAAATAGGAGCCGGAACAGCAGCAGATTGATTACAGACATGCAGTGAGAGCTGTGATTTATTAGATAAGGAGCTTCTGCAGCTTTTGGTTAGAGTTACATTTACTCAGAGTCACAGAAACAAATAATAACAAGAAAATACAGGGAATACAGGGTTTCAGCTCCTGCTGCGTCACCTTTAAACAAAATAAACCCCAAAACTCAAAACCTCTACATTTATAAACTCTTCAGAAAACAAGCCCAGTCATTAGTGTGGGTGTGTCCACAGCACGAGCCCCGCCCCCTTTAACTTTACATTTACTTAACTTTACTCTGATTGACTGCAACTGAATGTGCAACCAGTTTTGATCAGTACAACTGAACAAGACAGAATGCAAAAGAAGAAATGCTAACATGCTAGGCTAACTCAAACCGGTATTGTTAATGCTAGCTAGCTAAAGAAGCACCAAGCATGTCTTAGCTGATCGTGAAGTAATGGAGGAAATTCCAATTCCTTTAGTGTGGGATGAGCTTATCTGGAATGTGTGATTGATGGGAGGGGTTAAAGTAGCGCAGGGGTGGAGTTTATCAGTCATGTGGGTGGGGTTAGGAGCTCTGTACAGATCTTTAATTTTGCACTTCACACATTGGTTTAGCTTGAATAAATAAAGGTTCACAGCATCAAATAAAAGTCCATAGCATAAGCCCCACTTCCCCGCCCACTTTACTCTGATATCCTGTCTAGTTTTCATCATTAACAGCAGTTTCTGTGAAAGAGAGTGAGTGGCATACTGACTAAACAGTATATTTACATACACCATTTGTACAAAATAATTTCTGCTATTTTATCATCAATAAATGATTGACCGCTAAACATATTCTCTTTGTTCGCAGCCGATCCACTCACACAAGGCATCTCTGGACCCCCAAGTGAAATGGAGTTAACTTCACCCCCTGGAAATTCATCAGGCACCGTGCCAGCACTTCCATTCTCCAACCTGAGCGAGTTTGAGGGGCACATGACCCTGGCATTACACACTGCTAACACTAACGATAACACTAGTTTGGACAGGCCAGCGCTGAGCGGGCCAATAGTGGCCTCGCTGTCCATGACCCTCGGCGTGCTCTCCAACATTGTGGCACTGCTGATCCTGGCGAACTCCTATGCCCGCCTGCGGCGTCGCTCCAAGGCCGCCTTCCTGCTCTTCGCCACCTCGCTGGTGGTCACTGATTTCATGGGTCATGTGATCCCTGGTGCCATTGTGCTGAAGCTGTACCTGTCAGAAGGAGTGCCGGCAGCGCAGTATGCCAGGCCGGATGCTCTGTGCCAGTTTCTGGGGGGCAGCATGGTGTTCTTTGGGCTGTGTCCGCTGTTTCTGGGCAGCGCCATGGCAGCTGAGCGGTGCCTTGGGGTCACCAGGCCGCTGCTCCATGCCTCTCTGGTCAGCGCAACGCGGACTAAAGTCTCTCTCTCCATCATCTGGCTGGCAGCGCTGTGCGTGGCGCTGCTGCCCTGCTTCCAGCTGGGCTCCTACAGCTACCAGTACCCGGGCACCTGGTGCTTCATCAAGGTTCTGGAGGACACGGCAGAGGCGGATGTGGCATTCGTGCTGCTGTTCTCCAGCCTCGGTTTGGGCTCTCTGGCCTTAGCGCTGGTCTGTAACACCGTCAGTGGACTCACACTGCTGTTCGGCAGGATGCGGAAGCAACGGTGCAACCGACAAACGGCCAAATCTCATGATATAGAGATGGTGGTGCAGCTGGTTGGCATTATGGTCACTTCCTGCATCTGCTGGAGCCCTCTGCTGGTGAGTCAGGCTGTTTAACTGCATCAGGCTATGATTGCTGGAATAAGTAGTCTATAAATAGTCATACAATGATATTTGGTAAAGTATGCGCTCATTTTTCACTGAGGTAAAATGATTGTGCTATTTTTATAGATAGAAAAAAATAAATAAAAATTTTGAAATGTTAAATTATAAATAGACTATAATGATATTTAATAATACTTTCACTTGTTTTTGACCAACATTTACATCATTGTGCTATTTTTACAAAGAAACTTCCCCCATAACTGAGTGTGTGAGGTGTAAACAGAGTGATTCAGAGTGGTTTGGTGTGAAATGGTGCAGGTTTCCTTACAGTGTTGGTGATAGGAACCAGGGGTCACCATCACTACAACACAGATATAGATAATTTATTTACTATCCAAAACCACCAGGGAACCCACACATGTTTTCTAAATTTTGTATGGAATGTTGATGATGAGAAAATAGTGGAAAATCTGAAGTAATACATTTTTTTTGGCGACTATTTTGCCTCACAGCACCCTGCATATTATGTATCCCTCCACCGTGAGTGGATTTTAAGGCCAAAATCTTCTCAAAACTATCATAAATTAATATCTCAGACATCAGGCAGTGTATTCATGACCATTTCATGTAATAACTTTCTGTAAGGGAGCTTTTAGAAGTAGACTGCTAGTTCCTGTCACCACCACTGTGAACAATTCGGACTTGGTAAGTTTCTCTAGAATGTAGTGTTTCACACTAAACCACTCTGAATGATGTTGTTTATGTCTTAACCGTTTAATTATGAAAAAAAGGACAATGGCCGGGGTTACCTTTTATTTAAGGAGCGAGCAGTGAGCCACTGATAAATATGAACAACAAAACATAAACAAGTATAGTAATGAGTAAATATAAAAAGGTATATTGGTCAGTTATTGCACTTGTGTAAAAGATGCTGAATGAATACTGCACTTGGGTTCTGTCCTGTATGTGTTGACGCCCTCTACTGGTGAGTTGGAGTTTTGAAAGTGTTTAGATCACACAGTTTCTCACTGTGAGGAGCCACAATACCACTGATACAGTCGCTGTCAAACATTTGGAGATTGAATGTATTTTTTAAAATAATTTCAAAGACAGAAAAACATTATTCGTAAATCAAAATGTCTTTGAGAAAAGCATTCTAGATATCTCCTCATGAAGCTCCCTGAGAGAACACCAAGAGTGTTTAAAGGCAAGAGAGTTTGTTGAACATGATCAATGCATAATTCCATATGTGTTATTTCATAGTATTGATTAGCAGGTGTCCAAACCTGTTGCACTGTAAATGTTTGATAACTGAAGGCTTTGTGATGTTGTGCATTTGGTTATTTTTAGATTTTCGGCCTCATGTCTGTAACGCACTCCTATGAGGGCTCTATTGGAGATGACCTCGCCACCTACAGGACGCTGATGATAACAGGTGTCCGTCTGGCCTCCTGGAACCAGATTCTGGACCCGTGGGTTTATATCCTCCTCCGGCGGGCTGTTCTACGCAAGATCTACCTTGTCACCAAACGACAGGTGGACCTGAGCAGCATCCGCCGCTGGGAGCCCAACTCTCTCCACAGCGCTGAGAAAACCACCATCAGTAACCAAGTCTGACCACAGGGGGCGCTCTTAGAGAAAAACATGGTCAGTAACCAGATCTGGCCACAAGGGGTGCTCTCAGAGCAAAACAACGTCAGTAACCGTGCCTGACCACAGGGGGCGCTGTCAAAGAAAAACAATGTCAGTAACCATGCCTGACAACAGGGGGTGCTCTCAGAGAAAAACACGGTCAGTAACGGTCTGACCACAGGGGGCGTTCTCAGAGAAAAGCGCGGTCAGTAATGGTCTGATTACAGGGGGCACTCTCAGAGAGAAACACGGTCAGTAATGGTCTGATCACAGGGGGTACTCCCAGAGAAAAACATTGTCAGTAACGGTTTGACTACAGGGGCGCTTTTTGGGAAAACTCTGTCAGTTACTGGGTCTGTTCACAGAGGCCACTCTCTGTAGTTAATCAGAGAAGCCATGTTTAGAGCAAAACAGCGTCAGTAACCGTGTCTGACCACAGGGGGTGCTGTCAAAGAAAAACAATGTCAGTAACTGGGTGCTCTCAGAGAAAAACACGGTCAGTTACGGTCTGATCACAGGGGGCGCTCTCAGAGAAAAACACGGTCAGTAATGGTTTGATCACAAGGGGGTACTCCCAGAGAAAAACATTGTCAGTAACGGTCTGACTACAGGGGGCACTTTTTGGGAAAACACTGTCAGTTACTGGGTCTGTCCACAGACGGCACTCTCTGTAGCTAATCAGAGAAGCCATGTTTAGTGTCGGAAGTTTGCTCCTGTAATTGTAGCACTGGAGTTATGAGGCTAATGTAGCTAACAAGTAATGAAAGTTTATGCCCCACCAGCTAGCGCTGTGCTAACTGCATGTCTGAATCATCACACTGTTATCTATAAAAATAGACAAAAGTATGTTAGCATATCTAAAACTGTAGCAGTCATTCTGAAGTCTGAATTTAGTCTGTACTTTAGTCCATGTTTATAGATATCAGTGAGTCAAACAGTGTCAGAAAACATATAATCAATATTAGAGATACTAAACAACTCCACATGTAAATGATGCATGTATGCTGTCAGCACTAGACTAGTGAGCATAAACAATTCTAATTGTTAGCTACATTAGCCTTGTAGCTCCAGTGCCAAAACTAAAGAAACAACTGAAGTGAAGCAGGTAGGTTTTCTGGTGTAGATATTGTCTATTTCAGATTTCAGCCTTTAACAAAGCACACCTTATATGATGTAGCAATAAAAACATATTAGCCTACAACTATAGTGTTTTAAACTGATCTAGGATCAGATTTTCTCTTCTCAAAGCTAATGTTTATCACTGTAGTAGTACTATAAGATTGAATGTTTCAGATGTTTAAGATGTAAACAAAGACGTTCAGAGTGGTTTGGTGTGAAATGCTCCATAATAAAGAAACTTACTGAGTCAGAATTGTTCACAGTGATGGTGAAAGGAACCAGACGTCCGCTTCTAAAAGCTCTCTCACAGAAAGTTATTACATGAAATGGTTATGAATACACTGCCTGACGTCTGAGACATTGTTTTATGATAGTTTTGAGAACTTAAACTCCACTCACGGTGGAGGGATACATGCACGGTGCTGTGAGGCAAAATAGTCCCCAAAGAAAATTTATTATTTCAGATTTTCCACTATTTTCCCATCATCAACATTACATATAAAACTCAGAAGACACATGTAGGTTCACTGGTGGTTTTGGATAGTAAATAAAATGTCTATACTTGTGTTGTAGTGATGGCGACCTCTGGTTCCTATCACCAACACTGTAAAGAAATCTAAACCATTTCACACCAAACCACTCTGAATCACTCTGTTTGAGTGATGCAGAAATTCCAGAAATTGTGTGAAATTAGCTATCTTACGTTCACTCTTTCCACCAGTCTCTTGGAAAACTGAGCAAGTTTTCACGTTTGCAAATATGGCATATTGTAAAGTTTTTCAGACGAATCCACGACATATTTACAGTTTCTAGGCTATGAAGGACCAATTGGGTCAATCAGTCTGCTATAGTGCCACCCTGAGGCAGAGCAGTGCTGCAGCTCTAGTTAGCTAAAACACCAAAGACAGAAGCTGATTGTGGATGAAGCAGATAAACAATGAGCTTCACTGAATCTGTATGTAAGTGTCTATTTCTTGATTTTGAGACATTAAGGGGGTCCAAGAGATTAATTCTGGGGTCCTGAACCCCCCAGGGCCCCCTGTATTTAGTACATTGGGCCCATATTAGCAGCTCTGGGTATGAGCTAGTTTTCTCTTTGGGAGGAAAATGGGCAGCATGTTAGAAAACCGCTGTGATAAACCTGATCAATTTTGCTGCACATACTTCTGAAGTACAAAGTTGTTAAGGAGCTGAAATAGGAACGATGTTACATGTAAGCTAACATGGCTGCATGCTGATGACTGACCTCACAAAAATAACCCAAACGTGTCCAGTGAGGTTGTTTAGAGGCATTTATCAGTTTAAGGGTGCAGTTTGAGCAGCTAGTGTTGGAATATAACAGTGTTGGGGTTTAATAGTAGGCTCACTTTCATGCAACATCATTTCAGTGCTCGGAAGTGTTAGCTGTTAGCATGTAGCATGGATGTAGCATTATTCTTTTTTGGGTTTCTTAAGGATTCTTGGAGGAAAGACAAAGTGTACATGGATTGGTACATGATTTGTATTGATGTTATTTTGGTGTTATTGTAATATTTCTTCAGCCTCATCAGTTTAACATAATTCACGATTTTACATCATATTCATGTTTTCTCATTACAATACCCAGCAAGCATTATGCAAGTATGTCATACAGCCATTGGGAATCCCTGTGGTGTCACCTAATCCTGACTGACTCAATGGCTAGGCTAGTAACAAGTGATATTCAGCTTCCTAGCTCTCTGGTTTTCTTCCTCAGCTAGCTAATTTCAGATGTCCTTCCCCAGAAATCCACGCTGAAGCAGCTCACCTTCAACATACATCATCAGAAGGTACTTTAGTCTTTAAACTGGAAAATATCTCTACATTAATAGTCATGTGGCACCACTGTAGGAGGAGAGTGGGCGAGTTTACAGCAGACGAAGTGATGATTACATCTTTTTTTTTTTTTTTGGGCCAGAGTTCTCCTTTAATCAGTTAAACATTTTTAGCCTTGTACATAAGAGCATATATGTGAAAACTGTAGCTAGAAGGGAAGACCATGTTTTCCTCTGTGTTCAGTATGTATATCGTATGGTATGTATATGTGTTATTTATAAGTGATCCATGTTTGAAGGCCTCTCTGATTAGAGAGAAGAGAAATGTAATATATTTATTAGCCAGACGTCTCAGCAGGTGTGTGGAGACATTTCTGAATTATTATTCAGAATCTGATTATCTGATTATTTTTCTGTGAAATGTAGCAGATATAATAAAGCAGATAATCTCACTTGACTGCTGTTTTCTCTTTACATGTACTTATCTTACAAAATATGTAATTACATTAACATTTACTGTATTTAGCTGACACTCTTATCCAGAGCGACTTACAAAAGTGCTTTGTTATCCTCTCAGAGAATGAATACAAATACATTCAAACTGCCTTTCAGCTCAAACACTGCCAGAAAACAAAAGCTCCTGCTGATACCTAGAAAGAAAGATACACAATATAGAATTAAGACAAAGCATTTGTGCAAATTAAATCAATGCTAGATTAATGTAAATTCATCATCAAAATCATATATCTCATAGCAATCTACAATAACACTTATAACACTTCAATAGTACTGTTACTGTAGTATAATAATAGTCTAAATTTACTATTAGTTCCTTATAGGATTCCTGTAATACTGCTATTGACCTCTTTCAGAAGATCATGCTTGTGTATCTTGGAATTTTGGTTAATGTACAGTCTCTGTGGTGTCCACAAGCGTGAGAACACACTGAAAATCTGGGATTTTTTCATTTAAACTTGGAAACAAACAACAGAAAGTTTTAGAGTTTGAAAACTTTGAAACAAAGAGAAGTTCAAAATGTTTCTAAGTCACTATTCAAATTTAAATGAACTTGTGAATTTGTGAAAATGTTGAGGCCTAAAAAAGGTCTGAGTGTTTTAATCTGATCTCATCTTGTTCAGATGACTCTCAGGTGGATATGATCTGCTGATCAGAGACTTTGACACAAACTTGTGGAGTTCATGCAGTTCAAACACACACTGTCATGAATGGGAACAGAGAGATATCACCAAATATTGAGAATTTGTAATAAAACTCTGCATTAAATTAGAAAGCACTTTCCCCAGCGCTCTCAGACTTGGACCGTGAACACCAGCACAGTGTAATAAAATCAAATCAAATTCATCAATTTACACATTTTTTAAATGTGTAATGCTGGCGAGTGTTTAGTTCAGTGTGTTTCACTCATGCTGATCGTCTGTAAAACGCTTATTCAGTAATATTTGAGAATGAACTTCAGTGGCCGTCGATTAGCATTAGCATGTTGGGGGGCGGGGCGGCTGCCTTCACTCAAATTTCCGGTGGCCTGTCGCTGGACCGGAACAGGAAAAACAGTGTTGCAGGTTAGCTGAGCTAGGTTCAGCTAAGCTACAGTTGACTACGCAAAGATAAGCTGTATTTCAGCCTCTTTTCCGCACTACACGGTGAGTTTTTATTCAGTTTATGCTTGTTTTTATCTTAAAATATTCACGCGAGGTGTTTATTCTGTAAGGAGCAGGTTAGTTAAGGCTAATAAAGCTGCTAAAGGGAGAGAGAGGAGCCGCGGTGTATTTACTGTAGTACAACACTGAGGTGATTATGAAGGTCTGTTTCAGTGATTTACATACCGTTTTATTTTAAATCGCCTCAGCCGACACCCTGTTGTAGTCTAAATGTTTTGCTTTAATCGCATTAAACGGACGGAGCTGTTTTCTTATTCGAATTCCCTGTTCCACCTTAAATGTAGTTACATTCTGGCTATTCTGTCACTTCAGCCTGTGACTGCATCATTTAAGGTGGAACGGAGAATTCGCCCAGATGTGTTAGCTTCCCTTTTAAATTTAACCACCTGTTTTCCTTCAGATCCCCAATTCTTCACATTAGGAGCAGTTCAGGAAACATTCTGACGTTTCCAACAACGAATAAAAGCATAATTAATACAAATGACCTCAATGTAACTGGTGGCAAATAGCTTTCATTCATTGTTAGCTACCTAACAGAACATGCTGATTTAGAGCCTCTGTATTATATGGATATTAATAAACAACAGTGTTTGTAAGGCCAGCCTAAAGACAAAAAGAACACATCAAGCATACACTCCTAAAGAAAGATGGTTCTTCAAGGGTTCTTTAGTAAATGCAATGGTTCTGTTTAGATCCATGAACACTGAAAGAACGCTTTGCATGCCTACATGGTTCTCTGCATGGTAAAACGTTTCCTCAGATTGATGGAGAATGTGTTGTACGTGGTTCTATAGAAAACTTTATTAATAGTAATGCTGAACTTAATAGCAATAGCAGGACCCTTTGTGTGTGTGTGTGTGTGTGTGTGTGTGTGTGTGTGTGTGTGTGTTACACATTGTGAGCGTTAACCATTGAAGGGCCCGTATCCTACAAATTTCTTGTATTTGTCGTCTTTTACCTTTGTAATGTTCGTTTGTGTGTGTGTTTTTTTTTTTTTAACTGAGAACAGTCAGTTTTTACATGGCTCTCTGTATCCCTAAGAAATAAACAGTCTTCTGTTACTGTGCTTTTTGGACTGATATATACAAAATAAGCTCTGTTCTGATTGGCTGTGGCCCATTCAAGAAGCAGTCCAGGCTGAAACACGGCTTATAACTTCAGCGTGAGTGGGTGGAGCTAAACTGCTGAAAGCTGAATAGGAGAATATATGTTTAAAAATTGGTTGTTGGACCTGTAATAACAGTGAACAGTAAAAGTAAAAAAAAAGCAATTACTGTAGCTGCTTCTCTTAGGTTTGTTTTCTGTACCTGCAGGTACAGGAGACTTGAGTAGCGGGAGGACTTGCACCATGCAGAGGGAGAGATTTCCGCACCCTGCGTGGGACGAACACCAGGCGTACGAGGAGCTGCTGTACTGGGACAGTCTGATCCAGGAGGGACACACGCTGCACCCCCGTGATTATGACAGGTAATTACAGAACAGCAGCTGAGACAGGTGACAACAGACAGGCTCACTCACTGTCCTTACAACACATTTGTCATTGAGATGTAGATATGTTGGTTTGTCATGAGCTTTAGGGGTGTAAAATGTGTTGAAGGCAGAGTTTGTGAGTTAGGGGTGGGCCATATGGCAATATTTTAAGCTTTAAGGTGTTTTGCTGTGTTTCTCAGAGCTACAACTCCAGCCACACCTGGGATTTCATAAATTTCCAACCAAGCACACGTCAAGATCAAAATGGATCCTGTCAGTCTGAAGGGTAGAGGGTCCTGATTTTAGGGTTCATGTCTACAGCCATCACTTTACTGAGAGTGATGTTTATAAGACTCCTTCAGGTTAATTCATGATTCATGACTCAGAGGTGCTGCTGTATCTGCTGTTTACTTTGGAACAACTTTCAAAAGCCCAAAATTCAGGAATCTGTTTATTCAGGACTGTCCACACGGCTCAGAGCAGATGATCACAGACAGGGTAAGAAGCAGAAATAAAGTCGGCCTCTCATTCAAACTTGCTTCCACCTTGAATGGTGTGCAGGCGCCACAACGTAACTGCAGCACCATTTAAGGTGGAACAGAATATTTGCATAAGAAGTCGATTTCAGCTTCATCAGGAGTCTCTCAGTTTACTGAAATTGCAGAACAGCCTGACCCAACAGAGCACAGCGGCCGCAGATTTCAACTTGTTTGTTGGGCAGTGCTGGATGTCTCTGATTAGCTGACTCAGTACAGTAACACTAAAGCCGCAGCTCTCTCTTTGCTCCTCACTGTAACAGTGTCAAACCTGAACTCTGTGGGGTTCGTCATTCTTCCTCCATGATCTGTATGATCTGGCTCTCAGTATTACCTCCTCAGTGACAACACTCAGCACTACATATACTGCAGGTTAGCTGAGTTAGCTCTCTATGCTAACGTAAATTACTTTGAAAGTCAAAAATGTAATTTTGGAAGAGCAGCTTGTATCGTTTATTCTTCTTGGTGTGTGTGTGTGTGTGTGTGTGTGTGTGTATTCTTTTATAAATTGGTCCACATCACTGCCTGAGATATGAGGAAGCTCCTTGAGAGATATGAGGAAGCTCGTAAAGCATCTTACTTCCCTGTTTTGAAACGATCAGCAAGCTGACCGGATGTGTCGCTATTTCCTCTTGACCGCTTCGGAGTGTGAAAAGTGCCTGTATGCTTTTTAGAGGACGTTGTGGATATTATCAGTACTTAAAGAACTCTGACTAACTACATGTTTAATTACAAAATTAGCATAATTAGGCCTGTTTAATTGGACTTAGTGCAGTTTGTAAAATGTTGGAAAAAAATCCTTATTGTTGTAAGTTTTTCATCGTTATTATAGTATTTTAATATGTGACACCACAGGTTCTATTTATCTGTTCCAACTTATTAAATCTCAGAAAAACTAAATATCGTGATGCACAAGGTTTTGAAGTATCGTGATATATTTGTCCTATCACCCACCCGAATCATGGATATCCTCAGTACTTAAAGAACACCCACCACCTGCATGTTTCATTGCAAGAGAATGTATGTAAAACTTTTAACAAAATCATTTTTTGGTAGCATTTTTAAATGCAACTTTACCTCAGTCAAAATTCAAAAAGCTGAGCTTGTGGTTGGGCTGTCGTTTCAAACCTAAACTTCTAGTTTTTTGTTTAATAACAGCCATAAATTCTATAGTTCATTAGATGAAGTGCAATAAATAATATAAGAACTGAGCTCTTGTAACGAAAAACAGTATATGTGACTTTTTTCACATCATAGAAGCATTGTATGGCTTTGTTTCATGCCCTGTATATAAATAATGTGGTCACTAAAACATAAATAAATTTGGCTTTTTATTGTAAAAGGTTGTAGAAAATAGAAAATAAACTGATAATCCAAAAAAGGGTGGAATGGTTAATAATAGGAGCAGGTTTTCTTATACACTATATTGCCAAACGTATTCACTCACCCATCCAAATCATTGAATTCAGGTGTTCCAATCACTTCCATGGCCACAGATGTATAAAACAAAGAACCTAGGCATGCAGACTGCTTCTACAAACATCTGTGAAAGATTGGGTCGCTCTCAGGAGCTCAGTGAATTCTAGCGTGGCACGGTGGCGCAGTGGGTAGCGCTCTCGCCTCACAGCAAGAATGGCCTGGGTTCGATTCCCGGGTGGCCAGGGTCATTTCTGTGTGGAGTTTGCATGTTCTCCCCGCGTCTGCGTGGGTTTCCTCCAGGTACTCCGGTTTCCTCCCACAGCCCAAAAACATGCAGTCAGGCCGATTTGACATGCTGAATTGCCCCTAGGTGTGAGTGGGTGTGTGATTGTGTATGTATGTCTGTCTGCCCTGCGATGGACTGGCGACCTGTCCAGGGTGTATCCTGCCTTCCGCCCAATGACAGCTGGGATAGGCTCCAGCACCCCACCGCGACCCAGAAGGATAAGCGGTTTAGATGATGTATGTATGTATGATGTATGTATGTACCATGATAGGATGCCACCTGTGCAACAAGTCCAGTTGTGAAATTTCCTCGCTACTAAATATTCCACAGTCAACTGTCAGTGGTATTATAACAAAGTGGAAGCGATTGGGAACGACAGCAACTCGGCCACAAAGTGGTAGGCCACGTAAAATGACAGAGTGGGGTCAGCGGATGCTGAGGCGCATAGTGCGCAGAGGTCGCCAACTTTCTGCAGAGTCAATCGCTACAGACTCAAACTTCATGTGGCCTTCAGATTAGCTCAAGAACAGCGCATAGAGAGCATCATGGAATGGGTTTCCATGGCCGAGCAGGTACATCCAAGCCCTGCATCACCAAGCGCAATGCAAAGCGTAGAACGCAGTGGTGTAAAGCACGCCACCACTGGACTCTAGAGCAGTGGAGACGTGTTCTCTGGAGTGACGAATCATGCTTCTCTGTCTGGCAATCCGATGGACAAGTCTGGGTTTGGTGGTTGCCAGGAGAACGGTACTTGTCTGACTGCATTGTGCCAAGTGTAAAGTTTGGTGGAGGGGGGATTATGGTGTGGGGTTGTTTTTCTAGGAGTTGGGCTCGGCCCCTTAGTTCCAGTGAAAGGAACTCTTAATGCTTCAGACCAAGAGATTTTGGACAATTTCATGCTCCCAACTTCGTGGGAACAGTCTGGGGATGGCCCCTTCCTGTTTCAACATGACTGCACACCAGTACATAAAGCAAGGTCCATAAAGACAAGTATGAGCGAGTTTGGTGTGGAAGAACTTGACTGTCCTGCACAACCTGGTAGAGTCCTGACCTCAACCCGATATAACACCTTTGGGATGAATTAGAGCAGAGACTGCGAGCCAGGCCTACTTGTCCAACACCAGTGTCTGACCTCACAAATGCGCTTCTGGAAGAATGGTCAAAAATTCCCATAAACACACACTCCTAAACCTTGTGGAAAGTTTTCCCGGAAGAGTTGAAGCTGTTATAGCTGCAAAGGGCGGGCCATCATCATATTAAACCCTATGGATTAAGAATGGGATATCACTCAAGTTCATATGCGTGTGAAGGCAGACGAGCGAATACTTTTGGCAGTACGGTGTATGTGTGAGTGAGGAGTGGGAAATAGAAAACCTGGAGTGGAGTGATTACAGAATGCTTTAAGCGAGTCTGTGCTCTGCTCCACTCATACACTCAAACAAAAAAAAAAATCCAACTTCCTGTCTGTGACTTTGGGGGCTGTTTCTCTTTCTTCACTGTTTAAATAAAGTTTGTGTCTGGTAGAGGTGGGAGAAAATCAATAGAAAATGAGTTCAAATAATAAGTTCAAAACTACACAAAGGCTGAAGGATTAATATTTTATTATTATTATTATTATTTATGAATGTGTTTAACATGTTGTTGGATTAATGGATTACCAAAATGCATTTTTGTCTTGGTCCACTAGACAGCACTGTTTCTCCCAGGTGAAGCCGAGGCTTCAGTCAGTGGAGTTATGGTGTAGTGGACAACTCGCTCACCATTTGCACAAACACAATTTACACTCGCCTGCCAGAGTAAACTGCTGTGGATAAAGACATTGAAACACGCACTGCTTAATATGTATCTATATGAGGACTTTTTACTGTTTATTTTTTCTGCTTTTCCTCAAATAATAAAGACTGAACTGTAGATGAGCAAAGTATGAACTTCATTAGATAAAACTAAAGGTGGGCAATATGGCAAAATGCAAAGAAAGTTTTTTACGATACACAATATGTCATGATTTTTTTTTTCTAATCAGTTGGAACTCAGAAAAAGGAGCCAGTAGTACTACATTTAAAAAATACTATCAAAAACTTTAAACACAATGATTTTTATTTAGTATTTGGCACTAAATCCAGTTAACCTGACTACTTTTGCTCATTTTATAATGAAACATGCAGTTGGTTAGTGTTCTACGAGATATGTTCCGACAAACTGCATTGTGACATCATATAAATCGTTATCATGATAAATTGTCATATTACCCAGCCCTATCAACAGCTATGAATCCAAGTACTTGTTTATAACATTTCACACACTGTGTTGCACTAAATCCGATTAAACAGGAGTAATTGTGCCCTCTTTTTAATCAAACATGCAGTTGTGTTTAGATTCTGACAGTATCTGCAACATGCTCAGAAAAGCACATCGTGATGTCATTTATCACGATAACGATAAATATGTTCATATTGCCTAGCTCTTGATAAAACCCTTCTTATGAAGATCTAATTTTCAGTTGAAAGTAATACTGCAGTTTGTCACAGTAATCATAATTCTTTAAATATTACAGTAGAACTGTATTGTGGCTTAGGTGTTATGATAATACCGTGTGGTTAGGCCTGCAGTGATTGTCCAGTGAGAGCTGATGTCATATGGAGGTTTGTTTGTTTCTCTCTCAGGTTTGAGGAGCTGCGGTACTGGTATGACTGTCTGTGTTATGAGGAGGAGCTCCGACACTATCACGCTTACATGGCAGAGTGGAAGAAGAGACAGGTTGAGTTCCCTCATGGAGAACCGGTGAGCCTCCACACCTCCAAACTCCTTATTATTCTTGTTTTTATACGATGTGTCTGTCAGCTGACTCCCAAAATCCCTGTCTCCTGTTCCAAGATCAAGATCGGTTTTGTCATCCCAACCATGATTAGCAGAACAAAACTATGTTCCTGCAGGTGCAGCAGACGCAGGACCTGTGTTCAGACCACCACACAGGACAAATCAGAAAGACGGACAGTGTTGTCACACTCAGACCTGCTACATTACCTTTACTGATGATGTTCAGGCTTTGTGTCGTTCACTTTATCACTTATATTTTTCCAGGATGCGCATGGGCACATTTGCCCTGAAAGTCCCGTTAAACACAACTTTGTTTTTTGTATGAACTACAAAGAGCTACTTCTGTTTTCAATCGTGTTACATTTATGTTTTCGCATTTGTTAGTTCTTATCCAGTGTGACTGTAGTGTGCTTTACATAAATAAAAGCAAAAAAACATCAAAAGGAAAAATAAAGAGTGAAAAACAATAAAAGATTATAAATCTTTAAAAAAGATTTATAATCCACACAGTCATTCTGATGGACTGTAATACTCGACAGGAAATGTATGGGGCGATATGACTTTTGTTTCATTTAAATAGTGCTCTGTAGATGCTGATAAAACTATGCTCTGTATATTAAATCTACCATTTATCTTATGTGTTCTCAGGCCATGAAGCCTCCACCTCAGCGCACCTTCATCAACGAGGACCGGCACGTAAATGCCAAACACACCAGTGTGTATCCGTCCCCAGAAGAGCTGCAGGCTGTGCAGAACATGGTGTCCCACATAGAACAGGGGCTGAAGGCAGTTTCTGATTGGCTGGACGAGCAGGAACCAGCCAATGGTGCCTCTCAAAGGTGAGATTTGGGCCAAGTTAGCAGCTCAGTACAGTTACCTTAAAGATTCTTATTGCATCCTGTTATAGTGAAGACAATGTTGGCAATAAGAATTGAGAACAAAACTGGACCCGGAATTGAGCCCTGGGGGACACCTATAGTAATTGACAGAGGTTGCAGAGGTAAAACTGAATCCATGTGAAGCATTAGAATGAAAACCAGTACTCCATTTTGCTCATTATTCACTTAAGACTCTAAGATGTTTGATAAACAGTAATTTTGGGCTTGCAGCTGCGAAGTGTACGTTAAAAGTTTAATATATCTCTTTACGATAAGAAATCGAGTTCTCAAAGAATCCAACTTGAGGAGGAATAGAGATTTAATTCTTCACAGAAATGACTGGGGCTGGGTTATGTGTACAGTGAGCGGTCAGTGAGTATTCAGGTGGAATTAAAGTCAAATTACAGATGAATTGATTATTATGTTTGTCTTTACAGTGAGGGGTCAGCAACTAAACTGAAGGGAGTTCTGCGGGTTGGGTTGGTGGCGAAGGGGCTGCTGCTGAAACAGGATTTAGACCTGGAGCTGGTTCTGCTCTGCAGTAATGCACCAACCAGTACAGTACTTCAGCTCATCACCACTAAACTCACTGAAGTCCTAAAGGTAACACTGCACTCCAAACACATAAACTCAATGGCCACTTTATTATAAACACCTACCTTGTGCTTTCACTCACTGGCCGCTTTATTAGAAACACCACCTTGTAGTCAGAGTAAACAGTGTGAATCGAAGGTTCAGTCAGATGTTTGTTACTGAAGTGATCTTGTCTGAATGTTTTGACCGAGCGTTTGCTGCTGTTTTTCCAGACGCAGGCGGATGACGAGTACGTGGTCACTCCGTCGGCGGCGGATGCTGCTATTCTGGTGAAGACTGTGAAGGAGCCGGTGCTGAACCTGCAGATCCACTTGACGTCTCCGCTGGTCCGAGAGCAGACAGAGAAAGAAGGCTCTGGAGGTACAAACTGACTGCCCGGTTTACTGACCATCCGCCGCACGCACCCGTGCAGACCGCAAACGGCCTCATAATGAACCTGGGGAAGTCTTTCTTCCTCACATTGGTTTCTTTAATGTTTAAAGTGTTCATCGTTTCAGTGTCTAATATAAAAGTGAAACCTGCGAACGTACGTATGCTCTGCTCTGAGGGTTTGCTTTGCAGCAAAAAGTGAAGCGTTCAAGCAAAAGTGCCATGTTTATCTTTTTTATAGTTTTTGTATTATAAATAATTCTACGTGTTTCTGCTGTATTTGGTATGTGCTAATTCTGTACTGAGCTGTTTTATGTTACAGTTCCTGTAGCCATTCTGACCTCTAATTCAGTCAGCTGTAGTGTAGTGTAGGTGTTTTGCTGCAGCGTTTACCCTGCCTGCGACACTGTGAATTGATTTAAATCAACCTACTGCTGTTGTTTCCTGTGATTTTTTCAAAAATTTGTGCTCCCTCCTCAGCCAAGCCTTCTAGTGTGTGAGTTTTTAGGGACGGTGGACTTTTGACCAACCGGAAGCTCTCTGACTCTCAGGGGGAGGGCCAGCCGGGCCTCTAGGCAGGGGAAAGGGGTGTGGTTTCTTTATATATGGCCAATTGTTTGTCTGCTCAGTGATGTCAGAGTCAGATAAAGCCATTTGTTTGCCAGCAACAGCATATTTGCCAGTATTATGTGATCTTAAAGCGGTGGCTCAGTGGAAACTGGCCTAGTCGCCACAAATATGGTCAGCCAAGACATTTTTTTCTCTGAAGTTTGCTTCTTTACTTTTTTGCACTGAAGCAATGCGACTAATGTAGCTAACAAGTAATGGAAGCACCAATTAGCTGCCTAAATAGCCTCACAACAGTCTCAGTTGTTTAGGAATCTCTGATAGACTTAGCTGCTGCTGTGTTAACATACTTTAGTCAATATTTATAGATAACAGTGAGTGTCAGAAACCATATAATCAAATCTATCAGAGATACTGAACAACTCCACATACTTTAAGACGAGTGTACACTTAGCACCATGCTAATCTGAGTCACACTCACTTTATTTCACCAAGTGTGTTACACATACAAGCAAGTCGCACTTGTATGACATTAACACACAGAACAGACCAGACAAGCACACTGACTGATAACAAGGGTTAAACAAATACAAAAAACAGAATAAAGAAAATGAGAATTATAAAGAGACTTAAGTATGTGTACATTTGAAGGTCTGATGACATACTATAAAAACTATTATATACAGAATATTACAGAATGATAGGAACATCTGTACAGCTGTGTATATAATCATTCTGTTCCATAAAGGCAAAGTTCAGAGACCAGACATTTCTTGGCCGACTACGTTTGAGGTAAAGATGGAGGTAATTGGGGGATTTTTGGCCTGAAGTATCTCTTTAATGTCTGGATTAAACCACTAAATCAAATCTAAACCCCCACAAAAGGGTTTCTATACAAAGTAACCTTAGCACACAGACTCCGCCCCTCTGCCCCACCCCTCTTGTGGCTGTGTAGGCTGGCTCCGCCCCCTGGTGGGAGGTCAGAGGCCCCTTGGTCAAACTGTGCCTTTCTCCTTTATCCCCCGCGCTGGTAGAGTCGCAGTCGGCCTCGGCCCCCCCGGACGCACTGGACAGGCAGAAATGCCTGGCTTCTCTCGCCGCTCTCCGACACACCAAGTGGTTCCAGGTTTGCACCCCGTTTTTATCTGTCGAACCTCTTAACCTTTGACCTGCCGTTTCCGTGGGAACCCGGGCACCATACGCTGCCCACCAAAAGTTTGGGGACACCTTGTGTTCCTAATGTTTAACTTCTGCTGCTAGTTTAATACGTGAAAATTTTTGTTTTTGTGTAAATCAGCAGACATGCGTAGTAACTACTCAAGGACTTGTGCTTCAGTAAAATATTGATGATACTTAATTTTTGCCATTTCGTGTTTAATTATTAATTCCTTTTTTGTGTTTAATTACATTCACATTAGCGTCTGTACTGCTTTGTGATGGGAGGCATGTCAGATTTTAGAGCTTCAGCATTTTATTTTAGATTTTATTTTACCAAAAAAATCCAAAAAATGTAATTTAATTTACACCTAGTGTCACCTAAACATTCTTCTTGTCTGGAGTTTAATAAATACCTCATCAGATATCAGTCTAAAATTTGAGATCACATATAAACGTCTGATACTGATTTTATTTATTTTTATTTTTTATTTTTTTAAAACAAGTGTCTACTGATACTAATATGATTCTGTCATTGTGCTCCCGTATTTGACGTTATTTCTAAATTAGCAATGTTTTACAATGATAATACACCCGATTAAGACTTTTTATTATGGTCAGTTTTTGTAAACCCTCAAAGTAAACATGATCGTTTGTTTTAAAAACATTAAGCAAAGCAAGGCATCCCTCAACTTTTAGCGGGCAGCATATCTGACCTGATTTGGTGAAAAACGTCTCTCTGAGTATTTGACTGTTGAAACGTTCACAAGTACAGTTTGAACTGAAAGTGCGTGTCGATTGTGGACGTTTAACTCAAATACTGCTCTTGTGTCTGATCCTGCGGGGGGTCTGTGTGTTATGGCCTTTGGAAGGTCAGAAGCCTGTGCTATAAAGTGTTTGTGAACTCAGGTTTTTGTGTGAGTGAATGTAATGCATCAGTGTGAGTGTGATTGTCGTTTTTGGTGCTAACAGGCTAAGGTTAACAATCTGCAGTCGTGTGTGATCGTGATCCGGATCCTCAGAGACCTCTGCACACGAATCCCCACCTGGGCTCCTCTCAAAGGATGGGTGAGTGTCCATCCGTGTCTGAAAACTTCCTTTCCTGCCTGCTGTCCTTTGTTTTGCCTGATCTGAAGCTCATGGCCTCACTGAGTTTTCAGGGTGGGAAAAATAATCAATTATTCTTCTCTTTTGAAAGTTTCTGAATTGATTCACAAAACAGAAGTTCCTACTGTCCCTACTGTAAAATTAAACGCTCACTCAAAGACTTTACAATGTAGAATATAGTGGCATTGGAGGAAGATAAAATGTACACATCCGTTGTCACAAATTTGGTGTAGATGGTGTAAAAAAACAACAATCGTAGTAACATATCATATAAGAACATGACTTTAATAAGTAATTTAGGGACTTTTTACCTTGACGTCAGAGACTTTGTACCTTTGACTGGGCCACGAGATGAGGACTTTGTACCGTGACAGATGAGTTTGTCTGAACCACGAGATGAGGACTTTGTACTTCAACGCTGGAGTTTGACTGGGCCGCGAGACGGGGACTTTGTACCATGAGGGCAGTGTATGACTGGGCTGTGAGGCGGGTACTTTATAATATGACAGATGATTTTGACTGAGCCGCGAGGCAGAGTAAGACTGGGAAACGAGACGGCGACTTTGTACCTTGACAGCGGAGTTTGACTGGGCCGCAAGACAGGGCCTTTTAACATTGATGATGGAGTTTGACTGGGCTGCGAGAAGGGGACTTTGTACCTTGGTGGCAGAGTTTGACTGGACCATGAGAAGTAGACTTTGTACTGTGACAGCGGAGTTTGATTGGGCCACAAGGCAGGGACTTTGTCCTATGACAGGGGAGTTTGACTGGGCCGTGAGGCGGGGACTTTGTCCGTGACGGCAGAGTTTGACTGGGCCATGAAGCAGGGACTTTGTCCTGTGACGGGGGAGTTTGACTGGGCCGCGAGGCGGGGACTTTGTACTGTGACGGCAGAGTTTGACTGGGCCACAAAGCAGGGACTTTGTACCATGACTTTGGAGTTTGATTAGGCTGTGAGACGAGGACTTTGTACTGTGTGTAGCATTTGTGTAAAGCACTGTTGTCTAGTTTTGAGTATAGTGTGTGTTTGTGTTTCCTCTACTCACAGGCTGTGGAGCTGCTTTGTGTACCCTCTTTAGAAGGTAGTATATTGTGTGTAGTCTGTAAAGCGGTTGTGTATAATGTTTTTCTGCTCTGTGTTTCCTGCAGGCTCTGGAGCTGCTGTGTGAGAAAGCGTTGTCCACCAGCGATCGGCCAATGGGTCCGGGAGAATCTCTGAGGAGAGTGCTGGAGTGTCTGGCGTCAGGAATTCTACTGGAGGGTGAGAGTATATCTGTTTACACACTATAAACATCCACAGACACAAAAATTGGTTAAGTATTAATACACTTGTCTTTCTGTAATACGCCTATAATAATTTTATTTTTTAACTTACTGTTATTTATGTAGTTTTGCTGTTTTGAAAATAGTTACTGATAGGAAAGTTATTTTAAAAAGTCACTCAGTAATCCTCAGGTAACAGTAAAGTTCATTCCAGCTTTTTTAAATTAACTGGTGAATTAAGTCGTCCCTGTGTGAAATTCTCCACTCTAATATCTGAATCAGTACCACCAATGGTGGAATTTTTAGTTTTATTTCATTTATTTTATTAATAAGTGTGTGTATGTTGTGATCTCTCTGTACAGACGGTCCAGGTGTTGCTGATCCATGTGAGCGGGAGAGTGTGGACGCTAGCGGCCACCTAACCCAACAGCAGCGTGAGGACATTACCCAGAGTGCACAGGTACAGACGTCAATTATCCAGAGTGCCTTTTTTGACATTTTTTGAAATTCTGTTCTACACAGGTCGGTTTGTTTTGATTTAAAAAAAAAAAATCATAACTCTTCAGGGAAAAAAAGGCTTTTAAGTGTGTCTGTAGCATAAGCCCCGCCCCTCCATGCCCACTTTACTCTCATAGGCTGCCTAGTTCTGATTATCTGTCTGTCTGTCTGTCTGTGTGTCTGTCTAGTTCTGATTATTAACAGTGAAAGAAGTTAAATGAGATGCTCTGTAGAGACTGAGGGACCAATCAGACATGTGTTTAGTTCGAACTGAAAAAAGAACCAGGTGTGCTACATGTAAAAAAAAAAAAATTTTCAAAACTGTAAACACAGTGATGTTTATTCAATATTTGGCACTTAATCCAGTTAAAGGGGACTAATTTTGCTCTCTTTATAATGAAACATGCAGTTGGTCAGCTTCTACAAGTACTGATGATCTACACTATGTGCTCAGAAAAGCAAAGTGTGTGTATATATATATATATTTTTTTTTTGAGATGAACATGACTTTATAGTCCGTGGCTGTACTGACTATTTCTTTCTGTTTCTCAGTTTGCTTTGCGGCTGGCTGCGTTTGGACAGATGCACAAAGTTCTGGGGATGGACCGCCTCTCGCCCAGAGCGGCCCGCATGTTCAGCGACCTGCACTACACACGTAAGACCCTCTGTAATGAGCTCTGCCTGTTCATTTCTGTTAGTTTCAATTTTGTGTTTGACTTATGTTCCTGTTTGACCCTCTACAGCACAGGTCCCGGGAGCTTTTCCAGGTCCGTATGTCCCGAAGCGTCCGCTGGAGCCATACGCAGAGGAAGACCCCAACGCACGGAAGGCCAAATTCCCCCGGAAAGGCAAGCACCAGTGATTCATAGCCTGGAAGAACACACTAAAACCCAAACAGCCCCGGTCTGCGTTTCAGTACAGAGTAGATCCAACCCGCAACATTCACATTAGTGGGCATTAACTTTAGCACACCTAAGGAACACCCCACTCCCTGCTGCAGTATGGCCCCACCCTCACTCACTGACCAGTCCACCAAAACGGTTATTTCCTTTGGTTTTAGATGACGTATAGAAAGCGGTTTCCTCCTCTCATGTTATACGTTTTAACTTTCAGATTTAATTGGATGTCTTACAGAAGAACTTTCATATGATATTTGTATCCTGCTGATTTTCTTTTATTAAATCATTAAAACGAAACACGTCTTGAGTTTTTTTTTTTTTAATACTTAAAGTATTAGAATACTTGATAGAATATTCCGAAATGAGAATTTGCGATGTTCGTGGCTGCGCAATTTCACCTTTCTCACTCCTCTTCTAAATGAGTAGAGCTCAGTTTGACCCAAATAGAGAATTTCATATGAAATTGTTTTTTATTGAGCAGTTTTAATTGAGCAGGGCTTCATGTAAATTGTATTTAGTATCAAAAAATGAGCAGAAGAACTTGTAGAGCCATGAAGTAATATTTGAAGAGTGTTTTCTTTCTTTAAATGCTGATGAAATTGAACTTGATTTGTTATTTTACAGAAAAGTTGGGCGAGTGAAACACACATTGAGTTATAACTCTGGCATATAATCTATTTACAGTTTTCCTCTTTAGACCAAATGCAGAAAACCTTTATCATCCACATCTAGACAAAAATCACAGAGCTGAAACCAGAAAGAGCACCCGTATTAAATTCTAATTCTGTCTGTAATTCAGTCTGTGTCTATAGATAAGTGTTTCATCCAGTAACAGAAACCACATAATCAAGTGTAATTATTACTTTACATGGTCTGAGGCAGTGTGAATTAGGCATGCAGTTGGCGGCATGCTAATTGCTAAATGAGATTATCTTCTATTGGCAGCCGTACCTAAAGTGCTAAAACGAAAGAATCAGTCTTTTTTTTTTATTTTTTTTTTGTGTCACACTATGTAGCTGTTAATTTGGCACGTTAAAATGTACAGAAATATCTCTTTCTGGAGCTCCTCCATCACAGTTTATTAGCCAGCTGGTTTAGCTCATTTGTTCTGGCAGTAGCTGAACTTTCTGAGATGTGAGCAGTAGAGTAGCGGTGGTGAAGCTAACTATTTATAGGCTAACCTATAATGGACTAACCTGTTGTATACAAATGTTGTAAGATTAAACGTTTATAATTCATTTTAATATTTAAAATGTCTTGAGTGTTTAGCCAGCTGTTTGAGTTTCAGATCCAGGCTGGAAAACCTTCACTGGCTAACGCTAAACCTGTTAGCCCTGAATCCCTAAGTCTAAGAGTATTATTACACTCCTTTGTGTGCTACTAACTTTTTTACTAAAGTTTTACTATAGTTTTTAGTTTGCAAAGTAACCATACTGTCCTGTTTTAATTTAATAGTTACGTACCAGTAAGTTACATAACAGTGGTCACTTAAATTTTGCTCTTAAGTTTTTCTTTTTACCTAAAGTGATCTGCTTAAAAATTCAAGAAAATGTTAAAATGGAAGGTTAAAAAAACAAAACAAAACAAAAAAAAAACTCATTATAAATTGTATTTTAGGAGCTCTGTTGTTTGATAAATGACACGTTGACTTCCGTAATCAGAGTCATTAAAACTGTTGTGTAGTGGTTACTGCAGTGTTCAGTCCACTGAGCTGTTCGTGTTTGTGTTGTAGAGTTTCGTGTTGAGCCTGCTAATGCTCTGATGAAGCTGAATCAGCTGCGGCCCGGTATCCTGTACCGCCTCGTCTCCCAAACCGGCCCTGACCACACGCCCCAGTTTACCATGGCCATCGAGGTGGATGGCGCCTCCTACGAGGCCACCGGGTCGTCCAAACGCAGTGCTAAACTGCTGGTGGCCCAGAAGGTGAGTTACTGCAGCTCGTACCTTCAGCACACAAACTGAACTGAAACTTTTAGTCTGTGTAAGGCGTGTGTAGGTGCAGTTATTACATTATCACCTCCTCTCAGTTATTAGAGATGATCACGATTATTTAAGAATTGGGTGTGTTGGGTTGAGGTGAATAGATGTAATTAAAATGAAGCAGCATATGCATTAATTGATGCATATGTACACCAATCAGCCATAACATTAAAACCACCTCCTCATTTCTACACTCACTGTCCACCTTTCAGCTCCACCGACCATATAGGAGCACTTTGTAGTTCTACAGTTACAGACTGTAGACCATCTACTTCTCTGCATACTTTGTTACCTTGTTCTTCAATGGTCAGGACCCCCACAGGACCCCCACAGAGCAGGTATTATTTGGGTGGTGGGTCATTCTCAGCACTGCAGTTACACTGACGTGGTGTGTTAGTGTGTGTTGCGCTGGTGCGAGTGGGTCAGACACAACAGTGCTGCTGAAGTTTTTAAACACTTCAGTGTTGCTGCTGGACTGAGAACCAAAAACATCCAGCCAACAGCATCCTGTGGGCAGCGTCCTGTGACCACTGATGAAGGACTAGAGGATGACCAACACAAACTGTGCAGCAGCAGATGAGCTATCGTCTCTGACTTGACATCTACAAGGTGGACCAACAAGGAGTGTCTAATAGAGTGGACAGTGAGTGGACGGTTTAAAAGGAGTGTTTAAAAACTCCAGCAGCACTGCTGTGTCTGATCCACTCAGACCAGCACTGTATGTTTGTTTGCAGGCACTGCAGGCTCTGGGCATGTCCACGGGCTCAGAGACAAAAGCAGCCAATCAGAGCCAGGATGCGGATGGTGCTGCCACGGCAACCGGTGATACTGGGACAGAGGGAGACGGGAGTGCGGGAGAGGATGGAGCTGAGGTACGTACATCCACACAGCTCTCCAGGTCACCTACTCATTGTATAAGAGGCGTCTCCTCTCATCTTCTGTCTGCTTCTCCTGGTGAGGGTTGCCTGATCTGATCTTTCTCAGAAGTGGTTGTTTAGCTGAAGGTGGTGGAGATCAAACCTCCTGATCTCCATGGTTGGAGAGCCACAGATTTCTCATGGAGGACATCCAGATGTTCTCAGCCAGCTGTGAGATGTAACCCCTCCAGCAGGTCCTGGATCTGCCCCCAGTGGGACGGTCCTGGAGCAGATCTAGCAGGAAATGGTACACTCTTAAAAGATGGTTCTTCAAGGGTTCTTTAGTAAAGACAGTGGTTCTATGTAGAACCATGAGCTCTCAGGACTGCATGATTAAAAGGTTCTCTGCATGGTGAAATGATTCTTCAGACTGATGGAGAATGTGTTGTTTTTGAAGATGGTTTTATATAGTATCAAAAAGGTTCTTCTATTGTAAACAAGCTTGACATCGTAACAGTAGCAGAACCCTTTTTGTGCTGTATACAAACATTTTCAAAAACAGCACATTCTCTATCAATCTGAAGAACCATTTCACAATGCAAAGAACCCTTTACGCATGCAGTTCTATGAATGTTCATGGTTCTAAATCACTGCTGTCAGAACAAAACCTCATATCCCCATTTTATTTGGTCATTTTCCAGTTTTTGACATAATGTGAAAATGCCTGTTGCCCTTTACGTTGTGTGAAAATTTCATAATCGTTGGACCAAAATTATTTGGACAAACAGTTTGGTTCCATTGACTTACATTAAAAGTAAGTATGTTTTTCCTTCTCATCTAAAGTTACTACTCTGCAGATACAAGTTTTTGTTTTGACAGCAACGATATAGAACCATTGTCTTTGCCAAAAAAACCCTGAAGAACCATCTTTTTTATGAGTGTAGTGGCATCACTATGAGGGTCCCAAACCATCTGAAACTAATGAGGAACCTCATTACTGATACTTATCTATCTGAGTGTTTTAGACACTGCCATCCTGTGGCCGGAGGTGAAAATGAGGATGTAGATTGGGCATACACAGAGATTCATCTGAGGATTAAGGATTAATAAACTAGCATTTTTAGTGGACATTTTTAGAATTTTCCCAGCTGTTCTGTTTGCTGTCTCACACTGGCTGGTTAATAGTAGAACACGTTCTGGAAAGGAGAGTTGGAGAACTTTTAATACCCTCCTTCAACTTATCCACTGATATTAAAGGCTCTGTGGGAAGCTGCTGCTGGGCGGCAGCTCTGGTGTGCGTACCTTTAGCGAATTTTTGTACGCTGCACATCATCATGCGTGTCTGGTCTGAGGTGGCCTGAAGAATAAACGTGAGAGTAAATAAGGTGTACTGTAAGTAGGGCTGGGCGATTATGGCAACAATATATGACGATACATAAAGACATTTTCACGATACACAGTACACATCACTGTATTTTGTTTTTCTGAGAATTAAGTTGGAACAGACAAAATAGAATCTTTAGTGCCACATATTAAAACACAATAATAATAATAATGATAATAATAATAATAATAAAACATTAATAACTGTGATTTTTATTCAGTGTTTTACACTGACAAATTCAGTGTTTTGCACTGCACTAAATCCAGTTAAACAGGCCTTATGTACATGTAGTTAAGTCAGTGTTCTTTAATTTTTCATTAATTTTAAATAATTCAACATAGCAATCGTGATACCATCATACAGCCCACCCCTAACTGTAGGTATACAGAAAACAGTGTGCTAGTGTTGTGAGGTAGAAAAGTGAGGACAATTCGCTGTTCCTCATTTGACCATGTGCTGTTTGTTTTTTTTTGTTTTTTTTTTGAAAAAAAAGAGTAAAAAAACCTTATGGATATGGAGATTAAGATTAGGTGTAGGTGTAGTTTTACTTGGCAACAGTAATACAAAAATCAATGGAAATCAATAGAAGTCCTTAAAATGAAGGTGATAAAAGGTGCATGCGTATGTGTAGTCTGCATTACAGGGCGGCCCCATCCTCACCAAACACGGGAAGAACCCCGTTATGGAGCTGAACGAGAAGAGGCGGAGTCTGAAGTATGAGGTCGTCGCTGTAAAAGGACGCTTTAACGACAAAACCTTCACCATCGAGGTGAGAGTTTCACACTGGCATTCGTGTCCTTCTGCCTCACGTGTTTAGTGTATATAATATATATGTAATGATCTTGAGATATGTAGAGACAACTTAAGAGTATGTCCCACTCCGTCCTGTAGTTGGCACCCACACAGCATTCAGGCAGCATTCTCTCTCTCTCTCTCTCGCTCTCTCTCTCTCTCTCTCAGGTGGAGGTGGATGGTCAGAAGTTTCAGGGTTCTGGTTCTAATAAGAAGCTGGCGAAGGCTAACGCTGCGCTGGCAGCTCTGGAGAAGCTCTTCCCGTACAGCTCCGCCTCCGACAGCCTGAAGAAGAAGAGATTTCCTCCTGCGGTAAAAAACGGACGCAGCTCCACTCAGATCAGCGCTGAGCTGCTGTTCTGTCCTCTACAGCTCGCACCTCCGCTCACCTGCTTTGACTCGCCTGCACCGCACACACACACACATTTACACACATGTGCACACATACATGCGCACACACACTCACACAGCAACTCTCAGTAGAAGATCAGTATCAGGAATGACACACAGCACTTCTGATTGACCGTTTATTGACCCACCTCCCTGACAACCTATGAACTCACGCAAGGATGTGAACGATGATTGGTCGGCGTCAACCTTGTAGTGTTGCCAGTCTAATGACCAAAACACGGCACGCATTTATGGCACTATGATTGTTTAATCTGACACAGCGATCATCATGAAAGACACAAATATCCTATAGTCTGATTCCGGCATAAACTAGATAACATCATCTTATTTATTAGATTATAATATAATCTACAATCTTAATAAAGGTTCTTCAAGGGTTCTTTGGCAAAGACAGTGTTTCTGTATGGAACCATAAACACTCAAAGAACCACTTGCATGGTTGAGTGTTTCTCTGCATGGTGAAATGATTTTTCAGGTTGACGGAGAATGTGTTGGTTCTATATAGCATCAAAAAGGGTTCTGCTTTTGTTCAAAAGCTTGACAATAGGGTCACAATAGCACAACCCTTTTTGGTGCTATATAGAACCACTTTTAAAAAGGTTCAGTATAGATCTATATACACAACACATTTCTCCATGAATCTGAAGAAGCAATTCACCATGCAGAGAAACATGCAAGCATACAAGTGGTTCTTTTAGTGTTCATAGTTTTATAAAGAGCTATTGTCTTTAGTAAAGAACCCTTGAAGAACCAGAACCGAGCGAATACGAGCAAAACTCACATTTTAGAGTCTAGTTAAAACACATCTGACCTGTTAGCCTGTCCATCTTCCTGTAAAGAAACATAAGTGATTTCAGTATTTAAATACTGGCAGAGGACTGAAGTACTCATACACATCCCTTTACAATTAAAACCATACATCAATGAAACCTCTGTCCAGTTTTCTACCGCTATCCCAAATGTAATCAGTCAGCTAAGACAGGTTTGGTGTCTGAAGTGTGCTTCCGTAGTTTTTGCCCTGAGGCTAAAGCAGCATGGACTGCAGGGCTTAGCCACGCATTGTAGTTAAGTCCACGTTTATGCTAATTGTGTGTTTTGTGTTTGCAGAGCTTTGGCAGTATGGCTGGATTAGGGTTTAACTCTGCAGCCAGCAGGGGGCGTGGTAGGGCCCGGGGCCGGGGCCGGGGATTCAACAACACAAGCTCCACTTTCAAAGGTGAGCAGCAGCTGAGCGTAGTATCATATCGCATTACATTACACAGGACATCTGTGAAAGAGATCTGCATGTCATAAACAAACTACGGATCTGTTAACTAACAGCTTGAGACTTCAGTGACAACTTGAGTTTCCCCATTTTCTGATTACCCAAGAGCATGAAAACACACTGAACACACAATCTGATTTTCTGCATGTATCAGATTGTTAAGAGCAAAAAAAAATAAAATACTCATTGTTTGGCTTAATTAGCATATGTGATTTACATATTTGGTGTCCACTGTGATTCAGGTGTGGGCGGTGCAGCAGTGAGCAGTACAGCTGTTGGCGGTGCTGCAGATGTGAGCGGTTCCATGTACAGCAGCACCGACTCCAGTCAGATTGATCAAGATACGACGGCTCAGTCTGGCTCCGCCGGCCCGAACACACCCACCTATCAGGCCGTCCCGCCCCCCGCTGCGGGATACTACAACCAGTATAGCCAGGCCTACTCACAGTTCAAGAAAACTGGACAGAACCAGAACCAAGGTCAGACTCCACTGGTTGGGCCAGATTACGGATACGGTTACCCGAACCAGGCCACGGCGGGGCAGGACTACAGCTATGGAGGTGAGACTCACATTTACAATTTCAGTAATTTTCTTTGTTTTTGTGGAAAAAGGAGCATTTTTATTTATACCAGCTGCAGTGGTTAGTCAACAAAGTTAAATTAGTAGAGAATGACACCAATTATGGTAAAAACAAAAGTGATCTGTAATGTTCATATATCCCACACAGACGTTCTGACAGACTACAGGAAGTGTAGGGGGCGATATGGGTTCTACTGTTTCATTTAAAAAGTGCTCTAAAATGTTTATGATCCACACAGTTATTCTGACAGACTGTAATACACTACAGAAAGTGTAGGGGGCGATGTAGCTTCTATTGTTTCACTGCACCATGAAAACAGTCAGTACACTAATTGATTGTAGGAATAATTAGCTGCAGCTGTAGTTTAAACATTTAATTTTCATATATGGAAATTAAACTGGTTACAACTTGTCTACATGTGACCTTCATAAGCTCTCCTTTTATATAAAAGAGACTGACTGTTGGTGTTTTACATAAAAAATATAGTTGTTTGCTTTGATATTTTAAAACATTAATATAAAGTGTTTAACCTTGTTGGTCAGTGTTGTTTTTTGCTTTGTTTTTCAGGATATGGAGATCAGTCATCTTTCGGTCCTCCTGGAACCACCTCACAGGATTATGGGTACCATCAGAGTGCCTACCCAAACCTGGGGGGCTACAGCAGCAGCAGCAGCAACACCAGTTACAGCTACAGATAAACCCCCCTGCTCACCCGCACCCCCAACCCTGCCCACCGGATCCCTCTACAGTGCCCCCTGGAGCCCTGCAGAGACAGAACCACCAGTTTCTGCTCTGTAGATTCAGAGTCTCTTCAGTTTAGTCGGTTCTGTCTGCGTTATTTTTGTTACTGGAACTTGTAGTTCATTTGTGGTTCCCGACGGCTTCTTCGTTATCTGTTTATTTTAACCCTGCAGTGATTCACGAGGCTGTCTGAGCGGAGAGGAAGTCTCCACATCATCCCATTATTCTCTTCTTCCATCAGGAATGTTTCCATCAGCTCCTTCTCTCCTTCCTCATCTGAGTGAAATGTGAACCAGAAAGCACGTCTGATTACTTGCTGACCTGAGAGCAGCGTCTGTGTTTCGTTTCCTTTCTCTCTCACTCACTCCTCGTCTCTCTGGCTGTAGCCATGTGGTTTTAAGTTGTTTGTTTGTCATATCACTGGCCACGAAAAAATAAAACGTTTTCTATTTTTAAGGCAAAGTTGTTGGAGTAAGTTACTGCAGCTTTAATGTTCTTCACGTCTGTAATGTTCACCTGAAATCATAGCCGTAACATCCAGGTGATTTCCAGCTGCTGGAGATTAAAGTGCTGCATCCAGAAACTACCAAGACCAGCCGATTCCAAAGGGGAACTCCACTGATTTTTCAAAATTCCCCCGTAATTGAATGTGTGAGATGTAAACCGAGTGATTCAGAGTGGTTTGATGTGAAATAGTTCAGATTTCTTTATAGTAGTGGTGATAGGAACCAGAGGTCACCATGACTACAACACAAATATTGCCATTTTATTTACTATACAAAACCACCAGTGAACCTACACGTGTCTTCTGAATTTTATACAGTATAATGCCGTTTGCGAAAACAAACACCTTGTTTTTTTGTATTATTTTCTAAGTGTAAATAAGTTCACTCGTCCTCTATAGAGAACACATTTAAATAAACAAGTTTTGTGCAGATTTTATTAGATATTTTACTGAGTTTAACATATTTTCACACAGGCCATGTTTTGTTTCACTGGTTTTTTTTTTCCTCCTCAATATGCTAAATGCAGTAAATAAACAGTAAATGTGTATTAAAATGTGTATCTCTGTAGAGGATGTGTAACTTATTTGCACTCAGAACATCAACAGCAACATGGAATTCGACGAGGAGTGCACAAACTTTTGTGTACGACTGTAATCTTGATAGTAAAATAGTAAAAATATGTAAAATATTTTGCCTCTGTGTGAACCTCTGCACCATGAATAGACTGAATAAAGATAAATTACACTTTTTAAAACATACTTTATACATCAGTGATGTTTGCGTCCGTACGTTTACAACATAAAGGAAGTTCATCCAGCTCACACAGAACAACCATGCGTTTTTCTCAAAGTTCAAACTGTTTACGTAAAAGTTTCGGGAAACTATTCTCTGTCCATTTGTTTATTAAAACTACAAACAAGTGTACATTGAGTTTATACAGAAAAGCTTTTAAAGGGAAGCTCCACCAATTTCTCCACAATTTCCACAATGTTGACACTGTGAAATGTAAACAGTGATTCAGAGTGGTTTGGTGTGAAGTGGTTCAGATGTCTTTACCGTGGTGGTGATAGGAACCAGGGGTCACCATGACTACCACACATATATAGACATTTTATTTACAATCCAAAACCACCAGTGAACCTACACGTGTCTTCTGAATGTATATGGAATGATGATGGGAAAATAATAAGAAATAATACGTTTTCTTTGGGGACTATTTTGCCTCACAGCACCCTGCATGTATCCCTCCACCATAAATGGATTTTAAGTTCTCAAAACTAATGTAAAACAGTGTCTCAGACATCAGGCAGTGTATTCATAACTATTTAATGTAATAACTTCCTGTGAGGGAGCTTTTAGAGGTGGATGTCTGGTTCCCATTACCCCCAATGTGAACAATTCTGACTTCGTAAGTTTCTCTAGTACAGAGCATTTCACACTAAACAACTCTGAATGACTCTGTTTACATCTCAACCAGTTAATCATGTAGAATTTTGTGTAAAGTGGGTGGAATTTCCCTTTAAGAGAGAAGATGAGTGTTTTATTGGTGATAAATGAGACTGAATAAACTCAGGAGAAGGGTCTTACTGTAGAGTGTGGAGAACTACTCTGCTTATCTTCAGGTTGGGATGGTTATTTTAAAGATAAAATGATATAAAACTCAATGATAATCTCACTGCTTCAAATATTAAAGGGCCTGTATCACTAAAAACAGCATATTTTTGAAATGAAAGAGTGTGATGTACGTAAACACCTTTTAAAAAGTACTGTTCACTGACTGGTCCATATATCCATATATGTGTCCATATATGGACACTAAACTGCAAAAGCAGCCAGTTTTGAACGCTACATTTTTGTGATGTCACAAAATCCAACGTATACGCATATATGCATATATACATATATCTGGCCCAAAAATTAGAATAAGCACCCTCAGTGTTCCCATGGCATGTTCAGTGTGAGTGTTTGATATGTATCTGACAGCTCTGTTGAGATGGTTCTAGATAACCGGTCATCTATCCGGTTCCTGTAAAAATGTTTTTTTTTATGCGTCTTTTGCTGTCCTGAATGTCAGTCGGTCACATGAGCAGCAGTGACAGTCTTGTGTCGGTGTGTCAGTGTTTGTATGCTGGTGCTGGTGTTTTTCCTACACACACGTCAGTCACGATGCGCTGCGTGAGATAGAGAACCGCATATAAACCTGCTGTTAGAATGAAGAAATACAGGAAACTGCAACACAGCCGGAGAGACGGAGAACCTGCAGCTGCTCCTGTCCTCCAACTGCAGCTCTGCACTGTAAGTAACACGTCTAATATTCATCATTAGAACATTACTGAGAACGTTAGAACATCAGTCAGTATTTCTAGACCTGTTTCACTTCAGTACATGGAACTTTAGAGCTTTCAGGTCTTAAAACTCTTCAAGTCCGAGATCAGAGAAAGTCCTTTTTAAGACTATATAGAATTAACTTAATGCAATCATTAACTTTCATTCAATTCATTCATCAATTTAAATGTTAATTTGTTTAATTATTGAAATTATTATTATTATTATTATTATTATTATTATTATTATTATTATTATTTAGGCAAACGTATTTCAGCTGACTTAAAACTGCACGTTTAAAGAAGGCGGTTCTGCAAGCGTTCTTTGGTAAAGATAATGGTTCTATATAGAACCATGAACACTCAAAGAACCATTTGCATACTTAAACTCTTAAGTTCTCTGCATGGTGAAACAGTTTTTCAGGTATTTGGAGAATATGTTGGCTCTATATAGCACTAGAAAGGGTTCTGTTATTGTTATGTCAAGCTTGTATACAACAGAAGAACCCTTTTCAAAAAAGTCTCTATAGGACCATATACAACACATTCTCCATCACTCTGAAGAACTTTTCACCATGCAAAGAACCATTTAAGCATGCAAACTGTTCATGGTTATGTACAGAACCACTGTCTTTACTAAACAACCCTTAAAGAACCATCTTTTAAACGACGCTAACGTCAAACCATTCGCATTGTTCGAGTAAACGGTGTCAGCAATGTTTTTGTTCTTGATTTAAAGCAAAATACGCGCCCTGTCACTCCATATTCATGTGTGCACAGAACAGAAGTGCTGTGCGGATTTACAGAGCCGACAAAATATTCTAATTGGCTTTATCATCATTCAGCTGCTGTCGGGTTAAGACAAAATAATGTGGCAAAATACCGAAAAAGACTCAATAAGCACAATTTTCCTGACAGCAAGTGTGAAAAGTCTCATTTTTAATATATGCAGACGAAGCAGCGAGGCCACCATTCTGATTGGACGACGCAGCCCGAACGCGATGACGTAGCGAGCGTCATTTCCGAGCAGTTTTGAAACCTCTGAGTCGAATCGTTCGAGATTGTCCACCAAGTACAAACGTTTCTAAATTATTTACTTAAAAATATTTATTTTCAACTGCTGCAGCAAAAGTACCGCTTATGAGAAATGCACAACGTAACACGCTGATATATGTGTGTTTTAAATCACAGTTAATTCGTGTATTTGACATGATCCAATTTGATTGATCAAATCAGATGATAATGATCCACCTTTCAGCTCCACTGACCACATAGGAGCACTTTGTAGTTCTACAGTTACAGACTGTAGTCCATCTGTTTCTCTGCATACATTGTTTCCCTGTTCTTCAATGGTCAGGACCCCCACAGAGCAGGTATTATTTGAGTGGTGGGTCATTCTCAGCACTGCAGTGACACTGACGTGGTGGTGGTGTGTTAGTGTGTGCTGTGCTGGTGCGAGTGGATCAGACACAGCAGTGCTGCTGGAGTTTTCAAACACCTGAGTGTTCCTGCTGGACTGAGAACCAAAAACATCCAGCCAACAGCGTCCTGTGGCAGCGTCCTGTAACCACTGATGAAGGACTAGAGGATGAGCAACACAAACTGTGCAGCAGCAGATGAGCTACCGTCTCTGACTTGACATCTACAAGGTGGACCAACAAGGTGGGAGTGTCTAATAGAGTGGTCAAAACTAAAACGCCACCACCACGTCAGTGTTGCTTCAGTGCTGAGAATGACCCACCACCCAAATAATACCTGCTCTGTGGGGGTCCTGACCATTGAAGAACAGGGTAACAAAGTATTCAGAGGAACAGATGGACAACAGTCTGTAAATTAAAACAACTTGAGTAAAACTACAAAAGTATGAGGTCCAAAATCTACTTCAGTACTGAGTAACTTATAGAAATGCAGAGTTTTTGTGTGTGTGTGTTTTGTTTTTTGTAAAGCAGTACAGATCCTATCACACTACCTTTGTTAAATAAAAATGTGTTTTCTGTTAGACATCAGCTGTCATTCTTTTCATCAGCTGTCATTCTTTTCTTTACATCCAAATTTGTTAAAAATAGATACACAGCATTTATTCCACTGTCATGCTGACTGCACAGGCCTTTAGCCTCGTGGCTCCCCCTGCTGGCAGCGCACTGAAAGCGCTCCCCCTGTATTCCCTCTTTATAGACAGCTTATAGCAGAGAAATATTAAATAAACTGAGCAAACTGATGATGATGAATATGAGATATTTACCCATGTCGAGATACAAAGACTCTCTGCTGATGTATTTCATCTCTCTGATCTGATGGTTTAGGCTGATGGCTCAGCAGAAACACCTGATTGGTGTTAATGATGATGAGTGTGTTCAGCTGGGAGGGCAGTGTCTGTATTAGTGAGGGTATAAAGGCTGAGTGAAGAAACACTGAGGGTGAGAGGTGTAGAGAGAGAGGAGTACAGGGAGTGAGCATGGTGAGAGGTGGCTCATGATAGGGGTTGTTTTTTTTTATACCCCAAAAAACAAACACAAACAAACCTAAATAAATAGTTTCTTTAGTGGTTTTTGCTTTTTTGCTGACCTGCCTTTGTGCTTGTTTTTAAGTGTATTTGTGCTATTTTTCATGTGCACAAACTGGAAAAAGAGTTAGAAAAAGTTAATTCAACATATTGTGAAACTTGTGTGTCCATGTCTTGTTTTTTTCCCTCCTCTTTATAGATGTTTCTACAGCAGATCTCCATCTTCATTGTCGCTCTCCCTGCTGTCCTTTGCTACCCTCCTTCATTTATTGACCTGGAAACCAAGGACCGTGAGTTGATGTTTCTCCTCCAACTGGAAGTAGGGCTGTATCTCAAATGGCTCTTTACTCCCTCTCTAGTGCACAACATGAGTTTTAAAAGATCAGCTTTTACACCCAAATAATGCCTTTTATTGAACAGAATTCCATTTATATTCGGTTGTGAGCTTCACACTTCCATGTATTTAACAACTTAGTGTGAGGTTTGGGTGTAGAAGCTGTAGTTTCAGGTCATATGAAGTGCACTACATAAGGATGTGGTGCAATTTGTGATTGAGCCTAAGATTGATAAATTGAATTAGCACGTTATGTATGCTAAAATACATACAGCATTTAAACTACTAGCTACTGCTAGTGTTATGCTAACGTGTTTATTGCTGTAAAGACATTTAAATGAATTCTATTAGGATAAGTCCACTTTGAGGCAGTTGTAGTTAGCACTGTGTTAATTGGTGGAGTTAGCTTGTTAGCTACATTAGTTTGCTAAAACTAGCAAAGGGGTGACTTTTATTGAAGTTACCTTTAGCGGTTGCTGTCTTAGTACTTATTGTAGCGGTTTACTATTGAGTTATTGAATAAATGTCTAACAGTGGTTTCTACTTGAGGGTTTAGTTTCTGCTTTATGCAAACACCTGATTTTTGGAGGCTTGGCATTGTCTTCAGACCAAAAAGGTCCAAAAGAGAACTGAGCCTAAAACTCACACTTTTATTTACAAGCTCTTTATTGGCACTTTCTATTCCACCTTAAATGTTGCAGCTGCACCATTTAAGGTGGAATGGGAAGTTCCAAGGAGAAGCCAGCTTCAGCCTTGTGGCTCCTACTGCACTAATGTGTAGACCAGTGTTCTTTAAGTGGGTTTTGTTTGTTCTAGGTAATCAATCATCCATCCGGTTCCTGGTGGTCGGGGACTGGGGTGGTCTGCCCAATGCGCCCTTTATCACCCCAATAGAACGGGCCACTGCTCGAGAGATGGGCCGCACCGCAGACCAGCTCGGCGCAGACTTTGTTTTAGCCCTTGGTGACAATTTTTATTACAAAGGAGTGAAGAGTGTGGATGACCCTCGTTTCCAGGTTTCGTACTCATAAGTTACATAAGTTGATCATGTTGCATAGTGATGAGCTGCTAAAATACTAATGGGCTGTGAAGTTAAAATAGTGCATTTCAGTAATTTCTGTTAAAGGGGAAGTCCACCTGTCTGCAATACTTCTGTGTAATGAAGTGGTTATATGAAGTAATTCAGGCATGGTTTGATCTAAAATGCTGTTGTAGAGAAATTTAGCAACTTGATTTTTGGATGTCTTTACAGCGGTGGTGATGGAAACCAGGGGTCATGATGACTACAAATGTAGCCATCTTCATAGTCAAATGCATTTCAGGCCATAATCTATTGATCTTGGACATTAAGCAGTGTATTCATAACCATTTCATGTAATAGCTTCTGTGAGGGAGCTTTTAGAGGTGGATGTCTGGTTCCTATCACCACCACTGTAAACAACTGACTCTAAGCTTCCCTTGTACTTTGTTCACCTTATTGTCTTCAGCCCTGGTTCTGGGGGCCCACTACCCTGCACTCTAATTGCTCTTCTGCTGTTGTAGGAAACATTTGAGAATGTCTATACTGCGAAATCTCTTAATATTCCATGGTTTGTTGTTGCTGGCAACCACGACCATGCAGGAAATGTCCTTGCACAGATTGAGTACAGCAAGGTGTCTCCAAGATGGTGAGTTCTGCTCCTCTCTAACAACTAAATTGGGTGATGAGAACCATCAAAGAAATGCTGTCCAGTTTCCTGTTGAATTAAATTTTTAAAGGGCCAGTGTCATGGGAACTTTTCCCTCTATTTTTAAAAAAACTTGCATTGCTAAAGCTTCAAAATGTACTGCTCAATCACCAGGCCATATGGAAACTAGGCTGCAGAAATTTAATCCATTGCTGTTATGTCATAAACCTACACCTGTGTATCTACACAGCAGTTTAGCCCTGACGTAGGTGTTTCAGACCAGACTGCTTCTTGAATCAGTTGTGATACAGGACAGCCTATCAGAACAGCTCACTTGCATATTAGTCTTAAACATTAACATCTGAATGTTTTCGGTCTTAAATTGGACCAAAAGATTAATTTGTTAAACTCATTTTAGCCATAGGGCATCTGAAGTGTGCTTCATTAGCTTTAGTTATGAGGCTAGTATTACTTGTTGGCTACATTGGCCTTGTAGCTCTCCTTGACACAACAGGACTTGGTTGATCACTTGTGGAATAAGATTGCAAGGTTGCAAACTAATTCGGACTAATCTTTTGCTAAGTGATTACACATGATACTATGACTGCTAGCAGTTAGCCACAGGGCTGATGTTTTCCTTCTCAGGAATTTCCCATACTATTACTACGAACTGAACTTCCGCATCCCGAAGACGGACAGCACCCTGACCATTCTAATGCTGGACACGGTGCTGCTGTGTGGAAACACGGATGATTTTCTGGACCAGAAGCCACAGGGGCCGCGCAGCAGCGTCCAGGCTAACCGCCAGCTGTTGTGGCTACAGGACCGCATGGCCCGCTCCAAAGCTGACTTCCTGCTGGTGGCTGGACACTATCCCGTCTGGTCCATCTCTGAGCACGGCCCCACAGACTGCCTGCTGAAGAGGCTGCGCCCCCTGCTGGTGAAGTACAAGGCTACAGCCTACTTGTGTGGCCATGACCACAACCTGCAGGTGAGTGTGGTGGCTAATTCTCACTTTAGTATTTTGACTAGCTTGGGTCTTCCTGACTTTGAACTTCAGCTTGGGTTTTTAATGCATGTTGGCCTAAACTCCACTCACTAGATTGAAGCACAATCTAGAACATCAGGCTCCAGTCCTTGTGGGCCAAAACACCGCAGACTTCAGCACACTGTCCCAGTAAACACCTCATTCAGTTAATCAGCTAATTAGCAAGGCCTTCATGAACTGAATTGGGTGCTATGAGGGCAAATGCTGATCTCTGCAGCACTTTGGCCCAGATGGTCCCCTGTTTGACATGCCTGATCTAGAATGTCTTGTAGCAATTGGTCATGAGTAAATGACCAAGCTGATATAGCATGGGTTTGCTAATAGCCATATATTGATGCATAGGCATGTATTTATTCCTTTATTTCAGAATGTGTTGCATACAAAAGCTAAACTAGGCTACTAGAATTAGGGGAAAAAGCCAGATAAAGTATGGAGTAAGAACATGCCGTATCAAAGTGCATGCAAGCTTTAAAGCTGAAATTGGCTTGTTTGACTGCTGTTCCACCTTAAATACTGGAGCATTTAAGATGGAATAGAAAATCCATGTTGGAGCTGATGGATTAAGTGTAACTTCAGAATGACCAGCTCCTATAGTGCATTACATTACACTGAATAGGTGCTAACAGGTTTGTTTTGCTTCCAATTCTTCTCTTCAGTACCTGAAGGAGTCCGGTATTGGCTATGTTGTGAGCGGTGCTGGGAACTTCATGGATCCAGACGTTAGGCACCGCAATGACGTTCCTAAAAACTCCCTCAGGTTCTTCACTGGCAAGGCCTCCACCCTGGGTGGTTTTACACACATGGAAGTGAACAAGAAGAAACTGACCATAACATTTATCCAGGCCAGAGGAACCTCGCTCTACAGGGCTGTTCTTCCCAAACGGGATCTCTGAACCGAAGACTGATCCTGCTCTGCTGTGGAGGACATCCTTTTTAAAGACTTGAGATTAGGGGCAGTGTGTAACTGTAGTGTAGACTCTCAAGTGATTTTGAAGTGATTCTATTATATAGAAGTTTTAAATCTGGTTTTGAATTGTTTAGTTTTACATTTTACTTGTTTTGAGCAATAAATGTTTAAAGAAATATTTTAAAGTGATTAAATAACCTTTAAGTAAAACACTGACTGTTTTCTGTGCTGTGGAGAGCAGGGTTTAGGAGGAGTTTCTGTAGGAAGCATGTTTCAGCTGAAGGTTGGAGTTGTACTGAACTACCACCAGAAGGCAGCAGTAGATCAGACTGCATCCAGTTTAAATGCCTGATTAATAGCAGCCTTTTGTTCTAGTGGCTTTTTTTGGTTGAGCTCAAGACTGGGGGTGTTTAAACAAAGCAGGATTCTCAGTTAGCCAGATGACTTAAGCCCAAAAATGAGGTCTGTCCCTCAGCTCTCTTCCTGCTGGACAGGCTTCATTTTGGACTTACAACTGATACATAAATGAGCTTTGAAACACTCCTGACCAAAAAACATCAGTGGAAATGGGCAGAGCTAAACTGCTGCAGGCTAAGTGGGTGGATGTGTGCAACTGTGGGAGTTCAGACATCACAAATGATTCTAAAGTTTAGTTTCCATATATGGACCAGAATGAATGGTATGTTTTGAAACTGACTCCACTGACTACTGTAAAGACATCAGAGTCTGCAAGTTTCTCTGCAAATGAACAGCTTCACATCAAACCACTCTGAATGACTACATATTAGATATTTAATCATGCAGAAGTTTTGAAAAATCAGGGGAGGTTGGACACTTAATATAAACACACCTGAGGAGTTTAGAAGAGCTTGTACGTGTTGGGGCTGAAGGGCAATTATGCTTTGCTCCAGTGTTTCTCTGTGCTGGTCCTGAGGCCCACAGCCCTGCACATTTTAGGGAACTGCTGCTCCAACACGCCTGATCTAGCCAATCTGCTCATTAAGTTAAAGTGGCAGGAAAAGCGCAGCAGTGGGCCTCCAGGACCAGAGCTGAAACACTGCTTTACATCACATCTAATTAGGCTACTAGCTGATTTCATCTGTAGGCTCTGGGCAGGTTAACAAACTACTGAGCAGAATAGACAGAAGTACTAAATGCAGTAACTTTAAGAAGCATTTCAAACAGTGAATCTACCACCACTCACCACACAGCACTTGCACTTTTCCAGTGCAGCCCACCTGAACCCACTTACATTAATAAAACTCCAAACCTGCAGGAACTATGGGGAATTCCACAAAGCAGATTTCTCAGCTTAGCCAGAAAACTTAAAGGCACAGTAATGAACAGCCTATTTGATTGTAAGGGGAAAAAGAGAGATTAGAAAATGATCATGTAGAGATGAAATGTCCGTTTTTGGTTTGTAAAACCACATAAATGTTAAAAAAGGACCTCAGAAGATCAAACACAAGATGAATGCAGGATACGGGCCCTTTAAAGGACAGAGCTGGTCTGGTGGTCCCTAACTAGGCTGGATCTTTTTTAGTTTGGAGTGTTTTTTGTTTTACTCTTCTTTCTAAATGAGGTTTTAATCCTTGTTCAGATTATCTGTGTGGATGCTGGTCACCGGCTGCTGCTCCGTTGTTATGCAGCTAATGTGTTTAGTGATGAGCTGGTGATGTAATCCTGTGTGTCTTGTGTAAGAATCTACCTTAATGCAATTTCAGTCCTTGTAAAACTGTGTCTCAGTGTGATTTAAGGCGATCATACTATACTTAATACTTTCAAATTACCAATCTGTTATGCACATTTCGAGCATAGGGTAGGTGCTGTTTGCTCTTTGCTTTAGTCCAGTTTCTCTGCCTGGACTTAAGTAAAAAAATGAACATGTAAAACACTTAATTCTAATATCAAAATAAGCACATGCTAATTCAGTTTTTACCAGTAAAAATGAAGCTTTGCCACGATGCAGCTCAAAATGTATGTGTGAACTGATATATTGCTAGAGAAAATGAAATTGTTACATACATTTTACATGTAAGAAATAATTTTTAACACAAAACAATTACTTTTATACTAAGATAGAATTTTTATTTGCTAAAATTTTATCTTAGTAATAATAATTAGAAAAACCACAGACACTAGAGTAGCGAGGACTTAAACCTCACAAAGTGTGTTATAAGGAAAGCTGAATTTTAATGTTACCTATCAAATGTAATGTTTTAACTAATATTAATAACATTTTTCTTTAAATTGAAATATCAGATCACAGATTGTGAGCTAAAAGCCTGGCCAGAAAAGTAACTTTACAGGACAGGAAGAAATATTTTCAACTTTTAATAGAAATGAATGGAGTGATTAATTTCCCCAAGTCACTCTGGACCACTTCTACTGATCCCTTTGTTGTGAAATTTCAACACATTATAAAGGGCAGCTGTGATTTCAAATTATGTCAGAAAAGTACAACAAAAATGGAGACAATGGCCAAAAGAAGAGTTTTTTTTTCCCGACAGAGACAGTATGTTCTGTCTTGCGCTGTGTATGACTGAACGTTTGCGCTGAGCTCTACTTTATGCTGCACTGCTATAATGACACAAAAGCTAAATTAAACTTAATATTTACCCTGCAAGGTTCAATTCAAGGTTCTGCTATTCCAGATGGTGTAATCAGTAATGGTGTTCTGTGTTCTCCTGATGGGTGAATTTCATAGTGTAAAGGATTCTAGATGCATCTGATCAGGTTCCTAAAGGGATCTAAAGGTGTCCTACATTCTTAAAAATGGTTCTTCAAGAACCATTTTCTTTACTATGTAGAACCAAACACTCAAAAATCCCTTTCCATGATTAAAGGGTTCTCTGCATGGTGAAATGTTCTTCAGATTGATTGACAATATGTTGGTTCTATATAATAATAAAAGAGTTCTGCTATTGTGATGATGTCAAGCTTGTAACAACAGGAAAAAAAAAAACTTTTTGGTGCTAAATAGAACCCTTTTCAAAAAGGTACTACATAGAACCATCTATAACACTTTCTACATCAATCTAAAGAGCCACTGCATGATGCGAAGAACCCTTTAATCATGAAAAGGGCTCTTTGTTCATGGTTGTATGCAGAAACATTTTCTTTACTGAAGAACCCTTGAAGAACCATCCCTGCTGAAAACAGATCATTAAAGCCATTTGGACTAAAACCTGATGGTTCTGCTTTCTAATGGTTGCCATTAGTTTCCTGTGATTCAGGAGGGTGCACTAACTGTTCATGCTAACCATTTATGCTAACTGTGTGTGAAATATCGTGAACACAAGCTAGCCCTGTTAGCATGCTGTCGGCTTACAGTCAGTAATCCTGTCCTCGGTTCCTCTCTCCAATCAGTGACCCAAAAAACCCTCGAAGGGCGCTTATCTCCGGTGGGTTTGATCGGATCAGGTCGAGCAGCTGATTTAGAATCTTATTAAACTGTGAGGCTGCGGGTTCATTTTTAGCTTCGCTGTTTGCATTTGACTGCTGCGTTAGCCGTGCTGGTGAGGAGGCTATCACAAATCCTCTGTGTTTATTGATTTATTGAGTCAAAATAAATTTTGTGATTTTTGAACGCTCTTTGATGGACTCGTGTATCCTGTTCACATTACCTTTGAGCATTAGCTCAGTCAGGTTGACCTGAGGACATTAGCGCTAAGCTAATGCTAAATCCTCTCCTCAGCCGGCACTGGCCGTGTAAAGGGAAGAGGCTCGCTAATTGGTTTAGCTCACTTTGTCTCTGTTTCCTTATCGGGTTCAGTGTTCATCTTTGATTCTAACTAAAGAAATCCTTCAGAACCCTACAGAATCCAACAGAACCAACTCAAACAAGTGCAGACACAGATAGTGAGGGTTTCTGAGGAGATATTGGTGAATTCAGGCTCATACATATTATCTCTAAAGGTGAAAATTAGTTAATTTTCCACACATTGTGAAACAAGGAAAAGAGGGTCATTTGGTGAGCTAAAACTACTCATAAGGCTGCGTTAAAGAGCTTTATGAGTCATATTTTAATTATTATATGATAAAAAATGAGAAAGTTGAACAAAGATCATGAAATGACTGCATTTCTTATCCAGGCTCAGCAGTTTGTGGTTCTTTGGCAACAATAACCTACATTAAAAAACCTACATTTCTCGTTAAATAATTGTTTATTGTGATTATTATTAATTATAACAATTTTTTTTTTACACCAATTGTGTATTTTATCATATATTACATTGCTGCTGTTTTATAAAAGCAATAATCCACCTGTGTTACAGTGATTTTAACACAGATAAGGTGGTTTTACTCTTATTGTGGCTTATTGCTTTAAAATATTATATAATTATATTGAGTGTCATCACCAAATATAAAAAACACCAAATTATATAATATTATATGAATTAAATAGCTGTCAGTGCAAATTTTGACGTTTTATTTCAGTCTAATGATTCTCCACCCAGTCCAAATCTTGGATGGATGGATGTTTAAGTGGATTGTAGTTTTTCTGAGTGATTAACCAAATAACTGTGAGAGAACGTAGACGTTTCACTGGCCTACACTCTTCAAAAAGATGGTTCTTCAAGTGTTCTTTAGTAAAGACCAAAAGCACAGAAAATGTGCTATGTAGAAACATTGTTACAAGCTTGACATCATCACAACAGCAGAACCTTTTTGGTGCTATATAGAACCAGCACCTTCTCCATCAGTCTGAAGGACCATTTCATCATGCAGACAACCATTTAAGCATAAAATGGCTTTGAGTGTTCATTGCTCTATACAGAACCCTTGAAGAACCATCTTTTTTAGGAGTGTATCACATGATATTGAAAGGATGTTTGTACAAACCCATAAACACATGGAGAAACTGTATAATAGTCATACGAATCATTCCAGCATGGTGTTAAAGATAATAAAGTCTTTTTTCTCCTATCACTCCTGCAGGTCAGTATTTCCTGACCGTGTCCTCACGACGCCTCAGAAAAGCTGCTTCCAGTAAATCCAGGCTTAGCCAGGCCTCCAGCAGAGCTTTAGAACCAAACTGAAGCTCCTTCACAGCCATGCGCTCCCATCAAGAACAAGAGTTAAAGAAGAAACTTCATTCCCCTCTAATGTCTGAGGTCACAAGTCATGTACAATCAGTAAAAGTCCATTCTACAGACTTTCAGTCTGACGTTCTATGATGTTCTCAGGTGCTCATCGTCACCACGTCAAATCTGCAAGCGCATACAAGGTGATGATGATGGCAGATCCACTTGCTTCTGTTTGTAATTTCCTTTGTTTCTGAACTTTTTTGCCAGTACGTCCATTTGGCTGCAGATTTAGCCAAAGTCTGCTGAAGTCTGCAACCCAGACGGTGTGGAAGATCACAAACAGTTCACGTGATCACACTGAAGTCTGCCGACTTTGTGGAGCTTTTCAGAAGTCAGTTGTTTTAGTCTGTGAGTTTGCAAACATGGGGACGTCTGGAGTTTTGCGGCGTGTCCTGAAGTCCACACTCGTAGATTGTGGTTTTGCTTAAATGCACACTAAGGTGTATCTTTCCGATGTTGTCAGGATGTTACGTTCTTCTGTGTTATTTCTTAAACAACATGTTCAAACACCGCCACTGCATTGAACTGTGGGATATAAACAAACCCAATTCCAAAACAGGTTGGGACAGCGTATGAACTGCTAATAAAAACAGGAAGCGGTGATTATTCTGATCGACCTGTGTTACATTGAAAACAGTACAAAAACATGATATTATATGTTTGTCCTGATGAACTTCATTGTATTTTGTAAATATATGTTCATTCCAAAGTTGATACAGCAACACATTCCAAAAACATTGGGACAGGAGCCCATGTTGTTCTTACATTATTGGATTTTTTTACTGATTTTTTTTTTGATGTGCCTCATACATAAAGCATCCTGCCTTTCCTGGATGCTCCTTTTATACATGGCTGCATTACCTGTTTAAGATGTTTTTGAACATTAAACGAGTCCTAAATTGCTCTTGTACCAATTTTTTTTTTTAATGTTTTGCAGGCATCGACTTCAGAATGAACATATATTTACAAAAAACAATGAAGTTGATAAAGTACCACACATCTTGTCTTTGTACTGCTTTCATCCATATTCAGGTTAAAGTATATATGAAAATGCAAGTGTGATCTTCGGGACAAACTGGTGGTCCCAAGATTATTCCCAGGTTAAGTGCTATTTCAACAGCTAATTAAGTTCTAATCAGTTCCTACATACAGAAGGAGAGCTGAAGTCCAGCATTACAGTAAAAAGTAGACCCAGTTCTTTATGCTCTGCCTGAGGTTTTTTGGTATTTATGGTGATCAGGTGGAGTCTGCCCACCACTACACACAATTTTCCCTCTGGAAAACTATCCCATGTCCCATCTCTGAAAGAATGAATTAAATAGATTTATAAAGAGCTTTTATGTTTTCTACAGAAATACCTAATTAACTAACAGAGTTCATCATCTGCCCATTGGCTTCTATTACAGAGAGCTTGGTGTTAGCAGATTTTCGGTTCTAAGTGTAGAAACAGTCGTTGGTCGTAACCGACTGTACGCTGTACTCAGCAGATGTGGTTGTAAAATGCTGAAATATTCCATTAAAGCTGAATTAAAGCTGCTTCTCCACCGCAGGGTACCAGCTCGGCTCGGCACACCTTTTTTGGTTCTCCATTATGCAAACAAGGTAGCTAGTATTGTTTCTTTTATCACCTCTTTCGAGTGTCCAAGCAAGCTGAGCTGATACCAAAAGGTGATGTAAAAGCGCTGCAGACTGTTGATTGGTCAGAGAGAACCGCTAAACACATATGCTAACGTTAGCTACCAGGTTAGCGTAGCCTCTTGCTACACCTTTGAGCACCAGAATCGTCTTGTTGTCTGAACTCTGATGTAGTTTTTCCCAAACTCTCCTGTTTTTTTCAGCAGTCTTTTTGCTGCCATCAGCCTCTTCTTAACAAAATCTGTCTCCTTCACGTCACAGCAGTTTCATGCTGCGTCGCTATGGTGACCAGCTACACTGAGGGGCCACTATATCTGCAGTGGAAATCAAAGCAGCTGGTACCAAAAGTGAGTCGAGTAGAGTTGAGCTGTACCTTGTAGTGGAAAAGCAACTTTATAAATCCATCAGCAGTGCTGGAGGTGCTGAGGTGGTCTTGTTCGTAGGGTCAGGGGTGGAAATAGGCAGAGGTCAGAGGGCACTCCAGGGTGGAGGTGCTCCCTTTGGTCTCAGTTAGGGGGGTCCTGCTGGGGCTCCTGCTAGGGCTTCTGCTGGGGCTCCTGTGCTCGGGCTGCAGTGAGGGGGCGGGGCTGGAGGGGGCGCTGTGGGCGCCGTGGGTGCTATGAGTGCCATGCAAGCCATGCGAGCCATGCGAGCCATGCGAGGGGAAAAAGTGAGGGATGTAGGGAATGACCGCCAGCAGGGGGCTGGCCTGGGGGCTTTCCTCCGGAGAGAGCGGAATCACCACGTCATCCTGATCCCACACATGGAACGCATTCGGGTGGGACATGGTCAGTGCAGGGGGCATGTGGGTGGGGGTAGAAGTGCCTGTCTCAGTGATCTCCTTTAGGTCATCTTCATGAGGACCCAGAGTGTAGTCTAGAGAGAGAGAGTGAGAGATTGAACTACTCTCACTATAGTACTTGACATTTCACTGTAACAGGACCTTTTTAATAATAATTTAATCATATATGATGTTGCTTTTTTCCAATAAAGCTTTTCACTGTAACTGTTTTATTTTTTCCATCTTAGTAATTTTAGTCAATTTAATCTCTCTGTCACATGACGTTACCAAGCTGGGAGGGTGAAGGAGCTATTTTTATTCTTAATAACTACAGACAGAGTAAAAGTAAAATCTCTGCTTTTTTAAGCAATAAAAAGCTTTTTAAGGCAGTTTAAGCAGTAGAACAACAGAAGTGTTTTGTGGTGAATAACATTACAGGTGTAATTCGGACACGAGTACAGTAGATTATTCACCATAGTAACCCATATGGAAAAAAAAATACATTCCAAATGTATTTATCAAATATGTGTTTTCAACTGTGTGTAGTTTTAATAAAGATTACAGATGTAACTAAATTGTACTGGCTTCTGTGATCTGCATTGTACTTCACATTAACCATGTATGCAGTAAGACACTCACATACAATGTATTTCAGATAAACAAGATATCAAATCATAACTGCATTTTCACAGAGTATCAATAACTACAACACCTGCTTTTGTCATGTTAAAGATTAATTTGCTAATAGGATTTTGACTTTTTTGTACATTTTAAATAGATTTGATAAACACATTTACATACATTTATTTTTGTGAAATATTTCCTGATACATTTTAAAATGAATGTATTTTAAAATATATTTGGTCAACATGGTAACATATTCTGAAATATGTTTTAGTGTTTAAAATGTATTTCAGCATGGACTGCAATGTGTATGAAATGTGTTTCAAATCTATAAAAATACATGTCCATATATTTTCCATATTGGACATGACCTCCATGACAAACACTAATAAATAAACTTATTACTGAACTTCAAACAAGTATATTTAAAGCTTGTTGTCTGTTCTTCACAACAAAAAACACTTCCTGTCCTGATTTAAGAGCTATAATACAATATTTATGCTCCCACACGTTAGCAGTGCTTTAGCCAATACATCTGTGAATGTTAAAGTATTTATTTAACATCATCCAGTTTTATCAAAAGACACATCAGTAAGGTCTACTAATCAATCACTGATCTGCTAAATCATTACCGAGGACGTCATGTGCGAGGTCTTTGATCAGGTGACCCACGATGGCGTAGGCGACGGCCACCACCACCACGGCAGCCATCAACAGGTAGAGCAGCGTGCGGGGCAGCTGGAGCAGGTCCCGGGGAGGGGGCCGGTACTGACGGTACACCGAGGGGTCCGCAGGGTCCATCACTAACACACTCCTTCTGAGCTGCTGAGGGCGAACTGATCAGCCTTAGTACTGAGCTCTGTTCCTCCCCACCAGCAGCTCAGTCTTTATTGGATTAACACTAAAGCCTCTCTGACTATTAGCAGGTTAGCGCAGGGCTGTGTGATAAAGGACCTCACAGGAGGCGCGCTAATCTCCCCAATTACCGTGATTCACACGTGCTGGCCACTTTATTAGAAACACCCACCCTGTGCTTCCACCCTGGCCACTTTATTAGAAACACCCCCTTGTACTTCCACTCACTGTAACGCCATTGTTATGAAAAGCACTCTATAAATAAAAGTATTATTATATTTGCACGACTTAGTCATAGATGAGTTTCCACACATCAGTTGTGGATGATTAAGGTCAGTGTCTGTTAGTCTGTGTCACTCCACTCATTTAAAACCATTTAAAGATGTTATTGAAATTTTAAGAGCATCTGTCAACAACAACAATTAATATTTTAAATGTAGTCTTACAAAAGATGTTGGGTGTGTGTGTGTGTGGAGCACAGCAGTGTAGTTTGTGTGTGTGTGTGGAGTACAGCAGTTTAGTGTGTGTGTGTGTGTGGAGTACAGCAGTATAGTGTGTGTGTGTGTGTGTGTGTGTGTGTGGAGTACAGCAGAGTAGTTGGTGTGTGTGTGGGGGTGTGTGTGTGGAGCACAGCAGTGTACTTAATGTGTGTGTGTGTGTGTGTGTGTGTGTGTGGAGTACAGCAGTGTAGTTGGTGTGTGTGGTTAATTATAGTGTGTGTTTTTATCGTGCGGCTCTTGCTCTCCCAGAATAACTCCACGCTGCTCTCTTATCATCCAGCAGCAGAACTCAAACCACGTCTAACCACCCCAGCTGACCCCCTCCCCGCCCACACACACACACACACACACACACACACACACTCATCCACTCCACCCTGCACTTACCACACCCTTTTTTTCCTCTTAGTTTATTGTCACGCTGCAATAAACAAATCCATGTTTTCAACATTTCAGCATTTATTCTTGGTCACTTTAAAGATGAACTAGAAGGGAAGGTTCATGTACAAACAAAGTTGGCTTGACAAAACCAGCGCTTTTGAATCCCGCGTGGTTGCGAGGCTGTTGCTACGGTATCCCAGGTGGTTGCTAAGGTGCTGCTACGCCGTTGCTACAGTATCCCAGGTGGTTGCTAAAGTGTTGCTGTGCTGTTGCTATGGTTTCAGCCACAGGAAAGGAGGCCAAACTATGGGAAAATACAGATAGCCAGGCTAACTTGCTAACCTCAGCTGTTCTCCACATCTGCGACTTATTTCTGTGTTTGAGTAATCAGTCTCTCCACTATGATCTGCACACAGTTACTGCAGTTACAGCTGCAATAATATCGTCCTCTTTCAACCAGTAACAGTGTTATTATTATTAGGGTAATAATAATAGTAATTATAATAAAAAAATAATAATAATAATAATAAAAGCTCACTCTGGAGACACTACTGAGCCGTTGTAGTGTTTTTTAAACGAGCTTTTTTACCAGCAAATAAAGATCTGTGTTCTTCATGTTAATCATTACATCACAGAAAAGGGTGCTCATTCTTCGAAGGCAAAATAACAGTGACGTCACTGGCCTTTTGTTTCTCACAGCTAAAGTGTGTGTGTGAAATGTGATTCTGTGCGTGTGTGTATTTTTAATGTGAACACGCCTCGCTTCACGCGCCTCGTTTCTCAGAAGCCCCACCCTGATGCTCCTCATCTTCATCCTCATCCTCCTCCTCCTTCTGCTCAGTAATATCATCTCTCTGCAGCGCTCTTTGTTGCTCGTTTTTCTTCTTGTTGTTTCTGTTGTTGTTTATTATAATCGTCTGCCGTTTTACTATAATCCCAATAAAAGGGTTTAATATGTGAATGTATTTGTAATATTCCGCTAAAAAAGCCACGCTGCGTGTGAATCGAACACGATGACGCGACGCTGAGCTCCTATTGGCTTAAAAATCTGTCAGTCTGATCTTCTGTGCTCTGATTGGAGGATTCGGTCACCGCGCTCTCTCAGCCGTAAAGCAATCTGGGTTGCCAGATTGGGATGATTTTTAATCACTCTGAGCTGCGGGGCGTAATTTGGCTGATTCTTTGAACGTTGATTTGTGTATCTTATGAATATTAAATTCAGCTTTATCATTGTGTGTGTAGTAGAAATAACTGAGCTGCCAGCGCTATGAAAAATGCTCTATTAATAAAATACTGGGTAAGGTCAGCGTTTATAAGTGATCACTCATTTAACACCATTTTAAAAATGTTATTGAGGTTTTGAGAGTGTGAACAACAAACATTCAATATTGCTGATTATTTAATATGCTTTTTAGAACATTTACACTGTTGTTAGTCAATCAATCAATCAATTAACCTAGATTTCGACTCAGTGGTATACTTAGGGTGACACTTATGTCCAGTGTAGCTGAATTGAAAACCAGAAAGTTTATAAAGCAAGAAAAATAACAATTCAAATAGGAAAATATGCATAAAACAGCAGAAAAATATAGGATGAAAACACATTTAAGGTAATTAGAAGAACCAAGTAAGATAATAATCAAAAAGAAAACTAAAAATCTTAGAAATAAACATTATTTAATAAAACCGTGAAATAAAACAGAACAGTATAAAGTTGTTCTGCTGCTGTTGCAAGCTTGAAATCGTCTATATACAACAACAGCAGAACTGTTTTAGATTTTTAAAAAGATTCTATATAGAACCATATACATCGCACTGTCTATCACTCTGAAGAAATTTTTTACCATGAAGAGAACCATCCAAGCATTTGAGTGCTCATGGTTTTATGTAGAACCATCGTCTTTACCAAAGAACCCTTAAGAACCATCTTGCTTAAAAGTGTGCTGTATAACTGTCCATCCATCCATCATCTAAACCGCTTATCCTTCTGGGTCGCGGTGGGGTGCTGGAGCCTATCCCAGCTGTCATTGGGCGGAAGGCAGGATACACCCTGGACAGGTCGCCAGTCCATCGCAGGGCAGGCTGTATAACTGTGATATTTATTAATAGTTATGCTTCGATTATTGTTAATAAGTGTTTCTGTTTTATTTTCTTATGTTAATAGAGCACAGTGTGAGCGGGTGGGTGTAAATGTGTGTAATAGAAAACTGGGCTTTGGACTGGGTTTGGGGTGTCAAGGACCAATCTGGCAACCCTGCGGGGAGCGTTTGTTTCCAGCAGGCAGAGAGAGGCGGAGAGACAGAGAGAAAGAGAGAGAGCGAGAGAGAGAGAGAGCTTTAACACATTCCTACAGGACTAACGCAAAGCAGCAGCAGAGCAAAGCAGAATGGAGCCAGAGGAGAAAAAACCCAAATACGGTGAGTAAACAGCTTTATTACACACACACACACACACACACACACACAGAGAGAAACACAGAGAAACGGGGAGAAGGAGAGAGAAGGGGAGAAGGAGAGATGGTGATGGGTGTGGATTTGAACCCTAACACAGAGACGAGCTCTGCTGCTAAATCTGTCTGTTCAGCCCCGCCGAGCCGTTTACAGTCAGACACACAGAATAAATTATAAAAAACCTAGAAAATACAGCCGATTATTCTGAATTCCTCCTGTTTTCTCTGCACAGAGGCTTCAGCTGCACCCCCTCACTGAGAGCACACAGGCCTCACTGCACACTTAGTCATAATACTACTACTGAAATAATAATAATAGTAGTAATATAAGGATAGCATTCAGAAAACTTCTACAGCAGCATCATATACTGCTATAATAATCTATGTATGTGATAATAATGTAGAGCTCCAATCTACACTCTTAAAAATGGTTCTTTAAGGGTTCTTTAGTAAAGACGGGTTTTATATAGAACTGTTTCATGCTTAAATGGTTCTCTGCATGGTGAAATCATTTATTAGTTTGATGTTTTTGAAAATGGTTCTGAATAGCACCAAAAAGGGTTCTGCTATTGTTATGAGTCAAGCTTGTAATCAATAGCAGAACCCTTTCTGGTGCTAAATAGGAGCATTTTCAAAAAAGGTTCTGTATTGAACCATGCACAATACATTCTCCATCAGTCTGAAGAGTCATTTCACCATATGAAGAACCACTTAAGCGTGCAAATGGTTCTATACAGAACTCATGGATCTGTAGAGAACCACTACCTTTACTAAAGAACCATATTTTTATTGCTTGTGTAGTAAACTGTAGTAACTTCTTGAATGCACTGATAGATGCTCATGAGAACCCTGTAGGTCATCATAGATAGTTTTCAAGGGTGGCAACAACAACAGTCCAAAACAAAACAGTGTAATTGAGCAGTGTCAGATCAAAGATCAGGATAATCTGATTAAGGAGCCGAGTCTGAATGAGGGGAGATTTGGTAAATAAAGATTTAGACGGCTTTAGCTGTAAACTGTAAACACTGTCTTTGTATGTTTTATACTGTTTACCACATTACCACATTAGAGAACCAGAAACACACGGCTAAACCGGCAGTGTAAATGGAGTGGATCTTGAGTGAAATCTACTGTTTTAGTCAAAACTCTGATTTGCCTCATTCTGACTCCTGATTAAAGCTCTTTTCAAGCTGGATTAGTCTCAGCAGAGGAGGTCAGTAATGTAATCTGTGTGTGATTTGACTGGCCGATTCGTACAGGATAAAGGATCTGTAATTTCCCCCAATTACCCCAAATAGCCCAGATCCAAACATCTTCGCACAGATGTTTACATCAGCATAATGCAACAGGAGCCACACTTATATAGAATAACAACGCGCTGTGCGAGGCTAGTAAAAGTGGGTTCATTCAGCTCACCAAACGCAGCCCAACGGGACAGAAAACTTTCAATTTAGAAGTACATTTTCGAGGTATTTAATTTTCCTACTCTTTGTAATTTGCCCGTCACCAAAAAAGTCTGTGGATTTCAGTAGACGCACCATGAACGTGACAATTAAGAGTCAAATAGAGCTGACATTTTTGCTTTACATAAAAAGAAAATAAAGGGAGGCACTGTTTTCTACAAAGTCTATGTCACTTCTTATTTGCCAGCTTCTTGTTAAAATTTTCCTGTTCCACCTTAAATAGTGCAGCATTTTCTTATTCATACCAATTTCTTATTCGCCAGCTTCTTGTTCTCTTTAAGTGGTGCAATTCAAACAAGATGCTGGCAAATAAGAAATCTGCGAGCATAAGAAAATGCTGCACCAAGGTGGAACAGGAGAATTTTAACAAGAAGCAGGCGAATAAGAAGCGACTTCAGCCTCGTCCGTTTTCTGTTAGCTAGTTTTGTTATCACATTATTGAGTTGTGAAATAAAAGGTAATTTTCTCCAGAATTATTACAGAAGAGACTGTAAAAAATCATTCATTCCAACGAGCATGTAGTCTGTTTCAGTGTCGCTCCGAAAGTGTTGTGTAGCATCTGGTTCCGGGCAGCGCTCTGCTTTTACACATGCACATACTGAGAGAAACGAAAGAAATCAGAGTAAGGGTTTGCACTAAAGAACCCCATTACTAAGCTCAAATACAGCCTTTTTATCAGATTTCTTAATCAGATCTATAGACCTTAGTCTGATCTAAGAAATCAGAGTGTGTGTTTACATGACCACTAATAACCAATAATCATTACAGAAATCAGATAATGATCAGATCATTAAGTGCATGTAAACGCACTCAGCAACCACATTTACATGCAGCCTGATAATCCGTCCATAATCTGACTAATAGCTCAATTGGAATAGAATACTTCCATGTAAATACCTCAGTTGGAATAGACTAATCCGATTGAGGCCACTCGGAATACAGTTTCTATCTGATTGAACATGGCGGGTAATCCTGTAAATGATCTATTAAATAGAAGAATAATATCCGTGTAAACACCTGTATCTGATTACAATCAGAAAGTTTAAGTACGTTCTGCACACATGCGTTCACGTCATAGCGAAAATTTATAACGTTCAAATGGCGGGAGCAGAAACTGGTCTGCAGAGGAGACAAATTTTATGCTTTGAGCTTTAAAAAAATGGTGGTGGGACGGGCGTCCAGTTTATGTGTCTCAGAACACGTCTTCCTCTCGCCCTTCTTTAATAAGTACATATGAAGTACGTTGTCCTAAGTCTGACATAATTTTAAAGTAATTAACTGGACTCATGTGATGCTTGTTGTCATGGTAACGTCTACACTAAGCGGTTCTCTACGCATGCGTGTAATTTTGGATCTGATTTCTTGTAGTGTACATGTAAACAGAGATTTCCCATCAGATTGTTGAGTAGGGGTGGGAATCTTTAGGCACCTCACGATTTGATTCGATTACAATTCAGAGGGCGGCGATGCGATTATAAAACGATTATCGATGCATCTTTTTTTCTCTATACAGGATTTCTATCTTCCTACTGTCTAAAAACTTGGTAGTTTTAAACCAAAGTATTTGTAATGATCCATAATGTAAATGTATTATGGATCATTACAAATACTTTGCTTTAAATATCTAAAATATCTTTTATTAATTAATCAAATGGAAGTGATGTGACAAGTGAACTAGAAGGCTCTCATTCAGAGACGCTGCTGCCACTCATCTGCGATAAAATGCGCTGTTACCCTGAAATAAGATCCAGAGGTAATGGGTGTCCACGCAGCACGTTACAGCCATCCTTCCCATTTTCTTTAGTCATTTTATAATTTCGGTTTTGGTCTCGTTGTAGAGGCGGGGGGCGGTATTTTCGAGACTGGACGCTGAATCTCGGCTCCAAAGTGTCCAGCATAGCGCGAAAGCCCTGGTCCTCAACGACTGAGAACAGACAGCAGGTCACATAGCCCCGAAGTCTGGCCTCGCCAGTAGCGAACGAAAAAACAGAGATTAAGACGAACATTTGGAGGACTTATTCGCATTTGTAAGCAGCGCGGTTGGTTAAATCTGCAACAAGAGACTGTCTTTCTCTAAAAAGTCGCGAAAAAGAACTCGCTTCTCTTCCGAATTTTACCGTTCCACCTTAAATGGTGCAGCAGTTACATTCGATGCCTAAGGCGACTTCAGCCTCGTAAAACAGCCAGATGCTGAGACATTTTACAAGAAACTCTTCTAGTTTTGAAGAAAAGTTTTCTGGCGGAGATGGGAGGAAAGCTGCTGTAGCTAAAGCTTAAAGCGGAGCGAAGTAACTTAAGTCTGCGCTCTCGTTCATATTGTTTAGCCCATACTAGGACATTAATACATACTAAGACATACTGGGCATTAAATGTTGTGGCTCCCGAGGTGGTTTGACTTTGTTGAAAGGACAAAATGGCTCTTCTTATCATTTGTGTTGTGACTCCTGACCTAACCTGGCTTTTAATGCAGAGGAAGCCGCTCGGATTTCTCACTCATCCTTTTGTGTTTTTGTTATGTGCCGCGAGAGACTGTCCGGGCGCTGCATTTACCCATTTTCATTACCCATGTTCCGCCTTTTGCGTTCCGTCAACATTACGTTATAAATTAAATATTTAGAAAATTGATTTTTGACATTTATGAATCGATTCAGAATCGTTCACGTCCGCATCGCGATGCATCTAAGAATCGAGTTTTTCCCGCACCCCTATTGTTGAGTAGTGAGATATAAACACCTCTCAGTCTTCATCTATAATCGGAATGAATTCACTTGAATTGGCAATGTACTCAAATTTTCTTTGCATGTAAACACACTCAGTGTCTGATAGTTTGACTTCTGTTTTGTCAGTTTTGACTCATTCTGGAGCTAAATTAAGCCCACTGTGCTGTCAGCATGTGAATGTTTCATCAGGATCTATCCATCCATCCATCCATCCATCCATCCATTCATCCATCTAAAAATAAATGAAAGAAATAAACACATTCATAGAGACACACCACAGCACTTATTTGAACCAAAAAAGTTCAAACTTCTAATGTGGTTCTCTAACACGTTTAGAGGGCAGTGCCTATAGTATTCTTTTGGTTTCTTAGCTGTGTATCCAGTTCTGGGGGGTGTTTTACAGGAGTTCTTGGTAAGCCAGATAACTTAAGCCCAAAGATGAGGACTGTCCAGTAGGAATGTCCCTCAGCTCTTTTCATATAGGACAAGCTTGACTTACACTTAAAGAGGACCTATTATGCTTTTCTGTTTTTTCCCTTACTTTTGGTGTGTTGCAGCTTTTTGTGCATGTAAACATTGTGCAAAGTCACAAAGCCCAAAGTTTCCTCCAGAGGGAGAAACTCTTTCCCACAGAAACCACTTTTCTCAGCTGCCTGAAACGGCTTGTTGGGATTCTAGCCCTTTTCCTTTGTTACAAGATGACGCAATCTCATAACACAGTCCTTACTGCCCGCCTAAAGGTGACCTCGGCACGCCTCACACAGTGCACAGCAGCTACTGGAGGAGGAAGAGTGTGTTCAGTGTTGTAACGTTTGGAGAAGACGCTGACTGGACCTTCATGGCTGACTCTGGATCAAACTGATACAGCTGAACCGACGCCGCTGGAGAAACAGCCACAGTGGAGTTTACAGCTGCTCAGGAGAGAAGGGTCTGTCTGCAGACTGCAGGACAGGGGTGGAACGTGGAGGGGCGGAACCGCTCTGAACCAGTCAGAGCACACTGGGCCCATCGGGAGGCGGAGCTTAAAGACACAGGAGCTCTAACAGAGCGTTTCAGACAGGGGGTGAATAGAGATGTACAGTATGAGGAAAAAAGTGTGGTTTTGGAACATTAAAGCTGTAAATCTGTTCTGGTAGAGCCCAAAAATGAAATTATGAATACTGAAAATGAGCATAATAAGTCCTCTTTAGGTTATCTGGCTAAACTGCTTTGTGAAATACTCCCCTGATGTTTTTAGCATGCTGTGCTAACAGAATGAGGTTTTTAAAAGCTTTGCTTGTGTTCGCAGGGTGAGGGAGTGTGTCGTCTCACAGTGTGAGAGCTTGTGTTGTCTCACAGGGTGAGGGAGTGTGTTGTCTCGCAATGTGAGGGAGTGTATCGTCTCACAGTGTGAGAGATTGTGTTGTCTTGCAGTGTGAGGGAGTGTGTCATCTCGCACTGTGAGAGATTGTGTTGTCTTGCAGTGTGGGGGGGTGTGTCGTTTTGCAGTGTGAGAAATTGTGTTGTCTCGTAGTGTAAGGGAGTATGTCGTCTCGCAGTGTGAGAGAGTGTATCGTCTCGTTTGTTGTCTGTAGTTCCTCATTTAGGCTAAATGAATCAGAAGAAGATCGGTCAGCAGTCCTTCCAGTTTCACACAGGTAGAGCAAAGGGCAGACTGTTTATGTAATCCTTAAAACTCTAACCCCTTAACCCTAATTTAAACCCTTAAACTCTAACTTTAACCCCATAACCTCAGACTTTAACCACTTAACCTCCAACTCCTTAAACTCTAACTTTAATCCCTTAAACCATAATTTGAACCCCTTAAAACCTAACTTGAATCCCTAAAACCATAGTTTGAATCACTTAAACTCTAACTTTAACCTCTTAAACTCTAAATGTAACTCTTTCAAATGTTAAATTCTTTGGATCTGTATGTTCCTCTTTCCTTCAGTTCCTCACTCTCAAAATAGTTTTATAATAGACGCTGAATGATTCATAGTAGATACTGAATTATTCATAGCAGATACTGAATAATTCAGGGTAGATACTGAATAATTCATAGTAGACACTGAATAATTCAGAGTAGATACTGAATAATTCATAGTAGACACTGATTATTTAATATTAGATACTGAGTAATTCATAGTAGATACTGAATAATTCATAGTAGATGTTGAATAATTCATAGTAGATACTGGATAATTCATAGTAGACACTGATAATTCATAGTAGATGAATAATTCATAGTAGATGAAAAATTCATAGTAGACACTGAATAATTCATAGTAGATACTGAAAAAATCATAGTAGAGAATAATTCTTAGTAGACACTGAATAATTCATTGTAGATGTTGAATCGTTCATAGTAGATACTGAATAGTTCATAGTAGATACTGAATAATTTATAGAAGATACAAAGTAATTCATAGTAGACACTGAATAATTCATAGTACACACTGAATAATTCATAGTAGATGTTGAATCATTCATAGTAGATACTGAATAATTAATGTTATTTACTAAACAATTCATAGCAGATATTGTATAATTCATAGTGGATACTGTCCTGTTTATCTAAATTGTCAGAGGGAGAAATAAAGGAGAACGAGTTTAGCATTTCGGCCATTCTCTTATCAACTCATACCATCAGGAATCTAGCAGACGTTCAGAACCTTCTAGAACATCAGTGGGCGCTATTGTGTGAGGGAGATGGAGTTGGTGGTAAAGGTCAGTGTGAGTGCAGCGTCTGTTTCTGCTCTGATTCTCACTGTAATGAGGAGACTGAGGCTGACAGAACTGACACACTGCACTGAACTTTCACTGTTAAAGACAGAAACCATAAAGTTCAGAGAACAATTTAACTTATTCATAGTTTTTGATAGTATTTTTAAAATGTGGTACTACTTTTCTGTATCTTCTCGTCAGAAAAGTAAATATTGTGACACGTTATGTATCATAAAAGATCCTGAAGTATTGTGATATTACATTACTGTTATATCGCCCACCTCTCGTTTTAACCCATAAATGTCCATCTCTGCGTTTTCACATTTGTCCCAAATAGTTGAGTCCGTATGTAGTACTGAACAGAAACTTTCAGTGGTTTCTATGATTTTTTTCTGCAGTTCTGTAACAGTAATAAGGCACTGCGGTTTTTAAAAATGATTACATGAAAAATTTCTGTTCCACTTTATATTTTAGAGGTCACTGAAAAGAAAAACTAAACAGCTTAGCAGCAGCTTAGCGACGGCCAAGAGCTCCACTCGCCACAGAACACGCTCAGCTTTCACTCCAACACGAGCCGCTCCACTCTGAGCTCTCAGATGTCCTTCAAATGGGTGATTTTAGCTTCAGGTAGCTAAAACCAAGGCTGTGCTGTGCTGAGTAGTGCATTTGGCTTGCTAACTGAGCTATCATTATATATATCCAGCAATTAGTTGGAATCAAACCTATACTGTGGTTTAGAGCTCTGTTTGGGTCTATAGCCTGCTTGCTAAGCTAATGTTAGCTTAGCCAAAACCGTACAGTCCCAGTCACCACAGGATACATTCAGCTTTCACTCTAACACCAGTTGCTCAACTCTGCACTCTCAGATATCCCCTAAATGCTAGAGGATAGAGTTCAGCTAGCTGGAACTGAGCCTGTGCTGTACTGAGTGGCATCTTTAGCCTGCTAACTAAACTGTTTTTAGCTTAGCCAAAAAGGTTTAATTTCAGCTTTCTGTCCCTTCAGTGCCATCTGCTCCACTTCACTCCATCACATTTGAATCTTTATCATCCAACCTTGTGTCCATGCTTTACTTAGCTAGAATAGAACATGTTTTGTGTTGCGCAGAGCTAGCTAAGCTAATGATAACCAACTCCTCTTTCCTAGTAAGCAGCACTGTTTATAATTTATTATAATTGATTCATAAATAGATATGTTCATTTGATGACCGTGTAGAAAAAAAACTTTGTTTATTGTTGATCTTCAAGAAACGCATGACAAGATGGCATAAAAACGACATAAATGCTACGTTAGCTCTGAGCACAAATCTGAAGAAAGTTTTCTAAACTTATCAAAGCAGGGGTTAAGGGTTAAATTTTGTTTTTTTTATCAGTCATTAAGCTCAGTCTTTTGATCACATGGGATTTTTAATATAGGATTTTCCACAAAGCAATGTAAAATACAAATATGACTGTAAACAAAACTATTAATAATAGCTGTTAAATATTTCAGAATACAAATATTCCTTGTTATTTTTTTTTATCATACTAAATGTAGCTGTTGGACGTGAAATTGGTTCATATCGACTGATTTTATCAGTTAAACGGTGTATCAGCGAGCACCTGCAGCAGCTGCTTCACGAAAAAACAAGTTTCCTATGAGACAGGAAGTGCTGAGAAGGCAGCAGCGTTGGTGTTTATATAGAGAGAGGAAGTCAGTCATGGAAAGCAAAAAACACGGTAAACAAGCTTTAATTTGTACTTTAACTTATTTTCCCAAACAATACTAAACAAGCTGTTTATTAACTACTGATCTGTCCCGGCTGCTGAACAAAAAGGTTGTTATAGTAACTGAAACAGCCCATAGTGCTAAAACTAAAACTAGTGGAGATAACTCGGCAGTTATAACACGGCAGTTATATTGATAATGGAAAACGAATGTGGTGTTTATATCATACAGGTCTGTATCGGTTGTGGTGTTTATATCATACAGGTCTGTATCGGATGTATTGTTGTCCATATTGTTTCTGTTGCGGTGAGTTCAGTTCTGTGTATCTAGAACTGTTCACTCAGAGGGGTTCTGCTTAATGATTTAAGCAAATGCTCAATATCACTCAAACAGACTGGCTATCAGGCTGCATTAGAGCTCCTACTGCAGTGTTTATACTGTATTGATCACTGTATTGATCAGATATTGACACATTAAGATGAATGAATTAAAGTTTGTTGTTTTTCTCCGCAGGTGACTCCCGGACATTTGACCCTAATTTTAAAGGGCCCATTTACAACAGGTGAGAGAGACTGTTATTCACTTCACTGATGCAGTTGTAACAGTTACAGCTACTGTAAGAGGTTTTTTCCTGTTTCAATTCTCGTTTGTGTCAAATATTTCCGTCTCATTGCCGGCCACACCGCTGACCACATGGTGAGTCATCAAAACAGCAAGTGATGTAGCGTCGTACTGGAAAGAGCAGGACATTTTGTCTGTTCTACTTAGCTCTATTTCAGTTAGAAACTATTTTAAATTCAGTTTGTATTCAATTCTAATTTGGTTATAATTCAGTTTTAAACCATTTCAATGCAAATCTTATTCAAGTGTAATCCTGTTCTAATTCAGTCCTAAATAATTCAGTTCTTATTCACTTGTAATTCCATTCGAATTCAGTTACAACTCTCTGACCAACCATGTCATTACATCCACCTCCCTGCATCTACACTCACTTTATCAGCTCCACTGACCATATAGTTTGACTTTGTAGTTCTACAGTTACAGACTGTAGTCCATCTGTTTCTCTGCATACTTTGTTACCCTGTTCTTCAATGGTCAGGACCCCCACAGGACCCCTACAGAGCAGGTATTATTTGGGTAGTGGGTCATTCTCAGCTGTGCAGTGACACTGACGTGGTGGAGGCATGCTAGTTTTAAACGCTGTGTCCACTCACTTTCTGCTCTATTAGACACTCCTACCTTGTTGGTCCACCTCGTAGATGTGAAGACGACAGCTCATCTGCTACTGCACAGTTTGTGTTGGTCATCCTCTAGTCCTTCATCAGTGGTCACAGGGAGCTGCCCACAGGACGCTGTTGGCTGGATGTTTTTGGTTCTCATTCCAGCAGCGACACTGAGGTGTTTAAAAACTCTAGCAGCACTGCTGTGTCTGATCTACTCGCACCAGTGCAACACACACTAGCACACCACCACCACATCAGTGTCACTGCAGTGCGGAGAATGACCCCCCACCCAAATAATACCTGTTCTGTGGGGGTCCTGACCATTGAAGAACAGGTCAACAAAGTATGCAGAGAAACAGACTCACACACTCACACACACACACACACTCACACACATATACTGTGTCTCTCAGAGCTGCAGGTCAGTTCCTCTTTTAGAGTTAAACTCAGAACATCAGAGGCCACACAGAGACGCCAACACCCCGTCCACACCCAGCGCAGTGTACAGCTCAGCAGTCTGAGTGTGTAACTGTGTGTGTGTGTGTGTGTGTGTGTGTATGTAGGAGCTGTACTGATGTTCTCTGCTGTCTGCTCTTCATTCTGGCCCTGCTGGCTTATTTTGCAGTGGGACTTCTGGGTAAGTTTATGGTTCTGACATCACTAAAATAAGAAAACCTCATCTGTCTGTCTATCTATCTATCTATCTGTTTGTCTATCTATCTGTTTGTCTATCTATCTATCTATGTATGGAACTGTAACTTGGCCACATGAATGAACTTTCAGTCGTCCATTATTATGCACAGCAGTCGTTTCATTAACTTTTTCAATTTCTCTCATAAATTTATCCTAATATCACAGTATATGTAGCGATTCCCGTGCTACCCGGGGATCAGGAAGGATACTGGAGGCAGGATTGACGATGGTAGCAAGCAGTCCCACTTTATTTTCACTCAAAACACAAACAGAATCACAAAGAACCAAAAGCTGACCACACTATCATGGCTTCTCAACTAGACTCTTCGGTCCTGTTCTCACAGCTGAGCTTTTCAGCTCATCAGTCTTTTTCTGTTGCTCTGCTGCTGCTCGTCCCTCTCCACCCTCTCTGTGCCCTCTCTGCTCCTTTTGAAAGGTGCCCACACCAGGATCCTGTAACCAGGATCAGCTGGCTCTCGTTAAGGCAGTGCAAGCTCTTGAGCCGAGAGGGAAAGAGAGCTCATTGCTCTGCCTCCCCGTCACTGCCCGGGAGGTGGGGTTCGGGACTTGTGTGCCATCTTCATGCCTCTCGACTGGCGACTGGCACAATATAGCAGTGTTTATCCTTCACTTTATAAGCAGCTGATTATCATCACTACACAACTGCTACTGTCCATTAGCACATCTATGGGATTTGCAGAGTTATTGCTGGTCGCCTCTATCAGTGTTACGCTCGGTACTCCGTGAGAGCAGCGTAACACTCAATGATTATTCCAATAAGAGGTCAATGTTTTTAAAAACTTTGTGCATTAATACAGAATTCAGCTGTTGTGTGCGCTCACATTTGTATCTCTTTTACCCCTCAGCCTGGTCTCAGGGTGACCCGCGGAAGGTGATTTACCCCACAGACAGTAGGGGGCAGTTCTGTGGTCAGATCGGGACCCCGCTGGAGTGAGTGCACTAAAACACTGACTCACACACACATGCACACACACACATAGTTTAATTCAGTGAAAACATGAGAACTCAAATGAAATGAAATCAGTCAATCCTTACTCTGTGTGTGTGTGTGTGTATGTGTGTGTAGGAAGAAGCCTCTGCTGTTTTATTTTAACATTATGAAGTGTGCCAGTCCACTAGTGTTGCTGGAGTTCCAGTGCCCCACCACACAGGTACTACCTCCCCTCTCCCACAAAACCTCTAACACCCTACAACACAGGTAATACGCCATTTACCCCAACAAGAAATCCTTCTTAGCTTACCCTAAACCCCTCTAACCCACACTAAAACCGTCTTACTCCACCCTACCCTAGCCTTAAACTCCTTTAGCCTACCCTTTTACTATATTGCATTTCTGTTCTAGCTTTAGACTCTTTACCCCAGCCTAAAATTTTTCTTAACCCCCCCTTATACTTTGTTACCCCACCCTTCGTGCTCTGTGATTACACTGTGTTGTGGTCAGCCTAACTACCATATGCAGTAGTGTAATTACACACTGTTACTGATGTTAGATGTTGTGTGTGTGTGTGTGTGTGTAGATCTGTGTGGAGAAATGTCCAGAGCGGTTCCTGACGCTGGTGAAGGCTAAACTGAGCATGAAGGACATGCAGTACTACTCACAGTTCTGTAAGGAGGGAGTGGACACTACACTGGTGAGTTAAACACACGCACACACAGACCTGTCAATATTTACGTATTTTGTGTAGCAGGTATGCATTTTGACATCAAAATACGCTGGTACGATTTGTCACTCTTTGCAAAAAACTGGCGACGCCTGTGAGTTCAGTTCAGAAGGCAGCAGCGTCTAGCCTTCCGAAAAAAAGAAGAGTTTGACCAATCATGGCGCTGGGTTCATTCCCCAGTCATTTCAAGAGACTGCAAATTGACAGCAACTCGAAATGATTTTTATCTCTCGTTCCTTCCTCACTCACTTTGGGAAAATATTGAACGTTAATAAAGTTAGCTTAATGTTACATAATTTGCAGGCTAGCTTGCTTGTTTGCATTTAAGTTGGCAAAGTAACATTAAGTTATATCATCCGTGTGTCGCAGATTGTTAAACGTGACTTTTCACAGTACTGTAGTCATAATTATTATTTCAGCCAAACCTGTAATCGTAATGAGCAGATCATGGCAGCATGAAAAAAAAAGTGGACATGCCGCAGAAATAACACTAGAAAGTTACCGGGAGATGTAGGTGTGTGTGTGTGTGTGTGTGTGTGTGTGTGTGCGTGTGCACGCCTTACAGTTAAAATAAACATGACATCAGATGAGGAGGACACTGACGGGACACTGAGAGAGCAGCTGACCATGTGGAATAATGAAACGATGATATGGCGATGAGAGGGGAAATGACTCTGTGCTAAGTAAAGTGTTGTGAAAGCATGTGAACGAAGTATTACATTTGTTTTTCCCATGGTTGGCAGGTCTGCACATACACTCATACAAACACACATACACATCGGTACTGAGAGCAATAGAGTACCAAAGAACACACATCTAACAGAGAGAAGATGCAGTTGTGTTGACTGAGCTGTGCTGAGTTGAGTTTGTTGTGCGACACTGACGTTGTTGTATTTTGCTGTTTTTATTTATAGGCGGCTCCTCAAGTCCTGAAAGATGGAATGTGTCCGTCTTTGATTGTTCCCAGCCGGCCATGTGAGTTATTCAGCTTTACATTAACGTCTGTGAAGAGCAGTGACTGTAGAAAGCATGGACGACATGGATCTATGCTCTTCTGTTCTATAGAAATGAAGCCAAAATTCCTCCACCATGTTGTCAAATTTGAAACCAGAGATTGTGCAGTAGAGACTCAAAGTCAGGTACACCTACTCATTTGGTGGGCCCAACCCCTTCCCTCAACACCAAGGTCAAACGCATCACTAGAGTTATCAGTAGTGTAAAAGTAAACAATGCCAAAAGACAGGGCCACTCGATGTGCCGTGTCCACTGTGGCCTGTGCTTTAGAGAAATGGAGCATACCAGTGCATTTGCGAAGCTGTGAATCAACTCAGCCCATAGCTGTCAATCAGCTCGTCACTACACCTTTTTAAATGTCACCAAATAACTTCTATAAAACGAGTTTATTTGTGAAAAAAATATTGGAGTATGTTTTAGAGCCATGGAAGCTTGTAGAAGCAGCACAACACAACAGGCAAAAAAAAATATTAGTTGTGAAAACTTAATGTTTGTTTCAGTTGCATTCATTTTCATGGGAGTGGGCGGGGTTAAAGTTGTACTGAAGCCAGCCACTAGGGGGCGCCAGAGACGTTTTGGCTTCCCTTTTCACCCCCTGTCGTCCAGTCCACTCTTATATATAGTCTATGAGCCGGAGTCATGGTGGTGTGTGTGTGTATGTATGTGTGTGTAGTTACGCGCAGGTGTTTGCCAGCCCTGGAGACGAAAAAGGGGGGTGTCGTCGTCGTTGGTAATGAAACAACCTTCACTTCCGGAGACATCAACTTAAACGCCACTGACCTGCTGGAAGCAACAAAGTCAGTCTGTGTGTGTGTGTGAGAATGTCAGTGTTAGTGGTGTTAAAAGTGAGAAGCTGAATAGATTTTGTGTTTCTGCAGGAAGTCCAACATTGTTGTAGAAGCTCGGCAGGTGGCCATGAGGATCTTTGAGGATTACACACAGTCCTGGCACTGGATCCTGCTGTGAGACTCTCAGCTATAACACACCAACTAACATCAGCATCACACACTGCAAAACAATGTATTACACTATATAAAACTACATATAACACACTATAACACTGCGTAACACACTGTATAATACTACACAACACTGTATAACACTGCATAACACATTGTGTATCACATTATAACACACTATAAGACTGTATAACACACTGTATAATGTATTACACTGCACAACACAGTGTGTAACACTGTATAACATACTGTATAACACTGTATAACACATTACACACTGCACAACACACTGTATAACAGCTTCTCCTCCTCAGCTTCTCTCCTCCTCTCTAACGTTGTTCCCTTTAAACAGAAAAAATCTAAGTAATCTGAGTAAACAATTAAACCGATAAGCTATTTACAGACAAAATGCAATACTAAACAGTGAACAGCAGTATTTTAAACTGGTTCTCTCTTTTATTAAAGAGTTAGCGTCTTTACACAGCTAGCCTAGTAGCTAAGCTGACTAACATTAGCGGGTTACAAACACAGCCAGTCAAATTGCGTTAGACAAGTGAGCTGCTTAAATTTAACCACAGGAACCATTTCTAGCTATCTGCAAACACAAATATGTTAATATTTTACACGAATAAGGCAACAAGTCTAAACTCTGAGAAGGATACATGCAATGCTGCCTTCAGATTTTGTCAAAATAAGGCAGCTTAGAAGACAAGTGACTTATGCCACTGCCTGACAGGGACAGCCTTCGTCTGGGCTGCCTACTTAGACAGCTACCTCCCTGCACCACATGTACAACACAACACACTGTATAACACTGCACAACACACTGTATAACACTGCACAACACACTGTATAACACTGCACAATACACTGTGTAACACTGCACAACATACTGTATAACACTACACAACACATTGTATAACACTGCCTGATGTGTAACAGGTCATATTAAAAGTCTCTCTCTCTCTCTCTCTCTCTCTCTCCTCTCTCTCTCTCTCTCTCTCTCTCTCTCTCTCTCTCTCTCTCAGTGGATTAGTGATTGCCATGGTGCTCAGTCTGCTCTTCATCATTCTTCTGCGTTTTCTGGCTGGGGTCATGGTCTGGGTGATGATCATCTCAGTCATCCTCATTATTGGTTACGGTGAGGACGTTTATTCTGCTGTAGGTCAGGCTGTTTTCATGCACTAGTAAGCAGTTTATGTGGAAAACGTTCCAGGCAGAGAGATCGAAGCACTTAAACTGCATTCGTTAGAGTGGAGGACTAGACCCCCGGCTCAGTGCCAAAACTAAATCACAAGTGGGACATCCAGAAAGCATCGGTTGGGGCAGCACATTCACACAAACACTCAAACATCTGTTAGCTTACTCTGTTAGTTTACTCTGTCTGTTAACCTACTATCTGTTAGCTTACTCTGTCTGTTAGCTTACTCTGTCTGTTAGTTCACTCCGTCTGTTAGTTCACTCCGTCTGTTAGCTTACTCCATCTGTTAGTTCACTCCGTCTGTTAGCTTACTCCGTCTGTTAGTTCACTCCGTCTGTTAGCTTACTCCATCTGTTAGCTTACTCCGTCTGTTAGCTTACTCTGTTAGTTCACTCTGTCTGTTAGCTTACTCCGTCTGTTAGCTTACTCAGTCAGTTAGCTCACTCTGTCTTTTAGCTTACTCCATCTGTTAGCTTACTCTGTTAGCTTACTCTGTCTGTTAACCTACTGTCTGTTAGCTTACCCCTTAGTCCATCGGTTAGCTTACTCTGTCTGTTAGCTTACTCTGTCTGTTAGCTTACTCTGTCTGTTAGTTCACTCCGTCTGTTAGCTTACTCCGTCTGTTAGCTTACTCTGTCTGTTAGTTCACTCTGTCTGTTAGCTTACTGTCTGTTAGCTTACTCCATCTGTTAGCTTACTCCATCTGTTAGCTTACTCCGTCTGTTAGCCTACTCCGTCTGTTAGTTCACTCTGTCTGTTAGCTTACTCCGTCTGTTAGCTTACTCTGTTAGCTTACTCTGTCTGTTAGCTTACTCTGTCTGTTAGTTCACTCCGTCTGTTAGCTTACTCCGTCTGTTAGCTTACTCCGTCTGTTAGCTTACTCTGTTAGTTCACTCTGTCTGTTAGCTTACTGTCTGTTAGCTTACTCCATCTGTTAGCTTACTCCGTCTGTTAGCTTACTCCGTCTGTTAGTTCACTCTGTCTGTTAGCTTACTCCGTCTGTTAGCTTACTCTGTTAGCTTACTCTGTCTGTTAACCTACTATCTGTTAGCTTACTCCTTAGTCCATCGGTTAGCTTACTCCATCTGTTAGCTTACTCCGTCTGTTAGCTTACTCTGTCTGCTAGTTCACTCTGTCTGTTAGCTTACTCTGTCTGTTAGCTTACTCTGTAGCTAATTAGCATAGTCAGTCTGTAGCTAGGTAGCTTACTCAGTCTGTTAGCTTGCTCTGTCTTTTGACTTACTTCATCTGTTGCTGGTTAGATTACTCTTATGCTTATAACATTTATTTACTGACCATTTATGATTTCATTTAAATTAAATCATTGTATTTAACAGTAAAAACAAAATATAATGAACTCAGCAACATTTAATGGGGTATGATGATGAAGATGGTGTGTTGTTGGTGCACTAAACCCTTGATAAACACTTAGATGCTGATCTGTGGGCAGTTTTGTTGGTTTTAGTGTTCTTACATTCTCTCTCTCTCTCTCAGGTATTTTCCACTGTTATATGCAGTACGCTGCTCTGAAAGGCCAGCCTGGATCAGATGTTACCATAAAGGATTTGGGGCTGCAGACAGATTTCTCCATCTACCTGCAGATCCAGCAGACCTGGCTGGCCTTCAGTGAGTTTGTTGCTAATAATAAATAGTAGAATAACTATTAATATTGTTTTTATTATGTATGGTGGTTAGCTTATCTTTCAATTTGTGTGTGTTTGTCTCTCAGTGATTATCCTGTGCATCGTTGAAGTGGTCATCTTCCTCCTCCTCATCTTCCTAAGGAAGAGAATCCTCATCGCCATCGCTCTCATTAAAGAGGCCAGCAAGTGAGCACAGAGCTTGTATCACCCCCTCACCCACACGCAGTGACAACAACAAAGTGTAGAAAATTATATCAGATTATGATATACTTGCGAAAGCTGCACACTGAGTGAGATTCTAAAAAAGAGCTAATGTAACAGATTGCATGCTGGCTAACTCACCTGGCATAAACAGTAAAAACATAAAAGTAAACAAAATTATGTCAGATAATGATGTACATGAGAGTATAGTGCTGCACACTGATCTGTAGTGTTAAAGTGTATATAACTTCAACAGTGATAGTGGAGTGAACTGTGTGTAGCTTCAGTTAGCAGCGAGCTAACATTGCAGTTAGCAAGCTGGCTATTTTGCCTACTATAGTCGTAAAAACACAAGCGTTGAGATGATAATACAGTTTCAGGACTGACTGTGTATCATACAGTCTCTCATTATGTGTTTATTTATAGTCAGTGGTGATGAACTGCTTAAAGGTTTGTGCATAAACACAGCTAAAGTAGCTTTTTCTCAGTTTTGGTGGTTCAGTCAGAGCCTGTGTCTGAAACTGGGTCCCCTCCTCTCTAGTCAGTGCACTATTTTGGGGTTCCACTATTTTTTTGGTGGTGTCTGAACACATGCAGAAGATCCAGTGCACTCAAACAATCTAGTGCACCGCAATAAGTAGTGAACAACCGATGTGCCCTAGCAGATATGCGATACCCATAATGCACTGCATTGGTTGTTTTAAAGATTCACGAGCAACTTGCTAAACCTGGCTAAAACCAAACACTTCCTTTAGTTTTAGAAAGTATTTCACTCACAAAAAAACACACACACAAAAATGACCTGTATGTTTCCTTTTTTCTACAGCAAACAGGTTTCAGGCAGTATGGACACTAACGTTACTGCTACTGAGCGCTGATTGGTTAGCATTTCTGTTCTGAGTGCTAATTGGTTGGCATTATTGCTACTGAACATTGATTGGTTAGCATTACTGCTACTAGATGTTTATTAGTTAACATTACTGCTGCTGAGCACTTATTGGTTAGCATTACTGCTACTAAGTGCTGATTGGTTGGCATTACTGCATTCTGCTCAAAGGTCACCCCTACTGAACTTCATTCAGTGCGACAAATTCTGTTGAAATGAATGTAATTTTGCTTGCAAAGTTTGCTGGCAAACACAAGTATGAGTGCACATTAAAGGGAATTTGGGTTTGAGAAAGATGTTAAATAAATTATTCTAATTATGTTTTATTATTTTCATTTTGTAAAAATGTAGAAATTTAAACAGGCAAATAACATTTTACATAAAAAATATTAAATTCCATGTTTTGTTGATTTGTGATTTGAAGTGAAAACATCCTCTGTAGAGAACACACTTACAGATAATTAATTTTTTGCCAAAATCAGTGCACAATTCTTATTTATTTGCTAAATATAATTAGAAAAAAAGCATTTGCATAAGATTGCAAATAACATCGCTGTCCAATGAAAAACATCTCCATTTTTGGTGACTTTTACTTTTCTGCATCATTTGAGCAGCTGTTCTTTACATTGTGAAAATTTCATCATGATTTGACCAATAGGAACGCTCCAAAATTGCTTAGAATAAAAACTCTTTCCATCAAACTACATTGAAAGCAAAGAACATTTTGCCCTCTCCTGCAAAGTTACTATTTTGGAGATACTTGTTTTCCTTTAGACAGTGGCAATATGAATATTTTTTATGAGTAAATTATAGTTGTGATAGTTATACGCATGTTATAGTTGTGTTATTGTAATTATCACCCCATCTGTTTTCAGGGCAGTAGGTCATGTGATGTCATCGTTGTTCTACCCTCTGCTGACCTTTGCCCTCGTGTCTCTGGTGATCGCGTACTGGGCCATTACCGCTGTGTATCCACATCAGAGCTACACACACTCTTACAGCACAACTGACTCACCGCACAGATTGAATTTAACAATAAAAACAATAAAGCAAAGTTGTATAGAGTAAAATATAAGAAGTACAATTCAAATAAAATATAAAGAGCTCCAATAGAGGAATGTCCAGCTGATCCTTAACGGCCTCCTGCAGCTTCTTGTCCACCTCCAGTGAGCCTGTCTATAAGGTTTTCAACACCACAGAGTGTGAATACTCCAGACAGACCTGCAACCCTGAGGTTAGTCTCCATGATTAATAACTAATAACATTAATGAGTAATTACTTCATACAGTTCACACATACACCACAGTTTTTTTTCTCCTTTCAGTCCTCTTGTATGTAAACAACCTCTGTAAATAAAACTGCTGTAGGCTGAATGGGCGGGGCTAAACTGCTGTAGGCTGATTGGGGGGAACTAAACTGCTGTAGACTGAATAGACAGTCATGTATAAATGAGTTCATGGTGGTGATGTGATAGTCAGATTTTCTTCTTTTTTTTCGATTTTCTTCACAGAACTTCAACAGCTCCAACATCTCCGCGCAGTGTCCGGATGCGGAATGTCTGTTTGCGTTCTACGGTGGAGAGACGTACTACCACAAGTACCTGATCGTGTTCCAGTTCTATAACCTTTTCCTGTTCTTCTGGTGTGTGAACTTTGTGACGGCGCTGGGTCAGGTGACCCTGGCCGGGGCCTTCGCCTCTTACTACTGGGCCTTCAAGAAACCAGATGATATCCCGGCGTTCCCCATTTTCTCCTCACTCGGACGGGCCCTCAGGTGCATTCACTATTCTTACTGCACCTGCTCCATTCCATAACTGCACAATACCTGGCCTGCTCTGCTTTAAAGCGATAGTTTGGCAACAGTTCAAATTTACAGCTTTACCCTGAACACAGCCGATCAGCCAAGGCATACTGTTGCTTCTTTAGTTTTAGCACTGGTGATACGAGGCTAGCACAGCTAGCAAGTAATAAAAGTTTAAACCCCACCAATTAGCACTGTGCTAACTGCATGCTTGAAGTATCACACAATCGCTTCAGATGTGTTAGTGAAGTTGTCTTCCTATTCGCCAGTTTCTTATGTGAATTTTCCATTTCACCGTAAATGTTACAGTTACATCAGTGTTTGTTATATTTTTTATGTTTATGTCAAATTATTGCCGCTGCTGCTTTAGAATGTAATGAAGTCAATCAAATCTGGCGTTTACTGCCAAATAAATACACAGCTAAAAGATGCAAAGTGTCAGAATGAATGTTATATTCTAACCGCTCTTTTGTAACTGCTTTTATTTAGTAGCTATAATTTACTTTTAATTTTACTTTTGATTACAATTACATTTATCTTGTAATTTAAATCACATAACTCCATTACATAACCAGTTACTCCCCAACCCTGTATATGAGCTACGTATAAATATTCCTGATTGAAATTGCAGATGAGTTTGTTAAAAAGAAAGTGAGCTGGTGAAGGCGGGGGGGGGGTAAGGGGGTGTTGGTAAGTAGTAAGTAGCGGCAGCGCCTTGAAGCCTGAATTTCTGTTCTCCATTTTCATAATAATGTGATTAATGTTCTTTCTCTCTCTCTCTCTCTCTCTCTCAGGTATCATACAGGCTCTTTGGCCTTCGGTTCTCTGATCCTCTCCATCATTCAGGTGATCAGGGTGATCCTGGAGTATTTGGAGCAGAAGCTGAAAGGTGAGCTGTTTTGCTTGGTGTGTTCAGATCAACAAGATCTTGCTTAATAAAAACAGCACTGACCAGTGGCTGGTCTATGCTGGTCTAAGATGTTCTATGCTGGTCTGTGCTGCTTTATGCTGGTCTGTGCTCGTCTAGGATGGTTTGATGCTGGTTAAGCTAGTCATCCCAGCATGGTTATCCTGGTTGACCAGCATACCAGCATCCAAAACACAACATATGCTGGTTTTGCTGGTCATTAGCCATGCTGGTCTATGCTGGTTTTTATAGCAAGGAAAATGAACCATTTAAGACGAAACAGGACAAAATCAAACAGCTGATAAAAATAAATAAATAAAATATGTTGGGCTGCCATCCAGTCAGCTGCTTGTTGCAGTTATTTCAGTTATTATATGGTTGTTGTTATTTACAGGCTCTATAATTTATCTAAATTTGTCTTTATTTTGATCCATGCAGTTCTTAAAATATAATTGACCCCCGTGTTGTCTCTCTCTCCCAGTTGCTGAAAACAGAGTTGCTAAGTTCTTCCTGACCTGCCTGAAGTGCTGCTTCTGGTGTTTGGAGAAATGCATCAGGTTCCTTAACAGAAACGCCTACATCATGGTACGATTGTCTGTACTGACAGTTTGCGATTCCTGTATTTTTTTGCTCTATCAGTACTTTTTGGATGTAAATAAATCATTGTACTTTTATGTTCACTTAAGTTCCTTTCTAATACATTTGCAACATATTTTTTTTATTTTTAAATAACCAATAAAGCCAAACCAGTAAGCCAATGGAACCAGACTTTTTTCCAAGTCATTTTGGGTCATTTCTTTTAATCCATTCATTATGATCTTAATATACAATGTAAAGGATAATAACTGTTTTCAAATTATGTCAAAAACGTAAAAACATCCAAAATGGAGACACAGCCTTTTCTTCTGACAACATCGACATGTTTTACTTTAAGTGCTTGTTAGTTAGCTAATTTGGCCAGTGTCAGCTACCGTTCAAGCTAAGGTAATGGGGAACTCATTGATATCTTAGCATATTGGAACTTCAGCATAAAAATACTCAAGAACCTCAAAATAATTACCGTAGTTTTACTCCTATACTTCTCTTAAACCTATTTGTTCCTATTTATTCTTGAGTCATTTTTTTTTTATTAACACTTTTACTTTAAACACATTTATCACTAGGTAGCTTGATCTCACTGATTTATCACTCCTTACAGACTGTTAGAAAGCTGTACATTATACTTTTACCATTAGAGAGTAAAAGTAAGTGTACTTGCACTTGCTATCTAAGCTAATGTTAGCCAGATAACTGTTTTTTGACCATTTAGAATAACAAGCAGAAAAGCTTTATTAAATCTAAATCTGAGGTTTATGTTTTATTTTGAGTGCCTGTTAGCTAATTTAGCAAATGTCAGCTAATGTTCAAACTAGGCTAATGGGTTAGCTTATTATTACTGAAATCTTAGCATCTTAGTTGGAGCTTATTTGTGTGAGGAAATGTTCCTTAAAGAAGCTCACAGTGATTGTCAGAGTAGTTTTTACTCTTCTACTCTTTTTCTCTTAAATCTGTTTATTGTTCAGTCATTTATTAATGATTTTACTTGTATTGAAGTGAATGTATCACTACAGTGGTGGCTAATCTTAGTTAAGTGGGATTTTTACAGTCTTCCTGTTAGAAAGCTGTAAAGTTAATTTTAGTAGTGATGACTCTGCATCTCAGAATTAAAGGTTAATAATGATTTTTCACTTATTCTCTCTCCCAGATCGCCATTTACGGTAAAAACTTCTGCACGTCTGCTAAGGACGCTTTCTTCCTCCTGATGAGGAACATTGTCCGGTGAGAGAAACTACACATCACACAGTGCTGTTACTCAGCCAGTATTAGACAGAGATAGTGGATTACAGAAGAATAATCAGCAGGAGTGATTGTACTTTGTTACCATACTGAATGTACTCTTACACAATTACACTTCTTAGAAAAAAAATCAGACTTTTATACTCCCTACAAATTTGTTTAAACATTATAGACAAGCTTTAGTTTTTTGCAAAATATACATATAATTTACAGGTTTAAGTAGATCCCTTAAACATTTCACATAAGATGAATACTTAAGATGTTTTTTGTAAGTGGCCATAGGAGATTTTGCTAATGTATTATACCAGTTGAGTTACCACACAATTAATTTTCAAAAAGGTTAGTTAAGGTTAAAAAAATAAATCCTGCCTTACTTTTGACTAAAAAATTCAGCTTTTAATTGATTTTGAAACAGTATACACTTTTTCTCTACTTTAATTTATTTTAGTGTTTTTTTTTGTTTTAAATGATCAGTAATTGAATAGTTACTGTAATAAAGTCAAAGTGAGCTTTATTGTCATTTTTTTGCTCATATCAGTTGTGTTGAGAAAGAAACTAAATTAAAATCTCCAGTACATGCTGCTACATTTAACACACAACAGCAGCAGACAGACAATAAATACAATAAACTCAAACTATTTAAACACTATACAATAAATTCTTCTCTAAATATTTACAAACTACAGCTATACAACTATACAGCCATTGAGCTCAGGACAATAGAGGAAACAGACCACAGTGTTGGTCCACAGCAACACTGACAGTTCTGTGTGTATATGTTTATCAATGCACTGATAATTTGCAGTAGTTTTGTAACGCAATCACCAACATCAATAAAACTGCAGACAGTAAAGTGAGTGCAGAAGTGAAAGTGCGGCAGATAAAGTGAGTATTGGGGCTGAGGTAGCAGATCATTGAGAACGTTTAAAGGTCCATCAGGTAGATCCGTTCAGCCGTCTGACCGCCTGCAGGAAGAAACTGTTTCTGAGTCTGGAGGACTTGCCCTGATGCTCCGTCGTCTTCTCCCAGATGGGAGTAATGTAAACAGTCCGTGTGATGGAAAGATCCTTTCTGTAATAAATTCCTGTTTTGTTTCAGGGTAGCCGTGCTGGACAAAGTGACAGACTTCCTGTTGTTTCTGGGAAAGCTGCTGATAGTGGGGATCGTGGGTGAGTGCCGAGAGCGGCTGAATAAAATATAGCAGTAAAACTGAAAGCCGTTCCACACAAACTAAACCAAACCTCATAGAAAAGCAGGAATCTGCTGTTTACAAAACTGTTCACATAGTTTTTGTTTTGTCTCTGTTACACTTCACCTTTATTTTTATACTTCAAATGTATTATTCAAATGTATACTTATTCAAATGTATACTTCAAAACGTAAAATATTAATGACACTGATTTGACGTTGTTTAAAGTGCTGCACAGTGTAAACAGTATAGCTGTAACTTTTTTTACACTTCAAGGTGGACTGTTTTGAATTCGAAAGCTGTTCAAATGATGTCAGTACCTCAAAAAACGTGGGACAAGTGAGCAGACAAAAATGCAGAAAAATGACAAAAAAAGGAAGAATAAAGTTGTAATGATTTCTGCTATGAGGAAAGGAACATGCTGTTTCAGCACGAACCTTGGGTTTATTCACTGCTATGTGGCCACAGCTTGCCTTACATAAGGGATGTGATGCTAAGCTAAGCCGTCAGCCCCCCTTGGACTCCACTGCTCCCCAGGAACTCGGCATAAACAGTCAGCTTACTTCCACCTTTACAGTAAGAGTCTATCCACTAAAAATAACTCAGAAAATAACACTGTGGAAAACAAACCCAAATAACATGCAGCCATTTTCTGAACTCGCTACAATATAAATCAGATAACAACAGTGTTGCGCATTGCAAATCGCTAAAAAGCTGTGAGATGCGGATGCCAATTAGAATGGTACTAACTGCATGGCCAAATCATCACACCTGCCTTAAACGTGTTAGTGAAGTTGGCTTCCTGTTTAGCAGCTTCTTATTCAAATTTTCTGTTCCACCCTGCTGCACCATTTAAGGGGGAGGGGAAAATATGAAGAAGCTAATATGAGTTGACTCTCTTAAAGCTCAGAGTAGGGCGAGATGGTCAGCAACATATCTGAACGAGTGGCCCAGGATGAGCTAGAAGAGACAGAAAGGTGAGGAGACATGTCAGCTGTCGAGTCCCTCTGTTTACAGTTTGTTATAAATTGTTTCTGCAGCTCTCACTGTGATCTCAGCGGTTCTCACCACATTTTCCCCCACAGTTTGGGTTTTCACTTCTGGCATCAGCATAAAAACAGCTTGTGCAGCTTGCAGGATGTTAATTAGTGTGATCTGATGATACATTTGCTGAAATAATTTAGAAAAGTAGTAACTTTGGATGTGTTTTCTCTCCTGTCAGGAATCTGTTCTTTCTTCTTCTTCACGGGGAAGATAAAGGCTGTGGAGGAAGCGGCTCCGTCACTAAACTACTACTGGGTTCCCCTCCTGGTGAGATCAGACGCTCACTGTTCACTAGCTTTAGCATTATACCACAATAATACAGGCTGCATTCAGATCAGCTTTCTATTATTTTTATTATTATTATTATGATCAGATCTATGAAACTGTTTAGCATTAGTATTTATGACATACCACAATAATACAGACTATAACTGAGTTTAGATCAGCTTTCCATTCTTATAATCTCATTATTATAAGCATTCAGATCAGGTTATTATTTGTAGTATTAAGAAAAGTTTGTTTCCATATTGGTAGGTGAGCTGTAACTGATAGGGCTTGTCTTATCACCATTACTGCAGATACAGCCCTGCAGGTGGATAAACACCAACAAAACAGACAAGAATGACCATGAAAAAAGATGAAAACAGGTGGACACTTTAGATACAGTGTCCAGCAAACACTGTGAGGAGAAGATTAGCTTTATCTATGGACTGGATCCATATAATGTTAACCTCCATATCTCAGATATTCAGAGAATTCCAATTCGTGAGATTTTACACAAACTAGTTAACACTAACTAATAAATACTCCAGAAAAAACGTGTTTTACTGCCTTTGCTGGGTCAATTATGGCTTTATTATCTCATAATAATCCATATCTGCCAAATGAACTCACAGTTTCCTGCCGAAATGGTGGCAGTGCGACTGCACAATGTCACTGGAATACTTTGAATTATGAGTATTAATGATATACCAAAATAATACAGGATTAGATCACTTCTCTGGGATTTTTTAGCATTAGCATGATTGATATAACCTAATAATACAGGCTTAGTTCCTGCTGTGTTGTTCTGGTATACCAGGATATACTACTGTGTTACTGAATCAGCTGTGTTTATGCTAGCAGGAGAAATATTAGCAGGTTGTTTCACTGCAGCGTGTGTTTGTCTCTCCAGACGGTGGTGTTTGGCACCTACCTCATCGCCCACGGCTTCTTCAGCGTCTACGCCATGTGTGTGGACACTCTGTTCCTGTGCTTCTGTGAGTGTTGAAGCCTTATTTATTCTGGCAGAGAAAACGCAGCACTCAGCTTGCAGAAACAAAACCTGTCAGGAGAGATACAATATGCTAAAAACTGACCCAAACATTTAGGGACACCTCACCATGTTTTAAATGCTGTATTGGTCTTGACTGATTATTTAAGGTGGAAAAATGGAAAAATTAACGGTTAATGGAACTCTTGACGCTTGACCGCTATGGTACGCTGCCATTTCCACTGGCAGTGCCAGAACTTTCCATCACTGCTCCATAAAAAGCAGTGGAATATCTGGTTTGCCGTCGACAGCCAACATGCAAAGGCTCTAAAATAGATGCAAATATTTAAATGTGTGATACTGTTTCCCTCTAAATATCCCAGACTAGGCTTTAATATGAGAATTTATTGTAAATCAGAAAAGAAAGCATGACCATTTGGACTCAAAGTGCTTTGAAAAGTGATGGGCATATAGTATATAACCGATAGAACACTGGAAGTTAATATAATCACAGCTGTGATTTGGTCACAGTAAATCATCCCAGCTGTGATTTAATTCACTATAACTCACCTCCTCCAGTGTTCTGCTGCCCGTTTAACAACAGTTCTACAAAATAAACAAGTAATATTGTTTCAATATGTGTTTTTAATGGTGCCATTTTCTGAAAAAAAAGTAGTTTCAGCAGCTTTTAGTAAAATGACTATTGTACTTACTTTGCAGCTGGTGAAAGGTACAGATATGGTAAAGAAAAATGTGCTGACATCAGGTAGAATAACATGTAAAGCAGGAAGAACATTTTTCAACCAATCAGGTTGGGTGGGTGGAGCTAAGTGTTAGGATTTGAACTGGTTTTATCCACCTTACTGTATGTGCTGATGCTTTATGCTTACTGTAACACTCCTGGCTGTTTTCTCCTCTTTTCACTTCCACGTTTCTGAAATGCTTGTAAGCTCTTTTCGACTGGCTTTGAGTCTAATCCTTTTCTCTTTCTCTCTTTTCTGCATCGTCTCGCTCTTCCTGCCCTGCTGCATCTTTGCCACCCCTCTGCTCTCACTATAAACCACTAACCCAAAAACTGCGCCAACCCAAACCCGCCGGGCCGAAGGCGAGGACCTAGAGAGGAATGACGGCTCACCTGAACGACCGTACTTCATGTCTCCTGAGCTGCGTGAGATCCTGTCCACAAGCAAAGTAGAAGAGGCTGATCACGCAGCGACGGAGCAGGAAGAGGCGGTGCTGCTGCAGGAGAACGGTGAAGTCCATCCGAAGCAGCAGGACGTTCTCAAACAGGAGAATGAAGAGGAGACGGCGCTGACGCAGGAGCCCCCGCAGGAGCCACTGCAGGAGGAGGCCACAGTGCCTAATACCCTGGAGGTGCAGGAGGAGAAAGCTGAAGAACATGAGGTACAGCAGGAAGCAGTGCTGCCACTGGAGACTCCGCGAGAAATGGTGCATCAGAACGGCCCTCAGGAGGCTGAGGCGAAAGAGACGGAGGAACCAGAACAAGAACATCAGCAGCAGCAGGAGGAGCCACAGCCAGAGCTCCAGCAGCCAGCAGCTGAAGTGGAAGAAGCGAAGCCACAGGAGAACGGCCCTCAGGAGAGCGAGGCTCCACTAACACCTCAGGACTAACACTTATGCTAGCAGACTGCGCAGTCAGTCCAGTCTAGCAAAACAGAACCTCACAGCTAAAACCTGGTTTACTTCAAGTGATACTTTTGCAAAAAAATCTAGTTTACAACTAATGTAGTCAATCAGCCAAAATACATTTAGTTTTCCTTGAGGTTAGCACTGAAGCTACGAAGCTAACGTAGGTAACAAGTAATGGAACACCAGTTAGCATGGGTTGTCCAAATCATCATTTGTCCATTTTACAGTACATCATACGTTTTCAGAAAGTCTTTTTGAAATGAACTCATGCTGTAAAAAAGCTCCACACAAGCCGTTATGCATCTGATCCCAGACCATGATGCCTAGAAGTGCCTGTACAGAATGAATCTATAGATTAGCTTGGTGTGAAATTGCTTAGTTTAATCAGAACTCAAAAAAGCAGACAATATGTAGAGAGAACTGCCTCTCAGTAATGTCTTCTGGGTCTGTCAGGCATTAGAGGGCACCCCTGAGCAAGTCCAAAATGAATGGGTTTCTATGGAGCTTTTGTGCCAAATCAGAGTTTTTAAATTCTTAATGATGTTTTATGTAGAAAAATGCACTAATCTGCTCAACACAGAACATTATACAGTCTTTCAGCACTGCTGCTATATTTTCAAATTCCACTTATAGGACTTTATGTACATTCATGATGTCAGTGAGAGCAAACAGCTTCACTCAGCTTACCAACCAGTCAGCACAAGTGGCATGCTATGGTACACGCTAACCAATCAATCAGTAGCATTAACGCTAACCAGTCAGCAATCAGTAACATTAACACTAACCAATCAGTAATCGGTAATGCTAACCAATCAGCAATCAGTAACATTAACACTAACCAATCAGTAATCGGTAATGCTAACCAATCAGCAATCAGTAGCAGTAATGCCCACCAATCAGCAATCTAACCAATCAGCACTCAGTAGCAGTAATGCCAACCAATAGCAGTCATTAATGGCAACCAATCAGCAATTAGTAATGCTAACCAATCAGCAATCAGTAACCCTAACCAATTAGCAATCAGTAGCAGTAATGGCAGCCAATCAACACTCAGTAGTAGTAATGCTAACCAATCAACACTCAATAGCAGTAATGCTAAATAATCAGTGCTCACTAGCAGTAATGCTAAACAATCAACGCTCAGTAGCAGTAATGTTAACCAATCAGCACTTAGTAGCAGTACTGCTAACCAATCAGCACTCAGTAGCAGTAATGTTAACCAATCAGCACTCAGTAGCAGTAACGCTAACCAATCAGCGCTCAGTAGCAGTAACGCTAACCAATCAGCACTCAGTAGCAGTCATGCTGTCCAATTAGTACTCAGTAGCAGTAATGCTATCCAAATAGTACTCAGTAGCAGTGATGTTAGCGTCCTGCTGCCCAAAACCTGTCGCCTGTAGAAAAACGGAAAGGTACAGGTAAGTTTTCTATTAACTTTTTAGGGCTGCCAATTCTTACGCATCTCTCACAGTTTGGTCTAATCACATGTTCTCACGCCACACTGCACATTTCTCACACATTTTTACAAAATGACCTGCAGATCTGGCAGCAACAGTTTACCTGAATGCAAATGAAAGAGATCACGCTGACTAGTCAGTTACTGCTGGTCCATGTGTTTTGTAGATCAGTGGAGGCTGGGCTGGTTTCCATAGCAACGGGGAACCAATGCGTGAACTAGCCACAACACACTCATGTGTTGGAGAACAGAGAAAACCTTCACTAAACACACACCAGACAGACGAGAACCGAAAGAATATAACAAACTTGGTCAGTAAACTAAACCTGATCAATAACGAGCAGCGTTCACTGCACAGTTTGTGCTGCAGAATGAACACAGTTCTTTCTTACAAGCTAAACAGTAAGCAGTGCTAAAAGTAAACTATCCTACAGACTTGAAGCGTCTCACGTGGTCTGTCTAGTGCAGTTTCTTGATCTTGTTAGCGTAAGTACCCCTGTTATCGGCCACCTCACAACAAAACATCGTGAATCTAAGCTAACTGTAAATAAATGAAAGCACTTTACTCACCCAAATCAATGTTTTTCGGGAGAGATACGTGTGTAGATTAATGTCCAAGAGTCATTTGACATGATGAGAAAACAGTTTTTTCAATAATAATGTTTTTGTCTACTTTGACACTAGTATCGCTAGAATGATGGGGGTCCCCCACTATCGGCCACCTCACTTCCGGTTTTCCGTAACTCATCTTTCAGCCTAAAATTCAGCGTATAAAATTGTAAAAAACATAAAATATATGTATATATTCGTTAGTAAAATGTGATGTTATTGTATTGTTTCATTATTCAACTTGATTTGCTTGTTTATCTAAGTATAGAGCTCAGCTCTTTGCTGCGCGCCTGGTTGTGCCAGTCAAATGAGAAATCGCGTTTACGCATCATTCCTACCAGACTCAATGCTTTACAGTGGTTTACAATGAGGTTAAGTTTGTCCTCTGTGGGCACTCTTACGCCATATACATAACACCACGATGGCGGCAAACTTTTTTTTTTACCTCAGAGAAGAGAAAGCTAACCGATAAGCTAACTTTCTACACAGACCAATATCCATCGCGGAATGAAAATGGGTTGTGTGTTCCATGCGGTTTTGTACATGCAGAATTACAACGTTATTAGTGATACTTAAATATTGTTTTCAGATATGATTTTTTGCTAGAATAAAGTTTAGATGCCTTTGTAAGGTGCAAGCTTGTGTTTTGAATTTCGCCTGAGCAATTGGCGGAGAGAGAGAGAGGAATTGCGCAATACGCGCAAGTGGCCGATGTTGGGGGACGGCCGATGTTAGGGGTAGCTACGTTAACATATAGGCGTTAAGACATTTGCTGTGTTCCTCAGAATCACAACTCCAAACAGAAACAGCCACACCTGAGATTCCAGAAATCTCTGACCAGGCTCGCTAGGTTAGCTAAGTTAGGTCGCTAGGTTAGGTAAGTTAGCAGGCTATGTTAAAGTAACTTTGATTTTTACTTCACAGATACAGAATATAATGTTGTATTAACCGAGGTGTTTGCTAAGTGGCATTAAAAAAATTAAGTAACTATGTACACCTTTACAAACAACTGTATTAAAAAGTTGAATGTTATGGAGCAACCAACGCCCCAAAAGCCCCATACCATCCACCTCATAACCTCTCCAGGCCCCGCCCACTGAAATCTCATTGCAATAAAAATGTAAAAGTTGGCAGCCCTGCCTTTGCAGCTACTATAGCATAGATAACAACTAGGCCAGGCTGCCTTGCTACCTAATGTTAGCTAGCTAACCATGTCCTGCATGTTACGATGCCACAGTTTAGGAGGATAATGATTTTGTTTGGAGGATAACAAGTTACCCCAGAGCGTTCTAAGTCTGTTTGCAGTTAGCATGTTTCTAAGTGGATTCTAAGCTTCAGTTACTTGTTAGCTACATTAGCTTTGTAGCTCCAGCGCTAAAGGTAAAGAAGCAAACATATTTTGGCTCAGCGACTACATTTGGGATAAGGGAGGAGGGGCTCTGTGGAAATCAGTTTTCTCAGCAAAAGTTATCGCTTCAAGTTATGTTGGCATGTTATTCAGTGGTGGTAATGCTGCGGTTGTTGTTCAGTTCAGTGAGATGTTCTTCAGAAACACTAGTGTAATTGATGGCAGCTCTAAGCATTTTGAGACAGAAACTCGCAGATGTGCTAGAAACTGTTTAAATCTATGAACTTTCTCGGCTGTTAAGTGGACGCCTCCGTTAGCCATGTTTATGGCGAGAGGGAGGCAGTGTTGTGTTCAGTGTCGGAAGTGCAAACGTGTGAATGTTTCCAGTGAACCGTACTGTAGGTGATGGACTCGTGCCTAATTATTATCGTGAATTATCGTCTAAGTCATTTCGGAGAATGCACTAATAAAGAGTTTAGTGTTGCGATGTTTACATTAAATAAAAACAGGCAAAAAAGAGAACCCTGGTTTACATGAGTACCAGCTATAGGGCCAAACCATGAAGTGAAATTATTTAATATAAAATGGTGAAAAATGAATCTAACAATATGAGTAAAATTGATTGTTTTTATTTACTATGTTAAAAATGGATCTTGCAGTACCACAGCTGGAATTATGAATGAATCTGAGAGTAATGAAAATAGTTGACGCTGTCAAAAGTTGATGCACTTTAAGCTCACATGCGCAGAACTGTGTAGCGTCTTAATTACTTTATTAAAACTTTGTTCTGGATATTAATTTAATTATAATAATTATTTTTTAAAACTTCATTCCGGATGTTAATTTTAGTGTCAGATTTGAACAGACGTTTATCCTGCGAGAGCTTCACAGCTTCTGACAGCGTCCACTGTTTTGGTCACACTGCTGTGTTTGTGGTGAATATTCAGCCTTCTGTGTGATTGCGTGTGTATGTGTGTTTCTGCAACTTTTTGATCGGCCGACGTGTGTCGTTGTTGCCTTTAGTCTGTTTCTACCTCTCTCTATCTCCCTCCTTTTTCTACCTTTGTATGTGTATGTCTCTCTCTCTCAGTGCTCAAATAAAACTCTTTCAGCCTCGCTGCATCATGAGTCTCACTCTGAACAACATTCAGTCCAGCGTTCAGTGCTCACGGAAACTAAATCAAAACTATAACATCCACTACAAAACCTAAACTAAACAGAATTACTGAGAATTAACTTTTAGTTTTTGTTTAGGAGTGTATTTCTGTGTTTCATACTTTAGGAAAGCTGGAGCCGAGTTCCATCTACTGTTAATTTTATTCAACTCTTATCAAATCCCTGCTATCACACCGTTCATTATAATACTAAAACTAAATATGAGTTAAGCTAAAATTATTACTACTTAAAAAAAAATATTAGTACTAAAACTGATGAAACTGAACTGAAAACTAAACCTAATTGAAAATAAACTGAAAACTAAAACAAACTAAACTGAAAATAAACTGAAAACTAAATCGAAAACTAAAACTGAAACTAAACTGAAAACTAAAACTAACTTAAAATAAACTTACTGAAATTAAACTGAAAACTAAAAACTGACTGAAACTAAACTGAAAACTAAAACTAACTGAAAATAAACTGAAAACTAAAACTGAAACTAAAGGGAAAAAACTAAAACTGACTGATAATAAACTAAAAAGTAAAACTGAAACTAAACTGAAAACTAAAACTGACTGAAACTAAACCAAAAATTAAAACGAACTGAAAATAAACTGAAAACTAAAACTGAAACTAAATTGAAAAAACTAAAACTGACTGAAACTAAAAGGTAAAAATGAAACTAAACTGAAAATAAACTGAAAACTAAAACTGAAACTAAACTGAAAAACTGAAACTAACTGAAAAATAAACTAAAATGTAAAACTGAAACTAAACTGAAAACTAAAACTGACAAACTAAACTGAAAGCTAAAACTGAAACTAATTAACTAATTGACATTTTATTCTGGATATTAATTAAACTTAATTCATTTCATTAGAGCTTCATTCTGAATGTTCTACAGCTTTCTCAATCAGAATCTTCTTCAGTTCTATTTATTGTTCTAACATTTCTACAGTTTTATTTACAGCTTCCTTATGATGATCTGAAAGCTGTGAAGATGTTCAGGACGAGCAGATTATCGTCATTTATACGTTAATGTAAAACCAGATTAAGTGTCTGTCTTAAAACATTCTGAACTGTAGTGTGTAATATAAAATTGTGTGTTGCTCTAAATGAGAGCAGTAGAAAAATTTAAAATATCACTGAGAAGGTCCATTTCAGCAGGTTCTTCAATCAGGCTATGATTAATCGTTACGGCTCCAGTCGTAGTGAGAGAGTGAGTTAGAGGTTCACACCGTTACTGTTCACTGCTGAGCTGATTTTGGTTCTGATTTAATGGTTGTTCCCTCAGTGGAGGATCTGGAGCGCAACGATGGATCTGCAGAGAGGCCGTACTTCATGTCCCAGAACCTCCTCAAAACGCTGAAGAAACCCAATGAGAAGGTCAAAACCGCCTGGACGACTGAATAAATCTCCAAAGAGAAGAGACAATGGAGGCAAGCAGGAGAAGGACGTGGGAGAACTCAGCCATCAGAGATGGCTTTATTTGTATTAACAGTGTGGACTCCAGTCAGGCCACTTTACTGTTCAGTGTAATGTTGTGAGTATTGGGCTGTTTCATTGTTACTGAGTGTTACATTTGCATTTTGAGGTTAAATTCTTTTATATACGTCTGGTCTGACTGTATATTTGGTTTGTTTACCTTTTTCTCACTTGTTGTTTGTGTTTTAATGCATGCAGTCCAGTCTGAGTTTACCTTACAGCAGCCTCACACCACTCAGTATTTCATTTCAGTATGTATTGATAATCCATATGTGTTTTGGTAATCTGTAGGTTAGGAGTGATAGATCAGGCCGCTGAAGACAGCAGTTCTGAAAACATTGTAAACCTATTTTTTTTTTTAATAATTAATGTTATTATTGTTGTAATTATTCTTTAAAATAAATACTTAATGTTTGATTCGAGTGGAACCTGTGTGTTATTTCTGAAGCTGTTCACTGACTAGCTGGTTTGGGGGGAATGGGCGGGGCTTCGGTGCATCCACAACGGAAGAGCGAGTTGCCAAGACAACAAAAAAAAAAACACAGCAGTGAAGCCGGACTTCAGCTTAAAGATTATAAAGATCATGAAAAACATAAAATATTTAATAATGCTTTCAGCTCGGATTCCTCCCTTCTTTAACCTGTCATCCCTCATCCCACCCCTCTTCTTTCATCCCCCCTTTTTCCTTCTCTCTTTATTTTCTTTTCTGTACATCCATCTTTCTCTCTCTCTCTCTCCTTTTACTCCCTTTTTCATTCCCTCCATACCGGCCACCTCAATAAATCGTACCTCCTTGTTCCATGTTACCTACTTCACCAACCCAGTCCTTAACTGCTTTATTGCCTTTAACTGTTCCAGTGCTAACGCTTGACCCTCGATGCATCCTCCTATTTCTTCCAGCCTGCCCCCACATCTCCTCTCGCTTCCACCTGTCAATCCTTAAGCTTCCAAGCTTGCCCTCTCTCCCATCTACTGGAACACTGTTTGACCTGCCTTCCCTTCTAGACAGCATCCATCACTGCATGTTCTTGGCCTTTGGCTGTGCACCTCCAACTATGGATGGGGAGGAATTCCGCTTCTCTGAAGTAACTGCACACCTACTTGCTGTGATGCTGTGACCTTGTCCAGCAACCCATGGCAAACCTTAACGGCAGTCTGGCACACTTCATTTGTTGTCAAAGTCTCAAGCCAAAAACAGTGGTCTGGTTGGCCAAATCATTCAGCCCTGCCTTTGGGAACAGATTGCCTCCACCCACTCCTACTGGCGCTTCCAGAGTCTGGAACCACATTACCTCTTCGAGTAACATAAACCCCTTCCTGCTACCCAGCGTTCTCATGTAGTCACCTGTTGTCTTCTTTCCAAACCTACAAGTGACCACATTGGCCACTCGCAGCACCGCAGCAGGGGACAGGTCCACCACTTCACTGGATGTCACCATGTCCTTCTATCACTCTCCATTCTACGCCTCATCTATGGACCTGGCCCCCTCTCACCATCTCTGTACCCCAAAGCGCTAAACTTCAACTCCATCAGTCTCACTTTTAGTATTTTACCACAGCAGCTCTCCTCCGTCTCCCATCCTGACTCACCTGCTTGATGCCCCCCTTCCCTCTCAGACTGCTCCACCATCCATTTGTGAAGATGTTGTCTGTGTCCCTGGGACCCTGCTGCCCTCCTAGTCGTTTCGGCCACACTTCCACCCTCACTGATTTGACTGCTCTCTCATCCCCAAGTATTCAGTCCTGGGAATCTTGCTCATCCACCATCACTTGTTTTGGGGGCTTGAATTCCGAGCAGGTGATCCTCATCCACCGTCATAATTGAAATTGAAGCTTTAGTGCAAGTTCTACCAGGAAGACTCCAGTGCCACCGCAACGTAAAAATTCCCTCAGGTTCTCACTGGCAAGGCCTCCACACTGGGGGATTTTGCACACATGTAGGTGAACAAGAAGAAACTGACCATAACGTTCATCCAGGCCAGAAGAACCTCACTCAGAGGAAGCATGTTTCAGCTTTAGGTTTGGTTGAAGTTGTGCTGAACTGCCACAAGAGGGCAGCAGTAGATCAGACTGCAGTTTAGTTTAAATGCCCACAGCAGCCTTTCTGCTGGTGGTATCTTTAGTTTAGGAGTTTCTGAACTCAAATCAAGACCTGCAGGTTTGGAGTCCATTTTAATGTTAATTTAAGTGGATTATGTAGTGCTTTATCAGTTATGCTCTTACATTGTGTGGATGGGTTGCACTGGAAAAGTAAACGCTGCTGTGTGGTAACTGTTTGGAATATGGTTCTTAAAATTAACTGCATTTAGTTTTTCTTTGTATTGTTCTCTAGTTTGTTTACTGGCAGTGTTAAGGTAGCATATTTGTCTAATTATTATTGTTATTGTCATTATTATTATTTAATGCAAACATTTCTAATTAATTTCAGGTGTGTTAGATACTAATGTCCAACGCTTCTTTATTCTGAACCTGAAACGGCCTATATCATGGAAAAACAGTTCTATTTTGAATTCAGTGTAGAAGTTTAGCCCCACCCATTCAGCCTACGGCACTTTAGCCCCACCCATTCTGCCTATGGCAGTTTAGCTCCACCCATTCAGCCTACAGCAGTTTAACTCCACCCATTCAGCCTAGAGCGTAAAATTATGGAGTGATGCTTATTCCCAGATATTTAAAGCCAGTTTTTGCACATTTGAAGGGCGTATTGTTGGGGGCAGTGAGTGAACATCGAAATGCATAGGGAAAATAATACCTTATTGAAAATATAACTTATAGCCTGTGATGGACCCAAACTTATCCAGATTGTTGAGTATATGTGGAAGGGAACAGCCTGGGTTACCAGCATACATCATACGAGATCATCAGCACATACAGAGATCTGTAACGTTTTTGTACTATTCGTATTCACTTTGTTTCTTCAGTTGACCTCGACCTTTTGCGACATGCCATGTCATCTTTCGTCAGTCATTTTAGTCCTATTTCTTCATATACCCAGGGGTGTAACGAGTACTGAAAATCCCTACTCAAGTGCAAGTACTGTAGTGATAATTTACTCAAGTACAAGAAAAAGTATTAGTAAATAAAATTACTCAAGTAAGAGTAAATAAGTATTTTTTTGAAAAACTATTTAAGTACTACTCAGGCTACGTTTACACAGCAGGTAAAAGTGGCCAAATCCGATTTTCTCACCAAATCCGATTTTTCAGTTAGGCTGTTCACACTATCTTTTTAATGTGACCTATTTCCGATATTAGTCTGAACAGATCACGCTCCTAAACTGACCCGCATGCGCAATGTTTAACGCGGAACGCTCTTTCAGAAGTAAACAATCGAAATGGAGTCAACAGTACCAGCAACTAGCCTAATGTCAATTCTCATAATAATGTGCAGTAAAGGGCGGCTGCAAAGTCATAAACAAATTATCATGAGAGCGAGAAAACGCAAACGGGCCAAGATTTTGCTGATGGGTCTGTGTGGACTGATGGCAGCTACTTCATTGGAGAGGAACAGCTGGATGCGAAATCGGAGCCAGGAGTGGTGGGATCGAGACGTAGATGCGTTCTCAGACCCGGAATTCATCCAGAATTTCAGGATGTCGCGGGTGACTTTCAGCTACATATGTCAGCGACTGTCCTATGTATTACAGAAGCAAAATACTCACATGAGGCGAACCATATCTCTGAGAAAGCAAGTAGGAGTTTCATTGTACTGGCTGGCAACCGGGGTGGGTTACCGCACGTTGTCGAACTTGTTTGGCATCGGCAAGGCGTCTGTTTCCTTGATTATCCATGATTTTTGCAAGGCCGTGCGCTATGTTCTCATGCCTGACTACATCAGGCTACCCCAAGGAGATGACCTCCAGGACATCCTTCGAGGCTTTCGAACAAGATGGGGCTTTCCCCCATCTTGTTCGAATGTCTGATCTTTACACTTCCTAGGCAGGCCATTTAAATTTATGGCTGTACAATATCATATTAAAGATTAGACACCGAATTTAAGTTTGATCATAAAATAATTTTAATTATAATTATTTGCTTGTACTTTCATATTAATTGTTCTGCTCTTGATAGCTTCACCAACATATATGTTGGATGGCCTGGCAGTGTCCATGATGCCAGGGTTCTTAAAAATTCAAGAATCTATGCTATGGCAGAAGGAGGGGAACTGTTCCCTGAAGTAGGTCTTCTTTTCTATACCCTTCACATACATACAACATTGATTATCTTTGTAGATTATAACCATTAAGGACGTGAAACTGAATTATTCATTTCTCATAATTTGAAATTATTATCAAAATTATGACATTATTTTTCAATTTTGCCCAACTGAAGTTACACTGTATATCATACTGTATACTGTTTTTCTACTTGGTATCAGAACATGTAACGACAAACACTGAAGAGCTACTGACTAAAAAATGTACCTCTTGAAAATGAAATATGAAAGCATATTTAATCCTCCTGAATGTAACCCATGTCATATTTCCATTATGTCAGGACACAGAAGACATCAACATTACAAATCAGGCCACAAAAAAGAACGCATTTTCATTATTTAACATTTACAGACCACCAGGGCCCTACACAGAATTTTTAAAATAATTTAGTGATTTCGCTGCAAACCTAGCTGTGTGCAATGATAAAGTAATAATTGTAGGAGTTTTTAATATCCATTTTGAGAAGGCAGATGACCCACTAAAAAGGCATTTACTTCAATCCTGAATATTTCAGAACTCTGTTGGTATTACGCAAAATGTAACAGGGCCGACGCACTACTGTAGTCACACTTTAGATCTAGTTCTGACACTTGGACTTGACATAGACAGGCTTAGTATCCTACCGCAAACCTCAGTAATCTCTGACCATTACTTAATTTCTTATGAGCTACGTCTTAGCCATGATATATGTACGTCCCCTCGCTATTCTACAAAGCGCTCAATAAAACCATTTACCACCCTGCAATTCATAGAAAACCTCCCAGAACTAACAACCCTAGTCTCCACTCCATCAGACCCAATGGAGCTAGATGCACTAACCGACTATTTAGAAAATACCATTCGATCTACTTTAGAAAATGTGGCGCCACTTAAAATCAAAAGGATAAGACAGAAAAAGCTCGCCCCATGGTACGATGATAAAACCCGTACCTTAAAACAAACAGTACGGAAACTAGAGCGGAAATGGCGATCAACCAAGCTAGAAGTCTTCCACTTTGCCTGGAAGGAAAGCCTTATAGAGTATAGAAATGCTCTCAATAAGGCTCGCTCAGCATATCTGGCCTCGCTGATCGAGAATAATAAATATAATCCTAGAGTACTGTTTAGTGTGATTTCCAGAATTACAAAAAATCAGGCAGGCACTGAAGCACAAATTCCGGCGACTCTCACCAGTGATGTTTTTAAGGACTTTTTTAATAATAAAATTGAAAATATTAGACAACAAATTCAACCCACAGTATTAAATCCAACTTGGCTGTCATCTGATGTGGCTGATATAAAACATAACGTAGTTGCAGAGGAAAGGCTGGAAACTTTCTACCCACTACCACAGTTAGAACTAGAGAAGATTATCTTCATCTGCACACTTGATGCAATCCCCTCAAAATTACTCAAAGAAGTACTACCAATTATCATTAATCCTCTTTTAACTATAGTAAACTCGTCCCTTAGCCTGGGCCATGTACCCAGAGCTTTTAAACTAGCAGTTATTAAGCCTCTGAGAAAACCAAACCTTGACGCTAGCGTATTGTCTAATTACAGGCCTATTTCTAACCTACCATTTATATCTAAGATCTTAGAAAAAGCTGTAGCCCAACAACTTAGTTCATATCTACATAAGAACCACATATATGAAAAATTCCAATCTGGATTCAGGCCACATCACAGCACTGAGACAGCTCTAGTTAAGATAACAAATGATCTTCTTCTTGCCTCTGATCAAGGCTACGTACCCCTGTTGGTACTACTTGACCTCAGTGCAGCTTTCGATACGATAGACCACAATATTCTCCTAGAAAGGTTAGAAAACATGGTTGGAATCACAGGGACAGCCCTATCATGTTTCAAATCTTACTTAACGGAACATTATCAGTTTGTAAATGTAAATGATTCATCTTCCAATTATTCACAAGTAAGATTTGGAATTCCGCAAGGCTCTATTTTAGGACCATTATTATTTACATTATACATGTTACCGTTAGGCACAGTTATAAGTAGCCATGGCATTAACTTTCACTGTTACGCAGACGATACGCAATTGTACATATCAGCCAAGCCTGATGACAAATCCAGGTTAAAGAAAATAGAGGACTGTGTAAAAGATGTGAAAGGCTGGATGTTACGTAACTTCCTCCTTCTAAACAGTAACAAAACAGAGGTTCTCCTTCTGTGTCCAAAAGTGGCAAGAAATAAACTACCAGATTTAATTTTAAATCTTGCTGACTTTCCAGTTATACCTGGTTCATCAGCAAAAAATCTTGGCATCATAATTGATCCAGATTTATCATTTGATCAACACATAGGCAGTATCACTAGGACATCTTTTTTACATCTTCGCAACATCGCCAAAATAAGAAATGCCTTATCGCTGCACGATGCAGAAACATTAGTACATGCCTTTATTACTTCAAGGCTAGACTATTGTAATGCACTACTATCAGGATGCACCAGCAGGAATTTAAGTAAACTTCAACTAGTTCAAAATGCTGCAGCCAGGGTTCTCACTAAAACTAGAAAATTTGATCATATCAGTCCAGTTCTATCATCACTCCATTGGCTGCCTGTTAAATTCCGTATCGATTACAAAATTCTTTTATTGACGTATAAAGCCCTACACGGGCTCGCTCCTGAGTACCTGCAAGACCTTATTTCCCATTATGAGCCACCACGATTACTCAGATCACAGAGTGCTGGCTTTTTAATAGTTCCCAAAATTCAGAAGGTTTCATCTGGGGGAAGAGCCTTTTCTTATAAAGTCCCCAAACTCTGGAATGATCTTCCAGAAAATGTTCGGGACTCAGACTCAGTCGCAATCTTCAAATCTAGGCTGAAAACTCACTTGTTTAGTTTAGCTTTTGGTAGTTAATGTTCCCCCTTAGATAAAGGCAGCAGATCCAGGGGTCCATGGACACAGGGAATTATAGTAAACTGAGACGCTGGTGCTGTTGCCCCGCCGCTCGCACACGATCACTTCAGGTTTGTGGACGGTGGAGCGGAGGGATGCCAGATTGTTTCAGGGTGCTCCCGTGTCTGTGTGTCCTTTTGGTTCTCTCCTTTTAATTAAGCTGTTATAGTCAGATTTACCGGAGTCATTAGCCACACTTTGGAAATGTTCACATTCTCTGTTTTACATACACTCAAACAGAACAAAACTAATTCCATCTCCCTACCTTTTTCAGAGTAAACGACTGCCCACCTGCCGGACGGACACTGATGGATGATTGTCTGCGGAGCTCTCCTGCTGTCCGCTTCAGACCAGTTGCCCACGCCCCAGTCGCCGCCACTTGCCCAGCTACCGCCACTTGACTTGGACTAGCTGCCCACTCCCACTCTACACTGACGTTTTCATGGACTCCTAACTACTACTACTACTACTACTACTACTACTACTATTAATATTAGTAGTATAATAATTTTATAGGTAGTTTGACCAGAGGAGGATGGGTCCCCCCATGTGAGCCTTGGTTCCTCCCAAGGTTTCTTCCTCAGCTCTGAGGGAGTTTTTCCTTGCCACTGTCGCCCCTGGCTTGCTCACTTGGAGGATTTACATTTCATGTTAAAACTTTGTCTTTAATGGATTTCTGTGAAGCTGCTTTGTGACAACATCAGTTGTAAAAAGCGCTATACAAATAAATTTGACTTGACTTGACAGAAGAGATCAATGGCATCAAAGTACCAATTATGTGACCCAGCGTATCCCCTATGAAGCTGGCTGCTCAGAGTGTACACCGACACAGGAAACCTGACAGAACAGCAAAAGTACTTTAACGAGCGACACAGCAGGGCCAGAATGACAGTGGAGTGTGGGTTTGGCAGACTAAAGGGGTGGTGGAAATGCCTGGGGAAACATCTGGATATAGACATTTCTAAAGTCCCCACCATCATAAGTGCATGCTGTACACAACACAATGTGTGTAAAAAGCATGTGGAGGCCTATGAGGATCCTGGGCAGACTGATTCTCTGGACTAGGGGCAGAAGGAGGGGCACAAGATATAGTGAGTCCAGGAAGAGTCAGAGATGCACTGGCACAGCTTTTTTACAGTGAACGTTGAGTGGGTTCTTGCTGCAATGTAACACTGCACAAAACCCATTTAAACAAAAATGTGAAGTTACTTTGTTTTATATGGAAATATTTAATTTAGAAGTGTTTTTGAGTTAAAGCAATTATTCTTTATCAGACAGATTTTGGTGATGGCAATAACTAAGATTTATTTTCAGGTTACAAAAGATATCAGCCACCATTCAGCCTTAAATTCAGTAGTGACAGAAGAGTTTATTGCCATTTTATGTAAAACACTGCAAACATTACATACTTGCATACATCCTTTCAAGGAATGTCCTTACAACCTATATTTTGTTTCTCAATAAACACTTGTGTAAGGTCAATCTAAACTATATGCAGCATCAGAATTATGACCAGAGTAACCACAGTATTCTATAGAAATGAACTGTTCTGCTCTTGACAGTCTCACCAAGATGGCCTGGCAGTGTCTCTCTAAATGCTCAACTATTATTGACCTTCATCGTCTGGAGGCTGGTAAAATGGCTGAGGGTGTGTTGGACCATGACTAAAGGACAGCGGCTGAGCCAAATCTTGCAGGAAGGATACAGGCTGGTTGGTTGTTGGGTTGTTTACTGGTGGAGATTGAGAAGGAGCCATGTGGAATGCAGAGGGCTGAGCAAAATTTTGGAATGGAGGTTGTGCAGGAGTTTGTGTTGGGTTGTAAATGGATGGAGGGGGAACAGGTGCCAGGTAGAAAGGAGGAGGTGGGTATATGTTTGGACCTGGTTAGAAACTGGGTGAACATAGTCATCATTTTGAGCTCGTGCTCATGTTGTACTGCTTGCATTTTCAAGTGAAGCTCTGCATCATCTGTGCTGAGGGCCTTGCTTATTTTCAGTTTCAGTGAAGACCTCAAGTGTTGCTTCTAATTTTGTCTTTCTTTTTCTATTCTTGACAGATTTAGCTGTAGAAAGAGAAAGTGTGCCTTAAACCAATTTTAGAACAATCACTATTATTAGTGAACTAGAAGTGAAAGGAAAAGATGAGAAAAAGGAGTTAATTCTTTATAGAGGGTTCATTAAGTAATATGGCACTGTGCTTAGCATATGGAATGGATAAAGACAATGAGGAATGTAATATTTAGTGTCTCAGTGGGATATTTAGTCATAGCAGCCATGAAACAGCACTTGGGGACCAACATGAATGAGTTGGCCAGTGCTTAGGTTAGGGACACTGACAGGAGTAGGTTTGCTAATAATTTGGTTTGCCTACATAGTGGTATACCAAGTGGCAATAAGTACTACAATCATGATATAAAATTTGCAACGAAAGTCATGTGTTTCGCAGACAAATGTAAACATTCATTCATCCAAGCAGCCAACTAAAAGCAGCAGTGGTAGAGTGGTGATTGGTGACCATACAAAAGCCATATCAAAAGTTCAGGTCAGTCACCTCCAGATGACACAGTAGCAGCCATGCCCTCTCCTAAGGTCTCTGTATTAGCTGTCAATGATGTGCTCTCTTGAGAGGTTGATCAGCTTTCTCCAGATGTACATGGGAGTGGCTCAGTTTTGCAATAGACTACACAATGTGAAAAGCTGTATCAAGTGCACATTTTAGAACTATTATATAGGGGCTGTAATCACTTAAAATTTTCCCAATTTTCCCGGAGGTTTCGGTATCAGTATCGTCTTCGGCAGCATCACAGGAGCTATCAAGAAGTTCCTATGGCTGACAGCTGGGCTTATCACCTAGAATGCGTTCGAGCTCGCTGTAAAAAGGGCACGTTATTCGGCCACGGCCACTTCTTTGGTTCGCGTCCTTGGTTTCTTTAAACGTTGCTTTTAGACTTTTGATTTTCCTTTGACACTGCAGCCACGTTCTCCTGTGGCCGCGTTCGGACATTTCTTTCTAAATCTCTTCGAACACAGAGCGGTTGCGATAAGTGCCTTCTAATTTTGATTGTATGGAAACATCACCCCAAATGTTAATGAGGTCTGTTACCTCACTATCCCGCCACTGAAATGTTTATGTTACACTGCATGCGTTTCATGGTTAGATGATTATATAAGATGTCCTAGTTTATCTGTTACCAATAAAGTATTTTAGAATCCCTGAAAGACTGTGCAGAGGCTGTTACTGTTTAAGTTCATTTAAGAGAAAAAAAACTGAGTCAAAATTATGAGCAGAGTGCTTAATTAATAATGTGATTTTAGTGAAGGTCCTGCTGCCCATCAGCTCCCTGGACTCTAGCTTACATTAATAGGTGTGAACCTCTACAGACAGTAAACACATTCACAGCTTTCACACTGTATATTTTCACTGATATCTGTTCAGAACATTTACAACATTAAGATCAGCAGCAACATCAGCAATTTACTCAGCTTTGGTTTTTACTGTTATACATTTCACTAATCATGCTGATCACTTCATACAGAATCAGACATTATTACTGCATTTAACAGCTGAACAGCTACACAACCTCTCACAGTTAAAGACAAACACCAAGGCAGAGAGAGAGACAGAGACAGAGGAAGAGAGAGAGAGAGAGGAAGAGAAAGAGAGATTTGGCTTAAAATAAAAAAAAACATAACGTCTTCACACAAGGACCTGTTCCTCTGTGCTGTATACATCCCCCCCTCAGAATCCCCCTACTACTCCGAACACATGTTTTCTGAGTTGGAGAGAGAGGCGTGCCATTTCCAGGCCCAGGGAAATGTGCTGATCTGTGGGGATCTGAACGCCAGAACAGGGACACAACCTGACTTCATACATGCACAAGATCAATTTAACACAAAGAAAATGTCCTTTATTAACAACAATTTTCTTCATCCCCCCAGAAACAATCACGACAACGTAACAAACAGGAATGGAAAAGAACTCCTGCAGCTCTGTCAGAGTCTGGGTCTGTACATCGTCAATGGTAGGACACGAGGGGACTCTTTGGGAAGATACACGTTTTGCTCACCTCTTGGGAACAGCACAGTAGATTATATGATAACAGACTTAGACCCTTTCAATCTCAGTGCATTCACTGTTAAAGCCCTAACCCCTCTGTCTGACCACAGCCAAATCACTGTGTTCATTAAAAGGACAGAGACTAACAGCACTGCACACACTCAGCCCAGTAAGCTGTACAGCATCAGGAGACCATACAGATGGGCCCAAAACAGCACAGAGGAGTTCCAGAAAGCAATCAGAGACCCCAAAATTCAGACACTTTTAGACAGCTTTCTGGACACCACACACACTCACAGTAAAGAAGGTGTCAATCTGGCAGTAAAGAACCTAAACACAATCTTTGAAAAAACAGCAAAAAAGGCAAAACTGAAAATTAAGAATATATCAAAACCTACACTGAATAAAGAAGACAACTGGTTTGATCAAGAGTGCCAAAATATGCGAAAGAAACTCAGGAAATTGTCAAATCAAAAGCACAGAGATCCAAACAACTCTAACATTCGCCTTCTTTACTGTGAAACTTTAAAGCAATATAAACGTACACTCAGAACCAAAAAGACTCAGTACACTCACAAACAGCTGACACTAATCGAGGAGTCAATCAGAACAAACCAGTTCTGGGAGAACTGGAACAAGCTTAAAAAACGAGACCATGAAGAACTGGCAATACAAAACGGTGATATTTGGACAGATCATTTCAAAACACTCTTCAGCAAAGTAGACTCGAGTACGAATCCTCAGCAAAACCATATAAACAAAAAGCTTGAAGAACTAGAATTGGCTATAAAGGATAATCAGAACCCTTTAGACTCCTCAATTACTGAGCAGGAACTGAAGGAGAACATTAACAAACTAAGACCAAAGAAAGCCTGTGGGCCTGATGGAGTACTGAATGAAATGATAAAAAACTCAACTTCTAAATTTCAATTAGCTATTCTAAAGTTATTTAATCTGGTTCTGAGTGTAGGTTACTTCCCTGAAATCTGGAATCAAGGACTAATAACCCCAATCTTTAAAAGTGGAGATAAATTCGACCCAAACAATTACCGAGGCATCTGTGTGAACAGTAATCTGGGGAAGTTACTGTGCAGCATTTTAAATTCCAGATTTCTAAACTTCCTTATGGAGCACAATGTTATGAGTAGAAGTCAAATTGGATTTTTACCAAATTACCGCACCACCGATCATATTTACACCCTACACACCCTAATTGATAAATACATCGTCCAAAATAATACCAAAATTTTTGCATGTTTTATTGATTTCAAAAAGGCTTTTGATTCTATTTGGCACCAAGGATTATTCTATAAACTTATAGAAAGCGGTGTAGGGGGTAAAACATATGATCTAATTAAATCAATGTATACAGGAAATAAATGCGGCATAAAAATTGGCAATAAACAAACAAACTCCATCTCCCAGGAGCGCGGAGTGAGACAGGGCTGCTGTTTAAGCCCAACACTATTTAATATTTACATTAATGAATTGGCGAAGATATTAGAGGAGTCCACAGCTCCCGGCCTCACTCTGCACGACTCAGAGATTAAATTCCTGCTCTATGCAGACGACCTGGTTCTGCTGTCCCCCACAGAACAGGGCCTACAGCAGAACCTGGACCTGTTAGAGCAGTACTGCCAGACCTGGGCCCTGGCAGTAAACCTAAAAAAGACAAATGTAATGATATTTCAGAAAAGATCCAGATCTCAGGGAAAACAACACACATTTAGGTTAGGTATGAATAATATTCAGTATTCAAATAGTTACAGTTATTTAGGTTTAAACATCAGTTCTTCTGGAAATTTTAACTTGGCAGTGAATGAACTGAGAGGCAAAGCTCGCAGGGCTTTCTATGCCATAAAACAACAAATTCCTGTGGAAATTCCAATCAGAATTTGGCTAAAAATATTTGAATCAGTAATTGAACCTATTGCCCTTTATGGCAGTGAAGTGTGGGGCCCGCTTACTAATCAGGAATTTCACAAATGGGACAAACATCCGACTGAGACCCTGCATGCAGAGCTGTGTAAAATTATTTTAAAGGTGCACAGAAACGCCACAAACAACGCATGCAGGGCAGAATTAGGCCGATTTCCATTAATTATAAAAATACAAAAAAGGGCAATCAAATTTTGGACACATTTAAAAGACAGCGACCCTCACTCATATCATTATAAAGCCCTGCAGTACCAAGAGTTGAGCAAAGACAACAGTCCCCTCACTCAGCTGGTCCTGAAGCACAGTTCAACACTAACACACACTAACACCTCACTAACACACACTAACACCCCACTAACACACACTAACACTCCACAGGCTCAGGACCAGAACACACTAGGAAACCTAATTAGAGTGAACCAAATTACAAAACAGCTCAAACTGAATTATCTCACCTATTGGGAAACCGAGTCAAACTCACAGAGTAAAATGCAGTGTTATTTGGCCCTAAAACGTCAGTACAGTGTAGCAGATTACCTGAGCACACTGACTGACCCTAAACTGAGGTCCACCTTGACGAAGTACAGACTCAGTCAGCACCGTCTGGCCATAGAGACGGGCAGACACAGGAAATCTTGGCTACCAAAAGAGGAAAGACTGTGCCAGCAGTGCCAGCAGAATAGGCCTGAGACAGAGCTGCACTTTCTGACTGAATGTACCAAATTTACTCAGATTAGAACAGAATTCTTCAGTAAAATCACCAAAACATGTCCTGTATTCGAAAATCTTCCCCCCACAGAGAAGCTGCCGTATGTTCTAAGAGAATATAAAGAGTTCTGCACACTGGCAGCGCAGTACGTTCACACCTGCCACACTCTGAGGGACAGTGAGTGACCACACCATGTCAGAGATTCACACCTATAAACACATACATTCTGCTTATTATTATTATTATTATTATTATTATTATATTATTATTATTATTATAACACCTGCTATATCTGTTATTGCTTTATATCTGTTATTGCTTTATATCTGTTATTGCTTTTTGTATATGTTGTACTTTGTTCTTAATCTCCCAACAAAAGCTTTGGCAATACAAGTGTTAATATTTGTCATGCCAATAAAGCAACATTGAATTGAATTGAATTGAGAGGGAGAGGAAGAGAGAGAAGGAGAGAGAGACAGAGAGAGAAAGAGAGACAGAGGGGGAGAGAGAGAGAAAGAGGACAGAGAGAGAGGGAGAGAGAGAGAGAGATGGAGAGAGAGGGATAGAGGGAGAGAGACAGAGGGGGAGAGAGATAGAGGGAAAGAGGGAGAGGGACGGAGAGAGAGACAGAGGTGGAGAGAGAGATATAGATAGAGGGAGAGAGAAAGAGAGAGATAGAGAGAGAGAGAGGGATAGAGAGAGAGACAGAGGGGGAGAGAGAGATAGAGAGAGAGGGGGGAGAGGGAGAGAGGGTGGGGAGGGATCATATCAGGCCAGTCAGCTTAAAGAACGACGGCGCAACAGAATCACTGTCCAGAGTTCATGACCTGTATTAGACTAGATTTCTTGTCTCACATCCGTAAACGACCGTTTATCTCCAAAACAGCAGCTATAGGCTGTATTTTAAACGGTAAACTGTGGGCTGTGGGCGACACCTGTTAACCAAAGTGTCTGAGAAGCACTGTAATAAAATATAGCTCGGTAAAGTTAGGTTGATATTGGATGTTCAGCGGATATTCGCGTTTTTCCCCTACTATCGGTCACAAACAACCTCTTAAAATTTCTTAAATAACATTTTCTAAATCGTGGTAAAACAGACAACAAACTACAATCTTTATATTTCGCCGAAGTACGGTAAGGGACCGTCTATAAAGTGCAGATACTGCTTAAAACGTAAAACATCCACATACAGGAACGGCTTGTTGGTGTTGTTTATAAAGACCTGAAACCTACTGAAATACAAAGATGATGTGAAAATCAATACCTGACATTAACAAGTATACACTTTTAGCAAATTAGGCAATCTAAAGGCGTATGCAGTGGACCTACAAATTGTACTGAGACACACTGAGAAAAACCTACTGCAAAATAAAATAACTTGTACTTAATTAAACAACATAATACAAATAACATACGAGCTTTGGTTTCAGGCACACCTGACAAACATACTACAACCTTTAGTATGGTAAAATATGCCTCAACTGAATTTTAATTAATTCTTTCTAGAAATAAATTGATACTGTGATACAATTGTAGTGTACACTGATTTGCAGTGAACATTTAATACCTTTAGTTTACTAAATTTATTCTTTGATTGAATTTTATTTCCTGCAATGGACTTGCGACCTGTCCAGGCTGGGATAGACCACCCCCCCACACCCCCGTGCGACCCTGAAGGATAAACAGCTTAGAAAATGTGTGTGTTTGTGTGTGTGTCAATTTTAATTATTCTTCTTAAAAATGAATTGTCACCTATTAGAAATACTGAGCTAAAATCACTTTTAATTCATTAAGACACATCAATTGACCATACTATAACTTTAGGTTTAAAAAGTACCTCTAAATTTTTACGGCCACCGGAGAATCACCTCCATCTTATATGGCTGCTCAACCCTGCTTGTGACAATCTGTGCATAGTTCCAATCCTGATCTCACATACTTTAGAACATACACTTGTTTAACATCTTTAAGAGCATTTGAATACTAGAGTCAGGTGTGGTGGAACTACCCTGCTGGGTGGTAGTTTAGGTGTAGAGTTGAGTATTTTTGAGCACCCCATTTCCAAAAAAGTTGGGAAAAGAATTTAAAATTTCAATTCATTGGACCACAGGAAACTTTTTCACTTCCCCTCAGTCCATTTTAAATGAGATTGGGCCCAGAGAAGGTGACAGCATTTCTGGATCCTGTTTATAAATGGTTTCTTCTTTGTGTTTCTTCTTCTGGTGAGGTTTAACTTGCATTTGTGGTTGCAGAGATGACTGTTTTCACAGACAGTGGTTTTCAAAAGTGTTTCTGAGCCCATGCAGTGATTTCCACTACAGAATCATGTCTGTTTTTAATGCAGTGCTGCCTGAGGGCCCAAAGATCACGGCCAGCAAATACTGGTTTTTGGCCTTGTCCCTTGCATACAGAGATTTCTTTTATCTTTTAATGATATTATGTACCGTAGATGATGAAAAGCAACAGTTCTTTGCTATTTTATGTCAAGAAATGTTATTCCTGAAATGTTGCACTATTTAATTGTGCTTCACAGAGTGGTGAACCCCTCCTCATCTTTACTTCTGAGAGACTCAGCCTCTCTGGGATGCTTTTTTATACCCAATCATGTTACTGACCTGATGCCAATCAAACACCAGGTTTGTTTTTTTAACATTTCACAACTTTACCAGCCTTTTGTTGTCTCTGTCCCAACTTTTTTGAAACATGTTCAAAATACTTTTCAAAAAACAATAACATTTCTCAATTTCGATATTTGATATGTTGTTTTTGTACTATGTACTGTCAATTACATATTGAGTTTAAATGATTTGCACATCATTGCATTTTGTTTTTATTTGCATTTTGTATAGTGTCCCAACTTTTTTGGAAATGGGGTTGGAAATGATCAAGCTTCAGAACTAAACTTTGCTGCTCTAACCAGCTCACAATATCTCAGGTACTTTTAAAAACATAAGAAAAAAATATGCTTACAGCCAAGACAAATGGTTTTAAATGTAAGGACTTTGGTCTCTTGCCTTGCAAATTGTTGCAGCTTACTGAGTGCATTTCTTAACCATGTTCTTGTTCTGCAATATCTCGTTTTAATCATTCTTCTGTTTTGTTGGATTTTGATTGTAAATTTGCCTAGTTTGTGCCTGCTTGCCGATGTACTGTCACCTTCCTCTGATGACTATCAGATTGTCCCTAATAAAGAGGGTCAGTGCATGTATACTACCGCAGCACCCATTTGTTTTAACAAATAACGCAAACCTACAAAAAAACTATAAATTTGAAAATTTTAATATTTTTAATTGTTTAATTTCTAATAATTATGACTATCTGACAAACTATTGATATACAGATCTACAGATGTACAATCACCTTTAGTGTACTTACGCACATCTCATAAACGTTTGGTTTGGAAAACATGCAATATATATATAAAGAGTTTTAGGAGCATGTTATGCAAAGCTGCGCCATGGGCATTTTAATTTTGGGCAATGTTTTGGCATGTTTTGCAGTCCTACTAGAATATTCAATATACATGCACTAGAATTTTCCTAAAAAAAACCTTTCTCAAGCAAACTACAACCTTATTAGCATATTGTGGCAGAATTAGTTTTTTTCTGGAACATATAATTTGTCGCACATGAACAACATATAGTAGTCTGTTGTCATTATTATTTCATGAATGAAGTGTTGCTGAGGCATATCCATGTGACAAAAAATATATTCATCTTTAGAAAACACAGAAATAAAACTGACAAAAGTGTTAAGTACAAACTGCCATCAGTGTATCCAAAGATGTGCAGAATTAAAATAAATATATTCTGGGGTATCAATTGATGAACAGCTGACTTACACAACACTAAGCTAACAATACACTAAAAATTAAAAATTATTTGTTGCAATGTTTCTACTTTTAAAATACTTACTTCGCAGTACATATATCTTCCTGAACTACTGTTTTTATATATCTGTTTCACACATTTCACATTGCCATGCCGTTTTCTCAATCCGGAACAGCATCTGTTAACATTTTAAAACAGTCTGCATGGAGCCAACTTTTAGTTCCACTATTTATATAAATAGCCAAATAGAATAACTGTGTGATAACAGTACCAGCAAATTTTAAATTCAAACATTTTAAAATTTTAGCAAAATAATAATTTTCTGAAAATCTCTTAAAAACAAAAATCAGTGAAACAATGCAGCGGCCACGCCAAAAACCAACTATCAAGATCTCTATGTCATATGGATGTGACACAGCAATAATTTATTTCTAGAAAAAAATTCATTAAAATTCAGTCGAGGCATATTTTACCAAACTAAAGGTTGTAGTATGTTTGGCAGGCATGTCTCTGTATACTACAAATGTAATCTTTGTACGTCATATGGATGTGTCACAGTAGGAATTTATATGTCATAAAAAATAAAAAAAAGTTTTATCAAACTTAAGGTTGTATTATGTTTGCAAGATGGGTATCTGTACAATACAAGTGACTTTAGATGTGTATGTCTTATGGCCGTCTCACAGTAGCAATTAATTACTTATAAAAAAATTCTCTGCAATTCAACTAAGGCAAATTTTACCAATCTAAAGGTTGAGGTATGTTTGTCAGATCAGGTCAGATGTATACTTGTTAGTGACAGTTGATTTTCACATCATCTTTCTATTTCAGTAGGTTCAAAGTCTTTATGAACAACACCAACAGGCTCCCCATGTCTTTGAATGTTTTACGTTTTTAAGCAGTATCCGCACTTTACCGACGGTTCTTTACCGTCTTCGGTGTCCGCTGCAGCGATTCCAGCTATTTTCATCGTATCTATTAGGCGAAATGAAAAGATCGGGTACTTCGGCTACATATAAAGATTGTAGTTTGTTGTCTGTTTTAACACGATTTAGAAAAGGTTATTTAAGAAATTTTAAGAGGTTGTTTGTGAGCGATGGGAGGGGCGAAACGCGAATATCCGCTGAACATCCAATATCAACCTAACTTTACCGAGCTATGAAATATACGCAACAGATTTCCAGTGTAATAAACAGAAACATTATGAAAGAAAGAAGAAACCCGTAAACACGATACCTGTTCAGCTCAGATCAGTTAGCTCGGCTAACGCTGCCTCAGTCGAGTCGAGTTGTGAAAGCGGATCTCAGCAGGTTTTGTGTTTGGCCGCTGATAACAGCGCAGTTTTCTTTAGTTCGTGTGAAAATGAATACAGATGACCGTTTGGTCGGTCTGCTCCTCGTGTGTGCTGGTTCAGTTCTCCTCTGTCCTTCTCTACTAAACTGGACATCTCTGACCGCAGTAAAGTTGGTTTGCGGTTAGGATTTCTATCGGCTGTAACTCCGGAATGCGGTAACGTGCATCCAGAAACACTGGCGCGCTTTGTTCGTCCTGATTTGTGAATTCAGATGACGTCATGTTCCACGCCAAAATTATACATCGGGGTTTTATTTTCTAAAGCTAATAACTTCAAAAGTTGAGCTCTCAGATGAATGAAACCAGGTTCAGACTGACCAGACTGATTTGTGAAAACATTCACAGTTCTTATTTTGCCCGTCCGTGCCCTGTGCAGACCGCGAGCACGGAAAGTGAAAGTAAGTGAAATATAAGCGGGTTTTCAACACAAATGACTTCAAAATCTATGAAAATGTGTTTAATTAAGCAGAACTCGATTTGTGAAAAATGGGTCTCGCTATGTTTGATTGCTCCGTGCAGCTGTTTTTCTTCAGGAATAACCTGACTTTGCAGTTCAATTCCACATACAAACATGATCAGTAACCTTGCAAATTCCCTTGTTGTTCATATTACTTGATTTGGAAAAATATTCATAAACTGATTTTGTGATATTTTATTGTTTTATACAGGTCTATTTCCATTACCATGCATACAAAATTGGACATTTCTATCATTTACCCAAACATTGACACAGTAATATACATGTCAAGAGATGTAAACAGGCTAGAATTATTTGTCAGTCATTGATTAAAAAGCTGTTGCTCAAAAAAGCTGAAAAATTAGTTTTTTGCATTGGAACACAATTAAAAATATATATACTCTACTAATAACGTAATGCATACATGCACTATTAAAGTCATGCAATGTTGGTTATTATCTGATTTGTGAAAACTTTCACAAACACGGTTTGGTATATTTGAGTGATTTATGCAGTTCTACTCTCATTTTCATGTGCAGTACCACAGTAGTTCAGATTTTGGTGGCATATATAGAACATTAGTGCATATAACTTAATAACTGATTATGTGTTGAGATAACAGCACACTAATATGATCTTTTCTGATTTGTGAAAACTTTCACAAACACAGTTTTGTATATGCGAGTGATTTATGCAGTTCTGTAGTGTTTTTCCTGCCGGAGCTGCTGTTTTTTGGTTTTTTGAATCTTTTAAATTTAACCGCACGTCGTTCGGATTGGTTTCTGAACTGATACTGTCATCATTATTTTTACTCTGTAACGTTATGAAAATTAAAGTAGCGAACTAAACGTATTTCATTAAAAATGAACTCAAGTAAGAGTAAAAGTACTATAATTCTACTCAAAAACTACCGTTACAGGGAAAACTGTACTGAATTACAGTAACGAGAGTAAATGTAATTCGTTACTTACACCTCTGCATGTACCATTACATAACATACTAATCACTGACCTTAAGCCGTTACATTCAGTTACACCATTATCTATGAGTCAGAAGCCAGATTGCCTCCACCCACTCCTACTGGCACTACCAGAATCTGGAACCACATCATTACCTCTTCAAGTAACATACACCCCCTCCTGCTACCCAGCGTTCTCATGTAGTCACCTGTTGTCTCTTCTTTCCATACCTATAAGTGACCCCATTGGCCACTCACAGCACCACAGCAGGGGACAGCCCACCACTTCACTGAATGTCACCATGTCCTTCTATCACTCTCCATTCTACGCCTCATCTATGGACCTGGCCCCCTCTCACCGTCTCTGTACCCCAATGCGCTAAACTTCAACTCCATCAGTCTCACTTTTAGTATTTTACCACAGCAGCTCTCCTCCGTCTCCCATCCTGACTCAGCTGCTTGAGCCTCTGCATGGTCCACCCTCTTCCTGGCCCCATCTCTCATCTCCCTCATGCCTGACGCTTCACTATACTTCCGGATGCTGTTGCTTCTCAGGCCTCTCCTCTGCGACAGCTTGGCCAGGCTTGACCTCCTCTCTTATTTAATCGCTCCCACTCCCTCTCCACTGGGTCACCACTGCATCATGCTGCAGAGGAAATCCCCCTCAATATGCCCCCCTTCCCTCTCAGACTGCTCCACCATCCATTTGTGAAGATGTTGCCTTTGTCCCTGGGACCCTGCTGCCCTCCTAGTCGTTTCGGCCACACTTCCACCCTCACTGATTTGACTGCTCTCTCATCCCCAAGTTCTCAGTCCTGGGAACCTTGTCCATCCACCATCACTCTTTTTGGGGGCTTGAATTCCAAGCAGGTGACCCTCATCCACCGTCATAATTGAAATTGAAGCTTTAGCACAAGTTCTACCAGGGAGACTCCAATGCCAGAACACACTTTAAGAAAATGCACATATCTAACTTTTCCATGTTTTCAAGAGAGGGCAAAGGGTCTAGAATCTATTGATTATTTTAATTGTGACTAAACAGTGACCACCTTCCTGTGTGGAGTTTGCGTGTTCTCCCTGTATCTAAGTGGTTTTCCTCTGGGTGCTCCTGTTTCCTCCCACAGTCCAAAGACAAGCAGTCAGAACAACTAGAGATGCTAAAGTGGCCCTAGGTGTGAGTGTGTGTGTCTGTGTGTGTCTGCCCTATGATGGACTGGTGGCCTGCCTCAAGGACTGTGTTTCCTGCTTTCCACCCAGTAAGCGCTGGGATAGGATGACGAGTGAGTCAATGAGTGACTAAACAGGTTATTCCTAAATGTAACTAAACAATGAAGTCCTAAATTATATTCTTTGCAAATGAAATAGATGAAAAATAAAGTTATGATCAAAGCTGGGTCTGTGTGTGTGTGTTCTTGTGTGTGTGTGTGCAGGCCGAGGTTCTTAAATGATGGCCTAGTGTCACTAATTAAATACAATTTATGCTTCTGGATGGGACTGAGCAGTGTTTCCCAAGCCTGGTTGAAACACTGCGATACAAATTGTAGCAACCTATGTCAAAGATTCAGTCAACACTTTGGAAGCACACAGGCTCATACAGAGAGTCACTCAGCATAGTGTATTATGAAGTCAAATCAACCATTAAGATTTACTATTTTCCAACAGTATTATTCATCAATCTTAATCAGTCTTCCACATGATTATGTAATGCTTAATGTAAATACGTAAACACCAAAGAAAATCCCTGATTTGCTGACATTGTGCCTTACTGTGTGCCTGTAATGGGGTGGGGGGGTACCTAATGTAACACTAATTAATAAAAGAGCACTGACTCAGGGCCTCCCCTGTAGCTCACTCTGCAGTATCATTTTATTCCCGTTACGGTGGGCCGCGCTCTTGTAAATTAATTTTATCTCTTATAGTGGGAACATACAACAGGATTGAAGGTTCTAGATGCACATTTTGTTGCCAGTTATGAAGGTCATTACATAGAAATGTTAACTTTTTGCATCATGAGAGCCACTTATTTGATTTTTTTAGGAATGCAGAAATTTTCCTGCCTGAAACTTCATGTCAAATATTAAGTTCAGGATCAGTATCATGCTGTAGCAGTATAAGCTTCAAATGTTTACCCACACTCAAATCTGACCTGCTTTAACAGCAACACCACACACATCCATTTATATGCAAATGAAAGACAAACAGATTCAGCTCTGAAATGACATCTTCTTGTATAAATATTGTATTTATTATATTTACAAACAATGTGAACTCTGCGCCGACTACAGCAGTCCACTTACGTTATAATCTTGTGACCATCTAAGACACCAAACTCTCGTTTCAAAACAGGAAACCCATCTATAGGTTACATATAGGGTCCATATGGTTTTAAGACGTGTGAAGTGCCCCAGTTGTGGTGAGAGAGGGAGAGCGTGTGTGTGTGTGTGAGTCTTTCTTAGGATCATCTCAGAGAAATAAAGCAAATCTTAATATTATAATGATCACTGATTTCTGAATTCTTTCTCCTCAGGAGAAAAGAGGAGATTAACATCAGCATCACACTGTAAGAAGAGTTCTCCTTCTGCACTGAGACAGAGTTCTGTGATCTAGAACAGAACTGTATAAGAAAACAATGAGATCTCACAGCTAGCCCTGACTCTGAGACTGTTTAGAAAAATAAAGTTCCCCTCAGAGCAGCTAGCCCCGACTCTGAGACTGTTTAGGGTAATAAAGTTCCCTCAGAGCAGCTAGCCCCGACTTTGAGACTGTTTAGGGTAATAAAGTTTCCCTCAGAGTAGCTAGCCCTGACTCTGAGACTGTTTAAAGTAATAAAGTTCCCTCAGAGCAGCTAGCCCCGACTCTCAGACTGTTTAGAGTAATAAAGTTCCCTCAGAGCAGCCAGCCCTGACTCTGAGACTGTTTAGAGTAATAAAGTTCCCCTCAGAGCAGCCAGCCCCGACTCTGAGACTGTTTAGAGTAATAAAGTTCCCCTCAGAGCAGCCAGCCCCGACTCTGAGACTGTTTAGAGTAATAAAGTTCCCCTCAGAGCAGCCAGCCCCGACTCTGAGACTGTTTAGAGTAATAAAGTTCCCCTCAGAGCAGCTAGCCCCGACTCAGAGACTGTTTAGAGTAATAAAATTCCCCTCAGAGCAGCTAGCCCCGACTCCGAGACTGTTTAGAGTAATAAAGTTCCCTCAGAGCAGCTAGCCCTGACTCTGAGACTATTTAGAGTAATAAAGTTCCCCTCAGAGCAGCTAGCCCCGACTCCGAGACTGTTTAGAGTAATAGAGATCCTCTTAGAGCAGCTAGCCCTGACTCCGAGACTGTTTAGAGTAATAAAATTCCTCTTAGAGCAGCTAGCCCCAACTCTGAGACTGTTTAGAGCAATAAAGTTCCCTCAGAGCAGCTAGCCCTGACTCTGAGACTGTTTAGAGTAACAAAGTTCCTCTTAGAGCAGCTAGCCCCGACTCTGAGACTGTACCCAATTATCTCCCCAATTTAGTCGTTTCCAATTCCACCCGCTAGTTAGGACTCCCCCAATCACACGATGCTATCAACGCTAGGAGGGTGAAGGCTAACACAGGCTTCCTCCGAGACCTGTGAAGCCAACCACCGCTTTTTTTCGAACTGCCGCTCACGCAACGTCACTGGACAGCCGAACGCGGAAAGCGCCAACCGCCAGATCTGCTACGTCAGCTAACAGACGCCTGCGCCAACTAGCATCGCGCTGAGTGATGGGGGGAGAAGGAGGGGCCATCCTACCCACCCAGAGAGAGCGAGGCCAATTGTGCTCTCTCGGACTCCCGGCTACGGATGGCTGTAGCATCACCAGGGATCGAACTCGCGATCTCCTGATGATAGGGCCAACGCTTAGACGGTTGCGCCACTCGGGAGCCCGACTCTGAGACTGTTTAGAGTAATAAAGTTCCTCTTAGAGCAGCTAGCCCCGACTCTGAGACTGTTTAGAGTAACAAAGTTCCTCTTAGAGCAGCTAGCCCCAACTCTGAGACTGTTTAGAGTAACAAAGTTCCTCTTAGAGCAGCTAGCCCCGACTCTGAGACTGTTTAGAGTAACAAAGTTCCTCTTAGAGCAGCTAGCCCTGACTCCGAGACTGTTTAGAGTAATAAAATTCCTCTTAGAGCAGCTAGCCCCGACTCTGAGACTGTTTAGAGCAATAAAGTTCCCTCAGAGCAGCTAGCCCTGACTCTGAGACTGTTTAGAGTGATAAAGTTCCTCTTAGAGCAGCTAGCCCCGACTCTGAGACTGTTTAGAGTAACAAAGTTCCTCTTAGAGCAGCTAGCCCCGACTCTGAGACTGTTTAGAGTAACAAAGTTCCTCTTAGAGCAGCTAGCCCTGACTCCGAGACTGTTTAGAGCAATAAAGTTCGTCTTAGAGCAGCTAGCCCCGACTCTGAGACTGTTTAGAGTAATAAAGTTCCCTCAGAGCAGCTAGCCCTGAGTCTGAGACTGTTTAGAGTAATAAAGTTCCCCTCAGAGCAGCTAGCCCCGACTCTGAGACTGTTTAGAGTAATAAAGTTCCCCTCAGAGCAGCTAGCCCTGACTCTGAGACTGTTTAGAGTAATAAAGTTCCTCTGAGCAGCTAGCCCTGACTCTATGCTAGTTAGAGGTGTTTGTCCGTTAGTTGCTGTCTGATAGTTTGACTTCTGTTTTGACTCTGCTGTTAGCATGTAAATTTTTCACCAGAAAAAAGAGCAGACAGACGCTCAACAGAGCAGGTAATGGCCATGTTTGATTTTATTTAAGTCTTATTTTCATGATGCTTTCTAAAACAGTGCTGCTATGTATTTAACAGTTAAAGTAGAATTGACACAAATCTTCCTTCTCGGCCACAATAAATAGAAATGGACAAACAGACTATTATTTTACGAGTACTTTAGCAACCTGCTACTGGTTCGTGAGAAGCTGTAGATGCACAGGAGGCGCGGCTACAGGCACAGGCTCCTGGGAAGCACTGCAGCCACGACAAAAGAGACTCAAAAGCAGATAAATAGTTGTGACTGTTAGCTGGGAGCTGTGTATATGTGCTTAATGGGCTGCTGTGATTCAATAAAAAAGCTCTTGTCTAAAGCTATGTTTTCTGTGTCTTCTAAACACACTGAACCAGTTACTGACTTAATCTTATTTTTTTCATGGGAGGCATGTAGTTTAATCGCTACAGCCACGATTAAAAAGACTTAAAGGCATGTACATAATTGTGACCATTAGCTTGGAGCTCTGTATTTGTGCTTAATGGGTGATGACCTGTCTGCAGTCCCAGCCATTTAGTTCTCACCACTGCCGTGATTTAATAAAAGAGCTTCTTTCTAAAGTGCTATGTTTCCTGTGTCTTTTTAATCTCCACTGACGCCACACTGCAAAGGTAATGACAGGCAGTGAGGGCAGTGGTTAAGGCGGCACAGCAAGGCTCGTCAGCAGACCCCAGCTGGAAGATGGCAAGGTGAGGCTGGAGGCCAGAGTTAGTGTGGGAAGGCCTGGTGACAGAGTCAATGCAACAAGGCCTGACAGCGAGCCCTGCACAGTGAGTCTGGAGACTAGAGGCAGTGTGTGTGGCCAAGGGTCAGGCTCCAGCAGACACGGGCAGCAGTCTTGGTGGTGTCTGTGGCATGGTGGGTGGTGGAGAGAGTGGAGAGAGGTGCACCGCTGCTGTTGCTGCCTCCCCCAGTAGTGCGAGGAGTGATGGCGCAAGCCGTGAGGAGAATCGCCATGCTGGGGAGGAGTACGCAGCGCTCAGTCTCTTTCTGCTCTGGTGCTTCTGGGAAAAAGGACGTGCCCCCGAGGGAGGACCGGCAGCACATGCAGCTGAGAGAGTGGTTACATTCTGTAACCCCTGTTGCACAGAGCCTGTGAGGGGGTGCATTGTGCTCCCAGGCACCTCAGGGACTCTACTCGCACTCTATGGGGTTGCCAGGATGGCTCTTTAGGAAATGGAGAGCAATGAAGTGTTCTACTACTGGCTAGCGTGAAGACGTGTATAGGAGGCCACACATACAAGCTTTTGGGAAGCGCCACAGCCATGATATGAACGATTTGTGACTGTTAGCTTGGAGCTCTGTAGATGTGTTTAATGGCCTATGTTGTGCTGGGCTGTGGGCTGTTTAGTGAGGTAGTAGTGCAGTAGTGGTGCCTACTGCAGTGAGAGCTGTATGGCTATTCAGCAAACGCTCCCATCTAAAGTGTTTTGTTTCCTGCGTCTTCTCACTCTGTGCTGACACAGCTGTACAAAACCACGGATGTGGGTTGCTATAGGGGTTAAGCTATCTAGACAGGGCTGCCAACACTCTCACGCCACATTCAACATTTCTCATGTGTGTTTACATCTCTTCTCAAAAATATTTACCCACAGAGAGGATACATGAAGCTAGAAGCCGCCAATGTTTCTGGGAATGCACAGTGGTGGACGAAGTACACAAACCATGTACTTGAGTTGAAGGAGAAATACCCAAGGAGGACCCAGTAAAACTAGAAGTCCTCTCTCTAGACCTCCACTTGAGTAAAAATACAAAAGTATTTGCCTTCAAATGTACATAAGTATCGAAAGTAAAAGCACTAAAAGATTAATTATGTCCTATTATCATTTTTGTAACAAGACTCTTGCTTCATTAACTCATTTTAGGTGAAAATACTCCCGTGTCACTCTCGGTAAACCAACCTTTTAATAGAATGTCATTAATAAGTCTGACGCTGATATCTATTAAAATTATCATAAATACAAAACACTGAAGGCAAACAATTTCCATTAGGTAGAACCAAGTGGCTCTAAAATAACCTGTTGCAAACAAGCAAAGTTTCAGTTCAAGATTTGTTTACAACTTAGTTACAAGTTTAAGTTGAATAAAAACTTGCTTTAAACACAGGTTCACAAATAAATTTTCCTTTACTATATTACATCTGTAGGTCTCTGTTCATAAACATAAACTAGCCAAAACAAATTTACTATAAAATGAAAAAAATGTTTGTGTAAATTCTGAAAAAAAGACACATGCCAGTCCCAACTGCATATGTGTACATATTTCTATATTGTGGTCTATTTACACAAATTTAGTTTAGTTCCATCATTTATGTCGGAAAAGACTCCCAAAATTTTACGCTGCTGCACTGTTGTAGAACCATGTGCTTGCACTGGGTCGGTACATCCAACAGGTCAAAACAAGCTCAGAACAAAACATGCCCTGATTGGTGTTCTTTTGTTTTGACATGTTATGTTTTTACACACACATAAACCACAAGGAATGACAGATTTCGCATAATGTAGTGGGGTAAAAAGTAAGACATTTGACTTTGAAATGTAGTGAAGTGAAAGTAAAAAGTCACCCAAAATGGAAATACTTCAGTAAAGTACAGATACACAAAAAAATGACTGAAGTACAGTAATGAATTACATTTACTTAGTTACTGTCCACCACTGGAATGCACAACCAAAAGTTTGCAAGATAGCCCACCTGTCTGTAGCTGCCTGTCACTCATTCATTCCTTTATCCACACAACAAGATTGACTGTGTTTACACGCACTTACTAATCTGATCACTATCGGAATTTTGCAGTTATCTGATTATTCAAATGGGTGTGTAAACAGCACACTCTGATTGAGGTCTAGAAATCTGGTAAAGGAAGCTGGATTGGAACTCATAAATCAGAGTTCTCAGTGCAAGTGTACTCTAACTCAGATTTCTTTCGTTTGTCTGAGCCTGCGCACGTGTGAAAACAGCAAGCAGCGTTAAACACAGCACCCGCAAGACGCAGCACAACACTTTTGGAGCGATGCTGAAACTGACAACACACTTGACAAAATGAAGGATTTAAACATTCTTCATCTTCTAGATGATGTATATTCATATTTTCAGCTAAGATGACTCAATGTTTTAAAAAATGCTGATCATGACATTTGAGTTTAATGTTGCGTTTACATCACATCTTATTTTGAGTTTATTGGCTGGTTAGAAAAATCCGATTACTGCCTGACGCATGTAGACCCAGAGTTTCTCCATTATCTGATCCCCCAAGAGCATGAAAGTTGCAGTTGTCAGATTATTGAGTGCATGTAAATGCACTCTTCGTTCCTTTGTCATTGCTTTGTCCATCCATTTGTTCATTCATTCATTCGTATGTATGTCCGTCTGTTCATTTGTGACTTTTTTGTCCAGTTGCTGATGATTTATATAATATAATGCCTGCAGTCCCAGCCATTTAGAGTGCTGGCGGTGGTTCTCACCACTGCCGTGATTTAATAAAAGAGCTTCTTTCTAAAGCGCTATGTTTCCTGTGTCTTTTTACTCTCCGCTGACACCACACTGCAAAGGTAATGACAGGCAGTGAGGGCAGTGGTTAAGGTGGCACAGCAAGGCTCGTCAGCAAACCCCAGCTGGAAGATGGCAAGGTGAGGCTGGAGGCCAGAGTCAGTGTGGGAAGGCCTGGAGTCGATGCAACAAAGCCTGACAGCGAGCACTGCACAGCGAGTCTTGAGACTCGAGGCAATGTGCGTGGCTGAGGGTCAGGCTTGAGAAGATAACTTTCTAGCATGAAAGTTGCAGTTGTCAGATTATTGATGCAAATGCACTCTTTGTTCCTTTGTCTTTGCTTTGTCCGTCCATTTGTTCATTCATTCCTTTGTGTGTATGTCTGTCTGTTCATTCATGACTTTTTTGTCCAGTTACTGACACATAAAAGCTGGCTTATAAGTAATGATTTAAATAATATAATGGTTTGTAAGATACAATAAATGGTTTATTACTGCTGCCGTGATTCAGTTCTCTTTCCTGAAGCGCTGCGTTTCTTGTCTCTTCTCACTCTGCACTGATGCCACAGTACAAAACCACAGATGTGGTTACTATAGGGGTGAAACTAAGCAGACAGGGCTGCCAGCTTTCACACATTCAGATCTCGTTCTCTCGCTCTCACGCCACACTCGATAGTTCTCATGCATGTTTACGTCTCTTCTCAAAAAGACCTACCCACAGAGAGGATATAAGGAGCTGAGCTGCCAAGTTGTGATGTTTCCAGGAATGCAGTCACATAGTTTAGCAATTGATTTCCTCTTTTTAAGATTACAGCAAAGTTTTGTTCTAATTTTGTTAATCATGTTTCAATCTTGTTCTTGCAGGTAAACAGCAAACGTACTAATTAAATCCACTGAATAATGTTCCACTGACCAATAAGTGACCAATACATTCCACCATATTTCTCTGTATCTTTCACTGCCTTACATATCCCATAATCCTCTGTGTTTGTGTAGATGAGTTTATAAAAAAAGGCAGAAATCACCAGCACTGGCACAGTGGACACCACTGCGTGATTTAGCAGGTGTTAGATAGCCGGATTGACATTTATTTAATGACAGTATGAAAATTGAGCACTGTGATCACCTGACTGGTGACCGTGTGAGAGAACTAAACTTGATCATTACTAATTCTGGATGAGACAGCAAAAAAGCTGACATAAATGCTTTTATGTCATTACAACTCTAAGCCCAAATCTGAAGAAAGTTTTCAAAACTGATCAAAGCATAGACCTAAAAGAAAGTTTATTATTTATTTATTTATATATTTATTTATTTTAATCAGTCGTTAAGTTCAGTCTTCTGGTCATATGGGATTACTGATTTTCAACAAAACAATATAAAGTACAAATCTGAGTGTAAATAAAACTGGAAACTTCATTTCAAATGATAGCCTTTCATACAAAAATACAACATTTCAGTATACAAATGTTCTGTGTCATTTTTTTCTTTGTCATACTACATTTAGCTGTTGGACATGAAGTGTGTTCAACTTTAGCTTGAACACAAACATGCCATCACAAGCAGTTTCCTGTCAGATAGGAGGTGGTGAAGAGGTGTGTGAGTGTTCATGCAACAAGAAGAAATCAGTCCTCAGTGATGGCAAAGGAAAAATACGGTAAACAGCTTTAATTTATACTTTAACTCATTTTCAAAGAGGGTGATCATAGTAACTGAAACAGCCCTTAATGCTAAAACTGAGATTAGTGGAGATCAAACAGCAGTTATATTGATAAGGGAAGATGAATGTGGTGTTTATATCAGTCATACAGGTCTGTGTTGGGTGTCTTATTGTCTATATTGTGTCTATTGCAGTGAATTTGGTTCTGTGTATCTAGAACTGTTCACTCAGAGGGGTTCTGCTTAATGATTTAAGCAATCACTCAATATCACTCACATAGACCGGCTATCAGGCTGCATTAGAGCTCCCACTGCAGTGTTTATACTGTATTGATCACTGTATTGATCAGATACTGACATATTAAGATGAATGAATTAAAGTTTGTTGTTTTTCTCTGCAGGTGACTCCCGGAGGTTTGACCCTAATTTTAAAGGGCCCATTCACAACAGGTGAGAGAGACTGTTATTAACTTCATTGACACTGTTGTAACAGTTTATAATCTGTGCTTTAAGTCTACTGTAAGAAATATTTTCCTGTTTCATTTCTCATCTCCATCGAATGTTTCTGCCTCATCTCTGGTGTTCTGGCAAATTGAGTTTGACAAAACCTTGTCAAAATATCCTGCCATAGTGCATATTTATAGGTAGCACTCTGCATAAAAGTACACATGTAAGATTTTAACAGCCTAAATCAGTTAATTAAATGTATTACCAGCATTAAAAAAATTAATCAAGATATTTTGAGAGCCTATATCAGCTTATCATGGTGTTAGAAGGAATATTAAGATCAATCTGTACTGAATTAACATTTAAAACACAATAAAATGTTTGAAACATCAAGTTACTACACTGCTCGGTAGGCCCACACCTTGTTAGACCACTGGTCACACTGCTGACCACACGGATGTAAAGTTACACTTTGAACAACAGTAAGTGTTGTCTGTTCAGTTCTAAGCTGTTTCTAATTCAATTTCTCTTCAAATCTAATTCTAGATTAATTGAGTGAATTCTTTCTAATTCTATTGTTAATTAACTGCAGTTGTACTGTACTTTAATTCTAAACTATTTCTAATTCAATTCTTATTCAGATTTAATTCTGTTTCAATTCTGTTCTAATTTAATTCTAAATCATTTGTAATTCAATTCTAATTCCATTGTAAAACAGCTAATTCGGTCATAATACTCCTCCCTGAGTCAGTGTTAGTGTGAGCTGCAGGTCAGTTCCTCTCTCAGAATCACAAAGGGACACCAGCACCATTACACCCAGCGCAGTGTTTACAGCTTAGCTCAGTGTGTACAATTCAGCATAGTGTATATAGCTCAGCACAGTGGGTATATATCTCAGCACTGTGTGTATATGGCAGCAGTGTTATAACTCAGCACTGTGTGTATAGCTTAGTGCAGTGTGTATAACTCAGCACTGTGTATAAGGCAGCACTGTTATAACTCAGCACTGTGTGTATAGCTTAGTGCAGTGTGTTATAACTCAGCGCAGTGTGTATAACTGAGCATAGTGTGTATAATCCAGCATATTGTGTAACTCACTGTGTGTGTAGGAGCTGTACTGATGTTCTTTGCTGTCTGCTCTTCACTCTGGGCATGCTGGGTTATTTGGCAGTCGGATATATGGGTGAGTTTTGTCATCTGTAAAATAAATAAATCCTTTCTCTCTCTCTCTGCTATGTGGTTGCAATTGTACCCACATGGGTAATATGATGTTACAAATTAATTTATGTCATACTTATGTATGCACACACTTTTGCACCCCATTCATTCTTCGTGGGGAAACAAATCATAATTTAACAATAAAAGTATGAAATCAAAAATCTGCATAAAAGCACACCATTAACCAAAAATTCTGGAGTTGCCAGTACCTCAAAAGCTGCAGGATAAGTTAGTGGACAAAAATCCAGCAATAATAGGAAAAAGAATATTCCATCTGATAGCAATAGTGTTGCATGTTGCTTTGCAATGAGCAATCAGTAATCATATACCAATCAGTACATAATTACATTCATTAATAATGCCAGCAACATGTCCCCCTCCACCCCCCAGCCTGGTCTCAGGGTGACCTGCGGAAGGTGATTCACCCCACAGACAGCAGGGGGCAGTTCTGTGGTCAGAAGGGAACCCCACTGGAGTGAGTGCACTAAACTCACTCACAATCACTCACTCACTCAATCACACGCACACACACAGTTTAATTCAGTGAAAACGCTAGTTCTCCGGCGAGCTCAGTCCATCCTCACTCTGTGTGTGTGTGTATGCAGGAAGAAGCCCTTGCTGTTTTATATTAATGGTCTGAAGTGTGTCAGTTTGACGGTGCTGCTGGAGTTCCAGTGTCCCACCACACAGGTACTACCGCACACCCCCTAACCCAAAAAAACCTCTTTTACCGCACCACACAGGTAATACCCATTTACCCCAACATAAAACTCTCATTACCCCACCATATTACCCAACTCTACCTGCTCTGTGATTACACTGTGTTGTGGTCAGCCTAACTACAGTGTGCAGCAGCACGTATATTATTATTGATGTGTGAACTTGGTCATATCACAATGTGATATTGATATTGTGTGTGTGTGTGTGTGTGTGTGTGTGTGTGTGTGTGTGTGTGTGTGTGTGTGTGTGTGTGTGTAGATCTGTGTGGAGAAATGTCCAGAGCGGTCGCTGAGTCTATCGAATGCTAAACACAAAAAGGACATGCAGTACTACTCACAGTTCTGTCAGGAGGGAGTGAACACTGCACTGGTGAGTTAAACACTCACACATTCACTCTCTCTCACACACAAAATGTTACTGAGAGAATACCTCTTACACATCTTACAGAATTGGGTGCAGTTTACTTGAGTTATTTAGTTATTGAGTTGATTAAATGGAGTAGAGGTGATTGAGTTTGTTGATTTGATTGAGTTGTGTTGAGTTAATAGTGTTGAGTTGTGTATAGATAAGTGAGTTGTGCTGTGGTGATTGAATGGTGTTGAGTTGTGTTTTATTGATTGATTTGTGTTGAGCTGTGCTGATCTGATTGAGTTGTGTTGAGTTGATTGACTTATTTGTAGTTGAATTGATTGAGTTGTGATGAGTTGTATAGAGATAATTGAGTTGTCTAGAGTTGTATTTAGTAAGATTGAGCTGTATTGAGATGATTGTGTTCAGTGGAGGTCATTGAGCTATATTAAGCTGTGTTTATTTGATTGATTTATGTTAAGTTGTGATGATTAAATTGAGATATGTTGAGTTGATTGTAATGTTGTGTTTAGTTGATTGAGTTGTGTTGGGTTGTGTTGAGTTGATTAAGTTGTGCAGAGTATTATTTAGTTGACTGAGTGTTGAGTTGATTGAGTTGTGTTGACTTTAATGAACTCTGTTGTGTAGATTTGATTGAGTTGTATTGAGTTGACTGAGTTATGCTCTTGTGTTTAGTTGAGTGAGTTGTGTTCAGTTGACTGAGTTGTGTTCAGTTAATTGAGTTCTTTTGAATTTTGTTGAGTTTTGTTTAGTTAGTTCAGATGTTATATTCAGTTGTGTTTAGATGTTTGAGTTGTGTTGATTTGAGTGAGATTTGTTATGTTTGTTATGTTGTATTTAGTTGATTGAGTTGTATTTAGTTAATTGAGTGGTATTGGGTTGTGTTGAGTTGTGTTTATTTGATTGAGTTTTGTTGTGTTGGTTTGATTGAGATTTGATGAGTTATATTATCTTGATTGGGTTGTATTTAGATGATTGAGCTGTGTTGATTTGATTGAGTTTTGTTATATCGATTTGATTGAGTTGAGTTGTATTTCGTTAATTGAGTGGTATTTTGTTGTACTGTGTTGAGTTGTGTTTATTTGATTGAGTTTTGTTATGTTGGATTGATTGAGATTTGTGGAGTTGTATTGAGTTGATTGAGCTGTGTTGAATTGTGTTGTGTTTATTTGATTAAGTTGTGCTGTGTTGATTTGATTGAGATTTGTTGAGTTGATTCAATTGTGTTGTGTTTAGTTGAAATAATTGTGTTGGGTTGATTGAGTTGTTGAGCTGTATTGAGTTGTGTTGAGTTGTGCTGAGTTGTGTTTAGTTGATTGAGTTGTGCTGTGTTGTTTTGATTGAGATTTGTTGAGTTGATTACGTTGTGTTTAGTTGAGTGAGTTGGGTTGAGTAATTGAGTTGTGTTATTGTGTTGTTGTGTTGAGTTGATTGGGTTTTGTTATATTGATTTGTTTGATTTGAGTTGTTAGTTATTTGAGTGTTATCAGGTTGAGTTGTGTATAATAGGGCGGATTGAATTGTGCTTAGTTGATTGAGTGGTATTATTTGTGCTGAGTTGTGTTTATTTGATGGAGTTCTGTTGTTGTATTTAGTTGATTGAGTTGTGTTGATTGAGCTGTGTTGAGTTGCATTTAGTTGATGTAATTGTCTTGTGTTGAGTTGCTTGAGCTGTGTAGTGTTGAGTTAATTGTGTTGAGTTGTATAGATTTGATTGAGTTGTGTTTAGTTGTTTGATTTGTGTTGGGATGATTGAGTTCTGGTTAGTTTATTGAGATGTGTTGAGTTGTTTAAGTTTTTAGTTTTGTTGAGTTGTGTTGAGTTGAGCTGTGTTGTGTTTGTTGTTTGGTGACACTGACGTTGTTACTGTTGTTTGTTTTTATTTACAGCCGGATACTCAACTCACAAAAGATGAAATGTGTCCAGGGATGATCATTCGTAGCGAGCCGAGTGAGTTATTAAGCTCTGTATCAGCATCTTTGATCTGACCTGTTTATATGCCAGAGTCTGATGGTGTGTGTGCGTGTGTGTGCGTGCGTGTGTGTGCGTGTGTGTGTGTGTGTGTGTAGTTATGCACAGGTGTCTCCTAATCCTGCAGAAGACAGAAAGTGGCGCAGTCGTCAGTGTTGATAACACTACTATCAACGTCAACTTAAATGCCACAAGCAAGTCAGTCTGTGTGTGTGTGTGAGTGTGTGTATGAATGTCAGTGTTAAACTGTCAGTAAGAAGCTGAATAGTTTTTTGTTTCTGCAGGACGTCCGACATCGTTGTAGAAGCTCGGCAGGTGGCCATGAAGATCTTTGAGGATTACACTAAGTCCTGGCGCTGGATCCTGCTGTGAGACTCTCAGCCATTACACACCAATTAACATCAGCCTCACACACTGCAAAACACTGTATAACACTGTAAAAAACACATAAGACTGCATAACTCTGTATACCACTTAACACTATAATGCAAGGCATTGTGTGACTGTGTATCACACTAACACACTGTATAACACAGGATAACACTGCACAACACACTGTATGACAGTACAATACTGTATAATATGTCTGTTTCTCTGTCTGTCTGAGTCTCTCTCTCTCTCTCTCTCTCAGTGGATTAGTGATTGCCATGGTCCTCAGCATGGTCTTCATTGTTCTTCTGCGTTTTCTGGCTGGGGCCATAATCTGGACGATAATCATCTCGGTCATCCTTGTTATTGGTTACGGTGAGAACGTTTCCTCTGCAGTAAGTCAGGCTGTTTTCACACCCCAGTAAGAAAACTTCTTATGATTTCCTTTAAATGAAACAGTCGTGTCTACCAGTAAAATCAAACTGAAAATGAACTCAGCAACATTCAGTGGGGTATGATGATAGTGTTGGTGCACAAAATCACCCCCCCCCACTCATCTATCTCTCTCTCTCTCTCTCTCAGGTACCTTCTACTGTTATATGAAGTACGTAGCTCTGAAAGGCCAAGCTGGATCAAATGTTACCTTACAGGATCTGGGGCTGCAGACAGATTTCTACATCTACCTGCAGATCCAGCAGACCTGGATAGCCTTCAGTGAGTTTGTTACTGTTATTATTCTAAATATTAGTTTTACTATTATTAATATTATTATCACATATGGTGGTTAGCTCATCTTTCAGTCTGTGTGTGTTTCTCTCTCAGCAATTATCCTGGGTATCGTGGAGCTGGTGATCCTTCTCATCCTCATCTTCCTCAGAAACAGAATCGTCATCGCCATTGCTCTCATTAAAGAGGCCAGCAGGTGAGCACAAACCACCCCCCCGTCCCCCCATGCACACATGCTGCTCCAGGCAGCTAAGCTATAAACAGTGACTACACAAAAGTTAACAAAACTTTAGCAAATAATTATATATAAATAAATATATATATATATATATATATATATATATATATATATATATATATATATATATACACTTATCTGCAGTAATAAAGTGTAGTTTATAAGTTCAGAGCATGCCTTCAACATGGTGGTGGTAGTATCTGGGCAGCTTCTGCCGGTAGCTAAAAAGCCAGACCCCCCCGCATAGCTGTAGCAGGAATGATGTAGGACTGAGGAACAGGAAGGAGATGGGGTGGTGGGCGAGATTGCGAACGCTTCGTCACAGGAACAAAAAGGGAGGATATGAATTTATAGGGTGTTATAATGGAAGAAGAAGGGGTTTCAGCCATGTTCTTCCCCCATCTGATGTGGTTGGCTACAGTGGACTGTGTACAGCTGTGGTTAGCCAAAAAGCTAACATTAGAGTTAGGCTACTATTGTAAGATTAAAGCATAAAATCAACGATAATAATACAGTCTAGAGGCAGACTGTGTATCATACAGTCTCTCTTTTTGTGACTATTTATAGAGAGTGGTGATGAACTGCCTAAAGGTTTTTGATTAAATGCTGTTAAAATTAGCATTTCCTCTGTTTTGGACGTTCAGTGCTGCTATATGAAACCCAAAGGATGCAAATTTGTGTGTCAAAGTTCAGTGACTTTGGCTTTCAAAAATCTACTGACAAAAATGTGAGATGCAATGTTTTGTTTATTTTCTAAGTGAAAATAAGTTCATCCTGAACATCCTCTACAGAGAGCACATTTACATATGACATTTTTCTGCAAAATGTAGAGCAAATTTATTTGCTGAATTTAGCAAATAAAAAAAACAAAAATTAATTAATTCAGTATTAATATAATTATGAATTAATTGTAGTTATTATTGTTTTAGTTTTGTTATAGTTGTGTTATTGTAGTTTTCACCCCATCTATTTTTCAGGGCTCTGACTCATATGATGTCATCGCTGTTCTACCCTCTGCTGACCTTTGCGCTCGTGTCTCTGGTGATCGCGTACTGGGCCGTCACCTCTGCGTATCCTCCTCAGAGTTACACACACTCTTATAGCACTCACTGACTCACCTCACAGACACAACACCATCACTCTCAGTTACTTTCACTCAACTAACAGACAGACAGACTGATTGTCAGCGTGACATAGACAGATGGAGGGACAGACAGAGACAAATGGATAGATGGACAGACAGGTAGATGGATAGACAGACAGAAACACAGATAGAAAGACAGATATAGTACTTATAAAAGCTGGATACAAAGTTTAAATGTATATTACAAAATTATCAAATGATTCAAAGTAATCAAATATAAATATAAAGTGCTCCTATAGAGGAACGTCCAGCTGATCCTTAACTGCCTCCTGCAGCTTACTGTCCACCTCCAATCAGCCGATCTTTAAAGTTTTCAACACCACAGAGTGTAAATACTCCGGACAGATCTGCGACCCTCAGGTCAGTCTCCAGAAACACCTTTTAATAATATTATTAGGAACTGATAATAATAAAATGTTTATAATCATTTCTACAGTACACATGTACACTACATTCTTCTTTTATTGTGGTTTTTTTCTCTTGTAAAGTTTGTGTGAATTTATATACCATAATTAATTTCTACTTGATCATTTTCCTAATCTCTTACAAATTAACAGACTGTTTTTGCTGCAGCTGTAGGCTGAATGGGTGGAGCTAAACTGCTGTAGGCTGAATGGGCGGGGCTAAACTGCTGTAGGCTCAACAGGCAGTCATATATATAGAGTTCATGACGGTGATGTGATGCATGCAGAATGTATGCAGATTTGCATATATATATATATATATATATATATATATATATATATATATATATATATATATATATTTTCCACAGAAGTTCAACAGCTCTGAGGTCTTCACGCAGTGCCCAGATGCGGAATGTCTGTTTGCGTTCTATGGCGGAGAGACATTCCTCCATAAGTACCTGATCGTGTTCCAGTTCTATAACCTGTTCATGTTCTTCTGGTGTGTGAACTTTGTGACGGCGTTGGGTCAGATGACCCTGGCCGGGGCCTTCGCCTCCTACTACTGGGCCTTCAACAAACCAGATGATATCCCGGCGTTCCCCATCTTCTCCTCACTCGGACGGGCCCTCAGGTGCATTCACTATTCCTACTGCCCAACTCCGTTTCATAGCATCATAAAAAATAGTTTGCTAACAATTCAAATTACAGTCTTAACCCTGAACCTAGCAGAGCTGGTGAGCAGAAAGCCAACTACACTAACATGTTTGAGGTGAGTGTGTTCAGAAGACCTGTCAAACCAAATCAGTTGACCAATAGAGTGCAGGTAAACGCCCTCTTCTAAGACCCGTCCCCTGTTAAAAAGTGCCAAAAGTCAGAAGCAAAAGAGCAATTCCAGAAGCAAAAAACATATCAGCAAAATCAGCAAACAGAAAAAAAGGTAAGGCAAAAACTGGCAAAATAAGTAATACATTTATATCAGAATGAGAGAAAATAAGTAAACATCTTTTTGAAAAGTTAAGCTTGAAGATTAAGCTTGAACTGTCATTATTTGTGCTTGCAACATATTTTGGACATTTTGATACGTACATTTTTTGCTGATGCTAACTGCATGCCTGATCATCACACACTCGCTTGTAATGTGTTAGTGAAGTTGGCTTCTTATTCAAATTTTTTGTCCCACCTTAAATGCCGCAGCAGTTATGATCTGGCACCTGTGCATCATTTAAGGTGGAATGGAAAATTATACTAAGAAACTGGCAAGCAAGAATAAACATGCTCGTGTGGTTTCTGGCACCCTACATAGACTATTAATACATTGCCACAGCTAAAAACAGGAGCACAAAATCATGTGATTAGAGTGTGATTAATGATGGTCTCTCTCTCAGGTATCATACAGGCTCCTTGGCCTTTGGTTCTCTGATCCTCTCCATCATTCAGGTGATCAGGGTGATCCTGGAGTATCTTGAGAAGAAACTGAAAGGTGAGCTGGAGCTTTTCTGCCTTTTCTGCCTCTCGTTTCTCCTGTTTTTTCTGTGTCTCCTGTTTTCTGTCTTACCACGAAATAACATGAGAAAGCCGCTCGTTTAAATGTGCCTTCAGAGGTGCTTCGTAACTGCTCAAAGGAGACGCAGGAGGAAGCTAAACTAACCTGTTAGCTAATGTTAGCATATGTGTTTAGTGATTCCCTACGACAAATCAGCAGTCTGCAGCGTTTTTATGTCACCTTTTGATATGGGCTCAGCTCACTTGGAACCTCGACAGAGGTGGTACTAGAAATAGTACCTGGTACCAGGTTTGCGAGTAGAGTCGAATCAAGTCGAGCCAGTACCATGAAGTGGAAAAGCGTGTTAAATTCCCGAGAATTCCTGCTGCATTACTTCTGCTGCATCCCAAACTACACACTAGCTCAGTAAATAGTGTGTAAAAATGGTTCATATCCCATTAGAAGTGCACTCATTAGTGTAGTAGGTGAAGTACAAAAGTGTGTGGTTTGGGACGCGGCGTTAAATCCGCCAGTGAGACGCGTTCAACTGCTGCTCTGCTAAGCTGCTCGTTAGCTGCTCATTAAACACCTCCAAGACAAATTTTAAGGCGTTTCCTGATTAAAGAAACATTTATTGAGGTAAATGAATGCATTTATTAAGGTCAGCTGATGTTGACTTTGCATTCGCCAGTTTCCTTTTTGAAATTCGTTCTACGTTTAAGTCACCTCAGTATAACTGCAGCTCCATTTAAGGTGGAACGGAGAATTCGAATGAGAACCTGGTGAATAAGAAGCTGACTTCAGCTTTATGTCTGTGTATTGGTTTATTATTTCAGAGCTTTGGCAGCTTTGATAGCCGTTTTTCTATTTTTATTGGAATTTTCTGGAGATATGCAGGTTACACAGATCCACCAATCCTCAGACAGCGAGCGTACATTGGTCCACTGGCTTGATAAGAACCCCCGCTGACTGTTTGCCACTGCTGGTCCATCCTCGGACCACCCAGACTGTTGTCCTGCATATAAGGCCTAACTAGTTTTTAATCTCCTCAAACAGATTTTAAATGCACATAGTTGTTCATTTTAGAAAATAAACTAAGACAAATATTTACAAAAAACAGAGAAAAAAATGAATGACTAGGCCTAACACAAAATAATTTAGTTGAGAATGTTGAGGCTAACACTGTGCTAGATTGGCTACAGCTGTATAAGTGGCTTTATTCATAATATTTATGTTAGAATGATTTACTAAACTTAGTCACAGAGGATAAGAAAAGAAAGAAATGGAAGAAAATGAAGTACATTGTGTGTGAGTGCAAAATAAGCAGGGAAAGTGGCATTTTCTCTAACATTCCAGAAGCAGCACCCAGAAAACGCTGAGCAAAACACCAGTGGACCACAAGTAGAGATGAAACGATATTAAAATTTCATATCACAATTATCATGACCAAAATTATCACTTTTCATATCACAATTATTAATTAATCAATTAATTAATTACAATAACTAGGGATTTCCCTGCATAGAGAATTAAATCTCGACCAACTCTGAGGTGGGTCTTAACGGAAAATGACTACTTCTAAGAAGTGTTGCAAGCGGGGGATTTCTGTCCGAACTGCAACTGCAGCATTATTGTGCCGTTGTGGCGCTGTACCCCTAATCAACACAGCGCAGCAGGAAAAACAGCCAAAATCACAGAGGAATTGCGTGACCGTGCTGTGAGCTGCAGACAGTGTAGAACTCACACAACGTGTCTTCACCTGTGGAGCTGCTCCTCTAAAAGCATTTTAAAACTAAAACATAACTTAAAATTAACACGCATCTGAGCTGCGGCAGAAACACTCCTACAGTTTAATCTCTGAAACTCTGCTTCTCCTAAAATCAGCACACAGCGTTCACTCGCGCAAGGTCCCGTCTCAAAGCACACTATCTCCCCTATGTAGTGCACTTCGTGGATCATGAAATAGCAAATCCTTCACCCGAAGAGTGCAAGAAATGTTCGACTAAGTCATCTATAATCAACATTAACAACAGGTTACAAATTCCCTATTTAAAACTCAGCTGCTTGTTAATGATGATCGTGTTTGAACAGTAGTGCCCTATGTAGGGGACACTGAGTGATTTGAGACGGTGTTATTCTCCTCTCAGACAGTAAACACTGCAAGAGGGACGAGAAAGGGGGGCTGTGCAGATTGAACCTCTGCAGCGTCTCGTTAACTCAGAGCTCATTTTGGAGACTCTGCTCCACAGAAATGTGTTAAAAGCTTTAGTTTCAATTCACAGATTTTTTTGACGCTAAAAGCTTCATTTTATATTATTAACGAACCACATTTCTTCTATTTCGAAGTCCCCACAGACTTCTCCGTTAAAGTTAACCTTGCATTCTCTATAAAGTAGCGGGTGGTGGTCGCGAAGATGACTCGTAAGGTTTGATGTGTTGCCCCCTTTCGCCACTATTTTCTTTCGGCCTGTTCTGCAGACAGGGTGGTCATCTGCAGACAGGGTGGTCATCTTCAGTTAACTTTCCTTCTGCATTCTTATAAAACCCAAAACATGACCAGACGTCAGACTTGGTCTTCTTAGAAGGCTGAAATATCTCCGAATCTCCGAGTTTTTCACACCGCAGTAATCAACCGCGGTTTTAACGATACTTTAAAGTTTAAATGGTACTACTAACCGTCATTAATTTTACCGCGGTTTACCGTGAAACCGGTAACCGTTTCATCTCTAACCACAAGCTTTGCCAACAGCAGGCCAATAGTGGCCCACCATCCTCTTGTTATCTGGGTCTTGCTAATCTTCTTCTCGTAGCGTTTTCTGGAGACTGTCTGAAACGTCCTCAAATCTTTTCATGTTTTCATCGTCATTCTTGTATGTTTTGTTGGTGTTTATCCACCTGCAGGGCTGTATCTGCAGTAACAGTGATGAGACAAGCTCCACACAGTCACAGCTCACCTACCAACATGGAGATGTGCTCTTCCTAATGATGTAATACAATACCATGAATTGACCTCGTGACATCTCTCTCTCTCTCTCTCTCTCTCTCTCTCTCTCCCTCTCTCTCTCTCTCTCTCTCAGTTGCTGAAAACAAAGCTGCTAGGTTCATCCTGAGGTGCCTGAAGTGCTGCTTCTGGTGTTTGGAGAAATGCATCAAGTTCCTCAACAGAAACGCCTACATCATGGTACGACCGCTGTACTGAAATTTAATGTTAGCATCTCATGCAGTTCCTGTGTTTTTCCCGCTATCAGCGCAAATGTAATGAAATTTTACGTTTACTTGAGTTCCTTTCTAATAAATTATGCAACATGGCTATTTTTTTGTTTTTAATTACAAATGGTGAGTAAAGTGCTCTGATTTCCCCAACGTCCAAACTGAGGAAACACTTAGCTCACCAACTAAGCTAATCTTAGCCAACTAGCTGCTGTGTTACTTAGTTCTTCTCATTTTGACCTTTTAGAATAAGAAACACAGCTCTATTAATCCTAAACTGCTTCTACTGTTTTATTTTGAGTGTCTGTTAGCTGGCTAATTTAGCTAATGTCAGATAACATTCAAGCTAAGCTAATGTGTTAGCTTACAATAAACTCAGCATATCTTAACATATTGGAGCTTCTTTCTGTGAGGAAAACATGTTGAAGAAACTTAAAGTAAGTACTTTTTTTTACTCCTACACTTCTCTAAAGCTTAGTCATTCTTTTTTTATTAATACTTTTACTTTAAACAAATTTATCACAAGCAACAGCCTAATATTACTATGCTTTATCAGTACTCTTTACACACTACTTAGAAAGCTGTACAGTTTATTTGGATGTAATTAAATGATGCTTTTATTTTTATTGTTACAAAGTAAAAGTAAGTGTGCTTCACAACTCAGCTTCAAAACTGAGGAAACCCGTAGCTTGCTAACTAAGCTAATTTTAGCTAGATATCGACTGTGTTCTTTTACTCGTTTCTTTTTCTAGATTAACAAGCACAGAAGCTCTTTATTAAACCTAAATCTGTTGTTTAAATGTTTTTGTGCTTGTTTGCTAGCTAAATTAGCTAATATCAGCAAATGTTCTAATGGGTTAGCTTATTATCACTGAGATCTTAGTGTGTTGGAGCTTCTTTTTGTGAAGAAAATGTTCCTTAAAGAAGCTCAGAGTGATTCTTAGAGTAGTTTTTACTCTTATCCTCTTTTTCTCTTAAATCTGTTTATTCTTTTAGTCTTTTATTTATACTTGTATTGGAGTGAATGTATCACTACAGTGGTGATGCACTAATCTTAGTAAAGTAGGATTTTTACAGTTACAGGTTTTACACAAAGTTGATTTCAGTATTGATGACTCTGCATCTCAGAATTAAAGGTTAATAACGATTTTTCACTCATTCTCTCTCCCAGGTCGCCATTTATGGTAAAAACTTCTGCACGTCTGCTAAGAATGCTTTCTTCCTCCTGATGAGGAACATTGTCCGGTGAGAGAATCGACACATCACACGGTGCTGTTACTCAGCCAGGATTAGACAGAGATAGTCGATTATAGACTATCTATATAATCAGCAGGAGTGGAAAATACTCCAGTGATTGTACTTTATTACTGTACTTAAGCATTAAAGATTCGTATTTGACTCCAGTACTATTGAAAGTGAATGCTTGTACTTTTACTCAGTAAAAATAATATTTAAAAAATACTCTTTACATTTTCATTAAGACATTTACTTACTTGTTACAAACATCAAAGTCATTTGCATAAAACATCATTAGTACATTTTGGCCTTTTATCTTAAGTGAACTGTGTAAAATCTATTTAGGGAATTGTTTTGTGGATCCATAAATGTTTTGTAGCCTAAATATAAAATTCATCACATTAGTTTTTGCAAAAAAATAAATTTATTTTTAAAGTTTAAATTTGTCTCAAACATTTAACTTAAGATGAATACTTAAGGAGGTTTTTTTTCAAGTGGCCACATTCTCTGACCAGTTGAGTTACGAAGATTTTGACACACAATCTATCAACTTTTTCTCTACTTTTAATGCTTTTAGGCTTTTGTTTATAAGTATCAGTAACTAAATCGTTCATAAAGATGTTTTTTCATAATAATTTCATGTTTTGTGTTTTAGAGTGTTCGTGCTGGACAAAGTGACTGACTTCCTGTTGTTTCTGGGAAAGCTGCTGATAGTGGGGATTGTGGGTAAGTGCCGAGAGGAGCTGAATAAAATATACTAATAAAACTGAGAGCCAAACCTCACCGAAAAGAGTCCATCTCAGTAGAGCTGTTGTAGACGGATCTTCATTTCCATCAGAGTGTAGCAGTAAATTAAAGCGACACTTTACACCGTTTACCTTCCTCTTACACCCAAAATACACTTCTGTGCAAAAATAAAAAAAAAGGGCCAAACCCAAAATACAGTGTAAAAAGTGTCTTTTCAGATCTACTTTAAAAAATTACTTCATGTGGTAACAAGCAATTGAACTGGTTTGATTCAAAACTACATTGATTGAAAGAATTGGTCATTCAAAGTATTTATTTAGGTTGAATAAAACAAGTTGATTTACTTGTTACCACATTAAGTCATTTTTTTAATTAGATCTGAAAAGACACTTTTTACAGTGTATGATTCACTGTTATCTATAAACATGGACGAAAGTACAGACTAAGCGGGACTTTATATTTGTGGTTCGGTTCCCAAAGCAGAAAATTAATATATATTTAATAATAGCAATAATGTCGCATTGGCATCAAGTCAGACCGTGATTGAGTGAGGCCATGATTTTCCCACGAGAAGTGCTCTTTTATTAAACACCAGCAGAAAAGGCAAATACATACTCACAAACTCGCAGGGGAGCTCAGCCACAGACAACATTAAACAACACAGTGCATCTTCCACGATCCTTTGTGCATGGCTGCTCACGTGGCCACACCTCCCGAGCTCGTCAGAGCCAGCTTCAGGTGGTAGCAGGTCGCTACAACAGTAATAATAATCAAAATGATGATAATAATAACACTACATGAAACATATATAGTGCGTTTCAAGAACCCAAAGACACTTATAACTGTAATAAAACACAGAACACCAGAAGACAAACAGGAAAACAAAGAAGAACACAGTGTAACATACTGAGAGAGGCGATTAGCTCGGTGGCAGTAAGTGAATCAGACTGCTGGACATGCGGAGGAAGAGAGTTCCAGAGATGAGGAGCAAATCTAGAAAATGCTTGGTTGCCAAAACTATAAAGGTTGGATGTGGCAAAGGTTAGCAAATCAGCTGAAGACGAGCAGAGAGTACAGGTGGGTTTACAATGAAGGAGAAGATCAGAAAGTTAGGAAGAGTGATGTTGTTAAGAACATTAAAGTGAAGGCGGTACGTTACAGGAAGCCAGTGGAGATCATAGAGAACAGGCTGAGTGAGTATGAGTGAGAAGGTGAGCAGCAGAGATTAGGACCATCTGAAATTTGTGAAGGGGCAAGAACTGATACCTGCAAGGAGAGAGTTACAATTGTCTGAACGACTAGATGAAAGCACATATGAGAGATACAGCAGCAGAAAGAGAGAAGAATGGTCACATTTTGGAGATTAAAAAACAAACTTTAATAAAAGAGCTGACACGGGCATTGAATGAGAGAGTCGGGTCGAAGATGACACCTAGATTTCTGACCTGAGGGGACGGGGAGACTGCTGTATCAAGATATATAAAGATAGTCCTGTCATGCCTTGTCCTTGTCTTCTCTTTTTTAGCCTTGGTTTCCTTGTTTTCCTCTGTTATGTGCTTTTGTTTATGTCTGACGTGTGTCTTTGTTTTCTAGTTTATGTGCTTTTGTGTTGTTTTGTTAGCTCCTCCCCTGTTCTGCCATGTGTTCAGCCCACACCTGTTTCTTGTTCTTAGCTCCGCCCATCCTTGTTCTCAGCTGTCTCTAGTCTTGAGTGTTTGTATATATATACACCCCTTGTTTCAGTCTTGTCTTTGCTTGGCAGTTGTAGCTTTGTTGTTATATTGTTGCTTTGGTTCTGTTTCTTTTCTTGTTTATTTTACTCGTGTTCTTGTTTTTCCTGCTTATTGCTCCTGTTTCTGCCAAGGACTTCAAAAAAAAGTCGCACTTGCATCCTGCATTATCTCCTGATCACACAACATTACAGAAAGTTGTGTTTCATCCAGAGCGTTTCTCAGAAAAAACAATATTTAAACTATCTGAGAGGTGGATTGCATCCTGAGACATATCTGAGTGTCATCAGCATAGCAGTAAATGTCTAGTGTCATATGATCTTGTCATATGTCATGCGCTACGCTGGGCACAAGGAGGATGCTGGAGGCAGGATTCACCATTGCAGCAGCTATTTTTCACCACAGATCTCTTCACTATGTAAGTGATGAATAGTAGTGGTCCGAAGACCGAACCCTAAGGGACCCTTTAAATGACAATTAAAGTTGATGAAGTAAACCCAGTGAGAGAAATACACTCTTTCTATCTCCAGAGAGAAAGCATCTGCGGATGTAAGAAGGTCGTCAGTATCCTTAGTCATGGCAGTTTCAGCACTGTGATACGGACAGAATGCAGACTGTAAAGGTTTGAAAAGATTATTGCTTAATAAGTAAGCTATAAACTTGTTCATGCATGTTCAACAGAAATGAGAGGTTAGAGATTTGGCGGAACTTATTGAAATTAGTCGAATCAAGGCCTTTTTTTTAGAAACCTTGACAAAAAGCACTGAATGAGTAACAATCATGAGATGAGGAGTCAGAGCAGGTAGACAGGTTAGAATGGTTGGTAGAGGATTGAGGGAGCAGGTGGGTAGAGGCTGTAACAATATCACCCTAAATTCAGACTTATAAAACTGATGATTCCGGTCCTAAAATCTGATTAGCTGAGCCGCATTCAAAGCCGTTGTAAAATCCTTGATACACACACAGCGACCACCTCACAACAATTGAATTATGTATTACTAAGCCACAGAACGAAAAAACCCTCGTTCTATTAATAGTCTTTGACACTTGTGCTGCTTGCATGGACCATCAAGTATATTGATGAAGTAAGAACCTGTTTTTTTTTTTTAACTGAGGGGCTGGCAACTTACGTTCTTAACTAGAACTAGGCTTGTTAGCAAGCTAACAGGCTAAAAAATAGCAAACATGCTAAATGACTCCATTATTAATATCACAGGCTTCAATTATAGTACTTAAGAAAATATTTATGTACTAACTCGCTGTGGCCATTTGGTGACTAAAAGTGCTTATGAAATGATGGTTTTTGCATTAAACAGTGCTGTGTTATCAGATGTTCATTGATATGTGAGAAAAAGTTAAACACTTCATGAAATGGCCACAGTATACAGCGATAGGCGACCAAACGTTTTCCTCATTCTTCTCATTATTACATTTCTTTATTAATAACTTGGGTATTTCAGCATATTTTATGTTGGCTGACATGATATAAAAGCAATAAGCCACTTGAGGCCGTGCACTACAGTGATTTTATAATGGGGAGGAGGGTTTTAATTCCGCTTCACGTTGTGCCTAAGAACACCCTTCCCTGTGATAAAATCACAATAATGCACAACCGCTTGTGGCTTATTGCTTTATTCTACTTCTGTCTGTTTTTTCCAGCTGTGAAGTGCACATTTGTGATGTAGGTGTTGCACGATTAATTGGTATGAAATAAAAGTTGATCTGCTGAAGTAGTTGAGAAAAGTGGCTTTAGCTGTTTTTTCTCTCTTTCCTGTCAGGAGTCTGCTCTTTCTTCTTCTTCTCAGGGAAGATAAAGGTTGTGGAGGAAGCGGCTCCATCACTAAACTACTACTGGGTTCCCATTGTGGTAAGTTTAGACACTAGCATTAGCATTACTGATTTACTACATTAATACAGGCTACAGCTGAATTAAAAAAACAGCTTTCCATTTTTGTTATTATCATTTATTATTATTATTATTAGTAGTAGTAGTAGTAGTAGTAGTAGGAGTAGTAGCATTCATTTCAGATCTATGAAATTATTTAGCATTAGCATTATTGATAACAGAAAATAGCTACTGATGTATTTAGATTAGTTCGCTGGAATTAACGTTAGCATTATTGATACTGCAAAATATAACAACTGCTGTATGCAGTTCTCTTGAATTATTAGCATTAGCATTATTGACATAACACAGTAATCCATAGTAATCCTTAGCTCCTGCTGTGTTGTTGTGGTATATCAGGATGCTAAATGTTACAGAATCAGCTGTGTTTATGCTACTGTGAGAAGTATTACCAGGTTGTTTCACTGCAGTGTGTGTTTGTTCTAGACGGTGGTGTTTGGCGCCTACATCATCGCCCACGGCTTCTTCAGCGTCTATGGCATGTGTGTGGACACTCTGTTCCTGTGCTTCTGTGAGTGTTAAAGCTCGATATATTCTGGCTGAGAAAATGCAGCACTCAAAACCTTCTGTCAAGAAAATACAGTATGCTAAAAATATCAACCCACTGCAGGCCAAACATTTAGGGCCACCTCACAATCTTTTAAAATTTTACTTTACAGTAAAGTAAGAAAAATTCCTGTAATAGTTTAGTGATTATAAATCAGTTCTATACTTATGCTTTGGATATGTTTGTCTTCAACTCTAATGCTGTGTTTACATAATGACGTTCAAAAATATCGTTTTGTGCCTGCATGACTGACACCACTGACAACAATGGAAATGTTGGCATCACCAACATTTGATTGATTATGTAAGGTGAAAAAGGCTTCTTTGCTATTCTGATGTTTTGTTGTATAATTTAGTTTCTCACAAAAAATTAATGGTTAAAGAGAACGTTCTGTTGACTGCTGTGGTTCACTGGCACTTCTGCTGGTGGCACTAATATAGGCGCAAATATTTAGGTAGGTGAGACTGTTTTCCTCTAAATATACCAGATTAGACTTCAATATAGTAACTTGATGTCAATCAGAAAGGAAAGCATGACCGTTTGGTTTTGAAGGTAGTAAGAAGGACGGTGTAGATTGAGTCTGCAGCGTCTGAGATTTTTAAAATGCAGAGTTAGAGAAGAAAAACATCTCAAAAGTGAAAGCAGCGTTTTACAGTATAAATGTAGCGTCATTATGCTAATAGTGAACTAATAGCTGCCTAAAAACAATAGAAACGATGCTTAAACAGAAGTTAGGATGCTGTTGGGGTTTGTCCTAAAGTGTTTAGGTATTTAGCTCTAATCGTAGTGAGAGTGAATTAGAGGTTTACACCGTTACTGTTCACTGCTGAGCTGATTTTGGTTCTGATTTAATGGTTGTTCCCTCAGTGGAGGATCTGGAGCGCAATGATGGATCTGAAGAGAGGCCGTACTTCATGTCCAAGAGTCTCCAGAAGATACTTAATAAAAAGAACAAGGTTATGAGCAAATAAACCTCCAGAGAGAAGAGACAAAGGAGAAAAAACAGTAGGAGAAAGTGGGAGAACTCAGTGATCAGAGATGGTTTTATTTGTATTAACAGTGTGGACGGTGTCAGATCACTTTACTGTTCATTCTGACCAGTCGGTTCAAACAGTGCAGAGTGTAATATTGTGAGTTTTGAGCTGTTTCACTGTTACTGAGTGTTACATTTGCATTTTAGAGGTTCAATTCTTTAATATTCATCTGTTCTGACTGTATATTTACAGTTTGTTACTGTTTGTTTACTTTTTTCCCCACATTGTTTGTTGTTTTAATGTATACTGTCCTGTCTGAGTTTTTTTTTTGCTGATTTTGCTGATATATTTTCGCATCAGAAATCTTTCTTTTGCTTTTGACTTTTGGCACTTTTTAACAAGGGGCGGGTCTTAGAAAAGGGCGCTCACCTGCACTTTCTATTGGTCAACTGATTTGAGTGACAGGTCTTCTGAACATGTAGGTGGGCTGCACCAGCAAGTATAAAGCTGAATCTCTGATTTAATCAAAATTGATCTATTAATTCTGTAGCACCAAACGTTAAACCTAGTTTAAAAATAATCAGGAATACATTTAAACCATCATTTTAATTCTGGATTACTTTTACTGTAAATCTAGATTGAATTTAATTTTGTTGCACCGTTATTTTTGAAGTGTATTTAGAAAGGAACCTTTTTATAGAAGAAGGTAAAAACACTCTTAACATTGAGTATAAGCTGATGTCTGAAGTTCCAAGTATCTAGGAGTTCCCTGTGTGCTCTGTTTGTGCAGGGGATAGGAATGTGAACCAGGGGGGGGCCTCCGGGTCCATAGCCCCTTAATTTAAAGGTCCAGAGGAAGGGGGCCTCTTACTTTCTCCCTACTTCTTCTCTTAGGTCCAAATAGATGAGATCATTTTAAAAAGAACCATATGCTCTGTCTCCTGTTTCAACAACAAGAACCATATATATATGCTGTTGGTCATTCTGTTCGGGGGAGGACATTTAGAATTGGCACGGATCCTCTCTCAGGTGCTCTATAGTGCTTGATATGATGCTGTTTTACTATGTAATAAATAGTTCGCTAGCAACTCAGTATCGGCGGAGTTTTTCTTCACAACATCTAAACACCATCGCCACGAAATAAACACATTTTAAACCAGGAGTGTCCAATCTAATCCACAAAGGGTCGGTGTGGCTGCAGGTTTTCACTCCAAACAAGCTGCAGCTCATCTGATTCTACTTTAATCAGATGGTCTTTGTCTTCATACATTTCATTAGGTGACCTCCTGCTTTGTTGGAGTGAAAACCGGCAGCCACACCGGCCCTCTGCGGATAAGATTGGACTCCCCTGATTTAAACTTCATTCAGGGATTAAATTGAAAAACTTCTTATTTTGGTGGTTAAATTTACAACTGTGTTAAAAAATTGAGTGTTCTCACAGAACAGAAAATCTCTCTGAGTAAAACTATATTAATATAAGGCAAAAACTTGCAAAGACTTTGTTGTAACTCACTGATGGTCCCAAAAGGGGGCGCTATTAGCACTCTTGTAGCTTTTGTGTGAATCACTGAAATAGAAGGACATAAACACAGCAGCGGATCTAAATAATGCATGTTTTACAGTTATAAACTGTGTAAATTAAGTAAACAGCTGAAGACTGAATAAACTCAAGATACGAATGCGGCCTTGTTGAACTAGCTGATCCATGATGGGCAGCTTGGCAGATAGCTAGCTAGCGTTAGCTAGCAGGCTAAAAGTTTACTTTAACAATATTCTGTGTAAGAATTAAATAATAATAGAGTTTTTACTGTGGCTTACAGAATAACATACAGAGCGTCTGTATTTAAAATATTTTGATTCAAATTACAGACAGGTTTAGTGTACATTGTCAGCAGTCTTCTCAGTGCTGAATAAACAGCGCTGACGCAGAGCCTCCGGGTCTGATAACGTATTGTTTAAACGTCTGAACCGGCTCTTTGCCTGTGAGAGCTGTTTCTGATGTAGTTCTGAGCTAATTAACTCTCAAAAATGGAAAAAAGTACCTTCTAATCACAGACAGTGTGGACAGTAATGTTATCGTCAATCAAAATGAAGGCTGCTTAAGGCGCAGATTAAGGCTTTAAGCACAGATTTGTTTATCCATGTTTAAAATTAAGTGGTGCAACACAATTTAAAACAAATCCTAGGTTAACGAACCCTTCATTAGGTCTAAACTCTGTTTAACTTATTTCTTGTTGGTGCAGCCCACCCATGGCTGCTCAGCATGAACCGCCCCCAGCACAACACGTCCTACTGAGTGGTGCTATGAGTGCAGCACTGTACTGGCATATCTGACGTTTGAACAATGTTTGTTATTTTCCTTGTAAGTTCTTAATGTAATACACGTTTATAGGTCCTGTGTCAACCTGTATGAAAGAATATAACTGTTGTTTTGGGTATTGATGAACATAAACTTAGTTGTTTATAAAAGAACAAAACTACCACCTTTAAGGTTTGCAGAGATTTTTTTAGGAGGTTGAGTCTAGTTAGGATGTTTGTGTAATACTTTTCTTATGTGGAGTTAATGATAAGATTATGAAGTTAGGAACTGTTATTCTGTAAAGGCTACTGTCCTAGATTTCACATTGTTTGTAAATTCTTGTTGACTCAATTATAAAATGCCATTTTAGAGTTGAATTTTTTCATCTTTCATTTGTGTATTAAAATAGCATTATGCAAAATGTTAGCTAACAATAGCTGACTATCACTAGTCATTAATGCCCGTGTTTGCTACTCACTAAATGTTTAGCTAATGGGAGCTATCCAAATCACAGAAAACTTTATAGCTTACTGACGTGGCCTAGGAATTTTACCCAACTTACCTGGTTTAGTTGTCTGTTGAGTCTGTCTATTCTTTTCTTTATCTGACAATATCAGGATCATGGTGGCACTGCTAGTGTCGCTGAGCTAAATAAACAGTTTATCTGGCCAGTTAGTTAGAAAATGACCTACTGAGCAAAACCAATATTATTTAGATTAGCTATCATTGATATGAATCACACACAGTGCTAACTTATTTATTGCCTCACTATCTAAGGTTAGCAACCAGAAACTGTAGGTGGGATATTTTGATAGCCTACATCACATGAAGCTGAAGTCAGCTTCTTGTTTGAATATTCCCATTTCATCTTAAATGGTGCAGCAGTTACATTCTGGTGACTCAGGCCACTGCCCACTCAGACACCATTTAAGGTGGAATAGGAAAATATGAACAAGAAGCATTCGAATAAGAAGCCAACTTTAGCCTCGTCAGAAAATGCTACCAGTATCATAACCACAGTTTGGATGTGTTGATAGCTGATCACCCTTAAAAAAACACTACATTCAGATATGAAGTGGGTGCCACATAGACTTTCGCTGCCTTTGGGACCATCAGGACCCCAATCTGTCCACTTGATGGCTGGGATCCATATTTGGTAAAAGGATGTGATCCACTCGGGGTATTAAACATTCTCCAACCATCTTCCCTGCAGTCAGTGGAGTTTACTGAACAGCAACTTCTCGTCTTTGCTGCCTAGCTGCGCCACATCTCTATAATGATTTGCACAGAAACCCCTCTATAAAACTCTCCTTGGTTTCTCCCCACCTTATGTAAAGCAGCATTATGTGAGAATTAGTATTTTTTGCTCTTGGGCCCTCCTCCCCTACAGTTGCAGAGAGTATTTCACCTTTACACCAGTGTCATAAACTTTACACTGCACTGTGAGCGCCCTATCATGGACACCTGTACACATGCATGTGTTGTTTAAGCAATAGAACACGAGAGGGAGCGTGTTATCGCGAAATAACATCACAGCCGTGATGTTATAGCGATAACACACAACCTCGAGTGTTCTTTTGCTTTTACACAACAGTTAAAGAAATAAAGTAAGAAATTAATAAATTGGGCAGTGAAGGTGGCATTTAATATGTTTTAATGTTAGCAATTCCTTCCGCCAAATTATAGTGCCTTAACAAGCAGCTTGTTGCTACGTCAAAGTAACGTGATGTTATGGAGAAATAACAGCACGGTTAGAACGCTTCTCAACCAATAAGCTTGCGTGGCCAGAACTAACTGTTGTATAATACTATATAGACAATATATATAGTACTAAAGATAAAAAATATATGATGGAAAAATATAAACTCTATCCTTCCCATAAACTCTATTTACAAAAATTAACAATATAAACAATTATAAATGAAAAAACAAAAATATAAAAGATATTTTACCAGAATTGTACATGGAATATTGCAGATGAAGCACCGATTATATTACACATGGGAATGGTGATGAATGCGAGGCAACCATACAAAGCTGTGCTGTACTACGAGAGATGGACAGCAATGAGCGGGCTGATCAACAAACGCGGGACCCAGACTTGCAGCCAGTGACACAGTCGTTAAGGGCTCAACAAGGGCCCACTGGGAGGTGGTGGCAATCCTGTCTCCATACACAAAGGGACTGTGGGCCGAATTTTACACCCTTTGCTTAGAGGGTGGTGTTCTAAAGTGGACCTGGACTGAGCCAGTGACTGGGGAAAGGGGATGGCAGATAGGCATGCCTCGAGGGCTGCAGGAGGAAGTTTCAAAAGCCATGCATGGCTCAGCAGTGTCTGGTCAGTTTGGAGTCACGAAAACACTTCACCCTCTTCAAGAGTTTTTACTGAGGATAACTGAGGCGGGATGTAGAGGACTTTTGCAGAGGGTGTGACTTGTGTACTGCATGCAAAGGACCCCAAGGCCAGTCCCGAGCCCAGTTGCAGTAGTTTCCAGTGAGCAAGCCCATGCAATGGGTTGGAGTCGACAAGTAGGGCCATTTCCATGCACTGCTGGGAGACATTGACTGTATTGTGTTTGTCTGACTGTCATCAATGCCTTGGTTGAGGGGATGTTCAGTAGGTATGGGTTTCTTCAGTCCATCCATAGTGACTAAAGGTGCAATTCAAATCCAGGGTGTTTACTGCCATGTGTGAGTGGCTGGGTGTTGGCAGACCTGCACCACCTCACCCCACCCCCATAGTGATTGGTTGGTGAAAAGGTTCAACTGCATTCTGGAAGAGCAGCTAGCTATTCTTACATCCAAGCAGCCTGGTGAGGAAAATTAGGACCCCTGCTGAACTAACTTTAGGTCACCCCCAGACACCCTACCAGAACCAGCAGGACCAGAGTACACTCGGCAGGTCCAAGATCACATAGACATAGTTCCCCACCCTAGCACACCCCAAAAGAATGGTGCGGCTTCCAGTTTGGTTTAAGGACTCTGTTATTACTCAGGGATGAAGACTTTTGTAAGGCGGGAGGGGCAGTTGGGGGTAGTGTGGTCACAATAACGTTTAACTGAATTGAATTCATCAGAAATAACTTTGCCAGCTTTAAAGGTAATATTGCTGTGTGTAAGTACTGCTGTGTCTCGAGCTTTATAATTAAAATTTGAATGAATCACCTGCCCCACCCAAGCACATTAAGACAGTGAGCTTCTTTTCATCTCAGGTGTGTTTCCTGAAGGAAAGGCAATTCGTGCAATTTAATTGCTGCAAATGTGAGACAACTAAACTAGTTTATTTATTTCTTTAAAGTTCCATGATGTAAACAGGATGTATCTGAACTTAGGGCAATTAGTAATCAGCAGTAGTATGTATCCTACACTGTCTTTCAAATGTATGATTTATGACCTGATTTATGTCTCTGTGACAGGCCAATTTATGACCCCCCTCTCTGTGACAGGCCAGTTTGAGGGACAGGTCTGCCTTGAGTGGGTGTTTTACGACACCCCCCTCACCCCACCCCCCTCTACCACCAACATTTGTGTTGGGGGAGCAGGGTGTGGCTTACATATATTGTATTTAAGCATTCTTCTCACATTGCGTGACTATTGCTGCAAAATGTCTTCTGCAAGTTTAAATCAGACCGTTTTTAGCATTTCTACAGCAACGCCGGCTGTTAGTTTTTGTGGTAGTGAAACCAATTTGGGGTTTGCGCCGAGGAAGAGCCGGTATTGCGATGCATTTCGTTGCCGGTGTTGTGCCGAATTCCGACTCCCCGGCAGAATCCGACTCCCCCTCGCGTGCACGCGCTTCACGTAAACATGTGGACGTTACGGACTGCACTCAGGATTTCTTAGGTTATTTCTGTGTAAATAACACTTTATCTTTAATTTACCTTCACAGCGAACAACACAACAAGATCTAAAGCCAAACAAAGACTCTCACCGCGACGGTTTAGTTTAATATTACGAAATAAAAACGATTGTTGTTGTTGCAGTACTTAAGAACTGGTGGGACTGAATGGCTTTCAGTCATGACGATAAGTGTTACGACACATTAAACACAGCTTTAAACCTCTGTCTGGAGCAATAAAGTTCACATATGAGGACCTGATGCTGCAGTATTGGCCGACTTGTTTTACTTGTCATTATTCAGCAACCAGACTTTCATTGCTTGCATAGCTGGACAAATTAACGAATTGGTATCCATTACTGCATAAAAGAGTTGCCTATAATTAAAAATTGCAGTAAGAACAATTGTTGTAATGGTAGTAATTTAAGATTAATTTTGGCTGAAAAGTCTTCAGCTTTTACATAGTCAGAGGGTGTATTGTGAACCTGTCAAAATGATGCCCCTCATATCTCTGGGGATGCATTATGACTGGAATGATTAACTTGTTCTGCTGACTTCTGGTTCATAGATTACAGCATATAAAGCATATTTAAATTCAACAGGGGGGATTTTACTGGGGGAGTAGAATTTTGGCAGGATTATTTTGACAACTGCCGAAATTACACTCCTCCTCTGATCTCAGCACTGCAAGGTCTGAATGACATCTCCTTTATTTTGCTAGCATGTCCTGGGCTGTAGATTGTGTCCTGAAATGCATTTTACTTTAGATTTAACAGGGGGGATTTTACTGGGGGGAGTAGAATTTTGCCAGGATTATCCTGAGTGCAGTCCGTAACGTCCACATGTTTACGTGAAGCGCGTGCACGCGAGGGGGAGTCGGATTCTGCCGGGGAGTCGGAATTCGGCACAACACCTGTCTCGCGAGTGTTTCGGGGGTGTTAAGATTAACCTCTTTGATTTTCTGGCTTATGACGTTTGTGGGGATGGTCAAACAGAATCACTGCCCTCCGCAATGTCTGTTTCCCCCCATCCATATCGAGGCATACAGCTTCAGTTTCTCAGCACTCAAGCCAACAAGTGGGGGTATTTGTGGATGTTCAATGTTACGTATAAAAGGGAACAAAGAGGAAATGTTTCATTTGGATGGTAATTATTGTAGACAGTGGTAGTTGTTACATTGTCGTCTTATATTAGATACTTCATCATTTTTAGTAAATAGTAAATACTGAGTAATCCATAGTTTTTACTAAATAATGTAAAGTATTTACTGAATAATTTTTAATAGATACTGAATGATTCATAGCTGATACTTAAAAGAAGAATCACAATGAATACTGAATAATTCATAGTAGATACTGAATAATCAATAATAGTTACAGAATAATTCATAATAGTTACAGAATAATTTATATTTATATTTATTTATGCTCATGCTTTGTTGTAAGTATGCTGGTGCAATATGGCTGCCACTTCACTTTGTTTTTTTCATTTGTTTTGTATTGTTTGTCTGTATGTTTTGATGTTTTCCTGCTGGCTGAGGAGTTTGCCATCATATCCTCCAAGATAGCAGCTGAGAGTGACTTTCCAATGGTAGCTCAGAGGCTTCTTGGGCTGGTCGTTTTGGCGATGCATCACAGCTATGATGCAGCCTGGACCTGCCACTTGAGTGACGCTGTATTGCGGCTACAAGGCTGCCTGGACCAGAAACCTGATCAATGCTACATCGCAGCTATGTGGCTGCCAGGGCTGGCTGCTTGGATGACACTGCACTGCAGATGTGGGACTGCCTGGACCGGTAGGGTTTGGCTGCATGAGCAGTGCTATTAATTCATAATAGATACTGAATGATTCATAGTAGACACTGAATAATTCATAGCAGATACTGTATAATTCATAGGGGATACTGTCCTGTTTATCTAAATTGTCAGAGGGAGAAATAAAGGAGAACGAGTTCAGCATTTCTGTTTCTTATCAATTCATACCATCAAGAATCTAGCAGAAGTTCAGAACCTTTTGGAACCAGTGGGCACAATTGTGTGAGGGAGATGGAGTTGGTGGTAAAGGTCAGCGTGAGTGCAGCGTCTGTTCAGTGGTGTTACTGGTACTTCAGTGAGGGACATATATATGTGCGGTGCATGCTGTTGTTATTCTGCCTAAACTAAACAATTAAATTGATGTGTTCTAGTTGTTTGCCACTGCAGCTGCCATGAAGAGGATGCCCACCCTACTGGTAACTTCTCAGCTGCTGCTACTGCTTGCTATGTTTATAAAGAATCTGCATAAATCAACAATAATCCTGTATTTCAGCATAATGGTACTATCCTTGCTGCAAGTGATTAACTCTTATTTGTTTTTGTTTTCAGGTGAGAAAAACAGCAAGCTGTATTGAATGCTAGATGGTCAGTCGTAAGGGACACATCACCTATAAGGGCATGCAGGCAACTTTATTGACGATTCTGTGTTTTACAGAAGCAGGATGCATGTGTGAGCTAGCAGTTTAATTGTTGTTCATGGAGAAAGTACACTGTAAAACAAAGTCCTAATTTTACAGGAAATAACCCTTAATTTTTTATTTTATTGTATACAAAATTCTGTAAAATGACAGACAACATCTGTAAATTAACAGCCCAACTGTTTTTTTAAGGATTCTGCCAATAATTACAAATTACAATTTTTTCTTGCTTTTTACAGAAAAATTACTGTATTATTTATAAGTATTTTTCTGTTGTTTTAAATACATGCAAATTTCTGGAAAATAACAACAATTATCTGTAATTAAATAAGTAGCACATTATATAAAGGTTTCTATAAATGTCCATACTAACAATTTAATGTTTTTTCTTCGTACTTTTACGGAATTTTATTAGTTTTAGATTTTGGTATAATTTAACATTCAAACTCTGTAATAGATACAAATTTAGCAGACATGTTTCATTACATCAAACATAATGCATAGTCTTTTTTTTAAAGAGTACAAAGCCACACTGTTTTCAAGGTTGCAACGTTCAGGCATGTCATGGTGAGTTTGAGCACATATATGCCAATCAATCTGACAAAAGTAAAATGAGTAATGCCAAAGTCAGAAAAACAAGGCAATGCAATAGTCCAGGCAGGAAGTAGTGGAAGCAGGAATGATAAGCCATAAGTGCTTCAGAGCAGCAACATGCTAAAAAGTTTCAACCACCAGACAGCAGTGAACTTTTTGACATATGTGATTTAGTGTGAACTTATTATCAGTTCCTGCTTGTTTACGGTAAAACTTGATTACCAGTGAGCACACTGCTGAAAAAACAGTGATCACTGCACAACAAAAGGCTAAGAGTGGGTTAATATTTATAAATTCTAATATATCTTAAAATTCATTCTATTCAATAATACTTTTGCTATTTTGCCTTAGTGAAGTTAAGTCGTCAACTTTACTTATATAGCACTTTAAACACAGTGCTTTACATGTTTTATTACTTTATATATGTATAAAGGTATTAATAAAACTTTAATAAAACTTTATCATACATTAATATTTTTTATTTATACACTGCAATGAAAATCTTATTTAAACAATTAGTTAAATATTAACGAAATACACACATTTCATTTCTTTATTTTTCTTTCTTTTCGAAGTCATATTTTCCTACTGTTGCTATGCTACCACGCTGTAACAATTGCTATTGGCTGTCTCACCGTGTTTCTTAGAGCATGATTGGCAAATCTGACTGTCATCCAGGAAACTGTCCAATCACAGCTGAGCGCGCCTTTCACCCGGTCAAATTTGAAAATCCGTCTGTTAGAGCAGGTGAGATGCTACCACTTCAGTCACTGGGTTACCTGGATTATTTTACATCTGCTTGTCAGATTCTGATGTTGAGCGAATTTGAGTTGTGGGATGTCAACAGAGAACCAAAAACTGGAATATGGACAGAGAAGAAGGTCAGACGGGATCTGTTTGGCAATATCAGGTAAGAAAACGTTCTCCCTGTTATTCTCCGTAACAGTCGAACGTAGCTAACGTTGGCTGTGTTTTGTGTTTATGCAGCCCAGTCTAAAAGTGAAGTTAGCCGGACAGCAGCTGCAGCTATGGCCTCTGTGTGGCATGAGCAAGACAGCTGGTGGTCTCTGTGACATTAAAAATATGGTCAAAATTAGTTTAATATCTACACCAACAGCCGAGGTCAGTGTCTGATGCTTATAACAGCTCATCTGTCCGCCTAACGGCTACGTGAATCACGAACGAGTGATGTTCATCGCCCCCAGGGTGCTGAACTTGAGGTCTGTTCGCATTTTCCGATATAAACAGCGTCTCTTTGGTTTTCGTTTAGTTCTCATCTGTTCAGTCTGTTGTTGTTGAGCGCAGGGTGAAAGCCATATACTGTTAATATTTGTCCTGAACCGAAAAGCGCCAGGTCACTTAGCTTGCGGCTAATTGAAGTAGTTAACCTACCTAGCTAACCTAGGTGTCTAGTCTAGTGCTGGATTCCTCAGAAGCAGATTCTCAACACGCCGAACCAGCACAGCACAGCACAGCACGGCGGATCGGAAAACTAACGAACATCCATCCCAAAACCACCGCAGCTTGGTCAGAGCACGGCAGTCTAAATCACGCTAACGCTACTCGTTTGAACCACAGCGATTCTACTGCTGTTTTTAATGTAATTTACGGTGAACAAACCCCTAAAACGCAGATGAACAGTAAAGTAGGTTAACTTCTGCAGATAAAGTGGAACTTACTGAATCAGGAACAAGCGTGAAAATGAAGCTTTTATGAAACCAATGAAAAGTAAAATTGACTAAAACATGCCAGTCTAGGCAACAGCATTGAGGTTGATTTACATCCGTCTAATTTCAATAAATTTCAATATTTAGTCTGCAAAAAGATTGACGTCAGGAGGGACTGCATCCTAAAAAGCCTGGTCATGTATTTGAACGAAGACCAGAACCTTTTTTTCAAGCAATATCTGGTCCATTTATTATAATACAATTTACATGTACGATTTGTCTCAAGATGTTAGGCATAACTAGATATTCAGGATATCTCAACATACCAGTGAAAATTACACCATGTGTTATTTACAGATTAGTGGTAAAATTGCTGCATGTCATGTAATTGGAGAGATAAATAATTTACCAAAAGATGCAATTTCACTAAATCTGTGAAATAACAGTGAAAGCGATGGTTTCATTAAGGTGGTGCTGTACAAACTTTAGAACTGACAAAATGATGTTATGATTCCAATCTAATGATTTAGCATTTATTCACTTATTGAGCTTTATTTATGGCCATGATTAGATATAACCAGGAGGAGTCTTTGATTTATTGATTTGATTCGACCCTGAATTTTGCAGGTAGAATACATGGTGTTGATACTGAAATAGCATCGCAAAGTTCATTCTTGGAAGAAAATCGATGTCTAGAGCCATAAATATGCATAAATATAAAAGTTTTCAGAGGGACTCAGACAAGGTTCCAGGACGTGATGAAAGTGTGCTTTAAAAATGATCATTTGATGGAGTGGCTGCATGTTCACCTTATTCCCATTGGAATTTGAGATGCTACTTCAACATCAGCAATATGCATTCTACCTGCAGTCGATTCAGAATGTAAATCTATCTAATGATGGATCACTTTAGGATCATTTTTGGCAATTATATCAGTAAGTTAGTACTTTAATATTCCTTTTATTATTGGTACAAAATGAAAAGCAGCTAACATTTGCTTTTGATTGAATTTGAGCTAATGATGGTGAATAGCTAAGCTAAAGTTGTGTTTTTCACAAGCCTTGAAAATGCAGACTTCTGCTTGTCCACTTCTCTGACCTGTCAGTGATTATGTGTTTGTATTTATGTTCAGGTCTGTCTTTGGTGATGCGGAGAAGGACATGTGAGTGAACAATGGGGGTTTACACAATTTGAAGAGATAGCAATGAGGATGATACTGAGCTATGGGACATATGGCCATTGTGATAGAGGTCAACAATCTTGGAAATGAACTCATCATGGTATTTGGACTCCTTTATGCCTTTGTTTTCAGCTTTCTGACAACTGAGTTTGTACAGAAGATCTTGATGAATTTTCACATGTGGTGGAAAGTAAGTTCCTTTGGATGGTCTGGCGTTACAGCTCAGGTTAAATGTTTACCAAAAAACTGCATTGAGTCTTTATGCTCATGTTGGTTTTTGAAACCCCTCAACATGATTGAGGTAGGACAGCGCCCACCATATTTATATTGCCTAATTTTCCTGTGTCATGTAGGGCTGAGAGCGCTTTGTTTTGGATTTGAGCTAATGGTGGAAAATAGCTAAGCTACTTACCACCATTAAGTTGTGTTTTTCAATAAAACTCAAAATTTTCTTGACACTAATTTTTATATAAACTGAATCTGTTGAATCAGTCAACAGTTAGTAAAATTTGCTTTCCTTGTCTTACATCATTAGAATGACAATTTAATATTTTGTCTGCTTAATTTGAATAATTGACAGGTTGTTCAAGTTGTGACTTGTGGTCCATTATGTCTTATGTACTTTTAAAGTGCTTTATTTATTTTTTGAGTGGGTAAAATAAATGTGAAACTTTGTCACTGCTTGAATGTTATTGTTGATGTCAATAAATGTAATCTCTACAGAACTTTTAGTACCTTTACTTTGTTGAAGGTGTTTGATCGCAGTAATTTAAACATCTGTTGAAGAACTTTTTTGTGGTATCACTTTATTGAATGTTTTTGATCACAATAATTTAGTAAACTGTAAAGTACAGTTTTTAACTGCATTCATTTTTGTGTTATCGCTTTAATGAAGGTGTTTTGATCATGATAATTTAGGAAAAATCTGTAAAATAACAGTTTTTTCTGCAAAACCTTTTGTGCTATCTTTATATTGGAGGTTTTTTTATCATAATAATATAGGAAAAATCTGTAAAATATTTTTTTTTCTGCAAATCCTTTATTGAAAATGTCCATAAAATTATTGTGTTTTGTACTTTTTTTTTTTTTAATAAGGATATTTTACTTTTTTTTTCGTTTGGCAGCCGCTGCTACCGGTCATTTGACCGTTTTTTTTACAATATTTTTTTTCTTTTACAGTGGATAGAAACCCTCCCAGTCAATAAGATATTGAAGGGAACCTCCCCTTCTTCTTGAGTCCAGCACCTGAAGGACAGCATACACAGGGCCACCCTCGGCCTCCAGAGGCGCAGGTGGGGCCCCGTCAGGCAAAGCCTCGTCCAGAGGACCCAGGACAACAGAGTTTGCTCCCATACCTCCTTACTCCGTTGCATCCATTCATCAACTGCGGGTATGTCAGAAGCTTGAGCAGTGCAGGGTGCAAGTGATGGCTGATCTCCTAAAATACACTGAAAAGGCGTTAAACCGGTAGAAGAACAAACCAAGGAATTCTGAACCAATTCTGCCCAAATGAGGTACTTGGACCAATCTGATGGGTTGTTTTGACAATACAATCTGAGAAATTTCCCCAAGTCTTGATTTATTTGTTCACACTGACCATTGGTCTGTAGGTAATAGCCAGAAGTCAGACTGACATTTACACCTATGTGTTCAAAGAAGCCCGACCAGACACGTGATGTAAATTGTGAGCCCCTGTCAGAAAGTATATCCTCAGGAATACCAAAATTTCTAAAGATGTGTGTGTGTATAGCTTCTGCTGTCTGAAAGGCAGTAGGGAGAGATTCGAAAGGTATGAATTTAACCCCTTTAGAGAAGCGATCTATGATCAGTTACAAAGCGATCTATAATCAGTTACAAAGTCGATAGTGATGTGTGACCATGGACGTTCAGGGACCAAAAGGGGCATCAGTTTACCAGCAGGTAATGTTTTAGGAGTCTTATTTTGTGCACATACTGAGCACGACGCTACAAATTTGTGTATATCCTGGCGAATGGTCTCCCACCAGTACCAGGTGGTTAGCAGTTGTTGAGTATGTGTCTCACCAGGGTGACCTGATGACAGAAAGGAATGAGCCCATGTGATAAGTTTATCGTGGAACTGGACAGGGACATAAGTCTTGGTAGTTGGACAATGTTGTGGTACCTGAATGTGTTCTAGTGCCTTTTCAATTTCTTCATCGACCTCCCAGCGTATGGTAGCTATGTTAACTGAAGGAGGAAGGATGGGTTTGGGCTCATATTCTCCCCTCTCTGCCTGCAACTCACCCTAAAGAAGTCTGGAAAGTGCGTCTGCCTTGGTGTTGCGGGAACCAGGTCGATAAGAGATAGTAAAACAAAAATGAAAGAAAAACAGTGACCATCATGCCTGTCTACGGTTTAAGCGTTTAGCGTTACGTACATATTCCAAATTCTTATGGTCTGTAAGCACGAGAAAAGAATGATTAGCACCCTCCAACCAATGTCTCCATTCTTCAAGAGCCAACTTAACTGCCAAAAGTTCCCTGTCACCGATGCCATAATTCTGTTCACTGGGTGTGAGCTTGTGTGAATAAAAAGCAATGGGAAATTGGACGGGTTTCCACTACGCTGTGACAGCGCCTACCCCAGTTTCATATGCCTCCACCTCTACCACGAATGGAAGAGATGGATCTGGATGCTTGAGTATGGGAGCTGTGGTGAATGCTAATTTGAGTTTTCGAAAGGCGTTTTCGCCGTTGGGATTCCAAACTAGCTTCTTAGCTGCACCCTTTAGGAGAGCAGTGAGAGGAGCAGCAATTCACAACTGCTTCCATCTTATGGTCATCCATGACTACCCTGGATTCGCTGATAACATAGCCTAAGAATGAGACCTTTCTCATGTGGAATTCGCATTTCTCTCCCTTCACATACAAGTGATTTTGGAGTAAACGTTGAAGTACCTGGCACACATGTAGGCGATAACAAATTTGCCTATCATGTCTCGGAGTACCTCGTTAATGAAAGACTGGAAGACTGAGAGGGCTATCGATAATCCGAAAGGCATAACAGTGTATTCATAGTGCCCCCTAGTGGTCAGGAATGCAGTCTTCCACTCATCTCCCTTTCTAACTCTGATCAAGTTATAAGCGCTTCTTAAATCTAGTTTGGTAAAAAACCTTGCACCACGCAATTGTTCCATGGCTACAGGAATTAAAGGCAGAGGATAAGGAAATTTCTTAGTTACCTCATTAAGCCCTCGATAATCAATACAGGGACGAAGACCCCCATCCTTCTTTTTCACGAAAAAGAACGCTGAAGCAACGGGAGAAGTAGAGTGCCTAATGAATCCCTGCTCTAAAGCCTCTTCTATGTAGTTTTCCATAGCCCTCTATTCTTCTTGTGTGAGTGGATAGATATGTGCTTTAGGGAGATTAGCTCCCTCTATCAGATCAATAGCACAATCACGACTGTAACTGAGTGGCCTTCTTCTTGCTAAAAACCTCAGCCAAGTCAGAGTATTCTGTGGGAATATGTACCTGGATATCATTTTTGGGGCTTTCAACGGATGTAGAACAAAGGCTAGTGGTAGGAAATTGAAGACAATGTGAATGACAGTAATCTGACCAAGATGTGATGCTCTTCTCTGACCAGGATATTTGTGGATTGTGTTTTTCTAACCACGGTAGCCCGAGAATGACAGAAAACTCCAAGAATCCAAGACAAAAAAACGGTATATGTTCAGAATGAATGGAACTAACATCTACTCTGACAGGTAGTGTAATGTGAGAAATAGTTCCAAGTCCAACAGGTTCCCCATCCAGTGTGGCGATCTTGAGTGGCTTGTCCAGGGGCTCGAGTGGAATCTGCAACTCCTGAACCAGCTCCGCATGGGTAAAGTTGCCCTCTGCTCCAGAATCAATTAACGCTGAAAAAACAGAAGAAATACCATGGCAGTATGTGGTTATAGGCATTACGAAAGACTTCTTAACCAACACCTCTGTGGAAGCACTCACCCACCACATTAGAACACATGAGAATCCTCCACACGCTTTCCCGGGGTCGGCGCCTGAAGTTTGTGCTGGCGAGCCCGAAAGTCACGTATAAAGTGACCAGCAGCGCCACAATACATGCACAAACTCCCTTTACGTCTTCGAAGTCTTTCCTCAGGAGACAGTCTGGAGAAATCGCACTGCATGGGTTCCGTAGAGTAATCGCTCCTTGGAGTTCTGGCTGGATCTCCAGAAGCGGGTGGGTTTTCTCGCTGATCAGGCATGCTGACCTGAGATGATGTTTTACGTGGATTTCGTTTTGTCAGGAGTTCGTTCAGACGTATGGCAAGTGTGATAAGCTTGTCTAAAGTCAGTTCGTCATCTCTGCATGCTAATTCTGTAACAATGTCTGAATTAAGTCCATTACGAAACGCTACAATGAGAGCTGGCTCTTTTCCAACCACTGCTGGCTGCAAGAGTCCAAAATTCTAATGCATAAGCTGCCGCTGAACGATTTTCCTGACGTATCTTGGCTAGAGACTCCCCACATGCTCTCCCCTCACGTGGATGGTCAAAAACAGTCCGGAATTCAATGCACAAAAACAAGGCTCGGTAATGCACAGGGATGTAACAATACTTCGCAAAGACAAAGCATGGTAAACCAACATTTATAGTCCTTGAAACGGGTGTAACAATCAATACTCAGGTGAGCGTAAACATTGGTAGGTGGATTGGTGAGAATTCCTGATCATGTGGCCTCCCACTGAATTCTGGGAGTTGGAGTGCTGGACGGAGTGCGGGATGTCGGTCTCCGCTACAGAAGGCATGACACATATACACAAAATATAGAGACAGGAGGGCCCTATGTAAGGGAAAAAAATCCTCTCTGCTATGTACAAATATATTTATATTAAACAAGAGATAATCTGTGAAGAATATATACATATTAAAGTGACTTAAGTGACTCAGTGTTATTGTTATTTAAAGTGTTATTGTCCATAGCAGTAATATGATATAATAATAATAATAATAATAATAATAATAATACTGACAAAGTGACTGAGTGAAATGATAGTTGGGGAAGGACCCACAGCTTCACAGCTTGTTCAGAAGCCTGACAGCCTGTGGGTAGAAACTGTTCATTAACCGGGTTGTTCTAGTCTGAATGCTGCGAAATCTCCTGCCTGATGGCAGGATAGTGAACATGCCGTGTGCTGTGTGATGCTGTCTGACCAGATCTTTTTGATTTTCCTGAGGCAGCGGGACTGATAGATGTCCTGTAAGGCTGGTAGTTTGTTGCCTATGATGGCTTCCACCGTCCTCACCACTCCTTTAAGGGCCATACGGTCACAAGCAGTGCAGCTGCTGTACCAGACAGTGATGCAGTGTGTTTACAACTCAGCATAGTGTGTATAACAAAACACAGTGTGTACAAATTAGCTGTGTACAACTCAGTAGAGTGTGTGTATACTGTGTGTAGAATTCAGCAGTGACTATTGATCTCAGCGCAGTTCCTATACTTCACTGTGTGTACGTGTGTGTGTGTGTGTGTGTGTGTGTGTGTATGTATGTAGGAGCTGCACTGATGTTTTCTGCTGTCTGCTCTTCATTCTGGCCCTCTATCTATCTATCTATCTATCTATCTATTTATCTCTTTAGTGTATTAGAGCTCTAAGCTACTGTGAGTGGGTGAAGAAGTGAATTGTGAAAGTGAATAAACAATACAATAATAAACACTAACTAGAAAAGTGCATTTCATGAAGAAAATGTAAAGTGACTCAAGCAGCTCCCAAGCGGTTGTTTCCAAATGGTTACTGTGGTTTTCCAAGTGGTTGCAAGGGTTCTGCTAAGTGGTTATAATAGTAGTGTTGTGCGTTGCTGTGCAATGAGCAATCACAAATTACGTATTTATATACCAATTTCTAATTATGGAGTATGTCATCCAATTATGCACAATTATATGTTCAGTACATAATTGCATTCATTATCAATAACAATTGCAATAATCAACGTGTCTATTTTACTCCCCTCTCCAGCCTGGACTCAGAGTAACTTGTGGAAGGTGATTTATCCCAAAGACAGTAGCGGGCAGCTCTGTGGTCAGATCGGGACCCCACTGGAGTGAGTGAAACACACTCACAGTCACTCACACACGATTTGATTGAGTGTGTGTGTAGATCTGTGTGGATAAATGTCCAGAGCGGTTGCTAGAGCTGGTGGAGGCTAAACGGGAGGCAAAGAGGACATGCAGTACTACTCACAGTTTTGTAAGGAGAAAGTGAACACTGCAAAGGTGAGTTAAACACACACACACTCTCACATATACATACTTTACTGAGAAAAAAGTACAGCAGGAGATATACCATTTAACACAGCTTACAGACAGGAAATGAGTGCAGTTGTGCAGGAGCAGAAAGTAGGATACAAATTCTCTTCTTTTGAAGTTCTTTTTCTTAGTGTAAGTGATTGTGGAACAAATAGGAATTCATTTTCACTAATTACAATCTATAGGCCACCAGGGTTGTATTCTAAGTTCTTATAGGAATTCTCAGACTTTCTATCAAGTTTAATAACATTTTCAAATAAAGTAATAATTGTCGGAGTTTTTAATACCCACTTTGACATACCTCAAGATACAAGTAAGGCATGTATATCTATCTTAGCCTCTGTAGGTTTCACTCAAAATATAAAGGAGCCCACTCATTATTGCAGTCACACTTTAGACTTAATTCTGACCTTTGGTATAATCATAGATAACTTAGCCATTCTCCCCAGAGCACAGCAGTCTCAAATCATTACCTAATCTTATATGAAATTCACTTTAGTGGTAATGTACGTTCATCACCATGTTATCGTGTTAAGCGGACTATAACTTCCTCCATAGCTGGTAGCTTTATCAGAAACATCCCACAATTATCAGCTTCTGTCAGCTGTCCATCTAATCCTACCGAATTAGATATTATGACCAGGTTCTTAGAGGATACTTTTTGATCTACTCTAGATAATGTGGCTCCATTAAAAAGTATAATAATAAGGCAGAAAAAGCTGCCCTATGGTATAAAGATCATACTCAAGCTTTAAAACAGACTGTCAGACAACTAGAGTGAAAATGGTGCCTGACTAAACTAGAAGCGCTCCAGTCCGCCTGGAGGGAGAGACTTATAGACTACAGAAGAGCACTTACTGCAGTACACTCAACATATCTCTCCTCTCTCATAGAAAACAATAAGAATAATCCTAGATTATTATTTAACAAAATTTCTAAAATAATTAAGAACCAAACAGTATGCCATTAGTCTATAGCAGAAATGAGTTTATTAATTTCTTTAGTGATAAAACTGAAAAAATCAGGCAGAAAATTCAGAATGCACAGTTAAACTCTACAAACTTGCTGCCTTATAATACCAGTCTAGATCTTGAGAATATTGTAACTACTGCAGAGAGGCTGGAATTGTTTACCTTACTTCAGCAAAATGAACTAGTTAAAATTGTTTCCTCCATGGAATCTTCTACTTGTATGTTAGATCCTATTCCTACAGGTTTACTTGAAGAAATTACCAAGCCTATTCTGTCAATAATAACATGCTTATGTTATATTGAGCTAATTGAGTTGTGTTGAGTTTCATTTAGTTGATAGTTATATTGAGTTACGTGGAGTTGTATTTATTTATTGAAATGTATAGAGCTGTGTTGAGTTGATTGAGTTCTGTTGTGTTTAGTTGACTGAGTTGTGTTTGATTGACCAAGTTGTGTTGTGTGTAGTTGACCGAGTTAAGTTGATTGAATTGTCTTTAGTTGATTGACTTGATTGAGTTGTGTTGAGTTGTTTGTGTTGTTTTTAGTTGACCAAGTTGTGATACTGAGGGGTATCCAAAATCAAGGTCAACCAGTCCAAAGTCAAAAGCCAGATCACAAAAAAGTAACCATGGGGGAAGTTTAAAAATACAAAAAAGAAGGACAAAACAGAAATCACAACAATACTGAGAGAGCAAGGCCAAAGGCAAGGATCGAAAACAAACAAGGCAGTGGTCATACACAGAAATGCAAACAAACAGACTGGAAGGTTTGGTAAGACTCTGTAAACAAAGGCAATACTTTGCAAAGGTCCTGTGCTAAAGCCCGGGCTTATATACTAAACAAACATGAAACAGGGAACAGGTGAGGTGAATCACTAATAAGGTGAAGCAAACTGGTGGAGAGTCACGTGAGAGAGATCTGAAGTCACGTGATCAGGTGAGGAGTTCTGGAAGATGGAGTCTGGAGACTAGGACCACTGGAATGGAGGAAAGCGTCACATAGTGTGTAATTGCTGAGAGTCTCACAGCAGGATTGTGTTGAGTTGAGTTTATTGTTCTGTCACACTGATGTTGTTGTTTGTTTTTTATTTACAGGTGGCTCCCGAAGTCCTGAAACGTGGAATGTGCCCGGAATGGATCATACCCAGCTGGCCATGTGAGTTATTCAGTTCTGCATCAGCGTCTGTGATCTGACCTGTTTATATGCCAGAGTCTGATGCTTTGTGCGTGCGTGCGTGCGTGCGTGTGTGTAGTTATACACAGGTGTGTGCCAGGCCTGAAAAAGAAGAAGGAGGGCGTAATTGTCATCGCTAACAAAACTACCTTCACTTCCGGAGATGTCAACTTGAATTCCACTGACCTGCTGGAAGCAACAAAGTCAGTGTTAAACTCTCAGCGAGAAGCTGAATAGTTTTTTTGTTTCTGCAGGAAGTCCGACATTGTTGTAGAAGCTCAGCCCAGCCATTACACACCAACTAACATCAGCCTCACACACTGCAAAACACTACATAACACTAAAAAAAACACTGCATACCACTGTACAACACTGCATGAAGCTCTAACACACTGTACAGCGTTGCACTGCAAAAAGTACATGGTACAATGCACCATTACACTGTACAACACTGCAAACACTGTATAAGAATTATACTTAGAAGTGTATGACACTATATAACACACTGTAGAACACTGTGTAACACTGCATAAAACTATATAATACACTGCAAAACACAATAAAGTGTTGTGTGGGGCTGCAGACAGATTCCTCCATCTACCTGCAGATCCAGCTGACCTGGCTGGCCTTCAGTGAGTTTGTTGCTAACAATAAATAGTAGGATAACTATTCATATTGTTTTTATTATGTATGGTGGTTAGCTTATCTTTCAATTTGTGTGTGTTTGTCTCTCAGTGATTATCCTGTGCATCGTTGAAGTGGTCATCTTCCTCCTCCTCATCTTCCTAAGGAAGAGAATCTTCATCGCCATCGCTCTCATTAAAGAGGCCAGTGAAGTATATTTTAAAAAGGACCCTTTGATAGAAGAAGGTAAAAACACTCTTTCAATAAGTTGAGGTGGTAGTATCTAGGAGTTCCCTGTGTGCTCTGTGTGTGCAGGGGTTAGGAATGTGAGTTGGGGGCCCTTGGTCTCTTAGGTTCAAATAGATGAGGTCATGTTAAAAAGAACCATATGCTCTGTCTCCTGTTTCAACAAGAACCATATATATATGCTGTTGGTCAGTCTGTTCGGGAGGGGACATTTAGAATTGGCACAGATCCTCTCTCAGGTACTCTATAGTGCTTGATATGATACTGTTTTACTATGTAATAAACCTTTTTACTGGCAACTCAGTGTCGGCGGAGTTTTTCTTCACAACATCTAACACCATCGCCACTAAATAAACAACAAGAATTTGGCGTCACGAACTTCGGAGGTGTTGTGGCTGGCTGCATCGCTGACAGCCTCAGTGCGCTGACTCCCGCTCCAGGCCGGCTATTCAGGTGAGCGCTGGGTTTTTTCGTTGAGGCTGTTGGATGTTTGCTGTCTAGCTGCACCGTAAAGACTGTGTGGGGGCGATGCTGTGTTGATGTTTGGAGTGCTTCTCCGTTCTAAATTGGGGTTTATTGCGTTGTGCACGCCGCACTAAAAGGGGGGAGTATAATAGTGAAAAGGAAAGCTGATGCAAAAGTGTAGAATAGCCTAATTAGTAACGATAAAGTGAGCTAATTAACACCATGCAAGATTAATGAAGGTTGGGCCCTTATCTTCTTAACGGTAAGACGTGTATATCGGTCACTGCGTGAAAGTTGGCTTAGAGAAATAGTCGGATCAGGTTAGAAAACAAAAAGGGGGAACGAGAAGTGAAAAGTAAAAGCCCAGGGCCCTGGGGAATTAGATTAAGGGGAAAATAGTTTACTGGGAAAAAAAAGAAGTTAAAGAAAATAGAGAAGAGATGTGAAGAGTTAAAAAGAATAGAAAGGATATGAGTGAAAAGAGGAATAAGAAAAGGGAAGAGAATAGAGATGATAAGAGTTAAAAGTGAAAAGGAGCCGCAGATTTGGACCAAAGCCCTCTGGGAGGCGGTTTTAGACGGGCCTAAAATCCTGGAAAATCACTAGGTGAATTTCTGGGTCAGTTCTAAGGAACTGGAGGTGTGGAAGGGGCTGCCCCTACCAGTGAGGAGTAAACTGGCAGAGGTGGTTGGTCTGAAATTGACCAACCATGGCCAGTGGAGGGGACCCTTAACCCAGATGTAATTAAAACAATGCAGGTGCTTGTGTCCACATATAAGGCAGATCAAAAGAAGGGTAAAAAGGGGGAAAAACGTAAAGAAAAGAGACAAATAGAGCTTGGTATTCTCCAGTTGTTTGAAAACGAGGGACAGAAAAGGATAAAAGCGGCCAAAGATAAGAGAGATAGAGGTGCAGAAGAAATAGGAGAAAATGTAAAGGAAAGAGAAAAATTAATGGCAGAAATTAAAGCACCTTTCTCACATATGGATCCAGTAAAGAGACCCCCACATTATGAGAAGGAGGTGAAGTTTAAGGAAATCTATCCCCAGCTCCCATTGATCAGCCAGGAAGGTGAATATCGCATCAGAGATGAGGATGACCGGATAATTGAAACAGGTCAAGCGGAAACAACTATAAAGATGTATCCAAGTTCCAAAAGTAAGAAGAAAATGACACGGTTGGAAACCAAGGGGGAACTGAGGATCAGGAGGATGGAATCGGGAGATGATGGCGATCAAAGTGACCTGGAAGGGATCATGGGTGGATATGACCCTGCAGTCAGGCGAATATTGATGAGAGCGGAACAGAGGGGAGATAAAACATGGAGGAAAGAGGACTTAGGAGATGATAGTTCTAACGAGAGCGAGGATGGAGACAGTGATGAAGACTCAGAGAGTGAGGGTCTTTTGTCTTCGAAAGGGTTTTTTCCAGCGGCATCTAGTACCAGAATAGGAGAGGATAAAAAGAGAGCTTTAAGAGAGGTTGAGAGAAGTATAGATCAATGCCTTTCGTACTTGGATAAATCCATTAAACCAGAAAGCCGAAAAGCACTGGAGAACCAATTAAAGGAGCTGCAAATTCAGAAGTAGAGCTGGGGCTACCGCTGTGCTACAGAGCACTGGTGGGAGTTTTTTTAATGTATGAGAAAGCATCGTCTGTCACAATGGGCTACCCAGTGACAATTCTTACCCATCTTAGTCTTAGAAATCTCTTGAATTATGGCAAATACACATTGACTATGTCTAGACTTAGAGACTATCATAGGCTCTTGGAGCAGGAAGATGTTACCCTAGCAAGGTGTGTCACAGTGAATCCAGCTGAGAATTTGCCAACTCCAGAGGATGGTGAACCACATGATTGTGTTCAAGAAGCAGAGAAATACTCAAAGCTTAGATCAGATTTGCAAGCCCTCCCATTGCGTGAGGCGGACTTGGAGTATTGGACTGATGGGTCCTGTTATCGTGTGGGAGATAAATTGAGTGCTGGTTATGCAGTAGTAAAAGCCCAAGGGACTGAATTTGTCATTGAGAAGGCTGGAGTAGTACCACAGCCTGCATCTGCACAGCTTGCTGAACTTGTGGGATTAACTGAAGCATGTTTATTAGCGGAAGGTAAGCGTGTGAATATATATTGTGAGTCCGCCTACGCTCAAAATGTGTGTCATTTATTTGGAGCGGTGTGGAAGAACCGAGGGTTTAAGAAAACGGATGGTTCTCCAATACAGCATCACCATCAGATAATGAAATTGTTGCAGGCTATGATGAAGCCTAAAGAAATAGCGATAGTTAAGTGTGCAGCACATAAAATGGATGTGTCGAAGGTCACACAAGGGAATAAAGCGGCTGATGAGGCTGCCAAAGCAGTTGCAGGAGCTGATAAAATGGGCAAAGTGTTTTTGGTCACTCATGAAGTAGACGTGGAAGACAAAATCACACTTAGGGATGTGATTTTAATGCAGGAAGCTGCTCCTGCAATGGATAAACAGTTGTGGCTAGACCGAGGTGCTACTCAAGATTCTACTGGTCTTTGGAGAAATCATGAGGGGCTGATAATAGCACCTCCAGACCTGTTAGGTCTGATGATTCAGGAGGCGCATGGGCTAGCTCATGTTGCAAGGGGGGAAGTCAGACGAAAGATTACAAAGGAGTATGGGTTTTGGGCACCATGCTTGCTTGAACAGATTGATTATGTTATAGGCAGATGTACTATCTGCTTGAAAAATAATGTGCGAAGGGGGGTGATGGTTCCTCCTGGTTACATTCCAACTCCGAGGGGTCCTATGCATGAGTTAGTTGTGGACTTTGTTGACATGATAAAACCAGTTGAAGGTAAGAGATACATGCTAGTTGTTGTGGACAGATTTTCGCGTTGGCCAGAAGCGTGCCCAACCAAGCGAAAAGACGTTCAGTCAGTTGCCAAGTTTCTGTGTAGAGAGGTCATAAGCAGGTGGGGACTTCCAGATCGGATATCCTCAGATAATGGGAAAGAGTTTGTGGATAAGACGATGAAATTGATTTTGCAAAAATTGGGAATTAAACAGCGTCTTGGTGCAGTCTATCATCCGCAAAGTCAAGGGATTTGTGAAAAAATGAATGGGGTTCTGAAAAATCGTATTGTTAAAATCTGCCAGCACACAGGTTTAAATTGGGTAGCGGCACTTCCGCTGGCGCTAATGGTGTGTCGCTCAAGTGAGCTGCGTGATTTGCATATGACACCTCATGAGTTGGTCACAGGAAGACGAATGCCAACGCCTTCTTTGCGTACAAGTGGAAAGGGTCCAAGCGTAGCCCTTTTGGAAGATGAAATGCGAGCGTACGTTAAATATATGGCTAATTTGCATAAAAGAATATATACGTACGTTTCTGACAGGCAAAGAAAAGAGGAAGCTCAGGAGAGGCTTGATGAGCAAAAGAGGAGCACAGTGCAACCTGGAGACAAGGTGTTCGTGAAGGTGTTTAGAAGGAAGTGGTATAACGAACGCCGTGAAGGACCATTTGAAGTTGTTCGCAGTACGGGAACGGCGGTCCAGGTTAAAGGGTCTCCAACGTGGTATCATTTATCGCATTGTGTTAAAGCGCCAAGGGAAGAGGCGCCACGCTTACAGGGAAGAGATGTTGAAGGCTCAAGAGAGCCAGGAGAAAATGGGGAAGAACATGCAGAAGAAGAAGAGATGCATACAGATCTCCAGAGTCAAAATCCAGAAGAGGAGGGTGTCCAGGTTGTTGACAACGTTGATGATTCTATGTACTTTTCTGATGATGCCAGAAATGACTCTGCAGTTAATGGACAGGAAAGAAGATTTGGTGACATTGATTTTCAACATGTCCCAGAAACAGCAGAGCCTATTTCAGTGGAGAGCGAAGCGCCAAAGGTTTCAAAGGACTGTGATTCCGCTGCAGGAGAAATCAGAGATTCAATTAGACGACGAAGTCCAAGACCAGTTCGGAAAAGGGTCAGACCAAAACGTTACGAGGACTAGGGCTGAAAAGACCTTAGGGAATTCTACTTTTTAGCATTGAAGGTTACTGAAGGTATAAATATGTCACAGTTACTCACGTTGGTGCCTCAAATGATTGCAACGACATCATCCCCTTTGAAGACAGTAGTCAGAACTAAGTTAGGAAGAGCGGTTTCTCTCCCCTGTAGATGTGGAAGATTTAATGTGGGTGGTAATAATCCTCCTATGTGGAAAAATAGTCGTGGTGAAGATGTGCTGTTAACAGGACCTGAAGTTGATATGGTGCCTCGTGATCAGAGGAAGTATCTGTTGTTTAATGACTGGAGGTGGTTAAAAGTTAGAGATGATTGTTCACTTTTAGTGCGTAATGTAACATGGGAAGATCAAGGGGAATACACATGTACTTATTTTGAGCCAGAGTTGAAATTTGTTCCATTTCAAAATGTGTGGAGAGAGGGTTATATAACGCGTAAGGTAGTGGTTGTGATAGAAGATTTGAGTTCTTCGGGAATTTTCAGGGTGGCTACAAGAGTCACCACAGCAACCACTCCAAGAGTGAATATTACATTGAGGAAGCTTACTACTTTAGCTCCGGAAACAACTAAGAATGTTAATACATCAATTCAGGCTGTTACTTTAGCTACGATTTTGAAGGGGATGAATGCTACTACAGAGAAGATGCCAATTTCTTCTTTTGTTACTGGGGGAAATAGTACAAGTGAGGTTGGGCTAAAGGCAACCTATGCTAATAAAACAGTGACAACATCTCTGTCACCTAGGAAAGTTGTAAATATAACACAGACACCTGGTATGACATTATTGAACTTTAAAGAAAGAGTAAATATAACTCAGAAACCTAAGCTAAAAATAGAGCTTAGTGCGAATAGTAGTAAGGAGATTTTGGAACCTAGAGAACAGAAGGTGAAAGAGTATGATGCAGATTCATCTGTGACAGCTCAGAGGACTATTTTAGACGAGGAAGAGGGGTTTTTTGATGTTGACTGGACACCAGAGGACATGACTAACCAGTATCGTGTATTACAGAAGAGAGAAACTAAGTGGAAGGCATATGGATTTGATTCTTCGGTGTTACAAATCGCAGACCCATGGGCAGGTAGGAACTTATGGTTCCAGCAGTTAACTCATTCTGTAAGATCGGTTAGGAAGCTGAATTGTCCATGTGTGGTGAAAGTTCCAACACCAGGCACATGGCCTTCAATTTTAGAGACGGTACCAGAACCATTAAGTGCTAAATGTCAATCATATGCATTATCGTGGCTGTTATATCAGCAGCAAGCAGCAGAAGATAAGGTGATGGCTCTGTCAGTGCATCTGTTTAGGCCTAAACATAATTGTTCTTGGTTGGGAGAGTTACCATATGTGAATTTACTTGATCAGCATGAAAATATGATAACAGCGGTCCCTGATCCGTTGGAAGTTAAATTTGTGGGGGCTAAAGACAGATGGTACTCATAAGGGGCCTGGAAAGTTTATGGGAATATCAGACTGTAACAACTATATTATGGACTTGGGTAAGCGTAAATATTAGGCTATGAATGACTTGTATAAAGTGACTTTTCAGGTACCACATCGCAAACTGAGTAGAATTTTGATGGTGCGGAACCAAAAGTTGCCAGGAAATGTAACTATAGGGAATTTTAAGGATATTTGGTGGGTTTGTGGTGATAAGGCATATATATTCCTACCGTATGGGTGGATAGGATGCTGTTATATGGCGATGTTGAAGCTGCCATATGAGGTTTTTACTGTCCAGAAGGGAAAAGTTTCTGATGAGGTTCAATCTGAGGCTATTTCAGGAAGTAGGAAGAAAAGGGAACTAGCACAATTTCATAATCTGGAGTCCTATCATTGGAGGATAAGCCTAGGAGAGAAGTGGGGTATAGGATTATTTCCATGGTATGGGGTGACATTTTTGGCAGATCACATTGATAATATTACCTACACCCTACAGGGTTTTGCAAATGAGACTATAAGAGGTTTTGAATACTTGTCAAATACTCAAAAGAGTCACAGACTGACATTGCTGAAACATGACATGGCTCTTGATTATCTTTTGGCCAAACAAGGGGGCCTATGTGTGGCTCTAAACTTAACTGGTGATGCTTGTTATACTTTGATTCCTGATAGTTCTGACAATATGACTAGTGTCATAGATGCATTGAAGCATATAAGGGATGCGTTTGGCCCATCGGAAGGAGCTGGATGGTCGGCAAATGCTTGGTTGCAGGAAAAATTAGGACCATTGGGAGCAGTGTTGGTTCAGATTATGGTAGCAGTTCTTATATCCTTGAGTGTGATGTTCTGTTGCTGTACATTGGTGTTAACTTTTGCGAAGGCAATGATATTGAGATGGGTTGGAGTTGTGATGCCTGAAGATCAGGTTCAGATGCCATTATTACATAGGACTGACACAGACGATGACGAAGAAGTGGTGATAGAAGGTGAACTGATGGAGAAATATCCATTTTGAATATCTATTCTTATTATAATCTTAACATTTATTTCTTTTACTATTTAGGGTATTTAGTAGTCTCTTACTATAGAGTGGGATGATAGCAGAGGGAAATGAAAAAGGGGATTTATAACTGAGAATAATGTGAAAGTATGATACTGTGCATTTCACATTTACTTATAAGGTGTTAACCCATATGTGATGTTTCAATTTGCATCTGTTGTTTTTGCAAAAGATACTGGTTGGTGGTTTTCTTTCTTTTCTTCAAGAACAATGCTGGGGGAAGACCACTGCAAGAGTGGCTGGATCTTTGGGGACCCTGATGTTCATGGACAATAAGATTGGACTGAAGGACTTTAAATAAGGACACAGTGATACGATGCCCAGAGTCAACACATCATTGACACTACACTGAGAGTCGACGCTGCTGAGGAGTTGTAGTGTGATACATTTTTATGTCTTCATATGTATTTGCATAGTATTGGATTTTGTTATGTCATATGGTAAGGGGTGATATTGATAGAGGACATTTATAAGAAAGTGATAATCATAGTAAGACATACTAGTTGGATTGAGTTGTTTATTGCATGAGTAGTCCTTAAATTTATAATAGGCTCTTTGTTTAATTGTTTGAAGACGGATGTTTTCTGTTATGGGGTAAGTACATTGGGACCTCAGATGTTTTTTTCTTTTTTCGGATGCTTAGGGATAGGGGTGTTAGGCAGGGAAAGGTCCATTGGAAGGTCCGATGGGTCGACCAGCCTGAATGTGGACATTGTTTTGATTTTATTTTCTGAGGTTTCCATATGTATTTGCTTAAGTCATATCCATATACAATTTGTCAGAATACCTCCTTTAAAGTGGTCTGGAATACTTTATGTGGTCGCCTAAGGCAGAGGGGCCGTGAGAGAATTTTTCCTGTCTAGATTGTTTGAGGGATATTTCAGGAATGATAAGCTGCCGGACAGGTTTTTTCGCTCTCACACTCCAGAAAGCTGTTGCATTGCTAAGGTTATGCTATAGGAAGAATTGTTATTTAGTTACAACTACAAATATGTATAAGCTACTTGTTTGTTTTTCGAGACTTTAAGGAAGTCTCGAAGGGGGGAAAATGAAGTATATTTTAAAAAGGACCCTTTGATAGAAGAAGGTAAAAACACTCTTTCAATAAGTTGAGGTGGTAGTATCTAGGAGTTCCCTGTGTGCTCTGTGTGTGCAGGGGTTAGGAATGTGAGTTGGGGGCCCTTGGTCTCTTAGGTTCAAATAGATGAGGTCATGTTAAAAAGAACCATATGCTCTGTCTCCTGTTTCAACAAGAACCATATATATATGCTGTTGGTCAGTCTGTTCGGGAGGGGACATTTAGAATTGGCACAGATCCTCTCTCAGGTACTCTATAGTGCTTGATATGATACTGTTTTACTATGTAATAAACCTTTTTACTGGCAACTCAGTGTCGGCGGAGTTTTTCTTCACAACATCTAACACCATCGCCACTAAATAAACAACACCAGCAAGTGAGCACAGAGCTTGTATCACCCCCTCACCCACACGCAGTGACAACAACAAAGTGTAGAAAATTATATCAGATTATGATATACTTGCGAAAGCTGCACACTGAGTGAGATTATAAAAAAGAGCTAATGTAACATTGCATGCTGGCTAACTCACCTAGCATGAACAGTAAAAACATAAAAGTGAACAAAATTATGTCAGATAATGATGTACATGAGAGTATAGTGCTACACACTGATCTATAGTGTTTAAGTGTATATAACTTCAACAGTGATAGTGGAGTGAACTGTGTAGCTTCAGTTAGCAGCGAGCTAACATTGCAGTTAGCAAGCTGGCTATTTTGCCTACTATAGTCGTAAAAACACAAGCGTTGAGATGATAATACAGTTTCAGGACTGACTGTGTATCATACAGTCTCTCATTATGTGTTTATTTATAGTCAGTGGTGATGAACTGCTTAAAGGTTTGTGCATAAACACAGCTAAAATAGCTTTTTCTCAGTTTTGGTGGTTCAGTCAGAGCCTGTGTCTGAAACTGGATCCCCTCGTCTCTAGTCAGTGCACTATTTTGGAGTTCCAGTATTTTTTTGGTGGTGTCTGAACACATGCAGAAGATCCAGTGCACTCAAACAGAGCACACAGTGCACCTCAATAAGTAGTGAACAACCGATGTGCCCTAGCAGATATGCGATACCCATAATGCACTGCATTGGTTGTTTTAAAGATTCACGAGCAACTTGCTAAACTTGGCTAAAACCAAACACTTCCTTTAGTTTTAGAAAGTATTTCACTCACAAAAAAACACACACAAAAATGACCTGTATGTTTCCTTTTTTCTACAGCAAACAGGTTTCAGGCAGTATGGACACTAACGTTACTGCTACTGAGCGCTGATTGGTTAGCATTACTGTACTGAGTGCTGATTGGTTGGCATTATTGCTACTAAGCATTGATTGGTTAGCATTACTGTACTGAGTGCTGATTGGTTGGCATTATTGCTACTAAGCATTGATTGGTTAGCATTACTGCTACTGGATGCTTATTAGTTAACATTACTGCTGCTGAGCACTTATTGGTTAGCATTACTGCTACTAAGTGCTGATTGGTTGCCATTACTGCATTCTGCTCAAAGGTCACTCCATTGAACTTCATTCATTGCGACAAATTCTATTGAAATTAATGTAATTTTGCTTGCAAAGTTCGCTGGCAAACACAAGTATGAGTGCACCTTAAACCCTATAATGTTCTCAACCATTTGGTAGAGCACATTTTGAGTCACTATACACGCCACAAAGTGCCATCTCAACCTTTTGGTAGACGTGAATATTTGAAAAAAAATTGTGGGGTCAAAAAACTAAAAAAAAACACCAATTGTTTTTATTCTTATCCAAACAAATAAAAATACAAAAATAAAACTCCATTGCTTTTTTCTTGGTGAGGACATTAAAGGGTTAAAGAGAATTTGGGTTTGAGAAAGATGTTAAATAAATTATTCTAATTATGTTTTATTATTTTTGTTTTATAAAAATGTATAAACTTGAACAACATGCAAATAACATTTTACGTGAAAGAGAACACACTGTACAGAATACACTGACAGATAATACATTTTTTTGCCAAAATCAGTGCACAATTCCTGTTTATTTGCTAAATGTAATTAGAAAAAAAGTATTTGCATAAGATTGCAAATAATGTTGCTGTCCAATGAAAAACATGTATCTCCATTTTTGGTGATTTTTACTGTTCTGCATCATTTGAGCTCAGCAGCTGTTCTTTACACTGTGGGAATTTCATTATGATTGGACCAACAGAAGCCCCAAAATTGCTTAGAATAAAAACTCTTTCCATCAAACTACATTGAAAGCAAAGAACATTTTGCCCTCTCCTGCAAAGTTACTATTTTGGAGATACTTGTTTTCCTTTAGACAGTGGCAATATGAATATTTTTTTTGTAAATTATAGTTGTGGTAGTTATACGCATGTTATAGTTGTGTTATTGTAATTATCACCCCATCTGTGTCATGTGATGTCATCGCTGTTCTACCCTCTGCTGACCTTTGCCCTTGTGTCTCTGGTGATCGTGTACTGGGCCGTCACCGCTGTGTATCTACATCAGAGCTACACACACTCTTATAGCACAACTGACTCACCACACAGATTCAATTTAACAATAAAAACAATAAAGGTTGGAGCGTGAGCCTGCTGCTGCTGCTGAAAAACATCCTGTAGGAAACCACTCAGGTGCCAGAATGTAACTGCTGCACCATTTAAGGTGGAACGAAAAATTTGTGGTTTCTGACACTGTGCATAGACCATAGAAACATTCAGCATAGCTAAAAACAGTAGCGGCAGCGCCTTGAAGCCTGAATTTCTGTTCTTTATTTTCATAATAATGTGATTAATGATGTCTCTCTCTCTCTCTCTCTCTCTCTCTCTCTCTTTCAGGTATCACACAGGACAAAATCAAACAGCTGATAAAAATAAATAAATAAAATATGTTGGGCTGCCATCCAGTCAGCTGCTTGTTGCAGTTATTTCAGTTATTATATGGTTGTTGTTATTTACAGGCTCTGTAATTTATCTAAATTTGTCTTTATTTTGATCCATGCAGTTCATAAAATATAATTGACCCCCGTGTTGTCTCTCTCTCCCAGTTGCTGAAAACAGAGTAGCTAAGTTCTTCCTGACCTGCCTGAAGTGCTGCTTCTGGTGTTTGGAGAAATGCATTAGGTTCCTTAACAGAAACGCCTACATCATGGTACGATTGTCTGTACTGACTGTTTGCGGTTCCTGTATTTTTTTTTTTCTTCTCTATCTGTACTTTTTGGATGACAGTACTTTTATGTTCACTTAAGTTCCTTTCTAATACATTTGCAACATAACTTTTTTATTTTTAAATAACCAATGGAGAGCAAAACGTTCTGCTTTTCACAACTTCCAAACCGAGGAAACTGTTAGCTTGCTAACTAAGCTAATCTTTTGGAATAACAAACACAACAGCTCTTTATTAATCCTAAATCTGTTGTTTATATCGCTGTTGTCGGACGAAAACCTTGTATTTCCAAAATGATAACTTTACAGGAGAAGGAAAAAACCTACTTTACTTTTAATGTAAGCCAATGGAACCAGACCTCTTCCAAGTCATTTTAGGTCATTTCTTTTAATCCATTCATCGTGATCTTAACATACAACGTAAAGGGTAATAACTGTTTTCAAATTATGTCAAAAACGTAAAAACATCCAAAATGGAGACACAAGGTTTTCTTCTGACAACATCGACATGTTTTACTTTAAGTGCTTGTTAGTTAGCTAATTTGGCCAGTGTCAGCTACCGTTCAAGCTAAGGTAATGGGGAACTCATTGATATCTTAGCATATTGGAACTTTAGCATAAAAATACTCAAGAACCTCAAAATAATTACCGTAGTTTTACTCCTATACTTCTCTTAAACCTATTTGTTCCTATTTATTCTTGAGTCATTTTCTTTATTAACACTTTTACTTTAAACACATTTATCACTAGGTAGCTTGATCTCACTATGATTTATCACTCCTTACAGACTGTTAGAAAGCTGTACATTATACTTTTACCATTAGAGAGTAAAAGTAAGTGTACTTGCACTTGCTATCTAAGCTAATGTTAGCCAGATAACTGTTGACCATTTAGAATAACAAGCAGAAAAGCTCTATTAAATCTAAATCTGAGGTTTGTTTTATTTTGAGTGCCTGTTAGCTAATTTAGCAAATGTCAGCTAATGTTCAAACTAGGCTAATGGGTTAGCTTATTATTACTGAAATCTTAGCATCTTAGTTAGAGCTTATTTGTGTGAGGAAAATGTTCCTTAAATAAGCTCACAGTGATTGTCAGAGTAGTTTTTACTCTTCTACTCTTTTTCTCTTAAATCTGTTTATTGTTCAGTCATTTATTAATAATTTTACTTGTATTGGAGTGAATGTATCAGTACAGTGGTGGCTAATCTTAGTTAAGTAGGATTTTTACAGTGCTCCTGTTTGAAAGCTGTGAAGTTAATTTTAGTATTGATGACTCTGCATCTCAGAATTAAAGGTTAATAATGATTTTTCACTCATTCTCTTTCCCAGATCGCCGTTTATGGTAAAAACTTCTGCACGTCTGCTAAGAATGCTTTCTTCCTCCTGATGAGGAACATTGTCCGGTGAGAGAAACTACACATCACACGGTGCTGTTACTCAGCCAGTATTAGACAGAGATAGTCGATTACAGAAGAATAATCAGCAGGAGTGATTGTACTTTGTTACCATACTGAATGTACTCTTACACAATTACACTTCTTAGAAAAAAATCAGACTTTTATACTCCGTACAAATTTGTTTAAACATTATAGACAAGCTTTAGTTTTTGCAAAATATACATATAATTTACAGGTTTAAGCAGATCCCTTAAACATTTCACATAAGATGAATACTTAAGATGGTTTTTGTAAGTGGCCATATTTTGCTAATGTATTATACCAGTTGAGTTACCACACAATTAATTTTCAAAAAGGTTAGTTAAGGTTAAAAAAATAAATCCTGCCTTACTTTTGACTAAAAAATTCAGCTTTTAATTGATTTTGAAACAGTATACACTTTTTCTCTACTTTAATTTATTTTAGTGTTTTTTGTGTTTAATTATCAGTAATTGAATAGTTACTGTAATAAAGTCAAAGTGAGCTTTATTGTCATTTTTTTGCTCATATCAGTTGTGTTGAGAAAGAAACTAAATTAAAATCTCCAGTACATGGTGCTACATTTAACACACAACAGCAGCAGACAGACAATAAATACAATAAACTCAAACTATTCAAACACTATACAATAAATTCTTCTCTAAATATTTACAAACTACAGCTATACAACTATACAGCCATTGAGCTCAGGACAATAGAGGAAACAGACCACAGTGTTGGTCCACAGCAACACTGACAGTTCTGTGTGTATATGTTTCTCAATGCACTGATAATTTGCAGTAGGTTTGCAACGCAATCACCAACATCAATAAAACTGCAGACAGTAAAGTGAGTGCAGAAGTGAAAGTGCAGCAGATAAAGTGAGTATTGGGGCTGAGGTAGCAGATCATTGCAACGTTTAAAGGTCCATCAGGTAGATCCGTTCAGCCGCCTGACCGCCTGCAGGAAGAAACTGTTTCTGAGTTTGGAGGACTTGCCCCGATGCTCCGTCGTCTTCTCCCAGATGGGAGTAATGTAAACAGTCCGTGTGATGGAAAGATCTTTTCCGTAATAAATTCCTGCTTTGTGTTTCAGGGTGGCCGTGCTGGACAAAGTGACAGACTTCCTGTTGTTTCTGGGAAAGCTGCTGATAGTGGGGATCGTGGGTGAGTGCCGAGAGCGGCTGAATAAAATATAGCAATAAAACTGAAAGCCGTTCCACACGAACTAAACCAAACCTCACAGAAAAGCAGGAATCTGCTGTTCACAAAACTGTTCACATAGTTTTTGTGTTGTCTCTGTTACACTTCACCTTTTTTTATACTTCAAATGTTTTTGCTTCATTGAAACACAACCAAAACAGTGAAATGCAGTGAACACACAAGACTGCATTTAAACATGCAGAAAATGAAACTAAGATTAATTACACTGATTTGACGTTGTTTAAAGTGCTGCACAGTGTAAAACAGTATAGCTGTAACTTTATTACACTGCAAGGTGGACTGTTTTGAATTCAAAATCTGTTGAAATGATGTCAGTACCTCAAAAAAAACGTGGGACAAGTGAGCAGACAAAAATACAGAAAAATGACAAAAAGAGGAAGAATAAAGTTGTAATGATTTCTGTTACGAGGAAAGGAACATGCTATTTCAGCACAAACCTTGGGTTTATTCACTGCTATGTGGCCACAGCTTGCCTTACATAAGGGATGTGATGCTAAGCTAAACCGTCAGCCCCCCTTGGACCCCACTTCTCTCCAGGAACTTAGCATAAACAGTCAGCTTAATTCCACCTTTACAGTAAAAGTCTATCCACTAAAAATAACCCAGAAAAAAACACTGTGGAAAACAAACCCAAATAACATGCACCCATTTTCTGAACTTGCTACAATATAAATCAGATAACAATAGTGTTGCGCATTGCAAAGCGCTGAAAAGCTGTGAGATGGGGATGCCAATTAGAATGGTACTAATTGCATGGCCAAATCATCACACCTGCCTTAAACGTGTTAGTGAAGTTGGCTTCCTGTTTAGCAGCTCCTTATTCAAATTTTCTGTTCCGCCCTGCTGCACCATTTAAGGGAGAGGGGAAAAAATGAAGAAGCTCATATGAGTTGACTCTCTTAAAGCTCAGAGTAGGGCGAGATGGTCAGCAACGTATCTGAACGAGTGGCCCAGGATGAGCTAGAAGAGACAGAAAGGTGAGGAGACATGTCAGCTGTCGAGTTCCTCTGTTTACAGTTTGTTATAAATTGTTTCTGCAGCTCTCACTGTGATCTCAGCGGTTCTCACCACATATTCACCCACAGTTTGGGTTTTCACTTCTGGCATGAGCATAAAAACAGCTTGTGCAGCTTGCAGGATGTTAATTAGTGTGATCTGATGATACATTTGCTGAAATAATTTAGAAAAGTAGTAACTTTGGATGTGTTTTCTCTCCTGTCAGGAATCTGTTCTTTCTTCTTCTTCACGGGGAAGATAAAGGCTGTGGAGGAAGCGACTCCGTCACTAAACTACTACTGGGTTCCCCTCCTGGTGAGATCAGACACTCACTGTTCACTAGCTTTAGCATTATACCACAATAATATAGGTTGCATTCAGATCAGCTTTCTATTATTATTATTATTATTATTATTATTATCAGATCTATGAAATTGTTTAGCATTAGTATTTATGACATACCACAATAATACAGACTAGTTTAGATCAGCTTTCCATTCTTATAATCTCATTATTATAAGCATTCAGATCAGGTTATTATTTGTAGTATTAAGAAAAGTGTGTCTCCATGTTGGTAGGTGAGCTGTAACTCTGTGCTCTCATAGGGCTTGTCTTATCACCATTACTGCAGATACAGCCCTGCAGGTGGATAAACACCAACAAAACAGACAAGAATGACCATGAAAAAAGATGAAAACAGGTGGACACTTTAGATACAGTGTCCAGCAAACACTATGAGGAGAAGATTAGCTTTATCTATGGACTGGATCCATATAATGTTAACCTCCATATCTCAAATATTCAGAGAATTCCAGTTCGTGAGATTTTACACAAACTACTTAACACTGACTTATGAGTACTCCAGAAAAAAACGTGTATTACTGCCTTTGCTGGGTCAATTATGGCTTTATTATCTCATAATAATCCATATCTGCCAAAAGTTTCCTGCCAAAATGGTGGCAGTGCGACTGCACAATGTCACTGGAATACTTTGAATTATGAGTATTAATGATATACCAAAATAATACAGGATTAGATCACTTCTCTGGGATTTTTTAGCATTAGCTTTATTGATATAGCCTAAGCTTAGTTCCTGCTGTGTTGTTGTGGTATACCAGGATATACTACTATGTTACTGAATCAGCTGTGTTTATCTTAGCGGGAGAAATATTAGCAGGTTGTTTCACTGCAGCGTGTGTTTGTCTCTCCAGACGGTGGTGTTTGGCACCTACCTCATCGCCCACGGCTTCTTCAGGGTCTGCGCTGTGTGTGGACACTCTGTTCCTGTGCTTCTGTGAGTGTTAAAGCTTTATTTATTCTGGAAGAGAAAACACAGCGCTCAGCTTGCAGAAATAAAAACTTCTGTCAGGAGAGATACAATATGCTAAAAACTGACCCAAACATTTAGGGACACCTCACCATCTTTTAAATGCTTTATCAGTGTTGACTGATTATTTAAGGTGAAAAAATTTAAAAATTAATGGTTAATGGAACTCTTGCCATTTCCACTGTCAGTGCCAGAACTTTCCATCACTGCTCCATAAAAAGCAGTGGAATATCCGGTTTGCCGTCGACTGCCAACATGCAAAGGTTCTAAAATAGGTGCAAATATTTAAATGTGTGATACTGTTTCCCTCTAAAGATCCCTGACTAGGCTTTAACTTGAGAATTTATTGTAAATCAGAAAAGAAAGCTTGACCATTTGGACTCAAAGCGCTTTGAAAAGCTACATGTGATGGGCATATGGTATATGACCGATAGAACACTGGAAGTGAATATATTCACAGCTGTGATACGGTCACAGTAAATCATCCCAGCTGTGATTTAATTCACTATAACTCACCTCATCCGGTATTCTGCTGCCTGTTTAACAACAGTTCCGTTGCCATTTTCCGAAAAAAAAGTAGTTTCAGCAGCTTTTAGTAAAATGACTATTGTAATTACTTTGCAGCTGGTGAAAGGTGCAGGTATGGTAAAGAAAAATGTGCTGATATCGGGTAGAACAACATTTAAAGCAGGAAGAACATTTTTCAACCAATCAGGTTGGGTGAGCGGAGCTAAGTATTAGGATTTGAACTGGTTTTATCCACCTTACTGTATGTGCTGATGCTTTATGCTTACTGTAACACTCCTGGCTGTTTTCTCCTCTTTTCACTTCCACGTTTCTGAAATGCTTGTAAGCTCTTTTCGACTGGCTTTGAGTCTAATCCTTTTCTGTTTCTCTCTTTTCTGCATCGTCTCGCTCTTCCCACCCTGCTGCGTCTCTGCCACCTCTCTGCTCTCACTATAAACCACTAACCCAATAACTGCACCAACCCAAACCCGCCGGACCGAAGGCGAGGACCTAGAGGAATGACGGCTCGTCTGAATGACCGTACTTCATGTCTCCTGAGCTGCATGAGATCCTGTCCACAAGCAAAGTAGAAGAGGTTGATTGTGCAGCGACGGAGCAGGAGAAGGTGGTGCTGCTGCTGGAGAACGGTGAAGTCCATCTGAAGCAGCAGGACGTTCTCAAACAGGAGAATGAAGAGGAGACGGCGCTGACGCAGGAACCACCGCAGGAGGAGGCCACAGCGCCTAATACCCTGGAAGTGCAGGAGGAGAAAGCTGAAGAACAGGAGGTACAGCAGGAAGCAGCGCTGCCGCTGGAGACTCCGCGAGAAATGGTGCATCAGAACGGCCCTCAGGAGGCTGAGGCGAAAGAGACGGAGGAACCAGAACAAGAACATCAGCAGCAGCAGGAGAAGCCACAGCCAGAGCTCCAGCAGCCAGCAGCTGAAGTGGAAGAAGCGAAGCCACAGGAGAACGGCCCTCAGGAGAGCGAGGCTCCACTAACACCTCAGGACTAACACTTATGCTAGCAGACTGCGCAGTCAGTCCAGTCTAGCAAAACAGAACCTCACAGCTAAAACCTGGTTTACTTCAAGTGATACTTTTGCAAAAAAATCTAGTTTACAACTAATGTAGTCAATCAGCCAAAATACATTTAGTTTTCCTTGAGGTTAGCACTGAAGCTACGAAGCTAACGTAGGTAACAAGTAATGGAACACCAGTTAGCATGGGTTGTCCAAATCATCATTTGTCCATTTTACAATACATCATACGTTTTCAGAAAGTCTTTTTGAAATGAACTCATGCTGTAAAAAAGCTCCACACAAGCCGTTATGCATCTGATCCTAGACCATGATGCATAGAAGTGCCTATACAGAATGAATCTATAGATTAGCTCAGTGTGAAATTGCTTAGTTTAATCAGAACTCAAAAAAGCAGACAATATGTAGAGAGAACTGCCTCTCAGTAATGTCTTTTGGGTCTGTCAGGCATTAGAGGGCGCCCCTGAGCAAGTCCAAAATGAATGGGTTTCTATGGAGCTTTTGTGCCAAATCACAGTTTTTAAATTCTTAATAATTTTTCATGTAGAAAAATGCACTAATCTGCTCAACACAGAACATCATACAGTCTTTCAGCACTGCTGCTATATTTTCAAATTCCACTTATAGGACTTTATGTACATTCATGATGTCAATGAGAGCAAACAGCTTCACTCAGCTTACCAACCAATCAGCACAAGTGGCAGTAACGCTAATCAATCAGTAGCATTAACGCTAACCAATTGGTAACTCTAACTAATCAGTAACATTAACGCTAACCAATCAGCAATCAGTAATATTAACACTAACCAATCAGTAACTCTAACCAATCAGCAATGAGTAGCAGTAATGCCAACCAATCAGCAATCTAACCAATCAGCACTCAGTAGCAGTAATGCCAACCAATAGCAGTCAGTAATGGCAACCAATCAGTAATGCTAACCAATCAGCAATCAGTAACCCTAACCAATCAGCACTCAGTAGTAGTAATGCTAACCAATCAGCACTCTGTAGCAGTAATGCTAAACAATCAGTGCTCAGTAGCAGTAATGCGAACCAATCAGCACTCAGTAGCAGTAATGTTAACCAATCAGCACTCAGTAGCAGTAATGCTAACCAGTCAGCACTCAGTAGCAGTAATGCTAACCGATCAGCGCTCAGTAGCAGTAACGCTAACCAATCAGCACTCAGTAGCAGTAATTCTATCCAGTTAGTACTCAGTAGCAGTAATTCTATCCAGTTAGTACTCAGTAGCAGTGATGTTAGCGTCCTGCTGCCCAAAACCTGTCGCCTGTAGAAAAACGGAAAGATACAGGTAAGTTTTCTATTAACTTTTTAGGACTGCCAACTCTTACGCATCTCACGCAGTTTGGTCTAATCTCACGTTCTCATGCCGCACTGCACATTTCTCACACATTTTTACAAAATGACCTGCAGATCTGGCAGCAACAGTTTACCTGAATGCAAATGAAAGAGATCGCTCTGACTAGTGAGTTACTGCTGGTCCATGTGTGTTGTAGATCAGTGGAGGCGGGGCTGGTTTCCATAGCAACGGGGAACCAGTGCGTGAACTGGCCGCAGAGCACTTGTGTTGGAGAACAGCGAAAACCTTCACTAAACACACACCAGACAGACGAGAACTGAAAGAATATAACCAACTGTACTGTAGGTGATGGACTCGTGCCTAATTATTATTGTGAATTATCGTCTAAGTCATTTCGGAGAATGCACTAATAAAGAGTTTAGTGTTGCGATGTTTACATTAAATAAAAACAGGCAAAAAAGAGAACCCTGGTTTACATGAGTACCAGCTATAGGGCCAAACCATGAAGTGAAATTATTTAATATAAAATGGTGAAAAATAAATCTAACAATGTGAGTAAAATTGATAGTTTTTATTTGCTATGTTAAAAATGGATCTTGCAGTACTACAGCAGGATTTATGAATGAATCTGAGAGTAATGAAAATAGTTGATGCCGTTGATGCACTTTAAGCTCACATGCGCAGAATTGTGTAGCGTCTTAATTTAGGAAAAAAGAAAGAGAGTTTCTGTGATCTGGCTGTGGTTGCTAGGCTAAACACGGAGATGCAACTATAGTAACGTGGAATGAGACACTTTTGAAATATGAGACTCTCTGGATGTTAATTTTGTTATAATATAATTACTTTATTAGAACTTCATTCTGGATATTTAATTATAATACTTAATTTTGTTAAAACTTAATTCTGGATGCTAATCTTAGTGTCAGATTTGAACAGACGTGTATCCAGCGAGAGCTTCACAGCTTCTGACAGCGTCCACTGTTTTGGTCTCACTGCTGTGTTTATGGTGAATATTCAGCCTTCTGTGTGATTTTGTGTGTGTGTGTGTGTGTTTCTGCAACTTTTTGATCGGCTGATGTGTTTCGTTGTTGCCTTCAGTCTGTTTCTACCTCTCTCTATCTCTCTCCTTTTTCTACCTTTGTATGTATGTCTCTCTCTCAGTGCTCAAATAAAACTTAGACTTACAGCCTGACAACACTGAGTCTCACTCTGAGCGACATTCAGCCCAGCGTTATTATAGGTCACTAAAACTAACAGTAAAAACAGTGAAAAATGTGCTCACAGAAACTAAATCAAAACTGTAACGTCCACTGCAAAACCTAAACTAAACAGAATTACTAATAATGAACTTTGTTTTTGTTTAGGAGTGTATATCTGTGTTTCATACTTTAGGAAAGCTGGAGTTCTGTCTACTGTTCATTTTTATTCTACTCTTATCAAATCCCTGCTATTTACATTTACATTTACAGCATTTAGCAGACGCTCTTATCCAGAGTGACTTCCAAAAAGTGCTTTGTCTATCCAGAGAAAGTATCTTTGCTAGTTACCAATAGGTTAGAGAGAAAGCCAGTCCTGAGCTCAGATACTGGTAGAATCAGGAAGTCATTATAGACACCTAGAGAAAAAGGAACAGAGTTAAACACAGAGCAGTGCAATACAATACATAAGTGCTGTACAATACATTACAATCAATACTTAATTCAGTGCTCATTTAAGTGCTGTATAAAGAGATGTGTCTTCAGTCTGCGTTTGAAGACAGCGAGAGACTCTGCTGTACAGACAGGCAGTGGGAGTTCGTTCCATCACCTGGGTGCCAGCACAGAGAACAGTCTTGATGCTTGCCTTCCACGCTCCTTGAAGGATTGCGGGTCAAGCCGAGCTGTACTCGAAGCTCGAAGGGCTCGTGGTACAGTTCGAGATTGTACCATTGCCATCGAGTGGGGAGGGGCTGGTCTATTTTTGGCTTTGTAGGCAAGCATTAGGGTTTTAAATATGATGCGTGCAGCTACAGGAAGCCAGTGAAGGGAGCGCAGCAGTGGAATGACGTGGCTGAACTTGGGGAGATTGAAGACGAGCCGTGCTGCTGCATTCTGGATGAGTTGCAGAGGCTTGATGGCCTGCATTGGAAGACCAGCCAAGAGCGAATTGGAGTAGTCAAGCCTTGAGATGACAAGAGACTGCACTAGCACCTGGGTGGCCTCTCGAGTGAGAAAGGGTCAGATCCTCCGGATGTTGTACAGGAGAAATCTGCATGACCGAGTTAGGTTCGCAATGTGAGTCGAGAACAATAACTGGCCATCCAGAACCACACCTAGACTTCTTGCCTCTACAGACGGGACAATCGGAGAGTTCTCAATTGAGATGGCAAGATCATGATGAGGACCTGTAGTTGCAGGGATGAATAGCAGCTCAGTCTTGCTAGGATTGAGCTTCAGGTGGTGAGCTGCCATCCATGAAGAGATGTCAGACAGACATTCCGAGATCCGACTGGAAACCTGTGTGTCAGAGGGCGAGAAAGAAAGCATTAGTTGAGTGTCATCAGCATAACAGTGATAAGAGATGTGATGATATTACATTGCCAAGAGAGCTAGTGTAAAGAGAAAAGAGAAGAGGACCTAGCACCAAGCCTTGTGGGACACCAGTGGAGAGCCTGCATGGAGAGGATGTGGACCCTCTCCATGTTACCTGATAAGAGCAACCCTCCAGATAGGACTTGAACCATTTCCACGCAGAGCCAGTGATTCCAAGGTTGGTGAGGACGTCCAGAAGGATTGTGTGGTTGATCGTCTTGAAAGCTGCTGAGAGGTCAAGAAGAATCAGGACAAATGACAGACTGGCTGATCTTGCTGACTGAAGCTTCTCGGTCACTGCTATAAGAGCAGTCTCTGTTGAGTGCGCCCGTTTGAAGCCAGACTGGTTGGGGTCCTGGAGCTGGTTCTGTGTGAGAAAGAAAGACAGTTGTTTATAGACTGCACGTTCAGGAATTTTTGAAAGGAAAGAAAGAAGTGATACCAGTCTGTAGTTGTTGACATCAGAGCTGTCAAGCGTGGGCTTCTTCAGGTTGGGAAGTACTCTTACAGTCTTCAAAGTTGATGGAATTTCACCTGATGACAAGGACGTGTTAATGAGAAAAGTGATGAAGGACAGTAGAACCTTGGAGATTGACTGGAACAATGCGGATGGAATGGAATCCAGTGGGCAGGTGGTTGGGTTACTGGATTTAATCAGTTGAAGGACAGCATCTGTGGAAAGAGAAGAAAAAAAGGTTAAGGGATTGAGAACGAGAGGAGGAGGTCTAGTGGAAGGAGTGGGGACAGAGGGAAAAGATTGGCGGATTCTATCAACCTTCTCCTCAAAGAATAATCACACCGTTCATTATAATACTGAAACTAAATATGAGCTAAACTACAATTATTACTACTAAAATTATTATTACTAAAATCGATTGACACTGAACTGAAAACAAAAACTAACTGAAAATAAAACTGAAACTAAACTGCAAACTAAAACTGAAACTAAACTGAAAACTAAAACTGAAAGTAAACTGCAAACTCAATCTGAAACTAAACTGAAAACTAAAATTAACTGAAACTAAACTGAAAACTAAAACTGAAAGTAAATTGAAAAAACTAAAACTGACAAACTAAACTAAAACGTAAAACTGAAACTAAACTGAAAACTAACTGAAAATAAACTGAAACTAAACTGAAAAACTAAAACTGACAAACTAACTAACTAACTGACATTTTATTTGGGAATGTCAGTTAGAATGTCAGAGTTTCATTCTGAATGTTCTACAGCTTTCTCAATCAGAATCTTCTTCAGTTCTCCTTATCGTTGTAACATTTCTACAGTTTTATTCACAGCTTCCCGCTGATGATCTGAAAGCTGTGAAGATGTTCAGGACGAGCAGATTATAGTCATTTATACATTAATGTAAATCCAGATTAAGTGTCTGTCTTAAAACATTCTGAACTGTAGTGTTTAATATAAAAGTGTGTGTTACTCTAAATGAGAGCAGTAGAAGAATTTATAATATAACAGATCAGCACTGATTCACAGAGAAGGTCCATTTCAGCAGGTTCTTCAATCAGGCTCTGATTAATCGTGAGAGCTCCTTTCGTAGTGAGTGAGTTAGAGGTTTACACTGTTACTTTTTACTGCTGAGCTGATTTTGGTTCTGATTTAATGGTTGTTCCCTCAGTGGAGGATCTAGAGCGCAACGATGGATCTGCAGAGAGGCCGTACTTCATGTCCCAGAACCTCCTCAACACGCTAAAGAAACCCAATGAGAAGGTCAAAACTGCCTGGACGACTGAATAAACCTCCAGAGAGAAGAGACAAAGGAGAAAAACAGGAGGAGAAAGTGGGAGAACTCAGCAATCAGAGATGGTTTTATTTGTATTAACAGTGTGGAATCCAGTCGGGTCACTTCACTGTTCATTCTGACCAGCCGTTTCAAACAGTGCAGAGTATAATGTGAGTTTTGGGCTGTTTCATTGTTACTGAGTGTTACATTTGTATTTTGAGGTTAAATTCTTTTGTGTATGTCTGTTCTGACTGTAAATTTGGTTTGTTTACCTTTTTCTCACATGTTGTTTGTGTTTTAATGTATGAAGTCCAGTCTTGAGTTTACCTTACAGCAGCCTCGCACCACTCAGTATTTCATATCAGTACGTATTGATAATCTATGTATATTGATAATCTGTAGGTTAGGAGTGATGGATCAGGCTGCTGAACTCAAGGTCAAATTAATAGAGAAACAGGAGATAATATTGACACTATTGATAAGTGCATAAAAGACAGCAGTTCTAAAAACATTGTAAACCTTTTTTTTAAATAATTAATGTTATTATTGTTGTAATTATTCTTTAAAATAAATAATGTTTGATTCGAGTGAAACGTGTGTTATTTCTGAAGCTGTTCGTTGATTGGCTGGTTTTGGGGAATGGGCGGTGCTTCGGTGCATCCACAAGGGAAGAGTTGCCAAGACAACAAACAAAAAAACACAGCAGTGAAGCCGGACTGCAGCTTAAAGATTATAAAGATCATGAAAAACCTAAAATATTTAATAATGCTGGCCACTTTCAGCTCGGATTCCTCCCTTCTTCAACCTGTCATCTTCTTCCCACCCCTCTTCTTTCATCCCCCTTTTTTCCTCCTCTCTTTATTTTCCTTTCTCTACATCCATCTTACTCTCTCTCCTTTTACTCCCTTTTTCATCCCCTCCATACCTGCCACCTCGATAAATCGTACCTCCTTGTTCCATGTTACCTACTTCACCAACCCAGTCCTTACCTGCTTCCTTTAACTATTCCTTTGCTAACGCTTGGCCCTCGATGCCTCCTACTATTTCTTCCAGCCTGCTCCCACGTCTCCTCTCGCCTCCACCTGTCAATCCTTAAGCTTCCAAGCTTGCCCTCTCTCCCATCTACTGGAACATAGTTTGACCTGCCTTCCCTTCTAGACAGCATCCATCAGTGCATTTTCTCAGCCTTCTGCCATGCACCTCCAACTATGGATGGGGAGGAATTGCACTTCTCTGCAGTAACCGCACGCCTACTTGCCGTGATGCTGTGACCATGTCCAGCGACTCATGGCAAACCTTAATGGCAGTCTGGCACACTTCATTTGTCGTGAAAGACAGTGGTCTGGTTGTCAAAATCATTCAGCCCTGCCTTCGGGCACAGATTGCCTCCACCCACTCTTACTGGCGCTACCAGAATCTGGAACCACATCCTTACCTCTTCAAGCATCATACACCCCCTCCTGCTACCCAGCGCTCTCATGTAGTCACCCGTTGTCTCTTCTTTCCAAACCTACAAGTGACCCCGTTGGTCACTCATAACACTGCAGCAGTGTACAGCCCACCAGTTCACCGGATGTCACCATGTCCTTGTATCACTTTGCATTCTACACTTCATCCATGGACCTGGACCCCCTTCATTATCTCTGTACCCCAATGCGCTAAACTTCAACTCCATCAGTCTCACTTTTAGTATTTTAACACAGCAGCTCTGTCTGATGCTTCACTATACTTCCGGATGCTGTTGCTTCTCAGGCCTCTCCTCTGCGACAGCTTGGCCAGGCATGACTGCCTCTCTTATTTCACTACTCCCACTCCCTCTCCACTGGGTCACCGTTGCATCATGCTGCAGAGGAAACCCCCCTCAATATGCTCCCCTTCCCTCTCAGACTGGTCCACCATCCATTTGTGAAGATGCTGTCTGTGTCCCTGGGACCCTGCTGCCCTTCCAGTCATTTCGGCCACACTTCCGCACACTGATTTGACTGCTCTCTCATCCCCAAGTTCTCAGTCCTTGGAATCTTGTCCATCCACCATCACTCTTTTTGAGGGCTTGAATTCCGAGCAGGTGACCCTCATCCACCGTCATAATTGAAATTGAAGCTTTAGCGCAAGTTCTACCAGGGAGACTCCAATGCCAGAACACACTTTAAGAAAATGCACATATCTAACTTTTCCATGTTTTCAAGAGAGTGCAAAGGGTCTAGAATATATTGATTATGTTAATTGTGACTAAACAGTGACCACCTTTCTGTGTGGAGTTTGCGTGTTCTCCCTGTATCTAAGTGATTTTCCTCTGGGTGCTCCTGTTTCCTCCCACAGTCCAAAGACATGCAGTCAGAACAACTAGAGATGCTAAAGTGGCCCTAGGTGTGAGTGTGTGTGTCTGTGTGCGTCTGCCCTGTGATGGACTGGTGGCCTGCCTTGTGGACTGTGTTTCCTGCTTTCTACCCAGTAAGCGCTGGGATAGGATGACGAGTGAGTCAATGAGTGACTAAACAGGTTATCCTAAATGTAACTAAACAACAAAGTCCTAAATTATATTCTTTGCAAATGAAATAGATGAAAAATAAAGTTATGGTCAAAGCTGGGTCTGTGTGTGTGTGTGTGTGTGTGTGCAGGCCGAGGTTCTTAAATGATGGCCTAGTGTCACTAAATAAATACAATTTATGCTTCTGGATGGGACTGAGCAGTGTTTCCCAAGCCTGGTTTAAACAGAGCGTAAGGCTTTCAGTTTTTCCTGTTTTCCAGCTTTCAGAAGCTGATAGAAGTGCTAAAAATGATCTCAACCCAGTGAATGCATTGTTAGCTCAGCCCTATCATAACAGCTATTGGCATTATCGCAGCAGATAAAAGTAAGGCTACTTAAAGTTTTTTTCATGAAACATTGCAATGAAAATGAACATCCCATGATTAAATAACAAAAATTAACCCCACATAGTCCAGTTAATGAAGAATTAGTTATTAAGTGTGAACATGCTGAACCAGTTACTGGCACATTCTGATTTTCTGCAGTTATCAGATTATTCAACACATGTAAACACACTCATTGTTCCTTTGTTTGCTTTAATTTTTTTTTTCATGATGCTTGACTCTCAAAAACAGTGCTGCTATGTGTCATTAGCAGTTACTGTTAGTAGAACTGACACAAATCTTTTTTCTTAGCCACAATAAATAAAAATGGACAAACAGACAGCAATTTAGCATCCCGATACTGGTTAGTGAGAAGCTATGGATGTGGCTTGTCCGCAGTTGCTACAGACGTGATTAAAGGGACTTAAAAGCATGTACATAGTTGTGACCTTTAGCTTTGAGCTGTGTATTTGTGCTTAATGGGTGATGATCTGCCTGCTGTGCCAGCTGATGGCACAAAAAGGCTCGTCAGCAAACCCCAGCTGGAAGATGGCAAGGTGAGGCTGGAGGCCAGAGTCAGTGTGGGAAGGCCTAGTGACAGAGTCGATGCAACAAGGCTTGACAGCAAGGCGTGTGCAGCGAGTCTAGAGACTAGAGGCAGTGTGCGTGACCAAGGGTGAGGTTCCAACAGACATGGGCAGCAGTCTTGGTGGTGCCTGTGGCATGGTGGGCGGTGGAGAAAGTGGAGAAGTATGCGCCACTGCTGTTGCCGCCACCCCCGGTAGCACGAGGAACGATGGCGCAAGCCTTGAGCAGAATCGGCATGCTGGGGAGGAGTATGCAGCGGTCAGTCTCTCTGCTCCGGTGCTTCTGGGAAAAAGGACGTGCCCCCAAGGGAGGACTGGCAGCACATGCAGCTGAGAGAGTGGACATTCTGTAACCCCGGTTGCACAGAGCCTGCGAGGGGGTGCATTGTGCTCCCACACACCTCAGGGACTCTACTCGCACTCTGGAGAGCAATGAAGTGGAGAGCAATGAAGTGTTCTACTACTGGCTGGCGTGAAGCCGTGGACATGTAGGAGGCCACACATACAGGCTTTTGGGAAGTGCCGCAGCCATGATAAGAGAGATTTAAAAACATGTAAATAGTTGTGACTTTTAGCTTGGAGCTGTGTAGATGCGTTTAATGGGCTATGTTGTGGTGGGCCGTGGGCTATTTAGTGAGGTAGTAGTGCCGTGCTGCTGCCTACTGCAGCTATTCAGCTATGGCTATTCAGCAAAATCTCCCATCTAAAGACACTAACACACTGAACCAGTTACAGGCACTATCTGATTTTCTGCAGTTGTCAGATTATTAAGTGTAAACATGCTTGAACCAGTTACTGAAACGATCTGATTTTCTGCAGTTGTCAGTTTATTAAGTATAAACACGCTGGCGGTTCTTACTGCTGCCGTGATTCAATACCCTTGCCTGAAGCGCTGTGTTTCCTGTGTCTTCTCACTCTACACTGACGCCACAGTACAAAATTACACATGTGGTTACTATAGGGGTGAAACTAAGCAGACAGGGCTGCCAGCTTTCACACATTCAGATCTCGTTCTCTCGCTCTCACACCACACTTGATAGTTCTCATGCATGTTTACATCTCTCCTCAAGACCTACCCACAGAGAGGATATAAGGAGCTGAGAGCTGCCATGTTGTAATGTTTCCAGGAATGCAGTCACATAGTTTAGTAATTGATTTCCTCTGTTTAAGATTAATTAAACACGATGTAAACTGGCCAGTCCTAATCTTGGGTAACACTTTCATAAGCATTCCCCTGACCAATCACAGGACTGACGTCTCTTGCCTCGCCCACACAGAACAGTTTCAGAGTCCGAGAAGCTTAGCGAGCTGAAGCCAACCCAGCAGAACCAAAAGCTACTGAGCTATGCCACCCGTCTGCCATGTCTGAATCTGATGTTTGTATGAACGCTGCCTGCTGAGGTTTCTGCCATTTTTTAAGGCAGTGTAGATCTATCTTTCATTGCCTTGTATATCCCATAATCCTCTGTGTTTGTGCAGATGAGTTTATAAAAAAAAAGGCAGAAAGCAACAGCACTGGCACAGTGGATACCACTGCCTTCTGAGGCACTGCGAGTGATTTAGTAGGTGTTAGATAGCCAGCTTGATGTTTATTTAATGAAAGTATGAAAATCGAGCACTATGATTACGTGATTGGTGACCATGTGAGAGAATTGAACTTTCTGATTATTATTGATTTACGAGATGGAAAAAAAATGACATAAATCCTTTTATGTTATTACAACACTTGTTAACTCTAAACCCAAATCTGAAGAAAGTTTTCTAAACTGATCAAAGTATGGACCTAAAAAAGGGGTTGGTTTATTTATTTATTTATTTATTTATTTATTTATTTAAATCAGTTGTTAAATTCAGTCTTTTTGTCATATGGGATTACTGATTTTCAACAAAACAATATAAAGTACAAATATGAGTGTAAATAAAACTGGAAACTTCATTTCAAATGATAGCCTTTCATACAAAATACAGCATTTCAGTGTACAAACGTTCTGTGTCATTTTTTTCTTTGTCAGACTAAATTTAGCTGTTGGACATGAAGTGTGTTCAACTTAAGCTTGAACACAAACATGCCATCACAAGCAGTTTCCTGTCAGATAGGAGGTGGTGAGGAAGTGTGTGAGTGTTCATGCAACAAGAAGAAATCAGTCCTCAGTGATGGCAAAGGAAAAATACGGTAAACAGCTTTAATTCATACTTTAACTCATTTTCCAAAAAGGTTAACTAAAACAGCCCATAATGCTAAAGCTGAGACTAGTGGAGACAACACAGTCATATTGATAAGGGAAGATGAATGTGGTGTTAATATCAGACATACAGGTCTGTATTGGATGTGTTGTTGTCTATATTGTCTCTATTGCAGTGAATTCAGTTCTGTGTATCTAGAACTGTTCACTCAGTGGGGTTCTACTCAATGATTTAAACAATCACTCAGTATCACTCAGACAGATCAGCTATCAGGCTGCATTAGAGCTCCCACTGCAATGTTTATACTGTATTGATCACTGTATTGATCAGATACTGACACATTAAGATGAATGAATTGAGGTTTGTTGTTTTTCTCTGCAGGAGACTCCCGGACATTTGACCCTAATTTTAAAGGGCCCATTCACAACAGGTGAGAGAGACTGTTATTCACTTCAATGACGCTGTTGTAACAGTTCATAATCTGTGCTTTAAGTCTACTGTAAGTGGTATTTTCCTGTTTGAACAACAGGATTTGTTGTCTGTTCAGTTTTAAGCTATTTCTATTTCAATTCCTATTCAAATCTAATTCTATATTAATTGAGTGAACTCTTTCTAATTCCATTGCTATTCAATTGCAGTTGTACTTTAATTCTAAGCTATTTCTAATTCAATTCTTATTCAATTTTAATTCTGTTTCAATTCTGTTCTAATTTAATTCTAAATCATTTGTAATTCAATTCTAATTCCATTGTAAAACAGCTCTAATTTGGTTATAATACTCCACCCTGAGCTCATGATGCTTTTAATTTAACACCAGCAACCACAGTTATTGGTTAGGATCCTCCAGATCAGCATTTCACACTAAAACAATGTTTACTGTTTTGTTTTTTTTTTTTATAAATGTTATTATACACCGACTGGCCACTGCAGTCAAGCTTGTATACAGGGAGGTAGACTTAATAAAGTGGCTGGTTGGTGTATTTTATTAACTGACTGATGTTTGAATGCTGTAAATTTAAACACTCTTGTGTTCAGTGCTGAGTTCAGCAGCTCATTTATTGTTAGGAATTTAAGTAGAGGCTCTTCTGAGTGACTGTGAAAATTAATGTTCAGTTAAAGAGAAGAACTGCACTGACCTTTATATGCTCACTCACACACACACACACACAAACTCAGTGTGAGCTGCAGGTCAGTTCCTCTCTCAGAGTCACAAAGACACACCAGCACCGTCACACCCAGTGCAGTGTGTACAGCTTAGCTCAATGTGTACAACTCAGGGTAGAGTATACAACTCAGTGCAGTGTGCATAACTCAGCGTAGTGTGTATAACTCAGCACAGTGTGTATAACTCATTGCATTGTGTATAACTGAGTGCAGTGTGTATAAGTAGTATATATCCTACACTGTTTTTCAAAGTGTGATTTATGACCCTGATTTATGACTCTGATTTACGACCCATATGATTTGTGGTTCTGTGATGGACAGATTGGACAGACATTTTAACAAGGGGCCCTCTCCCCACATCACCCATCCACCCCTCCCCATCACCTCCCTCATCACCCCCACCCCTCACCACACCTCACCCCAAAGATTTACGACTCCCTGTGCGACAGCCCGATTTATGACACCCCCTCTCTGTGACAGGTCAGTTTGAGGGACAGGTCTGTCATGGGTTGGGTGTTTTACGACACCCTCTCACCCCACACCCCCTACCACCAACATTTGTGTTGGGGGAGCATGGCGAGGGGGTTGGTGTGAGGTGTGAATGTTGAACCCTTTCATGTAGGTTTTCACTGTTTGTAGTTTGATTGTGGATTCTTAGCTATGTGTGTTGTGTATGTCTCCAGCGTGTTAAAAGCGCCAGAATGTCTAGACGGATTAAAAACAAAAGGGGGTTTTAGAGTAGCGTGTGGGGGGTTAAATCGTTGTTATCAGTGTCTCCAAAATGTGTTAAAAGTGTCAGAAAGTCTAGATCTTAAAAACACAATTCATTTTGAAACATTTATTTAGTTGTATTGAAACTATTTGCTTTGCTAGTTTTTTTCTTATTTTTCTTTTTGTTAATGATCGCTCTGGCCGTGTGTACAGTAATTCCTAGAAATAAGATTCCGGAGTGCGACCAGGTTGGTGTTTGTCCAAAGATCGTGTTGTCGGTTTTAACTATGAAAAAAAAAGCTGTTACACTATTTATTCTCACACCCGAAGAAATTGACTGGAAATATGAACGAGTGACTTTTTGGTCACACGACAATGTCCACACTGGGTAAAGATAGGAGAGTCACTCTTATGTGTATAGAATAAAATTCTAATTGTGCTTTTAAAGGCTACAATAAGGTTTTCAGTTACATACACAAGCAAACACAACAAACCACGCACAGAATCAACTGGAGATATTCTGAATTTTATTTTGGTTTTGTCAGTGGATGACGCTACAAGGTTTTTCCATAAGATTGATGATCTGTTCAGGGGTTTAGGTGCAATTAAAAAAGAAATACCCTTTTCGGAATTTAGCTTTGGAAACAAATATTAAGTTCCAGCAAGCCTGTGTGTGTGTGTGTGTGATAGAATTTTTTTTTTTACACTTTTAGACCTAATTGCAACTTTAAACTTTAAAAACTTCTAAGACCATATAGGTAAATAGTGTTTAACACACTTTTAGGCCTAATTTCAGCTTTAAAACATGTAAGACTGCATTGTGTTTGTGTGTGTCAGGTGGGCGGATCGGTTTGGGAGGGTGTGTCTCATATGACACCATCATTACGGCTACCCAACCAAACCAATCAAACACAAAGGTATTCAACAGGTCATAGTAAGGGGTGTGCCATGAGTAAATGGTGTATAAAAACGGCTCGCAAAGACCCTGCATTCACCCTAAATACCGTCAACGGCATTGTTGTGTGCGTGTGTGTTGTATTTCGGGAACAAGAAATGGACGCCAGTTTTCTTTGTAAGTATGTACCATGCTACAGACCTTTTGCCTAATTTTCCGTGTAAAGTAATAACTAAAAGACTGTTACAATTTGTATTTAACAGGAATGTTCTTGGTCTAGGTAACTCTGAGCTTGAAACAATCGAAGCCATCAGAAGTATTGAAGGTTTATCTCAACTGTTTGACGGTATGTCACTGTTTGTTTATAGCATTATTTACTTACTTATTTATTTATTTACAGCTCTTGATGTTCATTAAAAAATATTTCCTGCATTTCTACAGAACCTGATAGCGTATCGGCTTGTGAAAACCCCCTTGGTGAGGTAAAGTTTATGTTTTGATTTTTGATTTTGTAGCAAAATGATATGTTATACTAATTCAGACTATTTGTTTTCTGTAGTAGGTTTGAACCATTTGGTTGAGTCCGTTGGTCTCCTAACACCACCTGGATTCGACGCTGTACCCAACACCTCTGCGGCCTGCGATCCCCGCGCTTTGTTGACGTTTAAGCCTTGTTTAACAAGCAGTCCTGGGGGTCCGCCACAGAGTGGAAGGAGTCAAACAGCCGATGATAGCTCTGTTTCCCGCGAAAAACGTCCAAGGATATGTTTGAGCACTAACAACGGGTCAATTTCACGTGGGAAACGTCTTAGGCTTGATGATAGTTGCAAATCCATGGGTAAGAAAATACTAATTAAAGTGAACACTTTTTACAACGTTATTTTTAACATTAACAGTTGTGTGTAAATGTTTTTTCTTAAACTGTTTACAGATTTACGCACCGGTAACCATACTGCATGTGGTGATGTGGCGCGGACAGGAGCGGTTTCGGACGTTGACACTGTCGTCTGGACTGAGGAGCTTTTGAATACGTGGGACCAGAACAGTTTCACAGAAAAGCCGGATGAGGCCGAGGATACTGGACCAATTAATACTGGACTAAATCCAATATTGGAAGAAGTCAGAGACATTGATGGAGAGGGTTTAAAACCAAATCAGGAGCACGAACGTCGGGTAAGCGGCTCTTACCTTTCTAGCGGTGTTACTGAGTTTAAAACATTGCTGGGTCAGCTTTCTTTAAGAGATTACCAAAAATACAATTAAACAGCGTAGACAAGGTGCTATTGTACGTAGATTAAATAATATTGTTCAAAAACTAGCTGAAAATAATCGGGAATTAGTAAAAGAAAACTGTATACTGTTTGAACAGGTATCAAAGCACATACAGATTGTACAGGTTATGCATGAAGAACAAAATGCACATTTTAAATCTTTAACAGATGTAATATTTAAACTCAACAGGGTTTTACAGTTCAACAAAATTGTCTGTTGCAGGACCATCCAAGTAGTTATTGTGTGGCAATTGAAAATATTTTTGTTCTTTACACATACTTGTACCTATTAAACAAACCACATCATCAGCACGTCATAAATTATTGTTTAAATAATTATTAGTAAAAGAAAGAAACAAACAAAAATAATGGGATCTAAAAGGTGTCGGGAGTCAGACAACAATCCGCGTGTTAGCGACTTAAATGATGTTTGGGAGCAAATGTCTATTAGCGATCGATTGCAATGTTTAAATGATGAGTATGAGTCGGCTACTGGTATTAATCTGCAAAACACATACAATCAACACAACGCAAATGTTAATGATTATATCACACCTGATGATTTACAGACCACATTGGATAAATGGTTCTCAAATAAAAACGACGCAATACACAGCCCGCCAACAACATGCCGTAGATGCGACGATAATTATGGACATTCCATAGATTTTATGTGTAATACCGCCATAACCGATGCTTGGGAGCAGACATCTATTAGTGAACAACTGCTATGCTTAAATGATGAGTATGAGTCAGCTTTAATGTTCTTAGAAAACCCGGTACAAAATAATACACTACACCTAAACAGAGAACAGACAGGCACCGGTCTGCAGACACATAGTTTTCCTACATTCGATCCAACAGCTCCTAACTTTGGTTTATCTAGTAATGACATGGTTCAGTTGGTGAGAAATGGTGGTGAAATAAATGGATACGCTGTAGTGCCGAGAAATAGGTTTAATAGTGTTGTGCTACACAGAATGCTGAATTTACGCGATGCTCCATCCACAGACATGGCCTCATATACTGTCTATGTACACAATATGCTATCAGACATTGTGGCATTCTCCAGGGTGTTGGCTGGTGACGGTAGTGTAATCAACATAACCCTAAGAGGTGATAGTTTAACATCTGATGTAAATGCTTTGTTGTCTTCAAGAGATGGTTACAACGTTGACAGGTTTGCAGATGCAATTGAAAGGGTTATGCAGAGTAACAAGTACATTACAACAGACAATAGTTTGGTGTTGACAGTCTCCATGGCTATGAGTAAAAATGGCGGTGTTCGGCGTAAGGTGCGTGACCTTGCGCACAATCAGGTGATTGATAGGAACAGAATGAACCTCTTTTGTCCAACAAACATTTCAAATAATCTGTGTTTCGCGATCTGTCTTGCTCATTTTCTGAACCCACATGCGCCACATAACACGTTAGAAACTATAGCCGATCAGACACAGGCAAAGGCTGGTTACATGCGTGATCACAAGGTTGGGTTTAATGACATTGGTCATTTCGAATTCAAGTTTGGTGTTAAAATAGTTGTGTTCCACAAGAGCGGTTCGGGTGGTTTAGAGAAGTACCAAACGAAAGACAAACCACATGCCAGGACTGTGTTTCTGTATCTCCATGATGGCCATTATTACTTGGTAAAAAATTTGAAAGCGTTTATGGGCGTACCGTATGTTTGCAAGTTTTGTTATAAGGGGTACACTATCGCGCGGGATCATAGTTGTAAATATCATTGCGATGTGTGTCAGGACACAGAATGCAGCCAGAAACCCATACGTGTCAAATATTGTGATGACTGTTCACGCTATTGTAAATCTGACTATTGTTATGACCAACACAAGAAAAAGAAACAACAACTTATTGCCGGGGAGATGGCGTCCTCATGCGATTTGACCAAATACTGTAGATCATGCGGTCGACGTTATCATGTTAGTTTAACTAAACCAAAACCCCACAAGTGTATGTCAGGACGTTGTGTTCACTGCCGTGAAGAATTAATATCAGATACAACACATGAATGTTACATACAGCCGATCAAATTAAAAGAACCAAGCGAGTCTTACATCTTCTTTGACTTTGAGACACGGTTTGAAAATGGTAAGCATGAAGCTAACTTTGTCTGCGCAATCACATTTGACGGTAGAGAGTTCACAGCAGAGGGGTCTGACTGTGTAGAAAGACTCCTCAGAGAGTTTAGAACCCCCAAATATCATGGTTACAGATGGTTAGCACACAATGCAGCCGGTTTTGACAATTTCCTATTACTGGAATATTTTTCTAAAGCGGGCATTTCTGTCAAAATCACCATGATGGGGTGTAGACTCATCTCCATGTATGACGAATCGTACAAACAGCACTACATAGACTCATACTTGTTCATTCCAATGCGTTTGGCTAATACGGCATCAGCGTTAAATCTAACATGTTCAGAGAAGGGGTATTTTCCACACAAATTTAATTTGACACAAAATGAGAACTATGTGGGCCCATACCCCGACAAGAGTTTTTACGGCTATGACTCGATGAGTGACAAGGACAGAGAGCAGTTTGATGAGTGGTACAGCACAGTCTCTGGTGGTGTGTTTGATTTCAAAAAGTATGTTTATGGCAGGAATGATGTTGTTTTACTTCGTGAAGCATGCATTAAGTATCGTGACGAGTTCATTCAGTGTACAAAGCTAGACCCATTTAATTATACAACATTAGCATCATGTTGCATGGCTGTGTACAAGACACATTTTCTACCCAAAGACACACTAGCATTGACACACAACAACGCGTACATTAGCCAACACAAGACATTCTCAAATGTTTCAATTGAATGGCTTGAGTATGTTAAGAGTACCAGAGGTGTTGACGTGCACCACGCCCTAACTCATGGTGAAATGAAGTTTGGTGTGTATTATGTGGACGGGTATTATGAAAAGGGAGGTGTACGAAAAGCCTTAGAATTTATGCATCATGGTCATGAATGTCGTTACAGTCCAAACCAGCCTCATTCGATGTCAAAGGTGTTGTATGGCGAATTGCGAAAGCAGTTTAACACCAAGGTAGAGATCCTTGTTCGAGCATATGGGCTAGATGTGGAAGTAATGTGGGAATGTGAGTGGGCCAAAGCTAAGAGGGATGATTTGAGTGTAGCTGTGTTCATGTCTAACTACACACCACCTGAAAGATTGAAACCAAGAGATGCACTCTTTGGTGGCAGAACCAACGCATATAAGCTGTACTACAAAGCAAAGGAGGGTGAGAAAATCAGATATTTGGATTTCACTAGTTTGTACCCGTTCTGTCAGGCTAGAAAGAAATGCCCTGTAGGTCATCCTCAAATATTTTTCAAAAATTTTCGACCTCTGCAGGAGTACTATGGTTTAGTCAAGGCCACCGTACATCCACCAAGAAAACTCCTACACCCTGTATTACCATACCGCTGCAATGGTAAGTTAATGTTCCCACTCTGTCGTACTTGTGCCGAGCAGGAAAACCAGCTTCAAACTTGCACACATAGTGATGAAGATAGATCCATTACAGGGGCTTGGGTCAGTATTGAATTGATGAAGGCTATTGAGAAAGGGTATGTGGTGGCAAAAATCCATGAGGTTTGGCATTTTCCAGACAGTTCAGAGACGTTGTTCTGCGAGTATGTAAAGACTTTTTTACAGTACAAGCAGGAGGCCAGCGGTTATCCAGCACACACTGTCACAGAGGAAGAGAGGGCCGAGTACATCAGGGATTATTTTGCTGAATCCTGACAAGATAAGCCTTAACCAAGCATGTCGGTCTATTAACAAATTGTTGTTAAACAGCTTGTGGGGGCGTTTTTCAATGAGGGAAAACTTCCCAGTGTCCGAGTTGTTGAGCGATCCAGAACAGTTTTCACAGCACATATTTGGCGATGGATATGATGTTAAACACTTTTCATTTGTGTCTGATGCCACAGTTGATTCAGTGGTGCTATTCTGCTGGGGACAGCTGCCCAACACGTGACATTAATGTGTTTCTCGGCGCTTTTACAACAGCACACGCTCGTTTAGAACTGTTCGATCTAATGGATAAATTAGCTGACAGACTCTTGTACAGCGATACTGACAGTGTTATTTTTGTTTCTCGTGAAGGTGATTGGGAACCCCCTCTGGGACCCTACTTAGGTGATTTGACAGACGAAATTGGTGGTGATGATTTCATTACAGAGTTCTGCTCGGGAGGGCCCAAGACATACGGTTATCGCACAGCAACCGGTAAAACATGTATGAAAGCTAAAGGTATCACCCTAAACTCTGACAATTCAAAGGTCATTAGACTCGACACACTGATTGGTCTTGTCGACCATTATGTGGTAAATCACGACGGTAGTCGACACATACTGGCTCATGCAGACGGCACCGTAAGAAATAAAAAGAACCTCACGCTGAAAAACAAGTCAGTGGTGAAACGCTTTAAAGTCGTATACAACAAACGGGTCCTGTTGTCTGACTTTTCAACACTCCCTTATGGCTACTAAAGGTGTTCATCACTATCATGGGGTGCGCGATGTAGAAGGGTTTGATTTCAGATTACAACACCCTTTTTCTTGTGTAATAAGTGACCCATCAAATTCTGGAAAAACATTTTTTGTAAAACAGTTGATTGAACATGCTGATGTGTTGGTTTCAAAGAAAATAGAAAACATAGTATACATTTATGATTGTTAGCAACCCCTTTATGATGAAATGTTAAAAATAAGAAATATTAATTTTGTTCAAGGGATACCAACAACCCTAAATGATGACACACTTCTGCCACTTAACAGAAATAATTTGTTAATTATTGATGATGTTATGAAAGATGCTAGCAATAATGCTGAAGTGGAAAAGGTATTTACACAGTATGTACACCATTGAAATTTAAGTGCCATTTACCTAATACAGAATTTATTTTTTCAAGGAAAGTCTAGTAGAACTATTAGTTTGAACACAAACTACCTCATATTGTTTAAAAATCCTCGAGACAACAATCAGGTCGGTGTATTAGGTAGACAGATGTACCCTGGTAATACAAAGTTTTTCATGGAGTGCTTTCAAAATGCTGTAAGTAAACCATTCGGTCATCTTATGATTGATTATAAAGCAAAGACTCCTGAAGACGTTCGTCTCAGAACGGATCTGCTTTCAAACAGTCCTGTTGTTTACATTCAGAAAAAACACAGATAGATCAATATGTCTGACAGACTATATAGAAACCTGCCACTTCTTAAACTTTTATTTAAAGCTAAGCCTGCACAGAGACACGTTATTTTACAAGCTGCGTCTAATGAACTTATTTTAACTCTGTGTGAAGTGGCTCTTAACGTACTTAACGGTACCATACCTCTCACACCGACACAGTATCATGCGTTAAAGAAGAAGAAGTCTGAAATTAAATTTTTTGCTGATAAAAAGATTGGTGTTTCACGAAAAAGAAAGTAATTAATCAGAAAGGGGGCTTTCTTCTACCATTGTTAAGTATTGCTTTACCGTTTATAACAAGTTTGATAACAAAATAAATAAACTGAAGTGATGGAGTACGCTGAAAAAATGTTTTTGGTACCGCAACACCAGCTGGATAAGTTAAAGAGCGAGAACTCGCGGGGGACTATCAGACAAATTGTGGAAAATGACTTGGATGTGTCTATTAGAAATATTTTGGGTAGGAATGATCTTGACGCTCATGAGAAAGCCAAGCTTTATGTCGCTGTTTTGCAGAGATATTTAACCATTGTCAAACAGGGGGATATGGAGACCAACACTTTAACATTGTCATTACCACACGCAGATAATAATAATAAGGATGTAAATGTCATTGATCAGACTGATGACAAAAATGATGTAATCACTGATGTTCTTAGAAATGTACCCTCACGAAGCAGGAGGAATGTTCAGTATGTTTTAGATAAAATGTCTAAATCAAAAGATGTGTCTTCATGGAATGAATCAGGAGAATTTGTCTTGCATGGAAGTCCAGTCCCAGGGTCGCATATTCTGGACTTGGTAAAAAGTATAACAGCTCCTCACAAGGTTAGCGATGATCGTAGACCGCCGGGTTGGGATGAGTTTCTAGAGGCTTTTGCTGTTTTAAATATACCTCTTTCTACCATCCCAAACAAACATGTCAGACAAAAAGTTGTTTCGTTAAAAAACAAAAAGTCTGCTGGTTATGGTACGCCGACAAAAGACATTTCGCAACCAGTTAAGAGTGTTGAAACCCCAGCATTTATCTCCCCCATTCTAGACAGAAGTAAATGGTTAAGCTTCTAAAATGTTTTTTTGTTTGTTTGTTTGTTTATGTATTTCATTTATTTGTTTAACATATTGTTTTTAATCATGACTATGTAAATACATTTCAGAAAATACTGTGTTAAATCGATGTTTCACTGATGTGTTACATATTTGTAAATAAATGACACTGAGTTGAAATTCTTTGTTTTGTTTGTTTTTATTTATCAACCATTACATCACATAGGGACACAATTATACATTAAACATTTGTCCTGATTGAACATGCTGGACACATTTAAACAGCTTGTTCTTACAAATACATGGATAAAATTTCTTTACAAATGTTGAAACCATATTGTCATTTTTTACCAAATCTAAACAGTATTTAGACATCACATCTTCATAATTTAACCCTTTGGTGATGTAGTTTAAAAAAAACACACAGTGTTGGCCGCAAGTAGTTGAAGCAAAGTCTTGTACTTGTCTAGTTGAGTACCGCTGTGTTATGCATGATGTTTTAAGAAAGTCACTAATCATGTAAGGGAACCTCTCTGGTGGGTTTCCAAAACTGTCAAAAAAGCATCCAACATGATCTTCAGTTATGTAGACAGCAAGCCAGTGTTCACCCGGAAGGTCTGATATATGTGTATTTATAATAGCCATTGTTGGTAATTTCCTGATGACGTTTGTTGGCAAATGGTCGCAAGCTAACACCCCGAGAAAATGTGTGTTGACAGCTACTTTGTCCATGATGGCGTTTAACGCTAAAGTATTCATTAGTAAAAATCAACCAAAACTTGTCTTCGATTAGACACTTCAATGATACTGTCAAAAACAGCATATACAATCAAATTTATGGTGTGTGGAAGGGGTTGCCTGAAACGAGCTTCCAGTCTTATATTCCCAGATTTGACCAAAGACACATGTTGGCTACATTCTTCATCAGGTGTAAGATTAAATGCATACAGAGTGTAGCCCTGTAGGAAATCCGTTCTATCAAAAGACAACGCCTGGTTTTTCAGATGTCTACCAGATGCGAAAGCCAACTGATAAAATTCACACACAGCAGAACCAGACTGGAAATCGGGTTGATGTGGTTTAGCAGGATACTGTTGCCCATCTACATAGACAGCGAGAAACTCTAAATCATAATGTTTGAATGCAAATGGGTTTTTCTTGTATGCACCTGTGAAAGCGTCATTGTCAACCATTGCTATTATCATAGACTTTGGTAGTGTTCCCAAGAACAAATTCTCTTGATTCGAAACTCTCGTCCCTGCTGGTATAGAGAAATTTTTTAGACACGCTCTGTCAATCGGGTATTTAGCAGTTGTTGACAGCAACGCCTGCGCGTGACCCAGCCTTACAGCTGGTGATACAGACACTTTTTTGACAAATAAAGATGCTGAGAGAATGTTTACTTTGTAAGCTAACGCATCATGTCGCATTAGACAGAATTCATCCTTACTACGCATCATACGTATTTTATACCCACACCATTAAGCATCAATTTCTCCTGAAAAAATATGTCACTATGAATTGGTGCCAGCAGCTCCACCACATTACCAGCGTTTGTAAATGCAGCCCTCTTTCTCAAGCCTAGTTTCTAATGGGGTTTGCCTCATCCATATGTCCAGCTGTGTCCAGATAAAAGAGTCCAGCAGAAAAAACTGTTTCCAAGGTATCCCGGCCATAATTGGCAAGACATTCGATGATACTGCAGTATGGGTAGGTGCTGGAACTCTGTGATATTAGTCGATCACCTAGCGACACATCGACCTGTGAAAATATTGTGGCTCCTGGATAGTTTATCAACCCCACAGCAGCTCCGTCATCGATGTCACTTCCGTCAGGTTTTGTGATTTTAACACGAAGGTACAAGAGGATGTTATTCAGATCCGTATAATCTTCACCATGGCCTGCTATAAAAAATTCCAAAGGGGCTGTGTCCGATATTGCTGAAAGCGGTGGAATTTCTACATAAGTGTTTTTCTCGATAGATGTTTGTGTTAAAGGCACTGTGAACAAGTCTAGTTCCGACTTGATACATTCTTCAGACATGCGATGAAGTAGAGCCATGTTCAGGAAATAGTACTGACAGCCTTTCTTCGGGGTGTTCGTTTGGTCTGTTTCCCCTTTCTCTTCCTTTTTGAATCTATGCGTTTTTTCAACTCACGCTTGGTTTTCTTAGCAGGGCGACCACGCCTCTTTCCAGGGGGTCATTTCACAGATTTTCGTGCCATTACTAGCATGCCTGATCCGTCCTGTTGTTTCGCATTGCATGTGTCAAACCGTTGCTGACTATATCGCTTACAATGTTTTTAGCCGCGGTTTTTAGATGCGGTTTGGCTATACTAAACCCCCTCTTGAACAACGGTATAGCCATTCTGAATAAATTTCTAAAAATACCACCAAAGCCAGCTCCGTACATAGCTGGACTACCTGCATAACCAGGCATGATACCGCCCGCTTGATTTTGGTAGTAAGAAACATAGCGTTCAGGGTCCATAACGTGTGCATTGAATGCATCCATTTTAAAACCCTGTTGGTTGTTTTACAGGTCTAAAATGTAGTTTTGCAACCACTTTCCCGTATGAAAAATTGACGTGTTGGTTTTGATCAGTTTTCACCTCTTTTGCAATGTCACTAATGTGGGTCTTAGTTGCCGACACGTAGTGTGGCTTGTTGTATCTAACAGTGACAACATCGTGAATGTCCCCTGATATATGTACACATCTTAACAGAGGCACAAAGGCGTCTCCAACTGTTTGGTATTCGATGATGTCTGTGTAAACATACAGTGTGCAGAAACCCCCATAGATGTCGGCTGGGTGCGGCGCGTACTGTTTCTGAAAACCTTCTTGATCTCGAACCATTTTAGACGCAGATTCTAGCATCTCCCCCGTTTTAGACCTAAGATAATAGCTAGTTTTCCATCAAATACTAAACCTACGCCAGGTCTTGTCTTGATATAAACCTTGTGTCTTATTTGATCGTAACCAATAAATACTGAATGTGATGATATTTTAAAATTGATCTCATCAATCAACATGGATATGTCTTTATAATATCCGATAGGTAATTTTATTTTTGTTATTTTTGAAGCAATTTTATCGATCACCATAAATGTTGCGTCATCTTCATCAAATGTTTTCCACGTCCGTGGGTACTGAAACTCTAAAACACCCACTTCCCACCTTTTAAATCAATTGGTTTTGCCAGTTTTGTTCTGTAATTAGAAATTTGATTGTCGGGGTATACCGACATCGATGAGTTGCATGGCAAGGTAATGAAAAAACCATTGTCACCCATGTTTGTCATTTGTTGTAATGATTGCATTCACAAATGCCACTTTTAAGGCTTTTGTATATCTACCACATCCTTTTCAGGAATCCAACTGTTGAATTTGGGAGGCCATCCCAGCCATTTCACCAAAACCATATTTTTTTTACCCTGTTTTTTCTTCTCTAAAATCTTTTCAACTTTGAATGTTTTATCTCGAGGCACATTTATTTTTTGCAACTCTTCTTCATAGAAACAACCTTGTATAACATCACCATCATAATCTTTCAATCTATAACAGGTGGTTGACGAGGGACACACTCTAAAATTGTGAAAAATTCATGTGTATAGTTCTCCTCGTAACCCTTTGCAAACGGACCCCTGACTTTGGAAATTCTCACAACATCACCCACCTTGTACTTAAACACAGTTTCTTGCTTAGCCCGTCTCTCACACTATACAACGTTTTAAACACAATAGTTTCATTGTCTTTGGACACATCAGCTGGTTTCATTTTTATACTTCTGTGGTGACTGTTGTTGTAACCGCACACTATGTCTTGTAAAACATCAATGTACCTTTTGGAATTTATAGCCGTTAGATATCGCCACATACGACTTTTTAGAGTTCTATTAAAACGCTCTACGACACTAGCCTTTAGTTCACTACCTGTAGCAAAATGCGTAATTTTGTTTTTTGACATCAGGTTTTGAAAATGATTGTTAAAAAAACTCTTTACCCCGGTCAGACTGTAATTTTTGAGGCACTCTACCCTCGGCTAGTATGGACGCAAACGCGTTAGCGACTTCCAAACCCGACTTATTTTTTTACAACCGGACCCAGGCATATTTGCTAAATACATCAATACACGTCAATATATATTTATAACCTAAATATTTCCTTAGAATATGCGTTCATATCAACAAGATCGGCTTGGAATTGTGAGTCAATACTGTATACCACCACCCTGTTCCTTCTGTAATTATGCCGTATAGGTTTGTGAAGGATGTATGCATCTTCACCCGCTAACCAATCTGAAACCTGTTGATCAGACAGACGCACACCTTTATCCTCTAAAACAGCCTGTTTCAAACGGTTTTTACCACCTAATGAACCAGAATTTGAAGGTGTATAATAAGCTGCTCTCATAAGATCTGACATGTTCACAGACGCCATCACTGAAAATAATGACCCAAAATTTTGTTTGATTTACTGTTTTATTCACAACTCACAAGGCATCAATGAATTCAAGAAATTCCACACATACATCAACATTTTTCTCAACCAAGTATTCAACAAGTATTTCAACCACTTTACAAACATTAATTGGTTTATTTGCTGAAAGACTTAAGACACAAACATCTAATACATATGTACACAGACAAAGCACATGACTGATTTTCATTGTATTGTTGCTCTCTGGCATCAAAGACAATAACCTCCTGACAGTTACATGAGGCGGGTTGTCAGAATCTAGACATAACTGTGTAACGTTGCACCAATCATCTGACAATGATTTGACAATACTCATTTGATTCTTGAAATTTTGTAAACGTTTAGCTTCAACTTCATACACACTATTAAAGAGTCTAAAATTGACCACACAATCCTCAATACATTTATACAACAAATTGGTCATTTCGCAGTTTACACGGTGTTTCAACACATGGCCCGCCAGACCCTGGAATCCACAAACATTCCCCATTTGTCTTAAACAGCACTGCAGGTGTTTGAACCAGCTTTCCAACAATCAACAGCGTCAGCGACAAACTCCCCAGATATGTGATTAACCAGATTTTCTCTTATTTCATGCAACTTTTCCACAATGTGTGGCTCGCTCCGCAATTCACAGACAACTGTTTCAGCGCATCCTTGAATTTTTTGAAGAGGCAGATGTATTCCAAAACACTTTAGAAGCCCCGCGATAGCATGTTTCAATTCAGGCGTGAACAATGTCTGTGTTATATCGTCATAGTACTTTTCAAAGAAGAAGATATCCGGCTCAAACAGACACGAATGTCGAAGTTGACTGGGGTGGTCCACTTCACAACCAAGACACGTTTCCTTCAGTTTGTTGTTTATGATATGTTGTAAGATCACAACGACAGCAGACTTTATAAGTTTTAATCCTGTAGCACATACTCGGCCATCCACATCTTGGGTTGATGTGGGTATAGGCATGCATTCAGGAGCTTCGATGAGCGTTTCATCATCTTCCATGCATGCTGGCTCTGGTGAAAAAAACGGTGTATGCAGGAAAGTCATATTTGCATGTGCAAAATCTTCACACAAATGGTCTAACCAGTTGTTGTTGTTTGATGTGTTGGATAGTGTTGGCTGATTGCCGCCGCACGTTGTATAGCCATCTGTGTTGGTATCGTTGCTGAAATGGCCCGAGATGCTGTGGTCTGATGTCACGATGGCCGCTGCTGGTTCGTCATGGCTGTAGTTTACAGGACCGGTGGCAGTGTCGAGCGGTGCGTAATCAACGTCCGGCCCTTGATAATTTCTATACCACAGAGCCCCGTGGTTGTCGGGGTGGCCTGATGGATGAAAATCCTCAAACATGTTGGCTTGAGTGCTGAGAAACTGAAGCTGTATGCCTCGATATGGATGGGGGGACCCTTTAAACAGACATTGCGGAGGGCGGTGATTCTGTTTGACCATCCCCACAAACGTCATAAGCCAGAGAATCAAAGAGGTTAATCTTAACATCCCCAAAACGCTTGCGAGACCGGCAACGAAATGCATCGCGATACCGGCTCTTCCTCGGCGCAAACTCCAAATTGGTTTCACTACCACAAGAACTAACAGTCGGCGTTGCTGTAGAAACGCTAAGAACGGTCTGATTTAAACTTGCAGAAGACATTTTGCAGCAATAGTCATGCAATCCGCCTGTGAGAATAATGCTTAAATACAACATATGTAAGCCACACCCTGCTCCCCCAACACAAATGTTGGTGGTAGAGCGGGTGGGGTGAGGGGGGGTGTCGTAAAACACCCAACCCCAGGCAGACCTGTCCCTCAAACTGACCTGTCACAGAGAGGGGTGTCATAAATCGGGCTGTCGCACAGGGGGTCGTAAATCTTTGGGGTGAGGTGTGGTGAAGGGTGGGGGTGATGAGGGAGGTGATGGGGAGGGGTGGATGGGTAATGTGGGGAGAGGGCACCTTGTTAAAATGTCTGTCCAATCTGTCCATCACAGAACCACAAATCATATGGGTCATAAATCAGAGCCATAAATCAGGGTCATAAATCATAATTTGAAAAACAGTGTAGGCTATATACTACTTTTATAACTCAGCGCAGTGTGCATAACTCAGCACTGTGTGTATAACTCGGTGCAGTGTGTATAACTCAGCATAGTGTGTATAACTTGGTGCAGTGTGTATAACTCAGCACTGTGTGTATAACTCAGTGCAGTGTGAATAACTCAGTACGGTGTGAGTAACTCGTTGTGTGTGTGTGTGTGTGTGTGTATGAGCTATACTGATGTTCTTTGCTGTCTGCTTTTCACTCTGGCCATGCTGAGTTATTTGGCAGTCGGATATCTGGGTGAGTTTTTTATCTGTAAAATAAATAAACCTTGTCTATCTATCTATCTATCTCTATCTATCTATCTATCTATCTATCTATCTATCTCTTTAGTGTATTAGAGCTCTGAACTACTCTGAGTGGGTAAAGAAGTGAATTTTGAAAGTGAATAAACAATATAATTGCAATAAAATGCAGAGTGACTCTGCAGCTTAAGCAGCTCCCAAACGGTTGCTAGGGTGTTTCCAAATGGTTATTACGGCAATTTAGGTGGTTGCTATGGAATTCCAAGTGGTTGCAAGGGTGTTGCTAAGTGGTTGCTATGGTATCCCAGGTGGTGGCTAGGATTTTTCTAGGTGGTTGCAATTGTACCCACATGGGTAATATGGTGTTATAAATGAATTTGTGTCATCATGATATAAGTTGGGTGCACAAACTTTTGCACCCAATTCATTCTTCGTGGGAAAACAAATCGTAATTTAACAATGATTGTATGAAATCAAAAATCTGTATAAAAGCTCACCATTGACTAAAAATTCTGGAGTTGTCGATACCTCAAAAACTGCAGAATGAGTTAGTGGACAGAAAATCAGCAGAAAGATCATAGAAGGAAGAAGAATATTCCATCTGATAGCAATAGTGTTGCATGTTGCTTTGCAATGAGCAATCAGTAATCATATACCAATCAGTACATAATTACATTCATTATTAATGCCAACAGCATGTCCTCCCCCACTCCCTCCCACCCCCCAGCCTGGTCTCAGGGGGACCTGCGGAAGGTGATTTACCCCACAGACAGTAGGGGGCAGTTCTGTGGTCAAAAGGGAACCCCACTGGAGTGAGTGCACTAAAACACACTCACACTGACTCACTCACTCAATCTCTCTCTCTCTCTCTCTCACACACACACACACACACATAGTTTAATTCAGTGAAAACACTAGTTCTCCGGCGAGAGTCAATCCTCACTCTGTGTGTGTGTGTGTGTGTGTGTGTGTATGCAGGAAGAAGCCCTTGCTGTTTTATGTTAACAGTCTGAAGTGTGTCAGTATGCAGGTGTTGCTGGAGTTTCAGTGTCCCACCACACAGGTACTACCGCACTCCCCCCAAAAAAACTCTTTTACCCCACCACACAGGTAATACCCATTTACCCCAACATAAAACTCTCATTACCCCACTCTCTTACAATATTACCCCACCCTACCTGCTCTGTGATTACACTGTGTTGTGGTCAGCCTAACTACCATGTGCAGCAGCATTTTTGTTGTTATTGATGTAAGATATTGTGTGTGTGTGTGTGTGTGTGTGTGTGTGTGTGTGTGTGTGTAGATTTGTGTGGAGAAATGTCCAGAGCGGTCGCTGACGCTGTTGAATGCTAAACTGAGAGAAGAGGACATGCAGTACTACTCACAGTTCTGTAAGGAGGAAGTGAACACTAAACTGGTGAGTTAAACACTCACACACACACATACATACATACATACACACATACACATGCACACACACACACAATGTTACTGAGAGAATATCTCTTACACATCTTACAGAATTGAGTGCAGTTTACTTGAGTTATTCAGTTATTGAATTGATTAAATTGAGTAGAGGTGACTGAGTTTGTTGATTTGATTGAGTTGTGTTGTGTTGAGTTGATTATATTGAGTTCTGTTAAGTTGATTGAGTTGTGTTGTGTGTAGATGATTGAGTTGTGTTGAGTTGTGCTGATTTGATTGAGTTGTGTTGGTTGATTTGTTTTTAGTTGAATTGATTGAGTTGTGATGAGTTGTGTAGAGATAATTGAGTTGTATTTACTTCATTTGTAGATTGAGCTGTATTGAGATGATTGTGTTGAGTGGAAGTCACTGAGCTGTATTAAGTTATGTTTATTTGATTAGATATGTTAAGTTGTGATGATTTAATTGAGATGTTGAGTTGATTGAGTTGATTGTGTTGTTGTGTTTAGTTGAGTGAGTTGTGTTTACCGAGCTGTGTTATGTTTAGTTGATTGATTGTGTTTGGTTTTGTTGAGTTGACTAAGTTGTGTAGAGTATTATTTAGTTGACTGAGTTGTGTTGTGTTGAGTTGATTAAGTTGTATTGAGTTGTGTTGATTTGATTGAGTTGTGTTGACTTTAATGAGCTCTGTTCAGTTGTGTGTATTTGAATGAGTTGTGTTGAGTTGACTGAGTTATGTTGAGTTTAGTTGAGTGAGTTGTCTTCAGTTGTGTTTAGTTAGATGTGTTATATTCAGTTGTGTTATTTGATTGAGTTGTGTTGTGTTGGTTTGATTGAGATTTGTTGAGTTATATTATGTTAAGTTGATTGTGTTGTGTTTAGATGATTGAGTTGTGTTGATTTGATTGTGTTGAGTTGATTGAGTTTTGTTATATCGATTTGATAGAGTTGAGTTATATTTAGTTAATTAAGTGGTATTGGGTTGTGTTGTGTTGAGTTGTGCTTGATTGAGATTTGTGGAGTTATGTCTAGTTGATTGTGTTGTGTTTAGATGATTGAGTTGTGTTGAGTTGATTGAGTTCAGTTAAGTAGAGTTCACTGAGTTTTGTAGAGTTGTATCGAGTTAAATGAGCTGTATTGAATTGTGCTGTGTTTAAGTTGTGTTGTGTTGATTTGATTGAGATTTGTTGAGTTGATTGAATTGTGTTTATTTGAGATATTTGTGTTGGGTTGATTGAGTTGTATTGAGTTGGATTGAGATGTGTTGAGCTGTGTTTAGTTAATGTGATTGTCTTGTGTTGAGTTGACTGAGCTGTGTAAAGTAGTGTTCAGTTAATTGTGTTGAGCTGTTTAAGTTGAGTTGTGTAGATTTGATTGAGTTGTGTTTAGTTGTTTGATTTGTGTTGGGATGATTGAGTCTGGTAAATCTATTGAGATGTGTTGAGTTGTTTAAGTTTTTAGTTTTGTTGAGTTGTGTTGAGTTGAGCTGTGTTGAGTTTGTTGTTCGTTGACACTGATGTTGTTATTGTTGTTTGTTTTTGCTTACAGACGGCTCTTGAACTTGCAAAAGATGAAATGTGTCCGGTGGCGATCATTCGCAGCCAGCCGAATGAGTTATTCAGCTCTGCATCAGCATCTTTGATCTGACCTGTTCATATGTCTGATGGGGTGTGTGTGTGTGTGTGTGTGTGTGTGTGTGTGTGTGTGTGTGTGTGTGTGTGTAGTTATGCACAGGTGTCTCCCAACCCTGCATAAGACAGAAAGTGACGCAGTTGTCAATGGTGACAACACTACTGTCAACGTCAACTTAACTGCCACAAGCAAGTCAGTCAGTGTGTGTGTGTGTGTGTGTATATGAATGTCAGTGTTAAACTGTCAGTGAGAAGCTGAATAGTTTTTTTGTTTCTGCAGGAAGTCCGACATCATTGTAGAAGCTCAGGAGTTGGCCATGAGGATCTTTCAGGATGAAGTATATTTTAAAAAGGAACCTTTGATAGAAGAAGGTAAAAACACTCTTTCAGTAAGTTGAGGTGGTAGTATCTAGGAGTGCCCTATGTGCTCTGTGTGTGCAGGGGCTAGGAATGTGAATTGGGGGGCCCCTTGGTCCATTGGGAGAGGGCCTCTCACTTTCTCCCTTCTTCTCTTAGGTCCAAATAGATGAGATCATGTTAAAAAGAACCATATGCTCTGTCTCCTGTTTCAACAACAAGAACCATATATATATGCTGTTGGTCAGTCTGTTCGGGAGGGGACATTTAGAATTGGCACAGATCCTCTCTCAGGTACTCTATAGTGCTTGATATGATACTGTTTTACTATGTAATAAACTTTTTACTGGCAACTCAGTATCGGCGGAGTTTTTCTTCACAACGTCTAAACACCATCGCCACTAAATAAACAACAAGAATTACACAAAGTGCTGGCACTGGATCCTGCTGTGAGACTCTCAGCTATTACACACCAACCAACATCAGCACGACACACTCCAAAACACTGTATAACGCTGTAAAAAACACTCCATAAGACTGCATAACTCTGCATACCACTGAACACCAAACAACAAAGCATTGTGTGACAGTGTATCACACTAACACACTGTATAACACTGCATAACACTGCATAACACACTGTATAACAGTATAACACTGTATAATATGTCTGTCTCTCTGTCTGTCTGACTCTCTCTCTCTCTCTCTCTCTCAGTGGATTAGTGATTGGCATGGTGCTCAGCATGGTCTTCATTGTTCTTCTGCGTTTTCTGGCTGGGGTCATAATCTGGACGATAATCATCTCGGTCATCTTCGTTATTGGTTACGGTGAGGATGTAAGAAAACTTCTTATGATTTCCTTTAAATGAAACGTATCTACCAGTAAAATCAAACTGAAAATGAACTCAGTGCAACATTCAGTGGGGTATGATGATAATCACCCCCCCTCCCCATCTCTCTCTCTCTCTCTCTCTCTCTCTCTCTCTCAGGTACCTTCCACTGTTATATGCAGTACGTAGCTCTGAAAGGCCAAGCTGGATCAGATGTTACCATAAAGGATTTGGGGCTGCAGACAGATTTCTTCATCTACCTGCAGATCCAGCAGACCTGGCTGGCCTTCAGTGAGTTTATTACTATTATTATTATAAATATAAGTTTTACTATTATTAATATTATTATCACATATGGTGGTTAGCTTATCTTTCAGTCTGTGTGTTTCTCTCTCAGCAATTATCCTGGGTATCGTGGAGCTGGTGATCCTTCTCATCCTCATCTTCCTCAGAAAGAGAATCGTCATCGCCATCGCTCTCATTAAAGAGGCCAGCAGGCAAGTGAGCACAAACCACCCCCCCGTCGCTCCCCACGCACACATGCTGCTCCAGATAGACCAAAACTGTGACAGATCAAACACACAGATTTTACCTGCTCTGCTTACCTGCCCACGCTAGTAAGGTCTGAAACATTTCTTACGTCTGTTTTGAGCCACAGTCACAATCCTAGACATTGCAGTTTGCGTTGCCTTTTGAAACGGCCGTGACCAAGGCTGGACCAGAAGATTACGTGCAGTTATAAAGCAGCCAAGTCACTAGCTATAAACAGTGATTACACAAAAGTTAACAAAACTTTGTCAAATTATATACACACAACAGCACAATTCTGTACACTTATCTGCAGTAATAAAGTGTAGTTTGTAAGTTCAGACCATGCCTTCAACATGGTGGTGGTAGTATCTGAGCAGCTTCTGCCTGTAGCTAAAAGGCCAGACCTCCCTCATAGCTGTAGCAGGAATGATGTAGGACTGAGGAACAGGAAGGAGATGGGGTGGTGGGCAAGATTGCGAATGCTTCGTCACAGAAACAAAAGCAAAGCAAGCAAGCAATTAAAGTTTATTTATATAGCGCTTTTTACAACAGGTGTTGTCACAAAGCAGCTTTACAAGGAAAACAGCATTGCAGAAAGAAATCCGGGTCCAAGCCCCCATGAGCAAGCCAGAGGCGACAGTAGCAAGGAAAAACTCCCTAAGAGAAACAGGAAGAAACCTTGAGAGGAACCAAGAATTAGAAGGGCAACCCATCGTCCTCCGGTCGACACCGGATAGTAAAACACTGTTAGTATTATAGTACAAAAACAGGGAAAACAGGTGGAGCAAATGATTAATTTTATTAATTAATAAGTTCATGCAGCAGCAGCAGCATCAGTGGGGTCAGGTTGTGAGGATGAGGTTTGCACAGCAAGCAGTGGCACCCGATCAAGGCAGAAGAGGCAGCAGCATCAGACGCACAGGATGGGCAGCTGTTTAACTCGGCAAAGAAAAGAAAGAAAGGAAAAACACACAGAGAGTCAGTTCTGTAATGGGTCGCTGATTAATTTGATTAGTTTAAATGATTGATTAGTTCAAATAATTTAAAGTAATTTTGATTAGTTTAGTTCATGCGGCAACAGCAGCAGCATCAGTGGGGTCAGGTTGTGCGGATGGGGTTTGCACGGCGTTGTACAGCAGGAGGCTCAGTGGTGGTAAGCCGGTCCAGAGGGCTGGCGAGCAGTGGCACCCGATCAAGGCAGAAGAGGCAGCAGCATCAGACGCACAGGATGTGCAGCTGTTCAACTCGGCAAAGAAAAGAAAGGAAAAACACACAGAGAGTCAGTTCTGTAATGGGTGACTGATCACAAATTACAGTGTTAGCAGAGCAGCAGAGACTCTGGCAGGTATAGAACTGACAGGGAAAACTAATTACCAAAGGCTTGACTATACAAGTAAGTTTTCAGCTTAGATTTAAACACTGAGGCTGTGTCTGAGTCCCCAACATTAACAGGAAGATTATTCCAAAGCTGGGGGGCTTTGTATGAGAAGGCTCTCCCCCCTAACGTAACTTTATTAATTCTAGGTACTAATAGTAAGCCAGCACCTTGTGATCTAAGTAGGCGTGATGGTTCATAGTGGGAGAGAAGTTCACTCAGGTACTGAGGGGTGTAGCGGGACAAGGCCTCAAAAGCACCTAATTTCCCACTTACCGTAAGACACGGGTATTTTAATTAAATTCAAGTGAGGGCTTGACCATGGTCCAGGGAACAGAACCGAATTGAATTTTTTCATATGCACACCGTGACAGAGATGACTGTAATAAAGGGTTATTTATTGATAGAGGTATATAAACACAAAGCAATCGATTACAAAGGTACATAGGCACTAAATATTGGATTACTAGTTATAGAAAGAAACCAGAGATTGAATATACTGAACAAAAGTACTAAGATTAGCTGATTTTCCAAATTATGTGGCTTTTGAGCAGCAAGCAGAACAACCCTAACACTAGTGTAAAGCTGGCCTAAGTGTCAATAAAGAAAAGCAAAATCACAGTGAGACTGAGACCACAAAAGGGCAGTGCGAGTGAATCTACAACCTGGATGCCTCAGAGCTGCGGTGATGCGCGTGTCACGTTGAGGAAGAGAAGCCACTGCTCACACAGGCTAGGAAGGGTCTGCAGGTCAAAGGCAAGGCCGCTAGAGGTGCAAGCCCTTGGTCAACGCTTTGGACCGGACCCCACTGGCAAGGCAGGCTTCCGGCGACGCTTGGCGGCCTCTCTGGTGAGGAACGCAGATCTTCTTCTTGGCGATGCAGGCAGGCGGTGGTCGGAGCAGGCCCTTGATGTGGATTTCAGTCAGCACTGTTTTGCTTCTGTTTCTGTTCTAAAACTAGGTTCTGAGCGGCCTATCGTTGGCAATTAGACTTTTCAAAATAGATTGACGAAACTTGAAAAACAAACGCAGCTAGATGCAGCTCTTCAATAGTCTAACCTTACAGTTACAACACTTTAAGATTACTGAGTAAATGAAACAAAACGAATTAAGACACAAGACAAACAACTAACATTTAAGATCTGCAGAACTTAGCTAAGGTGCAAAACGAGGAGAACGGGCTTTTCTACTTAGAGTTTCATTAAGGTTACATGTTGGCTGTCTCGCTCCCTTCAGGGCCAACTTTCCCTGTCTTTCTGTTTCATCTTCTCGTTCTCCTAACTGTTTCTCTTTCTTGCTGGCTTTAAAGAAAGAACTTTGAGGGTGGAGCTAAGGCAGAGCTAAGGCGGGGAAAAGGTTTTGGTTGGTCTGTTAGGTTACATATAATGAATATGCAATTTCTTTGAATACTGCTCAAGTGTCACATAATCCTTTGGATATTCTGGGTGTGGTTACACTTAAGTAAAAGCAAATTAGAAGCATGTAGTTTCACATATATAACATTACTGTTTCCATAGTGACTATTAGAAATGACTATGGAGCTTACAGATTACTATCCCTTAACGTAGACCATAATATGGTTACATACAATTAGTTGAATCCTTAACCATTCTAGTCATATAAGAAGTAGGAACTACTTAGACAAAAGAATTAAATTGTTAAGACAATTTCGAGGTTATACGTCACAGTACTATTTCTAAACAATGCTTACACAAACGGTTACATAATAACTCAGAGTAAAATAAGTGAGTACATAATCATCAATAATTCTGTAGATATGTTGGCAGAAACTCTATGATCAAAGTATACATAGTCACATAAGCTACAAACTTTAGAATCCTGCTTCCAATAACACTACAAGAAGACTTGTTTCTCAAACAAAGGAAAAAGAAAAATTATATAATGTGTGAAACGAACATAGTTGTGAATAATCAAAGATCAATACAATAACCTAGATCAGTGAAAAAGGGTTACAATTCAAGAATCAAAATAACTACTAGAATATAAAAGAATATAGTGTAGAAAGTTTGGTTTTAATTCCCTTTGGTGGGGATTAATCAATTCACGTCTGACAATGCAACATGTTAACAGTAACAGAGGTGTTCTTCACAGTTTGATAAAGGAAAGGCATTTGATTGATACTTGATTAAAGATCACATTGTGAATAATTTGCCAGAAAGCAGGGCTCTCAGGAGCCTAGCCTCTGCACAGACCCCAAATTTATGATACTGAAGGAATGCACTTAAGAGTATCTGGCCACACGGAGGGGTCTGCTCAGGGATTCGTGAGGTCTCAACAGTCCCCTCACCCAGGGTTGATTGGTGGGACATCTTTGGCCTTTGTTTTAGGTAAGATGTCTCTCTTTGTGGGGGAAGGTGAGATGTATGGGTGTGAGAGAGAGGGAGAGGAATTTTCAAAAGTCACAATTTATTAGTATCCTAACAAAGCCACCCCCCTCCCCACGTCTGCACCAGGGTGCCAAAGGCGGGGAGGGGGGGGGTTGTGAGACGTGTCTTTAGCAGTCAGCCATAAATTTACTGTTTGTCCTTCTAAACATCCTGCTGCATGCAGATGCAGATCTCACTTTGCTCAAAAAGTTCTGATCAGTTTATGAATTAAAAACAGCAAAGCACGCTACAGCGGCAAGTCCATAAGTCAGTAAGAGAATTTTATAATCAATGCGAAATTTAACTGGTAACCAGTATAAGGTTGATAAAACTGGGCTGATATGGTCAAACTTTCTGGTTCTAGTAAGAACCCTGGCTGCGGCGTTCTGGACTAACTGAAGCTTGTTAAGGCTTTTGCTTTGACATCCAGACAGCAGGGCATTACAGTAATCTAGCCTTGAGGTAATAAATGCATGAACTAACTTTTCTGCATCCTGTAGAGATAATGCATTTCTTAATTTAGCAGTATTGCAGAGATGCAGGAAGGCTATTCTAGTAATATTCGTTATATGTGTATCGAAGGACAGATTAGGGTCTATAATGACACCAAGGTTTTTTACAGATGAGCTTGATGCAACTGAGAAATTGTTAAGTTTAAGTGTTAAATTAGACAGTCTGTTTCTAGCCGCTTTTGGACCAAGAAGTAGAACCTCTGTTTTATCCGAGTTTAGTAGGAGAAAGTTACTCGACATCCAGTCTTTTATGTCTTTTATACAGTCCTCAATCTTGCTAAGTTTAATTTTATCATCCGGTTCGCTTGCTAAATATAACTGAGTGTCATCGGCATAGCAGTGAAAATTTATGCCGTGTTTACTGATAATGGTGCCCAGTGGTAGCATATATAATGTGAATAATACAGGTCCTAAAACAGAGCCTTGTGGAACACCATACTTTACTTTTTTGAGGGCAGATGATTCCCTGTTTATATTAACAAACTGATAGCGATCAGTGAGGTAGGACCTGAACCAGGAAAGAGCTATTCCTGTTACCCCTACAAGGTTTTCTAGTCCATCTAGTAAGATAGCCCTAAAGTGTCAAATGCCGCACTAAGATCAAGGAGGACTAACAAGGACACATTTTCTTGGTCAGAGAATAATAATAGATCATTTACAATTTTTACTAGTGCTGTCTCTGTACTATGATGTGGCCTAAAGCCAAAAGGGGAGGATGTGAATTTATAGGGTGTTATACTGGAAGAAGGAGGGGTTTCAGCCATGTTCTTCCCCCATCTGACGTGGTTGGCTACAGTGGACTGTGTACAGCCACGGTTAGCCAATGAGCTAACATTAGTTAGGCTACTATTGTAAGATTAAAGCACAAAATCAACCATAATAATACAGTCTAGAGGCAGACTGTGTATCATACAGTCTCTCTTTATTTGACTGTTTATAGTGAGTGGTGATGAACTGTCTAAAGGTTTTTAATTAAATGCTGCTAAAATTAGCAATTCCTCTGTATTGGAGGTTCAGTGCTGCTATATGAAGCCCCACCCCTTTAAGGGTCAAATCAGCAGAGCTACTGGTCAAGGACGCAAATTTGCATTCATTGACTGGCTTTCAAAAATCTGCTGGCAAAAATGTGAGATGCCATGTTTTGTTTATTTTCTAAGTGAAAATAAGTTCATCCTGAACATCCTCTACAGAGAGCACATTTACATATGACATTTTTCTGCAAAATTCAATAATTAAGCATTAATATAATTATGAATTAATTGTAGTTATTATCATTATAGTTTTGAAACCTTTTGAAACGTTAAACTTGTGTTATTGTAGTTTTCATCCCATCTATTTTTCAGGGTGCTGACTCATATGATGTCACCGCTGTTCTACCCTCTGCTGACCTTTGCGCTCGTGTCTCTGGTGATCACGTACTGGGCCGTCACCTCTGCGTATCCACCTCAGAGCTACATTCACTCTCACAGCACAACTGACTCACCTCACAGACACAGCACCATCACTCTCAGTGACTTTCACCAACTAACAGACAGACAGACTGATTGTCAGACAGACAGATACATAGACCGATGGATAGACAGACAGAGACAAATGGATAGATGGACAGACAGACAGATAGATGGATAGACAGACAGAAACACAGATAGAAAGACAGACATAGTACTTATAAAAGCTGGATACAAAATTTAAGTTTATATTACAAAGTAATCAAATGATTCAAAGTAATCAAATGTAAATATAAAGTGCTCCTATAGAGGAACTTCCAGCTGATCCTTAACTGCCTCCTGCAGCTTCCTGTCCACCTCCAATCAACCGATCTATAAAGTTTTCAACACCACAGAGTGTGAATACTCTGGACAGACCTGCGACCCTCAGGTCAGTCTCCAGAAACAACTTTTAATAATATTAAGAATTGATAATAATAAAATGATTATAATAATTTCTACAGTACACATGTACACTACATTCTTCTTGTATTGTACTTTTTTCTATTGTAAAGTTTGTGTGAATTTATATACCATAATTAATTTCTACATGATCATTTTCCAAATCTCTTACAAATTAACAGACTGTTTTTGCTGCAGCTGTAGGCTGAATGGGTGGAGCTAAACTGCTGTAGGCTGAGTGGGCAGGGCTAAACTGCTGTAGTCTGAATGGGTGGGGCTAAACTATTTTTTTTTCCACAGAAGTTCAACAGCTCTAAAGTCTTCACGCAATGCCCAGATGCAGAATGTCTGTTTGCATTCTATGGCGGAGAGACGTTCCTCCATAAGTACCTGATCGTGTTCCAGTTCTATAACCTGTTCATGTTCTTCTGGTGTGTGAACTTTGTGACGGCGCTGGGTCAGGTGACCCTGGCCGGGGCCTTTGCCTACTACTACTGGGCCTTCAACAAACCGGCTGACATCCCGACATTCCCCATTTTCTCCTCACATGGACGGGCCCTCAGGTGCATTCACTATTCCTACTGCCCAACTCCGTTTCATAGCATCACAAAACTTGGTCCAATAGTTTACTAACAATTCAAATTTAGTCTTAATTCTGAACCTAGCAGAGCTGGCGAGCAGAAAGCCAACTACACTAACATGTTTGAGATGAGTGTGTTCAGAAGACCTGTCAAACCAAATCAGTTGACCAATAGAGTGCAGGTAAACGCCCTCTTCTAAGACCCGTCCCCTGTTAAAAAGTGCCAAAAGTCAGAAGCAAAAGAGCAATGCCAGAAGCAAAAAACATATCGGCAAAATCAGCAAACAGAAAAAAAGTAGAGCAAAAACTGGCAAAATAAGTAATACATTTATATCAGAATGAGAGAAAATAAGTAAACACTTCTTTGAAAGTTAAGCTTGAAGATTAAGCTTGAACTGTCATTATTTGTGCTTGCAGCATATTTTGGACATTTTGATACTTAAATTTTTTGCTGATGCTAACTGCATGCCTGATCATCACACACTCGCTTGTAACGTGTTAAGTTGGCTTCTTATCCAAATTTTTCGGCCCACCTTAAATGGCGCAGCAGTTACGAGCTACAATCATTTAAGGTGGAATGGAAAATTATACTAAGAAGCTGGCAAGCAAGAATAAACATGCTCGTGTGGTTTCTGGCACCGTACATAGACTATTAATACATTGCCACAGCTATAAACAGGAGCACAAAATTATGTGATTAGAGTGTGATTAATGATGTTCTCTCTCTCTCTCAGGTATCATACAGGCTCCTTGGCCTTCGGTTCTCTGATCCTCTCCATCATTCAGGTGATCAGGATGATCCTGGAGTATCTTGAGAAGAAACTGAAAAGTGAGCTGGAGCTTTTCTGCCTTTTCTGCCTCTCGTTTCACCTGTTTTTTTTTCTGTGTCTCCTGTTTTCTGTCTTACAACGAAATAACATGAGAAAGCCGCTCGTTTAAATGTGCCTTCAGAGGTGCTTCGTCACTCAAAGGAGACGCAGGAGGAGGCTAAACTAACCTGTTAGCTAATGTTAGCATATGTGTTTCGTGATTCTCTACGACAAATCAGCAGTCTGCAGCGTTTCTACGTCACCTTTTGATATGGGCTCAGCTCACTTGGAACCTCGACAGAGGTGGTACCAGAGACAGTACCTGGTACCAGGTTTGCGAGTAGAGTCGAATCGACTCGAGCCAGTACCATGAAGTGGAAAAGCATGTTAAATTCCCGAGAATTCCTGCTGCATTACTTCTGCTGCATCCCAAACTACACACTAGCTCAGTAAATAGTGTGTAAAAATGGTTCATATCCCATTAGAAGTGCACTCATTAGTGTAGTAGGTGAACTACAGAAGTGTGTGGTTTGGGACGCGGCGTTAAATCCGCCAGTGAAACACGTTCAACAGCTGCTCTGCTAAGCTGCTTGTTAGCTGCTCATTAAACACTTCCAAGACAAATTTTAAGGTGTTTCCTGATTAAAGAAACATTTATTGAGGTAAATTAATGCATTTATTAAGGTCACCTGATGTTGACGTATTCGCCAGCCATTTGTTCTACGTTTAAGTCACCTCAGTGTAACTGCAGCTCCATTTAAGGTGGAATGGAGAATGTAAATGAGAACCTGGTGAATAAGAAGCTTCAGCTTTATGTCTGTGTATTGGTTTATTATTTCAGAGCTTTGGCAGCTTTGATAGCCATTTTTCTAGTTTTATTGGAATTTATTGGAATTTTCTGGAGATATGCAGGTTACACAGATCCACCAACCCTCAGATAGCGAGCGTACATTGGTCCACTGGCTTGATAAGGACCCCGGCTGTCTGTTTGCCACTGCTGGTCCATCCTCGGACCACCCAGATTGTTGTCCTGCATACAAGGCCTAACTAGTTTTTAATCTCCTCAAACAGATTTTTCATTTGAGAAAATAAATTAAGACAAATATTTTCAAAAAACAGCGAGAAAAAAATGAATGACTAGGCCTCACACAAAATAATTTAGCTGAAAATGTTGTGGCTGACACTGTGCTAGATTGGCTACAGCTGAATATTTATTTATAATATTTATGTAAAATGTTACTAAATATTTATGTTAAAAGTTACTGAACTATGTCACAAAGGATACGAAATGAAAGAAATGGAAGAAAAATAAGTACATTGTGTCTGAGTGCAAAATAAGCAGGGAAAGTGGCATTTTGTCTAACATTCCACCTGCAGGACACCCAGAACACGCCAAGCAAAACGGCAGTGGACCACAACCTTTGCCACCAGCAGGCCAACAGTAGCCCACCATCCTCTTGTTATCTGGGTCTTGCTAATTGGAAACACTTAGCTCACCAACTAAGCTAATCTTAGCCAGCTAGCTGCTGTGTTACTTTATTCTTCTCATTTTGACCTTTTAGAATAAGAAACACAGCTCTATTAATCCTAAACTGCTTCTACTGTTTTATTTTGAGTGTCTGTTAGCTGGCTAATTTAGCTAATGTCAGATTACATTCAAGCTAAGCTAATGTGTTAGCTTACATTAAACTCAGCATATCTTAACATATTGGAGCTTCTTTCTGTGAGGAAAACATGTTGAAGAAACTCAAAGTAAGTATTTTTTTACTCCAACACTTCTCTAAAGCTTAGTCATTCTTTTTTTATTAATACTTTTACTTTAAGCAAATTTATCACAAGCAACAGCCTAATGTTACTATGCTTTATCAGTACTCTTTACACACTACTTAGAAAGCTGTAGCGTTACAGTTTATTTGGATGTAATTAAATGATGCTTTTATTTTTATTGTTACAGAGTAAAAGTAAGTGTGCTTCACAACTCAGCTTCAAAACTGAGGAAACCCGTAGCTTGCTAACTAAGCTAACTTTAGCTAGATATCGACTGTGTTCTTTTACTCGTTTCTTTTTCTAGATTAACAAGCACAGAAGCTCTTTATTAAACCTAAATCTGTTGTTTAAATGTTTTTGTGCTTGTTTGCTAGCTAAATTAGCTAATATCAGCAAATGTTCTAATGGGTTAGCTTATTCTCACTGAAATCTTAGTGTGTTGGAGCTTCTTTTTGTGAAGAAAATGTTCCTTAAAGAAGCTCAGAGTGATTCTTAGAGTAGTTTTTACTCTTATCCTCTTTTTCTCTTAAATCTGTTTATTCTTTGAGTCTTTTATTTATACTTGTATTGGAGTGAATGTATCACTACAGTGGTGGTGCACTAATCTTAGTAAAGTAGGATTTTTTGATTTCAGTATTGATGACTCTGCATCTCAGAATTCAAGGTTAATAATGATTTTTCACTCATTTTCTCTCCCAGGTCGCCATTTATGGTAAAAACTTCTGTACGTCTGCTAAGAATGCTTTCTTCCTCCTGATGAGGAACATTGGCCGGTGAGAGAAGCGACACATCACTCGGTGCTGTTATTCAGCTGGGATTAGACAGAGATAGTCGATTACAGACTATCTATATAATCAGCAGGAGTGGAATATACTCCAGTGATTGTACTTTATTACTGTACTTAAGCATTAAAGGTTCCAGTACTATTGAAAGTGAATGCTTGTACTTTTACTCAGTAAACAAAATAATTTTAAAAATACTCTTTACATTTTCATTAAGACATTTATTCACTTGTTATAAACATCAAAGGCATTTGCATAAAACATCATTAGTACATTTTGGCCTTTTTCACTTAAGTGAACTGTGTAAAATCTATTTAGGTAAATGTTTTGTGGATCCATAAATGTTTTGTAGCCTAAATATAAAATTCATCACATTAGTTTTTACCAAAAAAAAATATTTATTTTTACAAGTTTAAATTTGTCTCAACATTTAACTTAAGATGAATACTTAAGGAGGTTTTTTTCAAGTGGCCACATTCTCTGACCAGTTGAGTTCCGACACTTTTACTAAGATTTTGACACATAATCTATCGACTTTTTCTCTACTTTTAATGCTTTTAGGGTTTTGTTTATACGTATCAGTAACTAAAGTTCATAAAGATGTTTTTTCATAATAATTTCATGTTTTGTGTTTTAGAGTGTTCGTGCTGGACAAAGTGACAGACTTCCTGTTGTTTCTGGGAAAGCTGCTGATAGTGGGGATTGTGGGTAAGTGCCGAGAGGAGCTGAATAAAATATACTAATAAAACTGAGAGCCGTTCCACACAAACTAAACTAGACCTCACCGAAAAGCAGGAATCTGCACCTGTAGCGCAACTCAGAGCAACTTATTCAGTTAAACTGAGTCCGTCTCAGTAGAGCTGTTGTAGACGGATCTTCTGTTTGTTATTCATTTCCATCAGAGTGTAGCAGTAAATTAAAGCGACACTCAGATTTACACAGTTTACCTTTCTCTTACACCCAAAATACACTTCTGTGCAAAAATATTTAAAAAAAGGGCCAAACCCAAAATACACTGTAGAAAGTGTCTTGTCAGATCTACTTAAAAAATTACTTCATGTGGTAACAAGAAATTGAACTGGTTTGATTCAAAACTACATTGATTGAAAGAATTATTTAGGTTGTATAAAGTATTTATTTAGGTTGAATAAAGCAAGTTGATTTACTTGTTACCACATTAAGTCAATTTTTTAATTAGATCTGAAGAGACACTTTTTACAGTGTATGATTCACTGTCATCTATAAACATGGACTAAAGTACACACTAAGCGGGACTTTATATTTGTGGTTCGGTTCCCACAGCAGAAAATAAATATATATTTAATAATAGCAATAATGTCGCATTGGCATCAAGTCAGACCATGATTTAGTGAGGCCATGATTTTCCCACGATAAGTGCTCTTTTATTAAACACCAGCAGAAAAGGCAAATACATACTCACAAACTCGCAGGGGAGCTCAGCCACAGACAACATTAAACAACACAGTGCGTCTTCCATGATCCTTTGTGCATGGCTGCTCGCGTGGCCACACCTCCCGAGCTCGTCAGAGCCAGCTTCAGGTGGTAGCGTGTCGCGACAACAGTAATAATAATCATAATGATGATGATGATGATGATGATAATAATAACACTACATGAAACATATATAGTGCGTTTCAAGAACCCGAAGGCACTTATAACTGTAATAAAACACAGAACACCAGAAGACAAACAGAAAAACAAAGAAGAACACAGTGTAACATACTGAGAGAGGCGATTAGCTCGGTGGTAGTAAGTGAATCAGACTGCTGGACATGCGGAGGAAGAGAGTTCCAGAGATGAGGAGCAAATCTAGAAAATGCTTGGTTGCCAAAACTATAAAGGTTGGATGTGGGAAAGGTTAGCAAATCAGCTGAAGACGAGCAGAGAGTACAGGTGGGTTTATAATGAAGGAGAAGATCAGAAAGTTAGGAAGAGTGATGTTGTTAAGAACATTAAAGTGAAGGTGGTACGTTACAGGAAGCCAGTGGAGATCATAGAGAACAGGCTGAGTGAGTATGAGTGAGAAGGTGAGCAGCAGAGTTCTGGACCATCTGAAATTTGTGAAGGGGGAAGAACTGATACCTGCAAGGAGAGAGTTACAATTGTCTGAACGACTAGATGAAAGCACATATGAGAGATGCAGCAGCAGAAAGAGAGAAGAATGGCCACATTTTGGAGATTAAAAAACAAACTTTAATAAAAGAGCTGACATAGGCATCGAATGAGAGTCAGGTCGAAGATCCAGATTTCTGACCTGAGGGGACGGGGAGACTGCTATATCAAGATATATAAAGATAGTCCTGTCATGCCTTGTCCTTGTCTTTCTCTTTTTTAGCCTTGGTTTCCTTGTTTTCCTCTGTTATGTGCTTTTGTTTATGTCTGATGTGTGTCTTTGTTTTCTAGTTTATGTGCTTTTGCGTTGTTTTGTTAGCTTCTCCCCTGTTCTGCCATGTGTTCAGCCCACACCTGTTTCTTGTTCTTAGCTCCGCCCATCATTATTCTCAGCTGTCTCTAGTCTAGTGTTTGTATATATATACGCCCCTTGTTTCAGTCTTGTCTTTGCTTGGCAGTTGTAGCTCTGTTGTTATGTTGTTGCTTTGGTTCTGTTTCTTTTCTTGTTTATTTTACTCGTGTTCTTGTTTTTCCTGCTTATTGCTCCTGTTCCTGCCAAGGACTTCAAAAAAAGTCACACTTGCATCCTGCATTATCTCCTGATCACACAACGTTACAGAAAGTTGTGTTTCATCCAGAGCGTTTAAACTATAATATTATAGAATAATAACTAGAATATTTAAACTATCTGAGAGGTGAATTGCGTCCTGAGACATATCTGAGTGTCATCAGCATAGCAGTAAATGTCTAGTGTCATATGATCTTGAAGCATGTCATGCGCTACCCCAGGCACAAGGAGGATGCTGGAGGCAGGATTCACCATTGCAGCAGCTATTTTTCACCACAGATCTCTTCACTATGTAAGTGATGAATAGTAGTGGTCCGAAGACTGAACCCTGAGGGACCCCTTAAATGACAGTTGAAGTTGATGAAGTAAACCCAGTGAGAGAAATACACTCTTTCTATCTCCAGAGAGAAAGCATCTGCGGATATAAGAAGGTCATCAGTATCCTTAGTCATGGCATTTTCAGCACTGTGATATGGACAGAATCCAGACTGTAAAGGTTTGAAAAGATTATTGCTTAATAAGTAAGCTATAAACTTATTCAAGCATGTTCAACAGAAATGGGGGGTTAGAGATTTGGCGGAACTTATTGAAATTAGTTGAATCAAGGCCTTTTTTTTTAGAAACCTCGACAAAAAGCAGTGAATGAGTAACAATCATGAGATGAGGAGTCAGAGCGGGTAGACAGGTTAAAATAGTTCGTAGAGGATCGAGGGAGCAGGTGGGTAGAGGCTGTAACAATATCACCCTAAATTCAGACTTATAAAACTGATAATTCCGGTCCTAAAATCTGATTAGCTGAGCCGCATTCAAAACCTTTGTAAAATCTCACCTCACAACAATTGAATTATGTATTACTAAGCCACGGAACGAAAAAACCCTCGTTCTATTAATAGTCTTTGACACTCGTGCTGCTTGCATGGACCATCGGGTATATTGATGAAGTAAGAACCTGTTTTTTTTTTAACTGAGGGGCTGGCAACTTATGTTCTTAACTAGAACTAGTCTTGTTAGCAAGCTAACAGGCTAAAAAATAGCAAACATGCTAAATGACTCCATTATTAATATCACAGGCTTCAATTATAATACTTAAGAAAATATTTATGTATTAACTTGCTGTGGCCATTTGGTGACTAAAAGTGCTTATGAAGTGCCGTGTTATCAGATGTTCATTGATATGTGAGAAAAAGTTAAACAATTCATGAAATGGCCACAGTATACAGTGATGGGCGACCAAACGTTTTCCTCATTCTTCTCATTCATTACATTTCTTTATTAATAACTTGGGTATTTTAGCATATTTTATGTTGGCTGACATGATATAAAAGCAATAAGCCACTTGATGCCGTGCACTACAGTGATTTTATAATGGGGAGGAGGGTTTTAATTCCGCTTTACGTTGTGCCTAAGAACATCCTTCCCTGTGATAAAATCACAGTAATGCACAACCACTTGTGGCTTATTGCTTTATTCTACTTCTGTCTGTTTTTTTCAGCTGTGCAGTGCACATTTGTGATGTAGGTGTTGCACGATTAATTGGTATGAAATGATAGTTAATCTGCTGAAGTAGTTGAGAAAAGTGGCTTTAGCTGTTTTTTCTCTCTTTCCTGTCAGGAGTCTGCTCCTTCTTCTTCTTCTCAGGGAAGATAAAGGTTGTGGAGGAAGCGGCTCCGTCACTAAACTACTACTGGGTTCCCATTGTGGTGAGTTTAGACACAAGCATTAGCATTACTGATTTACTACAATAATACAGGCTACAGCTGAATTAAAAAACAGCTTTCCATTTTTGTTATTATCATTATTATTAGTAGTATTAGTAGTAGTAGTAGTAGTAGCATTCATATCAGATCTATGAAATTATTTAGCATTAGCATTATTGATAACAGAATATAGATTAGAATATTTAGATTAGTTCGCTGGAATTAACGTTAGCATTATTGATACTTCAATATAACAACTGCTGTATGCAGTTGTCTTGGATGATTAGCATTAGCATTATTGATATAACACAGTAATCCATAGTAATCCTTAGTTCCTGCTGTGTTGTTGTGGTATATCAGGATGCTAAATGTTACCGAATCAGCTGTGTTTATGCTACTGTGAGAAGTATTACCAGGCTGTTTCACTGCAGTGTGTATTTGTTCTAGACGGTGGTGTTTGGCGCCTACATCATCGCCCACGGCTTCTTCAGCGTCTACGGCATGTGTGTGGACACTCTGTTCCTGTGCTTCTGTGAGTGTTAAAGCTTGATATATTCTGGCAGAGAAAATGCAGCACTCAAAACCTTCTGTCAGAAAAACACTGTATGCTAAAAATATCAACCCACTGCAGGCCAAACATTTAGGGCCACCTCACCATCTTTTAAACTTTTATTTTACAGTACAGTAAGAAATTCCTGTAATAGTTTAGTAAATATAAATCGGTTCTATACTTATGCTTTGGATATGTTTGTCTTCAACTCTAATGCTGTGTTTACATAATGACGTTCAAAAATATCGTTTTGTGCCTGCATGACTCACACCACTGACAACAATGGAAATGTTGGCATTACCAACATTTGATTGATTATGTAAGGTGAAAAAGGCTTTTTTGCTATTTTGATGTTTTGTTATATAATTTAGTTTCTCAAAAAAATTAATGGTTTGCTGCAACTTCTGCTGGTGGCACTAATATAGGCGCAAATATTTAGGTGGGTGAGACTGTTTTCCTCTAAATATACCAGATTAGACTTCAATATAGTAACTTAATGTCAATCAGAAAGGAAAGCATGACCATCTGGTTTCAAAACACTTTGAAAAGCTACATATTGTAGCACTGGCAGAAGAAAAAACACAGAGGTGGCCATGATTCTGCAATAACAAGTTGGCAGCAGTATCCCTTCTTGAATGGTAACATGCATGGCAAAACATACAACCAGCACAAACAATCGCTGTTTACATAAGACGTTATCAATGACGAGACTGGCCACTGGTTAAAGTATGGATGGGAACGCTTGTAACGCTCAACTTTTCCTACTGCACTTGCATTTCACTGGCCTATTCATAACTTAAACTAACAGACAATGACATTAAACACCACAAACAAGTCCCTTTGTTGGAGGGCACGCACTACCATATGCCTTTGCTTGTGGTTATGTCTCTAGCCACACCTCTCAGTCTCAGGTGCCAGCACCAGCCAGCAGCAGATTACTGCAATATGATATAACCAATAGAACACTGGAAGGGAAAATGATCAGTGTATCATCCCAGCTGTAATTTTATCCAATATAACATGCCTCCTGCGCTGTTCTACTGCCTTTTTAACTGGTTTTATCCACTTTACTCTGTACGTGCTGAGGCTTTACACTCACTGTAACACTCCCCACTCTTATCTGCTCTTTTCACTGGTGAGCTCTTTTCGCCCGGCTTTGAGTGTAATCCTTTTCTTTGTCTCTATTTCTCTCCATCATCTCACTCTTCCCACACTACTGCCTCTCTGCCACCTCCCCGCTCTCATTATAAACACCAAAACACGGCTGCCCGAACTCACCGGGCCGAAGAACTTGGAGAGGAATGATGGCTTACTCGTCATTACTAAACGGCCACCAGGAAAGTGGAGGAGGTGACAGTAAACTGTTACCAAGCAACCGACCATACGCACACAGCTGAAACATAAACACGTAATAACAATAATGTTAAAAATGTAAGTTACAGCTGCCGTTGCTCATGGAAAAAAGGTCAAACAAAACTGAAGTGTAATAAACTGAATTGAGAATACTGTGAGAGCGCCCCCTGCTGTTTATCAGAACGTTGTTGCTCCCCAGTTTCAGTCTCCATTTCCCAAACGCTTAAGCTGAGCGCGCTAATGTTATTCCTCCTAATAAACAGACACGTTCAGCTCTGTCTCCTCATTATTCACCACCATCACTGTAATATTTTATCAACATTAACACACGAAGGTAGTAAGAGGGGACGGTGGGGGTCGAGTCTGCAGCATCTGACATTTTTAAAATGCAGAGTTAGAGAAGAAAAACATCTCAAAAGTGAAAGCAGCGTTTTACAGTATAAATAAATGTAGCATCATTATGCTGGTAGTGAACTAATAGCTGCCTACAAACAATAGAAACGATGCTTGAACAGAAGTTAGAATGCTGTTGAAGTTTGTCCTAAAGTATTTAGGTATTTAGCTCTAATCGTAGTGAGAGAGTGAGTTAGAGGTTTACACTGTTACTGTTCACTGCTGAGCTGATTTTGGTTCTGATTTAATGGTTGTTCCCTCAGTGGAGGATCTGGAGCGCAATGATGGATCTGCAGAGAGGCCGTACTTCATGCCCAAGAGTCTCCAGAAGATACTTAATAAAAAAAACAAGGTTATGAGCAAATAACCTCCAGAGAGAAGAGACAAAGGAGAAAAAACAGGAGGAGAAAGTGGGAGAACCCAGTGATCAGAGATGGTTTTATTCGTATTAACAGTGTGGACTCAGATCAGATCACTTTACTGTTCATTCTGACCAGCCGGTTCAAACAGTGCAGAGTGTAATATCGTGAGTTTTGAGCTGTTTCACTGTTAATGAGTGTTACATTCGCATTTTAGAGGTTAAATTCTTTAATATTCATCTGTTCTGACTGTATATTACAGATTGTTACTGATTGTTTACCTTTTCCCACATTGTTTTGTGTTTTAATGTATACCGTCCTGTATTGCTCATGTGCTGATATATTTTGCATCAGAAATCTTTCTTTTGCTTCTGACATTTGGCACTTTTTAACAGCGGGTCTTAGAAGAGAGCGCTCACCTGCACTTTCTATTGGTCAACTGATTTGAGTGACAGGTCTTCTGAACATGTAGGTGGGCTGCACAGCAAGTATAAAGCTGAACTCTGACTAAATCAAATGTATCTACTAATTCTGTAGCACCAAACGTTTAACCTAGTTAAAAATAATCAGGATTACATTTAAACCATCATTTTAATTCTGGATTACTTTTACAGTAAATCTAGATTCATTTAATTTTGTTGCACCGTATTTTAAACCAGGGGTGTCCAATCTTGTCCACAAAGGGTCGGTGTGGCTGCAAGTTTTCACTCCAACTTCTACTTTAATCAGATGGACATTGTCTTCATACATTTCATTAGGTGACCTCCTGCTTTGTTGTCGTGAAAACCTGGAGCCACACCAGTCCTCTGCGGATAAGACTGGACACCCCTGATTTAAACTTCATTCAGGGATAAAATTTAAAAACTTCTTATTTTGGTGGTTTAAATTTACAACTGTGTTACAACATTGAGTGTTCTCACAGAACAGAAAATCTCTCTGAGTAAAACTATATTAATATAAAGCAAAAAGCTTTATACTTTGTTGTAACTCACTGATGGTCCCAAAAGGGGGCGCTATTAGCGCTCTTGTAGCTTTTGTGTGAATCACTAAAATAGAAGGACATAAACACGGCAGCGGATCTAAATAATGCACGGTTTACAGTTTTAAACTACGTGTAAATGAAGTAAACAGCTGAAGACTGAATAAACTCAAGATACGAACGCGGCCTTGTTAAACTAGCTGATCCAGGATGAACAGCTTGGCAGATAGCTAGCTAGCATTAGCTAGCAGGCTAAAAGTTTACTTTACAATATTCTGTGTAAGAATTAAATAATAAGAGTTTTTACTGTGGCTTACAGAATAACATACAGAGCGTCTGTATTAAAAATTTTGATTCAAATTACAGACAGGTTTAGTGTACATTGTCAGCAGTCTTCTCAGTGCTGAATAAACAGCGCCCCCTGCTGACGCAGAGCCTCCGGGTCTGATAACGGATTTTTTAACGTCCGAATCGGCTCTTTGCCTGTGAGAGCTGTTTCTGATGTAGTTCTGAGCTAGTTTACTCTCAAAAATGGAAAAAAGTACCTTCTAATCACAGACAGTTGTGGATAGTACTGTTATCGTCAATCAAAATGTAGACTGCTTAAGGCACAGATAAGGCTTTAAGCACAGATTTGTTTATCCATGTTTAAAATTAAGTGGTCTGCAACACAATTTAAAACAAATCCTAGGGTTAACAAACCCTTCATTAGGTCTAAACTCTGTGTTAATTTATGTCTTGTTGGTGCAGCCCACCCATGGCTGCTCAGCATGAAACCGACCCCCACCATAACACGTCCTACTGAGTGGTGCTATGAGTGCAGCGCTGTACTGGCATATCTGGCGTTATGAACAATGTTTGTGATTTTCCTTGTAAGTTCTAATGTAATACACGTTTATAGGTCCGTGTGAACCTGTATGAAAGAATATAACTGTTGTTTTGGGTATTGATGAACATAAACTTAGTTGTTTATAAAAGAACAAAACTACCACCTTTCAGGTTGCAGAGAATTTTTTAGGAGATTTATTCTAGTTAGGATGTTTGTGTAATACTGTTTTTCTTATGTGGAGTTAATGATAAGATTATGAAGTTAGGAACTGTTATTCTGTAAGGCTACTGTCCTAGATTTCACATTGTTGTACACTCTGTTGACTCAATTATAAAATGCCATTTTAGAGTTGAATTTTTTCGTCTTTCATTTGTGTATTAAAATAGCATTATGCAAAATGTTAGCTAACAATAGCTGACTATCACTAGTCATCAATGCCCTGAGTTTGCTATTCACTAAATGTTTAGCCAATGGGAGCTATCCAAATCACAGAAAACTTTATAGCTTACTGATCGTGGCCTAGGAATTTTACCCAACTCACTGGTTTAGTTGTCTGTTGAGTCTCTCTATTCTTTTCTTTATCTGACAATATCAGGATCATGGTGGCACTGCTAGTGTCGCTGAGCTAAATAAACAGTTTATCTGGCCAGTTAGTTAGAAAATGACCTACTGAACAAAACCAATATTTAGTTTAGCTATCATTGATATGAATCACACACAGTGCTAACTTATTTATTGCCTCACTATCTAAGGTAGCAACCAGAAATGTACTGGTGTCTGACCTTATCAAAATGTCCAATGATTGGATTGCATATTTACAGGTAGAGCTCTACATAAAACTGTAGGTGTGATATTTGATAGCCTACATCACATGAAGCTGAAGTCAGCTTCTTGTTTGAATATTCCTAATTCATCTTAATTGGTGCAGCAGTTACATTCTGGTGACCCAGGCCACTGCCCACTCAGATACCATTTAAGGTGGAATAGGAAAATATGAACAGAAAATGCTACCAGTATTATAACCGATTATAACAGATTGGATGTGCTGATAGCTGATCACCCTTAAAAAAACACTACATTCAGATATGAAGTGGGTGCCACATAGACTTTCGCTGCCTTTGGGACCATCAGGACCCCATCTGTCCATTTGATGGCTGGGATCCATATTGGTAAAAGGATGTGATCCACTCGGGGTATTAAACATTCTCCAACATCTTCCCTGCAGTCAGTGGAGTTTACTGAACAGCAACTTCTCGTCTTTGCTGCCTAGCTGCACCACATCTCTATAATGATTTGCACAGAAAACCCCTCTATAAAACTCTCCTTGGTTTCTCCCCACCTTATTTGAAGCAGCATTATGTGAGAATTAGTATTTTTTGCTCTAGGGCCCTCCTCCCCTACAGTTGCAGAGAGTATTTCACCTTTACACCACTGTCATAAACCTTTACACCGCACTGTGTGCGCCCCCTCATGGACACCTGTACACATGCATGTGTTGTTTAAGCAATAGAACACGAGAGGGAGCGTGTTGTCGCGAAATAACATCACGGCCGTGATGTTATAGCGATAACACACAACCTTGAGTGTTCTTTTGCTTTTATCCAACAGTTAAAGAAATAAAGTAAGAAATTAATAAATTGGGCAGTGAAGGTGGCATTTAATATGTTTTAATGTTAGCAGTTCCTTCCGCCAAATTATAGTGCCTTAACAAGCAGCTTGTTGCTACGTCTACGTAGTACGAGCTCCGATCAACATCGCGCATGCTAGACAGCTGGCAGTTCATTCTCCAGCTCCACACAGACCAACTGAAAGGTGACAGTTGCGGAATTTAGTGTCGTCGCATCACTTCAGAGTCTGACCAAATCAGCTGTCCGTCAAATGTGATCTTAAAAGTATCCATTTTCTGTTTGTGGCAAAGTAAGAAGTAAAAACGTTCAGATGCCTTGAGCATCTCCTACAGCTGTCAAAATCGCTGCTTAGCAACGGTGTCTCAGCAGAGTGATACAGTGTTTGTGAAAAAACCCATGATGTTATGGTAAAATAACAGCACGGTTAGAACGCTTCTCAACCAATCAGCTTGCGTGGCCAGAACTAACTGTTGGTATAATACTATATAGACAATATATAATAGTACTCACGAAAAGAACATATATGATGAAAAATATAATCAGCCTATCCTTCACATAAACTGTATTACAATAATTAACAATATAAGTCGCAATCTATAATGACAAAAACAAAATGATAAAGGCTATTTTACACAGAATACAATATTTTTTATTGTATAAATAAAAAAGCAAAAAGATCTTTACACTATATATATATTACACTAATTGCACATGGAGTATTGATTATATTGCACACAGGAAATGGTGATGAATTTCACCAGCTTATGTGCTGTAGGTGTCTGAGGGTCTAATGGGGGTGGAGGAGTTCTACTGGGAGCAGGGCTGGCTGTACAGTCTAACAGCAGCAGGAAGGAAAGACCTGCGATGGCGCTCCTTTACACACTTTGAATGAAGCAGCCTGTCACTGAAGAGCTGCCCAGTGCTGTCAGATTCTCTAATGTATGGGTGGGAGCTGTTCTCCAGTATGATGCTAGTATGGCTACATCCTCCTGTCCCCCACCACCTGCACTGAGTCTAGGGGGCTTTCCAGAACAGAGCTAGTCTTCTTAATGTGTCTATCAAGTCTCTTCCTGTCCGCAGTTGAGATGCTGCTACCACAGAGACCGCTTCCATAAAAGATGGCTGATGCCACCACGGTGTCGAAAACGGTCCTCAGGAGACGCCCCCTGCCCCCACACACAAACAGCCTCAGTCTCCTAAGCGGGTAGAGTCTGCCTCTGGCCTTTCCTTAAAGTGCACTAATGTTATCTGACCAGTCCAGTCTAGTGTAGAGGTGAAATCCCATGTACTTATAAGAGTCCAGTCTCTCAGTGTCCATTCCCTGGATGTTCACTGGTGGAGGGAATGCACCTGCGGAAATATACCACCATCTCTTTGATCTTCCCCACATTGATCAGGAGGTGGTTCCTCAGACACTAATCCACAAAGTGCTGGGTCAGTTCTCTGTACTCTCTGTCGTCATCGTCTGTAATGAGTCAAAGGATTGCTGAGTCATCAGAGAACTTCTGTAGATGTAGTTTGGTGAGCTGTTCATGAAGTCTGCAGTGTACAGGGCTAGAAGAGCTACAGACCTACAAATAAACTATAGCCCACCGTGACGGGTGTCGAATCTGCAACATGGTAAGCATCTGATGCCCTATCAACTGTCGCCCATGTAGTGAACACACATGCAAGTACTGTGACCACAGAAAGCCACGAGAGCGGAGCTGAGACAACGTGAGGCGTAAAGGTTGAGGTGGCATGCGAGGCACCATACAAAGCTGTGCTGTACTACGAGAGATGGACAGCAATGAGTGGGCTGATCAACAAATGTGGGACCCAGACTTGCAGCCAGTGACACAGTCATTAAGGGCACAACAACGGCCTCACTGGGAGGTGGTGGCGATCCTGTCTCTATACACAAAGGGACTGTGGGCCAAATTGACACCCTTTGAGGTGGGATGTAGAGGACTTTTGCAGATGGTGTGACTTGTGTACTGCATGCATAGACCCCAGGGCGCATAAGTCCCGATCCCGAGACTGCAGTAGTTTCCAGTGAGCAAGCACATGCAATGGGTAGAGTCAACATATGTACGAGGGCCATTTCCACGCACTAGATTCTGTCACATGGCGTGAAAAGCGTGAGACACTGACTGTATTGTGTTGTCTGTCATGGGTTATTTCACCAAATGGCCAGAGGCCTATGCTGACTGTCATCAATGAGAAGCTTAGCGAGCTGAAGCTAACCCAGCATAACCAAAAGACGGTGAGCTATTCCACTCCGTCTGCCATGTCAGGCTGACTCTGATGTTTTTATGAACGCTGCCATGCTCGATGTTTCCTCCATTCTGCCTATTCTTTCATCTTTGTATTATATCTTTGTCCTACTAAATTTAGCTGTTGTACATGAAGTGTGCAACATGCTCATCCAATGCAGTTTCTCCTAGTCAGATAGTGAGGTGGTGACGAGGTGTGTGAGTGTTCATGCACGCAAGCAAGGGAGATCAGATCACCTCAGATGTTGGCAAGAGGAAAATACGATAAACAGCTTTAATCTTATACTTTAACTCATTTTCACTAAAGGCTTTTGTGTATAGTAACGCTGAACACAGCCATAATGCTAACACTAAGACTAGTGGAGATACCAGTACTACAGCAGATTTATACTCATAAGGAAGATGAATGTGGTGTCTAAGTATCGTCAGACAGGTCTGTGTTGTACGTGTGCTGAATATGTCTGTATTGTCTCTATTGCAGTGAATTTGGTTCACTGCAATAGAGACACTCTGAGCGGTTCTACTTAATGATTAAGCAATCACTCATATCTCACAGTCACTCTAGAACAGCTATCAGGCTGCAGTTAGAACAGCTTCCCACTGCAGTGTTTATCACTGTATGACTACACTGTATTGATCAGATACTGACACATTAAGATGAATCGAATTAGAGTTTGCTGTTTAGTTTCTCGTTGTGGGTGACATCCTCGAGGACATTTGACCACATACTTTGTAAAGCGGCCCATTCACAACGTCAGTAGTGTAATGGAGAGACATTTATGTCACTTCATTGACGACTGTTGTAGACAGTTTATATCTGTGCGTTAAGTCTGCTGTAAGAAGTATTTTCTGTTTCATTCTCATTTCTGTTGAATGTTTCTGCCTCATCTCTGGTGTTCTGGCAAATTGCGTTTGACAAACCATTGTCAAAATATCCTACCATAGTGCATATTTATAGTAGCACTCTACATACAAAGTGACACATGATTTTAACAGCCTAAATCAGTTGGAATTAATGTATTACAGCATTAAAAGAATCCTCAAGATATTTTGAGAGCCTATATCAGCTTATCATGGTGTAGAGGAATCTTAAGATCAATCTGTACTGAATTAACTAAAATTACACACAATAAAATGTTTGAAACATCAGTTACTACACTGCTCGGTAGGCCCACACCTTGTATAGACCACTGGTCACACCGCTGACCACATGGATGTAAAGGTACACTTTGAACAACAGTACTGTTGTCTCTGTTACAGTTATGCTAAGCTCGTTCTAATTCAATGGTTCTATTCGAAATCTAATTCGTAGATATTGAGTGAACTCTTACTATCTTTCTAATTCCACTGTTAATGGTAACTGCAGTTAGTACTGTACTTTATTTACTATAACTATTTTGCTAATTCATTCTTATATCCAGGGTTTTATTCGTGTTTCAGGAATTCTCGTTCTATTATTAATGTCTAAATCAGTTTTGTAATTCATTTCAGTAATTGCTCCATTGTAAAAGCAGCTCTACAAGATCAGTCATAATACTGCACTCCTGAGCCACACTGAACAATGATGCTTTGTCTCAGTATTAACAATGCTGATAACATTGCACCAGAGTTGCAACACTGGTATAGGATCCTCCAGAATCAGCATTTTACAATAAAACAATGTTTACTGTTTTGATGTTTATAAATGTTATTCTACACCGACTGGCCACTGCATTAAGTCCAGCTGTACACAGGTGAGGTGGCTTATAAGTGGCTGGATGGTGTTTTTATGGAAAGTACAGCTGACGGACATTGAAGGCTGTAAATTTAAACACTGTGTTGAGTTCAGCAGCTCATTTTTAGGAAATTTCAGCTAGAAGCTCTTTGATTGACTGTGAAGATTATTTATGTCCAGTTAAAGAGCAGAACAGTACCGACCTTTTCCTTTATATATGCTCACTCACACACACAAAACTCAGTGTTAGTGTAGCTGCAGGTCAGTTCACTTTCTCAGAGTCACAAAGGGACACCAGGCACCGTTACAGTCAGTGTGTACAATGAGCATAGTTATATAACGCCGGTTTTTGTGTTATATTCAGCGCAAATTGATAACGCCAGTGTAGGTGTATAACTGCAGCAGTGTGTATAACTCAGTCACTGTCTGTGTATAGCTTAGTGCCAGTGTGTATAACTCGCACTGTGTGTATAGGCAGTCAACTGTGTTATAACTCAGCACTGTGTGTATAGCTTAGTGCAAAGTTGTGTTATCACTCAGCACTGTGTGTTATAAACTCAGTGAAGTGTGGATAATCCAGGAAATTATTCTGGTAACTCCACTGTAGTAGGAGCTGTACTGATGTTCTTTGCTGTCTGCTCTTCACTCTGGGCATGCTGGGTTATGTGGGCATCGGATAGGTGGGTGGAAGTTTTGTCATCTTCTATCATATAATATATATATATTATATATATATATATATATATATATATATATATATATGTCTTGATGTTAACTCGAGCGCTGAGCTAATTTGCGTGGGTGAAGAAGTTAAATTGTGAAAGTGAATAAACAATATCATAATAACCACTACTAGAAAAGTGCCTTTCCTGACAGAAAAATGCAGAGTGATCTGCAGCTTTAAGCAACTCCCAAGCCGTTGCTAAGGTGTTCCAAAGATTATTATGGCAATTTAGGTGGTGCTATTGAATTCAGGTGGTTGCGAGGGTTTGCTATGTGGTTGCAGTTTTTGTACCCACATGGGTAATATGGTGTTCCAAATGAACTTGTGTCATAATTATGTATGCACAAACTTTTGCACCCCATTCTTCATGGGGAAACAAATCGTAATTTAATAATAAAAGTACAAAATCAAAAATCTGTATAAAAGCACACCATTAACACAAAATTCTGGATTTGTCGATACCTCAAAAAATGCAGGATGAGTTAGTGGACAGAAATCCAGCAGAATGATAATAGAAGGAAAACGAATAGCAATAGTGTTGCATGTTGCTTTGCAATGAAGCAATCAGTAATCATTACAATCAGTACATAATTCATTCGTTATTAATGCAGACAAACATGTCCCCCATCAACAGCCACCACCCCCCAAGCCTGGTTCAGGGTGGACCTGCGGAAAGTGATTTACCCCACAGGACAGCAGGGGGCAGTTTTCGTGGGTCAGAAGGGAACCCACTGGAGTAGTGCACTAAACACACTCACAATCACTCACTCACTCACTCACTCACTCACTCACACACATGCACACACACACAAAAAAAACCTGAGAGAATACCTCGTACACGTCTTACAGAATTGAATGCAGTTTACTTGAGTTATTCAGTTATTGAGTTGATTAAATGGAGTAGAGGTGATTGAGTTTGTTGATTTGATTGAGTTGTGTTGAGTTGATTATATTGAGTTCTGTTAAGTTGATTGAGTTGTGTTGCGTTGTGTTTATACTGTTGTGTTTATTTGATGGAGTTCTGTTGTTGTATTTAGTTGATTGAGCTGTGTTGAGTTGTGTTTAGTTGGTGTAATTGTCTCTTTTTGACTGCTAAGCTGTGTAGTGTTTTGCTTAATGGTAGAGTGTTTACGTTGAGTTGTATAGATTGATTTGAGTTGTGTTAGTTGTTTGATTGTGTTGGGAGATGTAGTTCTGTTAAGTTTATTGAGATGTGCTTTGAGTTGTTTAAAGTTTTTAGTTGTTGAGTTGTGTTTAAGCGAGCGGTGGTGAGTTGTTGTTTGGCTGACCACTGACGTTGTTATTGTTGGTTTTTATTTACAGCCGGATACTCAACTCGTGAAAGATGAAATGTGTCCAGTGGCGATCATTCGCAGCAAGCCGAGTGAGTTATTCAGCTCTGACCATCAGTATCTTTGGATCTGACTTTCATATGCTGAATCTGAGGGTTTGGTGTGGGTGTGTAGTTATGCAAAGGTGTCTCCCAATCCTGCCGAAGATAGAAAGTGATGCAGTTGTCATTGTTGATAACAGTACCATCAACTTCAGCTCAAATGCCACAAGCAAGTCAGTCTGTGTGTGTGTGTGTGTGTGTGTGCGTGTGTGTGTGTGGAATGTCAGTGTTAAACTGTCAGTGAGAAGCTGAATGGTTTTTTTGTTTCTGCAGGAAGTCCGACAGCACGGAAAAGCTCAGCAGGTTCCATGAGATTCTTTTCAGGTTACACAAAGTCCTGGGCGCTGGATCCTGCTGTGAGACTCTCAACCTCAGCACACCAATAACATCAGCCTCACACACTGCAAAACACTGTTATAAAACACTGTAAAAAACACTCATAGACTGCATAACTCTGCCATTACCACTAAAACACTGTACTGCAAAGCACTGTATGACAGTATAACACTGTATGTCTGTCTCTCTGTCTGTCTGTCTCTATCTCTCTCTCTCTCTCTCTCAGTGGATTAATAATTGCCATGGTGCTCAGCATGGTCTCATTGTTCTTCTGCGTTTTCTGGCTGGGGTCATACTTGGACGATTAATCATCTGGGTCATCCTCGTTATTGGTTACGGTAAGGAGGAAGTTTCCTCTGCACTGTAGGCAGGCTCGTGTTCCCCAGTAAGAAAACTTGGATTTCCTTTAAATGAAAACAGTCGTGCTACCAGATAAAATCCAAACTGAAAATGAAGCAACATTAGTGGGTATGATGATAGTGCTGGGGCACAAATCACCCCCTTCTCATCGTCTCTCTGTTCCGCTCTCTCCAGGTACCTTTCTACTGTTATATGACGTACGTAGCTCTGAAAGGCTTCTGAGCTGGATCAGATGTTACCTTAAAGGATTTTGGGTGCAGACAGATTCCTATCCATCTACCTGCAGATCCAGCGGGACTGGATGGCCTTCAGTGAGTTTGTATTATTATTATTCTAAATATTTAGTTTTACTATTATTAATATTATTATCACATATGGTGGTTAGCTAATCTTGTCAGTCTGTGTGTGTTTCTTTCCAGCAAATTATTCCTGGGTATCTGGAGCTGTGATCTTTCATCCTCATCTTCCTCAGAAACAGAATCGTCATTGCCATCACTCTCAATTAAAAGAGGCCAGCAAGCAGGTGAGTGCAAACCCCCCCGGCCCCCCCCCCCCCGTCCCCCCCCGTCCCCCCCCCCCGTCACCCCACGCACACACATGCTGCCTCCCGTAGACCAAAACTGTACTTGCTCGCTCCTAGCCCATGCTAGTCAGGTTCGAAACAGTTATTATGTCTGTTTTGAGTCACAGTCCCACTAGACTTTGTATTGCCTTTTAAAACGGGCGTGATCGAGGCTGGTCCAGCAGATTATGTGCAGTTATAAAGCACGCTAAGCTACAAACAGTGACTACACAAAAAACTTTATCAAAAATATATACACACAAGAGCACCAATTCTTTACACTTACTGCAGTATAAGTGTAGTTTATAAGTTCAGAAGCATGCCTTTCAACATGGTGGTGGGTAGTATCTGGGCAGGCTTCTGCTGGTAGCTAAACGCCAGGCCCCTCCATAGCTGTAGCAGGAAATGATGTAGGACGAAGGAACACGGAAGGAGATGGTGGGTGGGGCGAGAGGGACTGCAAACACTTTGCACAGGAACAAAAGGGGAGGATGGTGAATTTAATAGGGGTTATACTGAAAGAAGAAGGGCTTTCAGCATGTTCTTCCCCAATCTGATGTGGTTGGTACAGAGGACTGTGTACAGCGTGGTTAGCAATAAGCATTAACATTAGAGATAGGCTACTATGTAGATTAAAGCATAAAACAAAAATAATAGTACAGTCTAGAGGCAGACCGTGTATCACAGTCTCTCTTTTTGTGACTATTTATAGGGAGTGGTGATGAACTGCCTAAAAGGTTTTTGATAAATGCTGTTAAAAATTAGACATTTCCTCTGTTTTGGACGTTCAGTGTGCTATTATGAAGCACCAAAGGAGCCAAATTGGCGTGTCAAAAGTTATTGACTTTGGCTCAAAATCTACTGAACATAAAATGTGAGATGCAATGTTTTGTATTTCTAAGTATGAAAAATAAGTTCATCCTGACATCCTCTAACAGAGAGAACATTACATATGACATTTTTAGCAAAAGTAGAGCAAATTTATTTGTGATTTAACCAAAATTAAAGAATTAAAATAAAATTAATTCAGACAATAATATAATTATGATTAATTGTTATCATTTAGTTGTGTTATAGTTGTGTTCTTGTAGTTTCACCCATCTAGTTTTCAGGCCCTCTGACTTATCTGATGTCATCACTGTTCTACCCTCTACTGACCCTTGCCCTCTTGTCTGGTTGAATCGAGTATGGGCCGTCACCTCTGCGTATCCATCTCAGAGTACACACTATCTAGCACAACCTGATCAACTCACAGACACAGCACCATCACCATCATTCTGAGTCACTTTCACCAACCAACAGACAGACAGACAGACTGTCAGACAGACAGACAGATACATAGACAGATGGATAGACCAGGACAAAATGGATAGATGGGACAGCACAGACCAGGACAGATAGATGGATAGGACAGACAGAAACACAGGATAGAAAGACAGACATAGTACTTATAAAAAGCTGGGTACAAAGTTTTAAATTTCTATTACAAAATTATCAAAATGATTCAACATAAATCAAACTAATATAAAGGTATCCAGCTGATCCTAACCGCCCTGCCAGCTTCCTGTCCACCTCCAATCAGACGATCTATAAAGTTTCCAAAACACCACAGACGTGTAAATACTCCGGACAGACCTGCCGACACTCAGGTCAGTCCCAGAAACCCCTTCAATAATATGATTAAGAATTGATAATGATAAAATGAATTATAAATCATTCTACAGTTACACACGTACACTACATTCTTTCTGTTAGTGTAGTTTTTTTTCGTTTTTTTTTATATCTACATCTTAATATGCTACTTGATCATTTTCTTCAATCTATTACAAATAACACCGGTTTTTTCTGCAGCTGTATGGATGATGAGCAGGAGCCAAATGCTGCTAAGTGCTAAATGGGTGGGCTTAATGCTGTAGGCGATGGCGTGGGGCTTACTGCTGTAGCTGAATGGTGGAGCAGCTAAAACTGCTGATAGGCGAATAGGTGGAGCTAAAAACGCTTATAGGCTTAAATGGGTGGAGCTAAATTGCTGTAGCTGAAAGGGCGGAGCTAAATGCTGTAGGCAATGGGTGGAGATAAACTGCTGTAGCTGAAGGGGTGGAGGATAAACTGCTGTAGGCCTAAATGGGCGGGGCTAAAAACTGCCTGCAGGCTGAAATGGGTGGGCTAAATGCTGTAGGCTGAATGGGCGGGCTAAATGCTGTAGGCTTGAGTGGGTGAACTAAAATGCTGTAGGCTGAATGGGTGGAGCTAAACTGCTGTAGGATGAATAGGCAGTCATAATAAATGAGTGGGGGTGATGTGGATATGCAGATTTTCTTTTTTTTGGATTTCTTAACGCAGTTCAACAGCTCCAACCATCTCCGCACAGTTCGGATTGCGGAATGTCTGTTTGCGTTCTATGGCGAGAGGACGTTCCTCCATAAGTACCTGATCGTGTTCAGTTATAACATGTCATGTTCTTTGATGTGTGACTTTGTGAAGGCGCTGGGTCAGATGACCCTGGCCGGGGGCCTCACCTCCTACTCTGGGCTTCAACAAAACCAGATGAATCCCGCCGTTCCCCATTCTTATCCTCACTCGGACGAGCCCTCAGGTGCATCACTATCACTACTGCCCAACTCCGTTTCAGAGCATCACAAACTTGGGTCCAATAGTTGATAACTATTCAAATTTACAGTCTTAACCTGAACCTAGCAGAGCTGGCTGAGCAGAAAGCAAGCTACACTAACATATTTGAGGTGAGTGTGTTCAGAAGACCTGTCAAACCAAATCAGTTGACCAATAGAGTGCAGGTAAACACCCTCTTCTATGACCCGTCCCCTGTTAAAAAGTGCCAAAAGTCAGAAGCAAAAGAGCAATTCCAGAAGCAAAAAACATATGAGCAAAATGAGCAAATATAAAAAAAGTAGAGCAAAAACTGGCAAAATAAGTAATACATTTATATCAGAATGAGAGAAAATAAGTAAACATCTTTTTGAAAAGTTATGCTTGAAGATTAAGCTTGGACTGTCATTATTTGTGCTTGCAACATATTTTGGACATTTTGATACTTTTGATACATACATTTTGATAATTTTTTGCTGATGCTAACTGCATGCCTGATCATCACACATTCGCTTGTAACGTGTTAGTGAAGTTGGCTTCTTATTCAAATTTTTCGTCCCACCTTAAATGCCGCAGCAGTTACGATCTGGCGCCTGTGCATCATTTAAGGTGGAATGGAAAATTTTACTAAGAAGCTGGCAAGCAAGAATAAACATGCTCGTGTGGTTTCTGGCACCGTACATAGACTATTAATACATTGCCACAGCTAAAAACAGGAGCACAAAATCATGTGATTAGAGTGTGATTAATGATGTTCTCTCTCTCTCAGGTATCATACAGGCTCCTTGGCCTTCGGTTCTCTGATCCTCTCCATCATTCAGGTGATCAGGGTGATCCTGGAGTATCTTGAGAAGAAACTGAAATGTGAGCTGAAGCTTTTCTGCCTTTTCTGCCTCTCGTTTCTCCTGTCTGTGTCTCCTGTTTTCTGTCTTACCACGAAATAACATGAGAAAGCCGCTCGTTCAAATGTGCCTTCAGAGGTGCTCCGTCACTGCTCAAAGGAGACGCAGGAGGAAGCTACACTAACCTGTTAGCTAATGTTAGCATATGTGTTTAGTGATTCCCTACGACAAATCAGCAGTCTGCAGCGTTTTTACGCCACCTTTTGATATGGGCTCAGTTCACTTGGAACCTCGACAGAGGTGGTACTAGAAATAGTACCTGGTACCAGGTTTGCGAGTAGAGTCGAATCAAGTCGAGCCAGTACCATGAAGTGGAAAAGCGTGTTAAATTCCAGAGAATTCCTGCTGCATTACTTCTGCTGCATCCTAAACTACACACTAGCTCAGTAAATAGTGTGTAAAAATGGTTCATATCCCATTAGAAGTGCACTCATTAGTGTAGTAGGTGAAGTACAGAAGTGTGTGGTTTGGGACGCGGCGTTAAATCCGCCAGTGAGACGTGTTCAACAGCTGCTCTGCTAAGCTGCTCGTTAGCTGCTCATTAAACACTTCCAAGACAAAATTTAAGGTGTTTCCTGATTAAAGAAACATTTATTGAGGTAAATTAATGCATTTATTAAGGTCAGCTGATGTTGACTTTGCATTTGCCAGCTTCTTTTTTGAAATTCGTTCTACGTTTAAGTCACTTAAGTGTAACTGCAGCTCCATTTAAGGTGGAATGGAGAATTCAAATGAGAACCTGGTGAATAAGAAGCTGACTTCAGCTTTATGTCTGTGTATTGGTTTATTATTTCAGAGCTTTCGCAGCTTTGATAGACATTCTATTTTTATTGGAATTTGTTGGAATTTTCTGGAGATATGCAGGTTACACAGATCCACCAACCCTCAGATAGCGAGCGTACACTGGTCCACTGATAAGGACCCCCGCTGACTGTTTTCCACTGCTGGTCCATCCTGGACCACCCAGACTGTTGTCCTGCATATAAGGCCTAACTAGTTTTTAATCTTTTAATCAAACAGATTTTAAATGCACATAGTTGTTCATTTTAGAAAATAAACTAAGACAAATATTTACAAAAAAAACAGAAAGAAAAAAATGAATGACTAGGCCTAACAAAAAGTAATTTAGTTGAAAATCTTGAGGCTAACACTGTGCTAGATTGGCTACAGCTGTATAAGTGGCTTTATTCATAATATTTATGTTAGAATGATTTACTAAACTAAGTCACAGAGGATAAGAAAAGAAAGAAATGGAAGAAAAATAAGTACATTGTGTCTGAGTGCAAAATATGCAGGGAAAGTGGCATTTGTCTAACGTTCCAGAAGCAGCACCCAGAAAACGCTGATCAAAACACCAGTGGACCACAGGCTTTGCCATCAGCAGGCCAATAGTGGCCCACCATCCTCTTCTTATCTGGGTCTTGGTAATCTTCTTCTTGTAGTGTTTTCTGGAGACTGTCTAAAACGTCCTCATATCTTTTCATGTTTTCATGGTCATTCTTGTATGTTTTGTTGGTGTTTATCCACATGCAGGGCTGTATCTGCAGTAACAATGATGAGACGAGCTCCATTAGAGCACACAGTTACAGCTCACCTACCAACATGGAGACGCGCTCTTCCTAATGACGTAATACAATACCATGAATTGACCTCGTGATCTCTCTCTCTCTCTCTCTCTCTCTCTCTCTCTCTGTCTCTCTCTCTCTCTCAGTTGCTGAAAACAAAGCTGCTAGGTTCATCCTGAGGTGCCTGACGTGCTACTTCTGGTGTTTGGAGGAATGCTTCAAGTTCCTCAACAGAAACGCCTACATCATGGTACGACCGCTGTACTGAAATTTAATGTTAGCATCTCATGCAGTTCCTGTGTTTTTCCCTCTATCAGCGCAAATATAATGAAATTTTACTTTACTTGAGTTCCTTTCTAATAAATTATGCAACATGGCTATTTTTTATTTTAATTACAAATGGGGAGTAAGTGCCCTGATTCCTCAACATCCAAAACTGAGGAAACACTTAGCTCACCAACTAAGCTAATCTTAGCAGCTAGCTGCTGTGTGTACTTTATTCTTCTCATTTTGACCTTTTAGAATAAGAAACACAGCTCTATTAATCCTAAACTGCTTCTACTGTTTTATTTTGAGTGTCTGTTAGCTGGCTAATGTAGCTAATGCCAGATAACATTCAAGCTAAGCTAATGTGTTAGCTTACAATAACTCAGCATATCTTAACATATTGGAGCTCTTCATGAGGAAAACATGTTGAAGAAACTCAAAGTAAGTACGTTTTTACTCTACACCTCTCTCAAGCGTAGTCATTCTATTAATACTTTTACTTTAAGCAAATTTTCCCAAGCAACAGCCTAATATTACTCTGCTTTATCAGTACCTTCTCACACTACTTAGAAAGCTTTTGATACAGGGTTGTGGTTGATGTTGGTTATTGTTGTAATGAATTGATACTTTTATGTAAGTGCTGTATTGTTATCTAGAGTAAAAGTAAGTGTGTGCTTCACAACTCTGTTTACGCATGTCTTTTTCAGATTAACAAGCACAAAGCTCTTTATTAAACCTAAATCTGTGGTTTAAATGTGTTTTTGCTTGTTGCTAGCTAAATTAGCTAATATCAGCACATGTGTCTAAATGTTAGCTATATCACTGAAATCTTAGCAGTGTTGGAAGCTTCTTATTTTGTGAAGAAAACGTCCTTAAGAAACTCAGAGAGTGTATTGTTAGAGTAGTTTACTTCTTATCCTCTTTTTCTCTTAAATCTGTTTATTCCTTTATTATACTTGAGTATGGAGTCAATGTATCACTACAGTTGTGTGTGCACTAATCTTAGTAAAGTAGGATTATTACACTCCTCCTGTAGAAAGCTGTCAAAGTTGATTTCAGTATTGATGACTCTGCATCTCAGAATTCAAGGTTAATAATGATTTTTCACTCATTTTCTCTCCCAGGTCGCCATTTACGGTAAAACTTACTGCACGTCTGACTAAGACGCTTTCTTCCTCCTGAGAGGAACATTGTCCGGTGAGAGAAATCGACACATCACCACGGTTGCTGTACTCAGCTGGGATTAGACAGAGATAGACGATTATAGACTATCTAATAATCAGCAGGAGTGGAAAATACTCCAGTGATTGTACTTTATTACTGTACTTAAGCATTAAAGATTTGTATTTGACTCCAGTACTATTGAAATTGATTAGTAGTACATTTACTCAGTAGGAAAAAATACTCTTTACATTTCCATTAAGACATTTATTCACTTGTTACAAACATCAAAGTCATTTGCATAAAACATCATTAGTACATTTTGGCCTTTTATCCTAAGTGAACTGTGTAAAATCTATTTAGGGAATTGTTTTGTGGATCATAAAATGTTTTGTAGCCTAAATCTAAAATTCATCACATTAGTTTTGCAAAAAAAATATATTTATTTTTACAGTTTAAATTTGTCTCAAACATTAACTAAGATGAATACTTAAGGAGTTTTTTTCAAGTGGCCACATTCTCTGACCAGTTGAGTTCTGACACTTTTACTAAGATTTTGACACATAATCTATCTACTTTTTCTCTACTTTTAATGCTTTTAGGGTTTTGTTTATAAGTATCAGTAACTAAATCATTCATAAAGATGTTTTTTCATAATAAATTCATGTGTTGTGTTTTAGAGTGTTCATGCTGGACAAAGTGACAGACTTCCTGTTGTTTCTGGGAAAGCTGCTGATAGTGGGGATTGTGGGTAAGTGCCGAGAGGAGCTGAATAAAATATACTAATAAACTGAGAGCCGTTCCACACAAACTAAACCAAACCTCACCGAAAAGCAGGAATCTGCACCTGTAGCGCAACTCAAAGGAACTTATTCAGTTAAACTGAGTCCATCTCAGTAGAGCTGTTGTAGACGGATCTTCTGTTTGTTATTCATTAAATTAAAAATTGTAGCATTAAATTAAAGCGACACTCAGATTTACACCGTTTACCTTCCTCTTACACCCAATGTACTTCTGTGCAAAAATATTAAAAAAAGGGCCAAACCCAAAATACAGTGTAAAAAGTGTCTTGTCAGATCTACTTTTAAAGAATTACTTAATGTGGTAACAAGCAATTGAACTGGTTTGATTCAAAACTACATTGATTGAAAGAATTGGTCATTCAAAGTATTTATTTAGGTTGAATAAAACGAGTTGATTTACTTGTTACCACATCATTTTTTTAATTAGATCTGACGAGGCACTTTTTACAGTGTATGATTCACTGTTATCTATAAACAGGGACTAAAGTACAGACTAAGCGGGACTTTATATTTGTGGTTCGGTTCCCAAAGCAGAAAATTAATATATATTTAATAATAGCAATAATGTCGCATTGGCATCAAGTAAGATCGTGATTTAGTGAGGCCATGATTTTCCCACAAGAAGTGCTCTTTTATTAAACACCAGCAGAAAAGGCAAATACATACTCACAAACTCACAGGGGAGCTCAGCCACAGACAGCATTAAACAACACAGTGCGTCTTCCATGATCCTTTGTGCATGGCTGCTCACGTGGCCACACCTCCCGGCTCGTCAGAGCCAGCTTCAGGTGGTAGCAGGTCGCTACAACAATAATAATAATCATAATGATGATAATAATAATACTACATGAAACATATATTGTGCGTTTCAAGAACCCAAAGACACTTACAACTGTAATAAAACACAGAACACCAGAAGACAAACAGGAAAACAAAGAAGAACACAGTGTAACGTACTGAGAGAGGCGATTAGCTCGGTGGTAAGTAAGTGAATCAGACTGCTGGACATGCGGAGGAAGAGAGTTCGAGAGATGAGGAGCAAATCTAGAAAATGCTTGGTCGCCAAAATTATAAAGGTTGGATGTGGGAAAGGTTAGCAAATCAGCTGAAGATGAGCAGAGAGTACAGGTGGGTTTATAACGAAGGAGAAGATCAGAAAGTTAGGAAGAGTGATGTTGTTAAGAACATTAAAGTGAAGGTGGTACGTTACAGGAAGCCAGTGGAGATCATAGAGAACAGCTGCGAGTGAGTATGAGGTGAGAAGGTGAGCAGCAGAGTTCTGGACCATCTGAAATTTGTGAAGGGGGAAGAACTGATGCCTGCAAGGAGAGAGTTACAATTGTCTGAACGACTAGATGAAAGCGCATATGAGAGATGCAGCAGCAGAAATAGAGAAGAATGGCCACATTTTGAAGATCAAAAAACAAACTTTAATAAAAGAGCTGACATGGGCATTGAATGACAGAGTCAGGTCGAAGATGACACCCAGATTTCTGACCTGAGGGGACGGGGAGACTGCTGTATCGTCAAGTGAGATATAGTCCTGTCATGCCTTGTCCTTGTCTTTCTCTTTTTTAGCTTGGTTTCCTTGTTTTTCCTCTGTTATGTGCTTTTGTTTATGTCTGACGTGTGTCTTTATTTTCTAGTTTATGTGCTTTTGTGTTGTTTTGTTAGGTCCTCCCCTGTTCTGCCATGTGTTCAGCCCACACCTGTTTCTTGTTCTTAGCTCCGCCCATCATTGTTCTCAGCTGTCTCTAGTCTTGAGTGTTTGTATATATATATATATATATATACACCCCTTGTTTCAGTCTTGTCTTTGCTTGGCAGTTGTAGCTTTGTTGTTATGTTGTTGCTTTGGTTCTGTTTCTTTTCCTGTTTATTTTACTCGTGTTCTTGTTTTTTTTTGCTTATTGCTCCTGTTCCTGCCAAGGACTTCAAGAAAAGTCGCACTTGCATCCTGCATTACCTCCTGATCACACAACGTTACAGAAAGTTGTGTTTCATCCTGAGCGTTTCTCAGAAAAAACAATATTTAAACTATCTGAGAGGTGGATTGCATCCTGAGACATACCTGAGTGTCATCAGCATAGCAGTAAATGTCTAGTGTCATATGATCTTGAAGCATTTCATGCGCTACCCCAGGCACAAGGAGGATGCTGGAGGCAGGATTCACCATTGCAGCAGCTATTTTTCACCACAGATCTCTTCACTATGTAAGTGATTAAGAGCAGTGGTCCGAAGACTGAACCCTGAGGAACCCCTTAAATGACAGTTGAAGTTGATGAAGTAAACCCAGTGAGAGAAATACACTCTTTCTATCTCCAGAGAGAAAGCATCTGCGGATGTAAGGAGGTCGTCAGTATCCTTAGTCATGGCAGTTTCAGCACTGTGATACGGACAGAATCCAGACTGTAAAGGTTTGAAAAGATTATTGCTTAATAAGTAAGCTGTAAACTCATTCAAGCATGTTCAACAGAAATGGGAGGTTAGAGATTTGGTGGAACTCATTGAAATTAGCTGAATCAAGGCCTGAAAAAAAACGAGTAACAATCATTGAGATGAGGAGCCAGAGCAGGTAGACAGGTTAGAATGGTTGGTAGAGGATCGAGGGAGCAGGTGGGTAGAGGCTGTAACAATATCACCCTAAATTCAGACTTATAAAACTGATGATTCCGATCCTAAAATCTGATTAGCTGAGCCACGTTCAAAGCCATTGTAAAATCCTTGATGTACACACTGTGACCACCTCACAACAATTGAATTATGCATTACTAAGCCACGGAACGAAAAAACCCTTGTTCTATTAATAGTCTTTGACACTCGTGCTGCTCGCATGGACCATCGAGTATATTGATGAAGTAAGAACCTGATTTTTGTTTGAACTGAGGGTCTGGCAACTTATGTTCTTACCTAGAACTAGGCCTTGGGGGGGGGTGGTGTTGGGGTGTGGTGGGGTGGGGGTAGGGGTTGTGGTTAGTTGTGGGGGCTGTTGTGGGGGGGTTGTGATGGGTGGGGGGGTGTGTTTTCGGGTGGTCGGTGTGGGGGGTGGGTGGGTGGTGTTGGCGGGTGGCTTTGGTAGGATGGTGTGGTTGGGTGGGGGTGTGTTTGGGGGGTGTTGTGTAGGGGGTGGCGGGGGTTTTGGGTGTGGGTGGGGGGTGTTTGGGGTGGGGGGGGGGTGTGGGGGGTGTGGGGGGGGGTGGGGGCTTGGTTGTTTGGGTTTTTGTGTTGGGTAGGTGGTGTGTGTGGTGTTGGGGGGGGTGGGGGGTGGTGTTTGGTGTGTGGGGTGGGGTGGGTTGGGTGGCGGGGGTTGTGGTGTGGTGGTTTGGGTGTGTGGGTGTAGGTTTGTGGGGGGGGGGGTGTGTTGGGGAGTGGGTTGTTTTAGGGGGGTGTGGGAGGGGGTGAGGGCTTGGTGTTGGGGTGTGTGTGTGGGGTTTGGTTTTGGGGGTGGTGTTCGGGGCTGCTGTGTGTGGGGGTTGGGGGGTTGGTCGTTGGGTTCGGGTGGGTAGGTTTGGGGGTGGGTTGGTGTGGGGTGGTGTGGTGTTGGTCGTGGTGGGGGGGTGGGAGGTGTTGGGTGTGGGTGAGGGGGTTGGTGCCTTGGGTTTGGTTGTGGTGGTGGTTAAGCAGCTAACAGGCTAAAAATAGCAAACATGCTAAATGACTCCATTATTAATATTACAGGCTTCAATTAACGTACTTAAGAAAATATTTATGTACTAACTCGCTGTGGCCATTTGCTGACTAAAAGTGCTTATGAAATGACGGTTTTTGCATTAAACAGTGCCGTGTTATCAGATGTTCATTGATATGTGAGAAAAAGTTAAACAATTCATGAAACGGCCACAGTATACAGCGATGGGCGACCAAACGTTTTCCTCATTCTTCTCATTTATTACATTTCTTTATTAATAACTTGGGTATTTTAGCATATTTTATGTTGGCTGACATGATATAAAAGCAATAAGCCACTTGAGGCCATGAACTACAGTGATTTTATAATGGGGAGGAGGGTTTTAATTCCACTTCACGTTGTGCCTAAGAACACCCTTCCCTGTGATAAAATCACAGTAATGCACAACCGCTTATGGCTTATTGCTTCATTCTACTTCTGTCTGTTTTTTCAGCTGTGCAGTGTACATTTGTGATGTAGGTGTTGCACGATTAATTGGTATGAAATGATAGTTAATCTGCTGAAGTAGTTGAGAAAAGTGGCTTTAGCTGTTTTTTCTCTCTTTCCTGTCAGGAGTCTGCTCTTTCTTCTTCTTCTCAGGGAAGATAAAGGTTGTGGAGGAAGCGGCTCCGTCACTAAACTACTACTGGGTTCCCATTGTGGTGAGTTTAGACACGAGCATTAGCATTACTGATTTACTACATTAATACAGGCTACAGCTGAATAAGAAAAACAGCTTTCTATTTTTGTTATTATCGTTATTATTATTATTATTATTAGTAGTAGTAGTAGTAATAGCATTCATATCAGATCTATTAAATGCTTTAGCGTTAGCATTATTGATAACAGAATATAGCTACTGATGTATTTAGATTAGTTCGCTGGAATTAACGTTAGCATTATTGATACTGCAATCTAGCTACTGCTGTATTTAAATCACTTTTCTGGAATTAATTAGCATTAGCATTATTGATACTAGAATATAACAACTGCTGTGTGCAGTTCTCTTGGATTATTAGCATTAGCATTATTGATATAACACAGTAATCCATAGTAATCCTTAGATCCTGCTGTGTTGTTGTGGTATATCAGGATGCTAAATGTTACCGAATCAGCTGTGTTTATGCTACTGAAATATTACCAGGTTGTTTCACTGCAGTGTGTGTTTGTTCTAGACGGTGGTGTTTGGCACCTACATCATCGCCCACGGCTTCTTCAGCGTCTACGGCATGTGTGTGGACACTCTGTTCCTGTGCTTCTGTGAGTGTTAAAGCTCGATATATTCTGGCAGAGAAAATGCAGCACTCAAAACCTTCTGTCAGGAAAATACAGTATGCTAAAAATATCAACCCACTGCAGGCCAAACGTTTAGGGCCACCTCACCATCTTTTAAAATTTTACTTTACAGTAAAGTAAGAAATTCCAGTAATAGTTTAGTGATTATAAATCAGTTCTGTACTTATGCTTTGGATATGTTTGTCTTCAACTCTAATGCTGTGTTTACATAATGACGTTCAAAAATATCGTTTTGTGCCTGCATGACTGACACCACTGACAACAATGGAAATGTTGGCATCTCCAACATTTGATTGATTATTTAAGGTGAAAAAGGCTTCTTTGCTATTCTGATGTTTTGTTGTATAATTTTACTTTCTCAAAAAAAAATAATGGTTAATGGAACTCTTAAGAGAACGTTCTGTTGACTGCCGTGGTTCGCTGCCACTTCTGCTGGTGGCACTAATATAGGCGCAAATATTTAGGTGGGTGAGACTGTTTGTTCCTCTAAATATACCAGATTAGACTTCAATATAGTAACTTGATGTTAATCAGAAAGGAAAGCATGACCATTTGGTTTCAAAACACTTTGAAAAGCTACATATTGTAGCATTGGCAGAAGAAAAAACACAGGGGTGGCCATGATTAGCCAAGTTGGCAGCAGTATCCCTTCTTGAATGGTAACATGCATGGCAAAACATACAACCAGCACAAACAATCGCTGTTTACATCAGACGTTATCAATGACGAGACTGGCCACTGGTTGAAATATGAATGGGAACGCTTGTAACGCTCAACTTTTCCTACTGCACTTGCATTTAACTGGCCTATTCAGCAGAACAAACAAGACCAGCGCACTAGAGGGGGAAGGTCACCTCTAGCCACCGGCTTTACTCTGACGGTGACCCCCAACGCGCACAAAACCCACAACCCCAACACTAAATAACACAAACAATATGGACACATAACTTAAACTAACAGACAATGACATTAAACAACACAAACAAGTCCCTTTGTTGGAGGGCACGCACTACCATATGCCTTTGCTTGTGGTTATCTCTCTAGCCACACCTCCAGAGTCTCAGGTGCCAGCACCAGCCAGCAGCAGATCACTGCAATATGATATAACCAATGGAACACTGGAAGTGAAAATGATCAGTGTATCATCCCAGCTGTAATTTTATCCAATATAACATGCCTCCTGCGCTGTTCTACTGCCTTTTTAACTGGTTTTATCCACTTTACTCTGTACGTGCTGAAGCTTTGCACTCACTGTAACACTCCCCTCTCTTATCTGCTCTTTTCACTTGTGAGCTCTTTTCGCCTGGCTTTGAGGGTAATCCTTTTCTCTTTCTCTCTTTCTCTCCATCATCTCACTCTTCCCACACTACTGCCTCTCGGCCACCTCTCCGCTCTCATTATAAACCACTAACCCAAAAACCACGGCTGCCCGAACTCACCGGGCCGAAGGACTCGGAGAGGAATGACGGCTTACTCAAACAGCCACCAGGAAAGTGGAGGAGGTGACAGTAAACTGTTACCAAGCAACCGACCATACGCTCACAGCTGAAACATAAACACGTAATCACAATAATGTTAAAAATGTAAGTTACAGCTGCCGTTGCTCATGGAAAAAAGGTCAAACTAAACTAAAGTGTAATAAACTGAATTGAGAATACTGTGAGAGCGCCCCCTGCTGTGTATCAGAACATTGTTGCTCCCCAGTTTCAGTCTCCATTTCCCAAACACTTTAGCTGAGCGCGCTAACGTTATTCCTCCTAATAGTCTCCCTATTAGTCTCCTCATTATTCACCACCATCACTGTAATATTTTATCATCAACATTAACACATGAAGGTAGTAAGAGGGGACAGTGGAGGTCGAGTCTGCAGCATCTGAGATTTTTAAAATGCAGAGTTAGAGAAGAAAAACATCTCAAAAGTGAAAGCAGCGTTTTACAGTATAAATAAATGTAGCGTCATTATGCTGGTAGTGAACTACTAGCTGTCTAAAAACAATAGAAACTATGCTTGAACAGAAGTTAGGATCCTGTTGGGGTTTGTCCTAAAGTGTTTAGGTATTTAGCTCTAATCGTAGTGAGAGAGTGAGTTAGAGGTTTACACCATTACTGTTCACTGCTGAGCTGATCTTGGTTCTGATTTAATGGTTGTTCCCTCAGTGGAGGATCTGGAGCGCAATGATGGATCTGCAGAGAGGCCGTACTTCATGTCCACGAGTCTCCAGAAGACACTTAATAAAAAAAAAACAAGGTTATGAGCAAATAAACCTCCAGAGAGAAGAGACAAAGGAGAAAAAAACAGGAGGAGAAAGTGGGAGAACCCAGTGATCAGAGATGGTTTTATTCGTATTAACAAGGTGGACTTCAGTCAGATCACTTTACTGTTCATTCTGACCAGCCGGTTCAAACAGTGCAGAGTGTAATATTGTGAGTTTTGAGCTGTTTCACTGTTACTGAGTGTTACATTCGCATTTTAGAGGTTAAATTCTTTAATATTCATCTGTTCTGACTGTATATTTACAGTTTATTACTGTTTGTTTACTTTTTTTCCCCCACATTGTTTGTTGTTTTAATGTATACCGTCCTGTCTGAGTTTTCTTTGCTGATTTTGCTGATATATTTTTGCATCAGAAATGTTTCTTTTGTTTCTGACTTTTGGCACTTTTTAACAGGGGGCAGGTCTTAGAAGAGGGCGCTCACCTGCACTTTCTATTGGTCAACTGATTTGAGTGGCAGGTCTTCTGAACATGTAGGTGGGCTGCACCAGCAAGTATAAAGCTGAAACTCTGACTAAATCAAAATTTATCTACTAATTCTGTAGCACCAAACGTTAAACCTAGTTTAAAAATAATCAGGATTACATTTAAACCATCATTTTAATTCTGGATTATTTTATAGTAAATCTAGATTAAATTTAATTTTGTTGCACCGTTATTTTAAACCAGGGGTGTCCAAACTTGTCCACAAAGGGCCGGTGTGGCTGCAGGTTTTCACTCCAAACAAGCTGCAGCTCATCTGATTCTACTTTAATCAGATAGTCTTTATCTTCATACATTTCATTAGGTGACCTCCTGCTTTGTTGGAGTGAAAACCTGCAGCCACACCGGCCCTCTGCAGATAAGATTGGACACCCCTGATTTAAACTTCATTCAGGGATTAAATTGAAAAACCTTTTATTTTGGTGGTTTAAATTTACAACTGTGTTAAAAAATTGAGTGTTCTCACAGAACAGAAAATCTCTCTGAGTAAAACTATATTAATATAAAGCAAAAAAACTTACAAGGACTTTGTTGTAACTCACTGATGGTCCCAAAAGGGGGCGCTATTAGCACTCTTGTAGCTTTTGTGTGAATCACTAAAATAGAAGGACATAAACACAGCAGCGGATCTAAATAATGCACGTTTTACAGTTATATACTACGTGTAAATGAAGTAAAGCTGAAGACTGAATAAACTCAAGATACGAACGCGATCTTGTTGAACTAGCTGATGCAGAATGGGCAGCTTGGCAGATAACTAGCTAGCGTTAGCTAGCAGGCTAAAAGTTTACTTTAACAATATTCTGTGTAAGAATTAAATAATAATAGAGTTTTTACTGTGGCTTACAGAATAAGATTCAGAGCGTCTGTATTTAAAATATTTTGATTCAAATTACAGACAGATTTAGTGTACATTGTCAGCAGTCTTCTCAGTGCTGAATAAACAGCGCCCCCTGCTGACGCAGAGCCTCTGGGTCTGATAACGGATTGTCTGAATCGGCTCTTTGCCTGTGAGAGCTGTTTCTGATGTAGTTCTGAGCTAATTAACTCTCAAAAATGGAAAAAAGTACCTTCTAATCACAGACAGTGTGGACAGTAATGTTATCGTCAATCAAAATGAAGGCTGCTTAAGGCACAGATTAAGGCTTTAAGCACAGATTTGTTTACCCATGTTTAAAATTAAGAGGTGCAACACAATTTAAAACAAATCCTAGGTTAACAAACCCTTCATTAGGTCTAAACGCTGTTTAACTTATTTCTTGTTGGTGCAGCCCACCCATGGCTGCTCAGCATGAATTGCCCCCAGCATAACACGTCCTACTGAGTGGTGCTATGAGTGCAGCGCTGTACCGGCATATCTGATGTTATGAACAATGTTTGTGATTTTCCTTGTAAGTTCTTAATGTAATACACGTTTATAGGTCCTGTGTCAACCTGTAAGAAAGAATATAACTGTTGTTTTGGGTATTGATGAACATAAACTTAGTTGTTTATAAAAGAACAAAACTACCACCTTTCAGGTTTGCAGAGATTTTTTAGGAGATTTATTCTAGTTAAGATATTTGTGTAATACTGTTTTCTTACCTGGAGTTAATGATAAGATTATGAAGTTAGGAACTGTTATTCTGTAAAGGCTACTGTCCTAGATTTCTCATTGTTTGCAAATTCTTGTTGCCTCAATTATAAAATGCCATTTTAGAGTTTAATTTTTTCATCTTTCATTTGTGTATTAAAATAGCATTATGCAAAATGTTAGCTAAAAATAGCTGACTATCAGTAGTCATCAATGCCCCGAGTTTGCTATTCACTAAATGTTTAGCTAATGGGAGCTATCCAAATCACAGAAAACTTTATAGCTAACTGACGTGGCCTAGGAATTTTACCCAACTTACCTGGTTTAGTTGTCTGTTGAGTCTGTCTATTCTTTTCTTTATCTGACAATATCAGGATCATGGTGGCACTGCTAGTGTCGCTAAACTAAATAAACAGTTTATCTGGCCAGTTAGTTAGAAAATGACCTACTGAACAAAACCAATATTATTTAGTTTAGCTTTCATTGATATGAATCACACACAGTGCTAACTTATTTATTGCCTCACTATCTAAGGTTAGCAAACAGAAATGTACTGCTGTGCTGACAAATTGTGTGACCTCATCGAAATGTCCAATGATAGCACATATTTACAGGTAGAGCTCTACATAACACTGTAGGTGTGATACTTTGATAGCCTACATCACATGAAGCTGAAGTCAGCTTTTTGTTTGAATATTCCCATTTCATCTTAAATGGTGCAGCAGTTACATTCTGGTGCCTCAGGCCACTGCCCACTCAGACACCACTTAAGGTGGAATAGGAAAATATGAACAAGAAGCATGTGAATAAGAAGCCGACTTTAGCCTTGTCAGAAAATGCTACCAGTATTATAACCACAGTTTGGATGTGCTGATAGCTAATCACCCTTAAAAAAACACTACATTCAGATATGAAGTGGGTGCCGCATAGACTTTCGCTGCCTTTGGGACCATCAGGACCCCAGTCTGTCCATTTGATGGCCGGGATCCATATTTGGTAAAAGGATGTGATCCACTCAGGGTATTAAACATTCTCCAACCATCTTCCCTGCAGTCGGTGGAGTTTACTGAACAGCAACTTCTCGTCTTTGCTGCCTAGCTGCGCACACATCTCTTGGATGACTTCGCACAGAAACCCCTCTATAAAACTCTCCTTGGTTTCTCCCCACCTTATGTAAAGCAGCATTATGTGAGAATTAGTATTTTTTGCTCTAGGGCCCTCCCCCCCTACAGTTGCAGAGAGTATTTCACCTTTACACCACTGTCATAAACTTTACACTGCACTGTGAGCGCCCCCTCATGGACACCTGTACACATGCATGTATTGTTTAAGCAATAGAACACGAGAGGGAGCGTGTTATCGCGAAATAACATCACGGCCGTGATGTTATAGCGATAACACACAACCTCAAGTGTTCTTTTGCTTTTATCCAACAGTTAAAGAAATAAAGTAAGAAATTAATAAATTGGGCCGTGAAGGTGGCATTTAATATGTTTTAATGTTAGCAATTCCTTCCGCCAAATTATAGTTCCTTAACAAGCAGCTTGTTGCTACGTCAAAGTAACGAGCTCCGATCACTCGCTGCATAGTCGGCAGTTCGTTCTCCAGCTCCACACAGACCAACTGACAGTTTGGGAATTTAGTGTAGTCTCATCTTCAGAGTCTGACCAAATCGCCTGTCCGTCAAATGTGATCTTAAAAGTATCCATTTTCTGTTTGTGGCAAAGTAAGAAGTAAAAACGTTCAGATGGCTTGAGTGTCTCCTACAGCTGTCAAAATCGTTGCTTAGCAACGGCGCCTCAGCGGAGTGATACAGTGTTTGTGAAAAAACCCATGATGTTATGGTGAAATAACAGCATGGTTAGAACGCTTCTCAACCAATCAGCTTGCGTGGCCAGAACTAACTGTTGTATAATACTATATAGACAATATATATAGTACTAAAGATAAAAAATATATGATGAAAAATATAAAGCCTATCCTTCACATAAACTCTATTTACAATAATTAACAATATAAACAATTATAAATGAAAAAACAAACAAACAAACAAAATATATATATATATATATATATATATATATATCTATATATATATATATATATATATATATATATATATATATATATTACACTAATTGCAGATGGAGTATTGATTATATTGCACACAGGAAATGGTGATGAATTTCACAGCTTATGTACGGTAGGTATGTGAGGTCTAATGGGGGTGGAGGAGGTTCTACTGGGAGCAGGGCTGATTGTACAGTCTAACAGCAGCAGGAAGGAAAGACCTGCGATGGCGCTCCTTTACACACTTTGAGTGAAGCAGCCTGTCACTGAAGGAGCTGCCCAGTGCTGTCAGATTCTCATGTATGGGGTGGGAGCTGTTCTCCAGTATGGATGCTAGTTTGGCTAACATCCTCCTGTCCCCCACCACCTGCACTGGGTCTAGGGGGCTTTCCAGGACAGAGCTAGCCTTCTTAATGAGTCTATCAAGTCTCTTTCTATCTGCAGTTCAGATGCTGCTACCCCAGCAGACCACTCCATAAAAGATGGCTGATGCCACCACGGTGTCGAAAACAGTCCTCAGGAGCGCCCCCTGCCCCCACACACAAACAGCCTCAGTCTCCTAAGCAGGTGGAGTCTGCTCTGGCCTTTCCTTTAAAGTGCACTAATGTTATCTGACCAGTCCAGTCTAGTGTAGAGGTGAAATCCCATGTTCTTATAAGAGTCCAGTCTCTCAGTGTCCATTCCCTGGATGTTCACTGGTGGAGGGAATGCACCACCAGTGCCATATACCATATACCAGGACTGTTCCTCAGGAGCATAAGCTGTATGGTGTTAAAAACACTGGAGAAATCAAAGAACATGATTCTCACACTACTCCCAGGCTTTGCTTCCTTGCAGTGGCTGATGACCTTTTGCAAGCCTTAGGGGCAGGTGGTCCATAGGCTAGAAGAGCTACAGACCTACGAATTCACTATAGCCCACTGTGTGGGTGAACAGCATGGTAACACTAATGCCCTATCCTGTCGCCCATGTAGTGAACACACATGCAAGTACTGTGAGCACCAAGAAGCCAGAGAGCAGGAGCTGAGACAAGGTGAGGGCATACAGGTTGAGGCGGCATGCGAGGCATGCGAGGCATACAAAGCTGTGCTGTACTACGAGAGATGGACAGCAATGAGTGGGCTGATCAACAAATGCGGGACCCAGACTTGCAGCCAGTGACACAGTTGTTAAGGGCACAAAAACAGCCCCACTGGGAGGTGGTGGCGATCCTGTCTCTATACACAAAGGGACTGTGGGCCAAATTTGACACCCTTTGCTTAGAGGGTGGTGTTCTAAAGTGGACCTGGACTGAGCCAGTGACTGGGGAGAAGAGATGGCAGATAGTCATGCCTCGAGGGCTGCAGGAGGAAGTTTCAAAAGTCAGGCATGGCTCAGCAGTGTCTGGTCACTTTCGAGTCACGAAAACACTTCACCCTCTTCAAGAGTTTTTACTGAGGATAACTGAGGCGGGATGTAGAGGACTTTTGCAGATGGTGTGACTTGTGTACTGCATGCAAAGGACCCCAAGGGCAGCCTCAAGCCCAGCTGCAGTACTTTCCAGTGAGCAAGCACATGCAATGGGTTGGAGTCAACATAGTAGGGCCATTTCCATGCACTGCTGGGAGACATTGACTGTATTGTGTTTGTCTGTCATGAATTATTTCACCAAATGGCCAGAGGCCTATGCTGACTGTCATCAGTGCCTTGGTTGAGGGGATGTTCAGTAGGTATGGGTTTCCTCAGTCCATCCATAGTGACTAAAGGTGCAAATTCAAATCCAGGGTGTTTACTGCCATGTGTGAGTGGCTGGGTCTTGGCAGACCTGCACCACGTCACCCCAGCCCCATAGTGATGGGTTGGTGAAAAGGTTCAGCTGCATTCTGGAAGAGCAGCTAGCTATTCTTACATCCAAGCAGCCTGGTGAGGAAAATCAGGACCCCTGCTAAACTAGCTTTAGGTCACCCCCACCCTACCAGAACCAGCAGGCCCAGAGTACACCCGGCAGGTCCAAGATCGCATAGACATAGCACGTGCATGTGCTACGTTCTGCCAGAAAAGGAACTGTGACCGAAAAGGAACTATGACCTGCACACTCATGGGAGGCACTTCGCAGTAGGGGAGCCCGTATGGGTCTACAGCCCAAAGAGAAAGAAGGGCAGGTGCTCTAAAGTGGACAGCTACTGGGTAGGGCCATGCTGGGTCCTAGAAAGGTTAGGAGAAGTTGTGTACCGGGTGCAGCTCCTACCCCACGGGCGCAGAGCGGCACTACACCATGACAGGCTGGCCCCTTACAGAGGTTGCACCAGAGCACAGGGAGACAACGTTGGGGAAGAGCTATCTGAGGCTTGGTTCCTATTTCAATGCTTTCCCTTAACCCCATTCAGTGCAGACTACTCCTCAGCTTGGGTCGGTTCCCCACCCTAGCACACCCCAAAAGAATGGTGCGGCGTCCAGCTTGGTTTAAGTACTCTGTTATTACTCAGGGATGAAGACTTTTGTAAGGCGGGAGGGACAGTTGGGGGGTAGTGTAGTGTGTTTGGGAAATGTTTTTTCTTATAAGTTTTGGGGTAGTTGTTTTACAGCATTTATTCAGTTTTTTCTCTACAGCGACTCTTATTGTACAGTGAGGCTAGCCCGTACAGTTGTGGAAGAGCTGTGCGTTCCGTAGCAGTGGAATGCTACAGTATGTATAGTGACAATAACGTTTAACTGAATTGAATTCATCAAAAATAACTTTGCGAGGTTTAAAGGTAATATTGCTGTGTGTGAGTACTGCTGTGTCTCCAGCTTTATAATTAAAATTCAAATGAATCACCTGCCCCATCCAAGCACATTAAGACAGTGAGCTTCTTTTCATCTCAGGTGTGTTTCCTGAAGGAAGGCAATTCCTGCAATTTAATTGCTGCAAATGTGAGACAACTAAACTGGTTTTGTCACGACTCCCTTCAGCTCTGAACTCTCTTTGGACTCAATCTCCCAGAATCCCCTGGGAGATCACGTGACTCCAGCCTCACTCTCACGCTCCAACCAGCGCTCCAGTTCCCCAGAGTCCTGATCACTAACACCTGTTCTTCCTTGATTAGTTTAGTTTAAAGCCCGGGCTTATAGATTCATTGCGAGGTATTGCTTCTTTTCACAGAAATACTGAGTGTTATTTCTGACTGTTTATTCCTGTTCTGACCCATTTTGTCTTGTTTTTTGACCTGCCTTTTGCCTGATCCCTTTTGGACTCTTTTGCCTGGTTATGTTTGTGTTTTTGTGTATAGTGTCTTTTCTGGATTTGACCATTGCCTGTGACCTGACTACGATTGTGGATTCTGTTTGTACTAGTAAAGCCTTGCATTCACCTTTTATCTGCGAGCGTCTGCGTCATTCTGTCGCGTTACAGGTTTATTTACTTCTTTAAAGTTCCATGATGTAAACAGGATGTATCTGAACTTAGGGCAATTAGTAATCAAGCTAAAAATGACAGGACAAATATGATATGGTGGTCAACACAGGAAACAAGCGTGTCAAAAAAAAAAATAGACAGAGAGTGAGAGAGAAGAATATACCTATATATACTGAGTTCCTGGAACAACCGCACATTTACTTGAAGCAGGTTTCTATTCAAATGTTTTGCAAATGTTTATGCATTTACAAAATTTCAGCAGAAAAAATGCAAATTAAGTCATGTTTCCATCCACTGCGGTTTTGTGAAGAATTTTTAGATGACATAGGCAAACTTGATTAGGGGCTTCACTGAAACGAGCCAGATGGAGAGATTTAGCTCAGTTTTAACAGTTTTTACTGCAGCTCAGAGACGCCGGGCAGGATGAGCAGTGGCCACCTAATGAGGGCTGAAATCTCTGTGCCACCCTGTTGATGTCCACCTCACATCTGGGAACACAAACACGCCAGACAGTTCTGGAGCTCATTGTGCAGAGACATTTCAAACCAGCTTTTCAGAATGTCGAAAGTAGCCTTTGAAAGCTCTGCGCCATGATCGACCGTCTTTAAGAATCACAGAATCATGTGGCTTGCGGCGTGACACGTCTCTCCACCGCCCTTTACCATCTTGTCTTGGCATAAAAACCTCTTTTTGTGATATTTGGGTGTTTTTTGCATTTCTGCCTTCTCCATTATTCAATTAAATTAATTTCTAATTTTTTGCATATGTTCTTAAATGTGCCTTCAAAGGCACTTACATACAACATGGTACCCATATATTATATATCAAAATGTTCAGAACAATCTCAGCTCTCTCTGTAATACGACCTTTTGACCTGGACCACTGTGTACAGAGATAATTCAGCCTTAAAGCTGAAAAATTGAAGTCCAGTTTTAGAACTTCTTAATATCTGTTGTGAAGAGCTTTACTGTTGTGGACAAATTGTTTTTGGTGCTTCAAATGTGTTTACCAAAGACTTAGGATCACAAAAGTAGTGGAATGTATGAATAACATAGTAGGTAAATGTTATCTTCATCACTACTTTCCAAAACCGCTGCAGCAACTTTAGCAGCTGTAAACTCTCTGCACGCCATTTCATATGTGTCTCCGATGTGGACTGAATGAAGAATGAAGTGTTTCTGGCGTGATGTTCAGTCCTTAGTGATTTCCTGAGTGTCCATTGGTCAGTTTCACACAGAATGTATACAGACACACGACTTCAACTTGTCTTCATAGCCTCATAACTACAGATGTGAAAAACGTTCGATCTCGCGATGAGCTTTTCAAAGGTTACTATCGACATTCTGAAATGCCTGATCCAAAGCTGGTTTGAAACATGTCTCTGCACAGTGAGCTCCAGAACTGACTGGTTGGCATTACTGCTACTGAGTACTGACTGGTTAACATTACTGCTACCAACTGCTGATTGGTTCACATTACTGCTACTGAGTGCTGACTGGTTAGCATTACGGCTACTGAGTACTGATTGGTTAGCATTACTGCTACTGAGTGCTGATTGGTTGGCATTACTGCTACCAACTGCTGATTGGTTCACATTACTGCTACTGAGTGCTGACTGGTTAACATTACTGCTACTGAGCACTGATTGATTAGTATTACTGTATTACTGTAGTATTACTGTTATTACTGTTTAATTTTGCACTCACTCAATCCGACAAACCCAAAAGACATTTTGAAATGCGACTTCAGTCAGATTTTTGCAGATGTGTCTCAGGCTGGACGCTCCGGACCATGAGAGCTTCACATGAGATAAGGCAGAAAGTCCAAAACCACAATCCAGATATCAATAACATACTCCAGGAGCCAGGGGTCAAAACCAGAGAATACATATAAGGAATATACTGCTCAGAATCGCTAGGAAAACCTTAACAAGACTTTGCACGGAGCTTAGCTCAGGATACAACTTAAGTAGCCCACTAAAGGGCTTCTGATTACAGACAGGTGTCGGCATGAATCAGTACTCAGGTGAGTGAGACCTCTGTTGGCGTGGAGGGGAACAAGCAACAGATGTGACATTATGTGACAGAAAATGAGAAAGTTTAAGAAAACTCATGAAATGACATCAGTTCTTATCCAGATTCAGCACTCTGTGGTTGTTTGGCAACAATAACATACATTAAACAACCTACATTTCTTAGTGAAACCGTTGTTTATTGTGATTCTTATTAATTATAAGCGCTGTACTTGACACAGTGAGCTATGAGAAGTCCTGCATTGCTCAAGAAGAGCTGTTGCAGTAAGGATGGACCCCTGAGCCTCCCCCAAAATTGAGCTGTGGGATATATACTTAACCTGGTAGTAGGGGTGTAAAAAAAAAACAGTTTGAATCAGTAAAACAGTCTAGCGGTGTCCGATACAGTTTCATTGATTTATAAGCCTCGACTCAATTCAAATAAAAAATGAAAATGGCTAAAAATGGTACAATTGTCAGGAAATTGATTTACCAGACAGTCTGCTTCCTGGTGTGAACACGTGTGTGGGTGTGTGTGTCTGTGTGTGTGTAAAAGAGGGGGAGAGAGAGAGCGAGAGAGAGAGAGAGAGAGAGAGCTCCACCACTGATTCCGCTTTGTTTACATACACACATTTTGGGATGCATCACCAAGTCAAAGGTTAAAAGTGTGAAAATACTTTGGATTCAGCAAAAGTACTGCTGTCAAAAAACTTCCATAAAGTACACTGACAAACCTTGCTGTGCACTTACAGAGGCAGCACGGTGTGATACTAACCAAGGGGGAGTCTGCAGCTAAACATGCAACAGGTAAAGCTAGCAATAGTGTTTCTTTCAGAGCTCACTATCAGTCAATTCTAGCCGAAAAATCAACAAAATCATTGTTACTTGCTAAACTGAAACAGGGACAAATCGTTGAATTTAACTTAACCATGTAGGACCAGATCTGAACCAAATCGTATCAATGTTGAACCAAATCATATCAATGCTGAACCAAATTGTATCAATGCTGAACTGAATCGTATAAATGCTGAACTGAATCGTACTAATACTGAACTGAATCATATAAATGCTGAGCCAAATCCTGTCAGTACTGAATTGAATTGTATCAATGCTGAACCGAATCGTGTCAGTACTGAACTGAATCATGTCAATGCTGAACTGAATCATAACAATGCTGAAGCAAATCGTATCAATGCTGAACCGAATCATATCAATGCTGAAGCAAATCGTATCAATGCTGAACCGAATCATATCAATGCTGAAGCAAATCGTATAAATGCTGAACCGAATCATATCAATGCTGAAGCAAATCGTATCAATGCTGAACCGAATCGCATCAATGCTGAAGCAAATCGTATAAATGCTGAACCGAATCATATCAATGCTGTACCAAGTCGTATCGGCTCTGTAATTAATTAAAGTGTATTGAGTCATTACCTGTTTAACTGTGTCATTTTGGATCATATCATAAACTGTGTATCGAGATGCGTATCACATCATCTGAAAGATCCAGATTCAGACCCCTACCCAGTAGTGTTCTGTATAGTGATGTTCCAGAAAGGATCAAGTTTAACGCATGTGTGAACTTTGGGACAGGCCAGGAGACTGGTCATTCAGCTATATGGAGTAATAATTTGAGCAGTAGAATTGTGTAGTTATTGTGTGTGTGTGTGTGTGTGTGTGTATGTGTGTATGTGTGTGTGCAGTAGAGCAGTGTAGTTCATTATAGTGAACGTTTTCCTTCTCTCCCAGAATAACTGCAGGCTGCTCTCTTATCATCTAGCATCAGGACTGAAACCACATCATAACACCTCCCACCCACCCATTTCTCGGATCTTAATTATACCATCCAACTGGCACATCATCCACCATCCTCTCTTCAATTTTGTTTTAATGGTTATGCTGCAAAATAAGCATTTACCAGTTTTATTCAAGAAATATATCACTGCTGTTGAAACAAAACCTTGTCATTTTTCAATTTTTGACATAATTTGATGTAGCCTTTACATTCTTTGTAAATTTCATGACGAATGGACCACAGCCCAAATTACTTGGACAAAAGTCTGGTTCCATTGAGTCAAGCTTTTATTGTCATTCCATCTGTGTACAATTACACAGTGGAGTGACATTACATTCTTCCAGGAACAACATGGTGCAACATGGAACAAAACAGACGGTACAAAGTGCAACGTGCAGTATGGGAGGCAAATCTGGCCAAAAAAGAAATTAAAATGAAAACAATAAAATGTAAATACAAACCTCTTTTTGCTATTTCTTTTTCCAAACACAAATTGTCACAAATGACTCGTGCTTACGTGAAAAATGAAATTGCAGATGTAGATATTTCATTTCATTTACAATTTTGGCAGGATATTTGCACAGATGTTTGGAAAAAGAAATGGCAAAAAGAGGTTTGCATTTACATTTTATTGTTTTAATTGAATTTTTTTTTTTACTGGATTTACAACCCATATGTGCAGATGTAAGTGTGCAAAACATTAAACTAGAGACAATACAATAAATATGATAATTTAAACAGACATTAGACACAGTAAACAGACAGGACAGTGCAGCACCGACACAGCACTTGTTTCTGAGCATGAGGTAGTGGAATAAGGTGCAGAGATATTTAACATGCTGTGATATGAGTTACGCAGTCAGATAACATACATGAGCATAGCGGTTACTGAGGTAGAAATACACAGTACTTGAGTTAAACACAGTGTTAGCAGTAATGTTACAGATAGTGCAAGTAGAGCATCAAAAGAGGAGTTTGTGTGTGTGTGTGTGTGTGTGTGTGTGTGTGTGTATGTGTGTCTGTGTGTGTGTGTGTGTGTGTGTGAGTGTAGAGTATGTGTGTGAGAGGGTTTTCAGTTCAGACGTTGTGAGTTTAAAAACCTGATCACTTGCTGAACAAAGCTGTTGCAGAGTCTGGCAGTGATGGCACAGATGCTCTGATACTTCTGGCAGCACTGAAAAAGTGTGAGGGATGAATGGGGTCGTCCACAATGCTAGTGGCTTTGTGGAAGCAGCCTCGCACTCTTTGGAAGTCAACAACCATCTCCTTAGTTTTGTCCACATTCAGACACAGGTTGTTGGTTCTGCACCAGTCCGTTAGCCACTGCACCTTCTCTCTGTATGTTGACCCAATGTTCTTGCTGATCAGACCCACCACAGTCGTGTCATGAGCTGTACTTTGCAGTACAGTCGTGAGTCAGTAGAGTGAACAGCAGTAGACTGAGCACACAGCCCTGAGGTGCACCGGTGCTCAGTACGGTGGTGCTGGAGATGATATTACCAATCCTAACTAGTTGAGGTCTCTCAGTCAGGAAATCCAGGAACAAGTTACAGAGGGAGGTGTTCAGGCCCAGCAAGGTCAGTTTTCCAATCAACTGCTGAGGGATGATGGTGTTGAATGCTGAACTGACGTCTATGAACAGCATTCTGACATAGGTGTCTTTTTTGTCCAGGTGGGTGAGAGCCAGGTGGAGTGTGGTGGAGATGGCGTCATCTGTTGAGCGGTTGGGGCGATACGCAAACTACAGTGGATCCAGTGAAGGGGGAGCTGGTCTTTGATGTGCCTCATGACAAGCCTCTCGAAGCACTTCATGATGATGGGAGTGAGTGCAACGGGACGGTAGTCATTGAGGCAGGACACTGGAGACTTCTTCGGCACAGGGATGATGGTGGTGGACTTGAAGAACCTTGGAATGACTGCAGTGCTTAGAGAGATGTTGAATATGTCCGTGAGAACATCTGCCCGGTACGCCTTTAGATCCTGGTTCTTTTTGTGGGTTGACTCTGTGTAGGGTTCTCCGTACATCAGCAGTGGACAGACATAGTAACTGTTCATTTGGAGGAGGTGTGGTCTTCCTCGCTGTCGTGCCGTTCTGTGCTTCAAACCGGGCATAGAAGTTATTAAGTGCATCTGGAAGGGAGGCATCACTGTCACAAGCAGGTGGAGGTGTCTTGTAGTTGGTGATGGCCTGGATGCCCTGCCACATGCGCCGTGTGTCAGCATTGTCTAGAAAATGTTCATGGATTTTCTTTGCGTAGGCGCGCTTTGCCTCTCTGATGGCACGGGACATCTTGGCTCTTGGTATTCTGAGGCCTGCCTTATCCCCTGACTTGAAGGCCTTATCAAGGTTCTCAGCAGCATGAGCACCTCTGCAGTCCTCCATGGCTTCTGGTTGGGGTTTGTTGTGTTGAGTTTGGAGACAGTAACATCATCAATGCACTTGCTGATGTAGCCAGTCACTGATTCTGTATACTCCTCCAGGTTGATGGAGTCACCAGAAGTTGCTGCTTCTCTGAACATCTCCCAATCAGTGTGCTCAAAACAGTCCTGAAGAGCAAAGATAGCTCCTGGCGGGCAGGTTCTCACTTTCTTCTGGTCCGGTTTGGCACGTCTGATGAGCGGTCTGTATGCTGGAGTGAGCATCACAGAGATGAGGTCTGAGTAGCCGTGGTGGGGGCGGGGCTTAGCCCTGTACTGATATTTCTGGAACAGCGTTAATTAGAATGTTACCAGTGCCTTGAGCTGTGGGATATATACTTAACCCAGTAGTAGGGGTGTAAAGAAAAAACAGTTTGAATCGGTAAAACAGTCCAGTGGTGTCCGATACAGTTTCCTTGATTTATAAGCCTCGACTCAATTCAAATCAAAAATGAAAACGGCTAAAAATTGGTACAATTGTCAGGAAATCAATTTACCAGACAGTCTGCTTCCTGGTGTGAACGTATAAATGCTGAACCGAATCATATCAATGCTGAACCAAGTCGTATCGGCTCTGTAATTAATTAAAGTGTATTGAGTCATTACCTGTTTAACTGTGTCATTTTGGATCATATCATAAACTGTGTATCAAGATGCGTATCACATCGTCTGAAAGAGACAGATTCCGACCCCTACCCAGTAGTGTTCTGTGTAGTGATGTTCAAGAAAGGGTCAAGTTTAATGCATGCGTGGGACAGGCTGGGAGACTGGGCGTTAAGCTATATAGAATAATAATTTGAGCAGTAGAGTTGTGTATTGTGTGTGTGTGTGTGTGTGTGTGTATGTGTGTGTGTGCAGTAGAGCAGTGTAGTTCATTATAGTGTATGTTTTCCTTCTCTCCCAGAATAACTGCAGGCTGCTCTCTTATCATCCAGCATCAGAACTGAAACCACATCATAACACCTCCCACCCTCCCATTTCTAATTATACCAGCCAACATGCACATCATCCACCATCCTCCTTTCAATTTTGTTTTAATGGTTATACTGCAAAATAAATGAATATATGAATTAAAAAAATATATCGCTGCTGTTGAAACAAAACCTCATTTTTCGCTTTGTTCACTCATTTTTCGTCTGTTGAAAGACCTCTAGTTATAGGTGATTCTATTTTACGGCATGTCAAAATAGCTTCTCCCTTAGGGGCGCCAGTAGCAGTTAACTGTATACCAGGAGCCAGGGCACCGGACATTAGAGGGAACCTGAGGCTGCTAGCTAACCATAGATATTCAAGGACAGTCATTCAAGTAGGTACTAATGACATTTATTACGTGGCAGTCAGAAATAACCAAAGATAACATTAAAGAGGTGTGTAAATTAGCCCAGACAATGTCCGATGCCGTAATATGCTCTGGCCCCATCCCAGCGTCGAAATCTACAGCAGGTTATGGTCGCTGAACTGCTGGTTGTCCAAGTGGTGCTCAGAAAACAATGTGGGATTTGTAGATAATTGGTCTACTTTTGAGGGCAAGCCTGGTTTTTTGAGGCAGGATGGTATCCACCCCTCGCGGGAGGGTGCTGCTCTCATTTCATGTAGCATAGCTCATAGTCTCTCAGATAGCCATCAGTGTAGGATAGTTAGTCGCTGACAAACCAGGGCCGAGGCCAGGCAGCAGACAAACAGGCTAACCCGACCGTCTGCGAGCTGCCTTGAGACGCCACCCAGTAACTTGATTAATATCAGACCAATTATACCAGTTTGCAGTGACAGCACCTTTGGTCTAAAACTGGGACTGCTTAACATAAGATCTCTTACATCTAAAGCCGTCGATGTAAATGAAACTATTACCTATCATGATTTTGATGCTCTGTGCCTCACAGAAACGTGGATTAGACCCAGATGAATACTTCAGTCTAAATGAAGCCACCGCCACAGGCTACAGTTATGCGCATAGCCCTTGTTTAAGCGGCCGGGTATAGCAACCATCCATACTAAAGCTTTAGGCATGAGCCTGAAAGTAGGATACAAATTCTCTTCTTTTGAAGTTCTTTGTCTTAGTATAAGTGATCGAAGAATTCCTTTTCACTAATTACAATCTATAGGCCACCAGGGCCGTATGCTCAGTTCTTACAGAAATTCTCAGACTTTCTATCAAGTTTAATAATGTTTTCAAATAAAGTAATAATTGTCAGAGATTTTAATACCCACTTTAACAAACCTCAAGATGCTCTAAGTAAGGCATGTATATCTATCTTAGACTCTGTAGGTTTCACTCAAAATATAAAGGAGCCCACTCATTATTGCAGCCGCACTTTAGACCTTTGGTGTAAACATAGATAACTTAGCCATTCTCCCCCAGAGCACAGCAGTCTCAGATCATTACCTAATCTCATATGAAATTCACTTTAGTGGTAATGTGCGTTCATCACCATGTTATCGTGTTAAGCGGACTGTAACTTCCTCCACAGCTGGAAGCTTTATCAGAAACATCCCACAGTTATCAGCTTCTCTCAGCTGTCCATCTAATCCTACCAAATTAGATATTATGACCAAGTTCTTAGAGGATACTTTTCGATCTACTCTAGATAATGTGGCTCCATTAAAAAGTATAATAATAAGGCAGAAAAATCTGCCCCATGGTATAATGATCATACTCAAGGTTTAAAACAGACTGTCTGGACAACTAGAGCGAAAATGGCGCCTGATTAAATTAGAAGTGTTCCAGTCCACCTGGAAGGAGAGACTTATAGACTATAGAAGAAATAAAATAACAAATTCTAGAAGAAATAAAAACAATTCTAGATTACTATTTAGCACAATTTCTAAAATAACTAAGAACCAAACAGTTACTGAACCCCAGATGCCATTAGCCTATAGCAGCAATGATTTTATGAATTTCTTTAGTGATAAAATAAAAAAAATCAGGCAGAAAATTCAGAATGCACAGTTAAACTCTACAAACTTGCTGGCTTATAATACCAGTCTAGATATTGAGAATACTGTAACTACTGCAGAGAGGCTGGAATCGTTTACCTTACTTCAACAAAATGAACTAGTTTAAATTGTTTCCTCCTCAAAATCTTCTACTTGTATGTTAGATCCGATTCCTACAGGTTTACTTAAAGAAATTTTGCCAGAAATAACCAAGCCTGTTCTGTCAATAATAAACTCCTCTCTTAGCCTTGGCTATATCCCAAAAACTCTTAAACTAGCAGTAATTAGACCTCTGATTAAGAAAGCTAACCTTGATCCCTGCGAACTATCAAATTATAGACCTCTCTTGAATCTCCCCTTTATATCAAAGATCTTGGAAAAAGTTGTGGCAAAACAATTAAGTTGCTATTTGCATAGGAATCGTATACATTAAAATTTCAGTCTGGTTTTAGGCCACATCATAGTACAGAGACAGCACTAGTAAAAAATTGTAAATGATCTTTTATTATTCTCTGACCAAGGAAATGTGTCTTTGCTAGTCCTCCTTCATCTTAGTACAGCATTTGACATGATAGACCACTCTATATTACTAGATAGACTAGAAAACCTTGTAGGGGTAACAGGAATAGCTCTTTCCTGCTTCAGATCTTACCTCACTGATCGCTATCAGTTTGTTAACATAAACAGTGAATCATCTGTCCTCGCAAAAGTAAAGTATGGTGTACCACAAGGCTCTATTTTAGGACCTATATTATTCACATATATGCTACCACTGGGCACCATTATCAGTAAACACAGCATCAATTTCCACTGCTATGCTGATGACACACAGTTATATATATATCAAGCAAACCAGATGATAAAATTCAACTTAGCAAGATTGAGGACTGTATAAAATACATAAAAGACTAGATGTCGATTAACTTTCTCCTACTTAACTCAGATACAGAAACAGAAGTTCTGCTTCTTGGTCAAAAGCTGCTTGAAACAAACTGTCTAATTTAACTTTTAAACTTAATAGTTTCTCAGTTGCGTCAGGTTCATCTGTAAAAACCTTGGTCTCACGATAGATCCTGATCTGTCCTTCGACGCACATATAACTAATATTAGTAGAACAGCCTTCCTGCCTCTCCACAATATTGCTAAATTAAGAAATACATTATCTCTACAGGATGCAGAAAAGTTAGTTCATGCATTTATTACCTCAAGGCTAGATTACTGTAATGCCCTGCTGTCTGGATGTTCCAGCAAAAGCCTTAACAAGCTTCAGTTAGTCCAGAACGCTGCAGCCAGAGTCTCACAAGAACCAGAAAGTTTGACCGCATCAGCCCAGTTTTATCAAACCACTGGTTGCCAGTTAAATTTTGCATCGATTACAAAATTCTTTTACTGACCTATAAAGTTCTAAACAGACTCGCCCTTCAGTACCGGAGTGAACTTCTCTCCTACTATGAACCATCACGGCTTACTATTAGTACCTAGAATTAATAAAGCTACATCAGGGGGAGAGCCTTCTCATACAAAGCCCCCCAGCTTTGGAATAAACTTCCAGTCAGTGTTTAGGACTCAGACACAGTCTTTAAGTCTAGGCTAAAAACCTACTTGTTTAGTCGAGCCTTTGGTAATTAGTTTTAGATAAAGGCCTATCAGATAAAAAGTGCAGATCTGGGGGTTCATGGTCATAGAGTATTATGGTAAACTGGGAGTTTTGGTGCTGTCGTCCCGCTGCTCTCACGCGTTCACTCAGGCTTGTTGACGGTGGAGTGGAGGGGCGCCGACAGCTCAGGGAGCCTCATGTCCCTGTTACCATTCTGGTTTCTCCCTTTTAGTTAGGCTGTAATAACTAGACCTGCCGGAGTCTTTGCTGCTCTGTTAATACTGTAATCTGTGATCAGTCACTCTTTACAGAACTAACTCTCTGTGTGTTTTCCTTTCTTTGCCGTGTTGAACAGCTGCCCATCCTATGTGGTCTGATGCTGCTGCTTCTTCTGCCTTGATCGTGTGCCCACTGCTCGCCAGCCTTCTGGACCGGCGTGACCACCACTGAGCTTCATGCTGTACAATGCTGTGCAAACCTCACCTTCATGAACTGACCCTCCCGATGATGCTGCTGCTGCTGCATAAACTAAAACTAATCTAATTAGCCATTAAAACTAATCTATTAATTAACCATTGCTCCACCTGTTTTCCCCGCTTTGAATCATATCTTATACTAATGCTGTTTGCTATCCGGTGTCAACCAGAGGAGGATTTCTTCCTCTTGCTCTTAGGGAGTTTTTCCTTGCCACTGTCACCTTTGGCTTGCTCATGGGGCTTGGAGCCAGATTTTTCTGTAAAGCTGCTTTGTGACAACACCTGCTGTAAAAAGCGCTATATAAATAAACTTTGACTTTGACTTTGTCCTGCTCATCGAGCATGCGCATATCATTACTACAGCATAGTAACTTCTGTTTTTCATGTTAATTTAGGTTTACTTCAAGTCTATTTTACAGACTAAGCTTAATATTGCTAGATAGTCCCTAAAAAGCTGATTCAGGCTGTCAAAATATCCTATTATTCTTTTCATGCTAGTAATGTGTTCTAATAAGAGGCTTTAGGTTATTAAACTATCCTACCTGATACAGTGATTTTAGCTATCAAAAGCTACTCCAGTGAGCTACCCAGGGAGGTGGTAAGGTTTTTTAGGATGGGGTGCTGAAATTTTAAGCAGCATATATGTGACATGACTGATGACGTCATGCAAAATAAGTTGCCTTTTTTCGTTCGATTTTTTTTTTTTTTGTTAAAAATTTACATCAAACAGAATGTGTCCCACAGTGGAATGATGAGCCGAGAGAGGACAATATACATATACTAACTGACACATCAAACCACTGACGTACATCCTTGTTCTGCTTTCTCATTTTGGACAGCTAGCCCCAACTCTCAGTCTTTTTCAAGTAATAAAGTACCCCTCAGAGCAGCTAGTCCTGAGTCTGGGACTGTTTAGAGTGATAAGGTTCCCCTCAGAGCAGCTAGTCCTGAGTCTGGGACCGTTTAGAGTGATAAGGTTCCCCTCAGAGCAGCTAGTCCTGAGTCTGGGACCGTTTAGAGTGATAAGGTTCCCCTCAGAGCAGCTAGCCCTGACTCTGAGACCATTTAGAGTAATAAAGTTCCCCTCAGAGCAGCTAGCCCCGACTCTGAGACTGTTTAGAGTAATAAAGTTCCCTCAGAGCAGCATTTGGAAAATCACAGAAGATGAAACGAAGCACTGCCTCCAGAGTGTTACATCTCCTCCAAGATCCCCCCAGAGGTTGATAAATACAAGGCTTTCAAAATGTCTTTTCAACAAACTTCACATGAAAAATCAGGGGATGCCCGCTGGCTCCTTTCGCTGCTCAGTTTAAGCAATTCCAAACCATTTGAACTAATGATCCACATGTTGTCCCTTTTGAGCGACCATTTACCATGTTTTCTTTTTGCAGGTTTTTCTGCAAACACTGCCTGGAGATGTTCATGTGGCTTTGTCGAGCTCACTCCTTAAAGACTACCGCGCGCTGACTAGAGAGACAGACAAAATATTTTCAGTCAATAGCAATGTCGGGCACTGTGGTGTGCAGCCCCATCTCAATGTGCTACAGCTCTCTGCTTCTATCATATATGCTTCAGAGCCAAAGCCAAGAAATGCCACACACCCTGCAGCTTCAAGTGGCTGTGAAATGAAGTGGGCCATTCCACCAGCTGCTCTTCCTCACGGACACAGACTCCAGGTATCATTTTCTATGACACAGGTACCCGGGTGATTGTCTTGCCCAGTTCAGACTTAGATGTGATGTCTCCTCAAGGCTGCCAATGGAAGCTACGCTCCTATGTATGGGCAGCAATTAGTGCCATTGTGCTTCAGTGGGCAGTGGTTCAAGTGGCAGTTTGTGCTAGCAAAGGTATCCACCCGCTCCTAGATGCTGATTTCTTATGTGCCAGCAACCTACTGGTTGATGTTAAGAACAGACACCTCGTCAATCCAGAAACATTCACCTCACTCCTGTGCTCATTCAGCCACTCCGATTTCTCAAGACCATTCTCCATTCTCATTTGCTGACATAGCTGTACACATGATGTCGAACACCACATCACCACTGCCAGCCTGCCCGTCCATGCTTGCCCAAATCCTCATGTACATGATTTTTCTGACCGCTTGGCTGGGAGGCTTATCTTTTCCAAAGTGGACCTGGTCTGCGATTATCACCAGATCCCTTTGCAACCTGTTTGTCCTTTTCAAGTTCCCTTTGGGCTTAAGAATGCCACCCAGATGTTCCAACACCTCATGGACAGTGTCCCATGTGACCTGCTGTTCCTCTTCGTCTACCTGGATGACATACTGGTTGCCAGCATCTTCAGGATGAAACACCTGCAAAATCTCAGAATCCTGTTTTAGCGCCTCAGTCAGCATGAACTGATCATCAACTTAGTGAAGTGCCAGTTCAGGCAGCACACCAATAACTTCCTTGGCCGTTGCATCACCAGTGCCAGGGCTACTCTGCTTTTTGCCAAGGTGAGGCTATCCAGTGTTTCGCCCACCCTCTCACAGTAAAAGGTCTGCAGGAGTTCTTTTATCATTGTTTTCTCCATCAGGTGGCCAGCCTGATATATCTCTTCTACAAGGTGCTTAAAAGCAAAACTGCCAAAAACACCATGGTGGACTGGACTAGAGAAGGGCTCCTGAGGTTCAACACTGAATGCGCTCTGGCAGATGCTACCATCCTGGCACACCCCTCAGCTATCACCAAGGACACATCAGACTAAGCAGTGGGGGTGGTACAAGAACAATGGGTCAGTGGTACCTGGCAACCTTTTGCATTCTTCAGCCGCCAATGCCATTTCAATGAACAAAAATACAGCATCTTTAACCGTGAGCTACTTGCCCTTTACTTAGCCATTTGATACTACTTTTTCTGTCTGGAGGGCCATCCATTTTTGATGTTGGGAACCACAAACCACTGCTGTTCACTATGGCCAAGACCTCTGAGCCATGGTCCGCTCCCCAGCAATGCCAATTGGCCTTCATCTAGCATGTTGCCAGGAAAAACAACCCTGTGGCTGACTGGCTGTCTCACTCAGCCGTGGCTGCTGTACACCTAGGCATCGACTACTCACAGATGGCAGTGGACAAGGTGTCTGACCTGGAGGCCCGGTCCTACAGGACAGTGATCACAAGACAGTGATCAGCCAAGGCCCATTGTTCCAACTCGCTGACGCAGACAAGTTTTTGATGCTTTACACAACCTCTCTCACCCCAGCCGGAAGTAAGTTCAGAGGCAGCTAAGTTCATCTGGCAGGGCCTGAAAAAGGACATTCATGTCTGGGCTAAGGCATGTGTGGACTGTTAGAGTGCTAAGGTGCATTGGCATGACAAGCCAACCCTGTGGAGTTTCTTTCCTGTGCCCAAGTAAGGCTTCAATCACATGTATGTGGATTTGGTGGGACTATTCCTGCCATCCCGTGGGGTTCACTGACCTCCTCATTACTCACTGACAGGACTACAAGGTGGCAAGAGGCTATTCCACTTTTGTTGACGACATCATCTAAAATAACCTGGGTGTTCAATGGCATGTGGTTTGCATGTTTTTGGTGTTCTGAGACCACGGCCCTGAGTTCATCTCTGATCTCTAAACCAGTGTGGTTAGGGGTCTCAGGGTGCACCTTCACCACACAACCACCTACCACCCCCGGGCCAACAGGCTGTGTGACCGGTTCCGTTGCTTTCTGTGATGAGAGCTGAATGGAGAGGCTCCCTTGTGTCATACTTGGCCTTAGATTGGCCCCCAAGGAAGACCTCCAGGCCTCCTTGGCCAGACTGGTCCATGTCCACCACCGTCATCAGCAGTCTGCTTTTCATGAGTTTTTAAGGTCCTTTTTCCCCATGCCCACATCTCATCATGTGCTACAGCAGTCCTATGTTATGCCTACTCTGCACAATGCAGATTATGTGTTTGTATGGCATGATGCACACCAGGGCTCCCTCCATTCTGTCTTTGATGGCCTGTTACAGGTTCTGGAACCCAGAGACAAATTCTTTAAGGTAGATATTGGAGGCATTCCTGACAGCATCCCCACAAACCTTCTGAAGCGGGCCCACTTGGACTTGGGCAGGCCTGTGGTGGTGGCACAGTCAGCAAGACAGCCCTCTGCTGCTGTTCCCACTGTCCCTGCCAGGCAGCCAGACTGCCCTTGGGCTCAGGTCCAGAAAAAAAAATGTTGCTGTTCTGGTTGTGTGAGCAGCTGGATATGTCTGTCTTTGTGAATTCAATGCTAATTTACTTCTGATTTGTTCCATGGAAATGGAACAAATCAGAAGTAAATTAAAGCATTGCAGAAATGTTCCTCTGGACTCTTCTGTTGTGAAAAATGCTTGTTACTGTTTAGAGCGGGACACAAACTCAGAATGGTGATGGAATATTCACTGTGCAAGGAAAAATGAGAGATTTGTGAAACAGATCAGTCTTTTTAGGCTTGCTGAGATGTGTTTCTCCTGAATGTGAGGCTCTGCAGTGAACAGAGAGAAGCTCTGCTGTAGACTGCAGACTGTGTTTGTGAATGCTCAATGTTACGTATAAAAAAGAATGAAGAGGAAATGGTTCATTTGGATGTTTATTAAAGTAGACAGTCAAAAAGAACTTAATGCACACACATACACACACACATAATTAGTAGTTGTTACTTTGTCGTCTTATATTAGATACTTTATAACTTTTAGTCTTCACCAAAAAATCAGTGTAAATACTGAATAATACATAGTAGATACTGAGTCATCCACAGTATTTACTAAATAATTTATAATAGATACTGAATGATTCATAGCAGATACTAAAAAAATAAAATCACAATGAATACTGAATAATTCATAGTAGTTACTGAACAATTCATAGTGGATACTGAATAATTTATAATAGATACTAAATGATTTTTAATTTATATTTATATTTATTTATGCTTGTGCTCCGTTGTAAGTATGTTGATGCAATATGGCTGCCACTTTACTTTGTTTTGTATTATTTGTATGTATGTTTTGATGTTTTCCTGCTGGCTGAGGAGTTTGCCATCATATCCTCCGAGATAGCAGCTGAGAGTGACTTTCCAACTGTAGCTCAGAGGCTTCTTGGGCTGGTCGTTTTGGTGACGCTACATCACAGCTATGATGCAGCCTGGACCTGCCACTTGAGTGATACTGTATTGCGGCTATGAGGCTGCCTGGACCAGAAACCTGATCAGAGCTACATCGCAGCTATGTGGCTGCTTGGATGACGCTGCACTGCAGATGTGGGACTGCCTGGACCGGTAGTGTTTGGCTGCATAGTTGCAGAGTGACACTTTCCCCATGGCTAAGGACTCTTTCCGGGCTAGCTAAGTGACTGTATACTGTTGTCATTATAATCTCCCCCGCTAGCTGTGGTAATTTGTGGAGTTGTGTATGTGTGTGTGTGTGTGTTTGTGTTCTCTGTTGTTTTATTTATTGTTGATTATGTATTTTGTTATTTTCTGATCTCTTTGTAAAGCATCCTTGGGTTTGTTAAAGGTGCTATATAATTTGAACTTTATTATTATTATTATTATTATTATTATTATAGTAGATACTAAAAAGTAGTAGATACCAAATTAATTTATAGTAGTTACTAAATAATTCATAGTAGGTAATGAATAATTCATAGTGGATACTGTATAATTCATAGTAGATACTTATTTATCTAAATTGTCAGAGGGAGAAATAAAGGATAACGAGTTCAGCATTTCTGTCTCTTATCAGCTCACACCATCAGGAATCTAGCAGACGTTCAGAACCTTTTGGAACCAGTGGGCACTATTGTGTGAGGGAGATGGAGTTGGTGGTAAAGGTCAGTCTGAGTGCTGTGTCTGTTTCTGCTCTGATTCTGACACTGAGGCTGACAGAACTCAAACACACTGCACAATTTCCACATTTAAAGTAATAAAGTATAAATCGCTCAGCTGTTACTTGAAGGCAGTGTAAATGTGTCTTTCACTGCCTTACATATCTAGTCCTCTGTGTTTGTGTAGATGAGTTTATAAAAAAAGGCAGAAAACACCAGCACTGGCACAGTGGACACCACTGCCTTCTGAGCCACTGCGAGCGATTTAGCAGGTGTTAGATAGCCGGCTTGATGTTTATTTAATGCACTGTGATCACCTGATTGGTGGTTGTGCGAGAGAACTAAACTTGATTATTACTGATTCTGAATGAGACGGAAAAAACACTGACATAAATGCTTTAATGTCATTACAACACTTGCTAACTCTAAGCCCAAATCTGGAGAAAGTTTTCTAAACTGATCAAAGCATGGACCTAAAAGAGGGTTTTTATTTATTTATTTATGTATGTATTTCATTTTATTAGTCATTAAATTCAGTCTTCTGGTCACATGGGATTTTGTCTGATTTTAAACAAAACAATAGACATACAAAATATTTACACTCAAATACAAATTTAAGTGTAAGTAAAACTGGATATTTAATTTCAAATGATAGCCTTTCATGCAAAATACAAAATATTTAGTATATAAACGTTCTGTGTCATTTTTTTCTTTGTCATACTAAATTTAGCTGTTGACATGAAGTGTGTTCATATCAAGCTTAAACACAAACATGCCATCACAAGCAGTTTCCTGTCAGATAGGAGGAGGTGAGGAGGTGTGTGAGTGTTCATGCAACAAGAAGAAATCAGTCCTCAGTGATGGCAAAGGAAAAATATGGTAAACAGCTTTTATACTTTATTTATACTTTAACTCATTTTCAAAGAGGGTCATCATAGTAACTGAAACAGCCCATAATGATAAAGCTGAGACTAGTGGAGATAACAGCAGTTATATTGATAAGGGAAGATGAATGTGGTGTTTATATCAGACATACATGTCTGTATTGGATGTATTGTTGTCTATTGTTTCTGTTGCAGTGAATTTGGTTCTGTGTATCTAATCATTTAAGCAATCACTCAATATCACTCACAGACTGGCTATCAGTCTGCATTAAAGCTCCCACTGCAGTGTTTATACTGTATTGATCACTGTATTGATCAGATACTGACACATTAAGATGAATGAATTAAAGTTTGTTGTTTTTCTCTGTAGGTGACTCCCGGACGTTTGAGCCTAATTTTAAAGGGCCCATTCACAACAGGTGAGAGAGACTGTTATTCACTTCATTGACGCTGTTGTAACAGTTTATAATCTGTGCTTGAAGTCTGCTGTAAGAGGTATTTTCTTGTTTCGATTCTCATTTCTGTTAAATGTTTCCACCTCATTTCTGGTGCTTTGGCAAATTGTGTTACCTTGTCAAAATATTCTACCATAGTGGATATTTATAGATAGTGCTCTACAGAAAAGTGCACATATAAGATTTTAATAGCCTAAATCACCTTATTAAAAATGGTTACCAGCATTAGAACAATAATTAGAATATATTAACACACTGTGCACCACTGAGTGCAGTGTGTTTACAACTCAGCGTAGTGTATATAACTCAACACAGTGTGTACAAATTAGCACCGTGTGTACAACTCAGCAGAGTGTGTGTATACTGTGTGTAAAACTCAGCAGTGATTGTTGATCTCAGTGCAGTTCGTATACTTCACTGTGTGTGTGTGTGTGTGTGTGTGTGTGTGTGTAGGAGCTGCACTGATGTTTTCTGCTGTCTGCTCTTCATTCTGGCCCTGCTGGGTTATATTGCAGTCACTGCTCTTGGTGAGTTTATACATAAAAATAAATAAACATCATCTATCTATCTATCTATCTATCTATCTATCTATCTATCTATCTATCTATCTCTTTAGTGGATTAGAGATCTGAGCTACTCTGAGTGGGTGAAGAAGTGAATTGTGAAAGTGAGTAAACAATACAATAATAAACACTAACTAGAAAAGTGCATTTCATGAAGAAAATGCAAAGTGACTCTGCAGCTTAAACAGCTCCCAAGGAATTATTACCAAATGATTACTGTGGTTTCCCAGGTGGTTGCAAGGGTCTTGCTAAGTGGTTATAACAGTAGTGTTGTGCGTTGCTGTACAATGAGCAATCACAAATTATGTATTTATATACCAATTTCTAATTATGGAGTATATTATCCAATTATGCACAATTATATGTTGAGTACATAATTGCATTCATTATAATGATATAATGATATTAATACCAATTGCAATAATCAAGATCTGTGTCTATTTTACTCCCCTCTCCAGCCTGGTCTCAGGGTGACCCACAGAAGGCGATTTATCCCAAAGACAGTAGGGGGCAGTTGTGTGGTCAGAAGGGAACCCCACTGGAGTGAGTGAAACACACTCACAGTCACTCACACACAGTTTGATTGAGCGAAACCATGAGAACTCAGATGAGCTCAGTTGATTCTCACTTAGTGTGTGTGTGCACGTGTGTGTGTGTGTGTGTGTGTGTGTGTGTGTGTGTGTGTGTGTGTAGGAAGAAGCCTCTGCTGTTTTATTTTAACATCATGGAGTGTGCCAGGACAAAAGTGCTGCAGGATTTGCAGTGTCTCACCACACAGGTAATACCCCATTTACCCCAACATAGAACTCATTGTCATTGTCAGTCTCTGTGATTACACTGTGTTGTGGTCAGCCTAACTACCATGTGCAGCAGCAGTTTAAGTTATATTGTTATTGATATCAGATATTGTGTGTGTGTGTGTGTGTGTATGCATGCGTGTGTGTGTGTGTGTGTGTGTGTGTGTGTGTGTGTGTGTAGATCTGTGTGGAGAAATGTCCAGGTAGGTTCCTGACACGGAAGGAGGTTAAACGGACATATACGGAACACATACCGTACTACTCACAGTTCTGTAAGGAGGGAGTGAACACTACACTGGTGAGTTAAACACACACACTCTCTCATACACATACATACACAAACAAACACACACATACATACACACAAACACACACACACAATCATCTGTGTAGACATGATTGAGTTGTGTTGAGCTGATTGAGTTGTGCTGAGTGGACTGAATGGTGTTGAGTTGATTGAGTTGTTGAGTTGTGTAGAAATGATTGATTTGTGTTTTGAGGTGATTGAGTTGTCGTGAGTTGTGTAGAGATGATTGAGTGGGGTTGAGTTGTATAGATGCTTACATTGTATTGAGCTGATTGAGTTGAGTGGATTGAGTTGTGTTGAGTTGCGCTTAGTTGATTGAGTTGTGTTGAGTAGTGTTTAGTTGACTGAGTTGTGTTTGACTGGGAGATGGAATCCGGAGGCTAGGAAGAAGTAACCGCTGGAACGGAGGGAGTGTGACATAGTTAGTGTGTAAGTGCTGAGAGTCTCACAGCAGGATTGTGTTGAGTTGAGTTTATTGTTCTGTCACACTGATGTTGTTGTTTGTTCTTTATTTGCAGGTGACTCCCGAAGTCCTGAAACATGGAAAGTGTCCGGAATGGATCATAAACAGCAAGCCGTGTGAGTTATTCAGTTCTGCATCAACGTCTGTGTTCTCACCTGTTTATGCACCAGAATCTGATGCTTTATGCATGTGTGTGTGTGTGTGTGTGTGTGTGTGTGTGTGTGTGTGTGTGTAGTTATGCACAGGTGTTTGCCGGACCTGAAGAAGATGGAGAACGAGGGTGTAATTGTCATCGCTAACAAAACTACCTTCACTTCCGGAGACGTCAACTTGAATGTCACCGACCTGCTGGAAGCAACAAAGTCTGTGTGTGTGTGTGTGTGTGAGTGTGAATGTCAGTGTTAAACTGTCAGTGAGAAGCTGAATAGTTTTTGTGTTTGTGCAGGAAGTCCAACATCATTGTAGAAGCTCAGGAGGTGGCCATGAGGATCTTTGAGGATTACATTAAGTCGTGGCACTGGATCCTGCTGTGAGACTCTCAGCCATTACACACCAACTAACATAAGCCTCACACACTGCAAAACACTACACTGTACAACATTGCATAGCACTGTTGCACAGCATTGCATAGCACTGAAAAATACTGTATAACCATGTATAAATCTGCATAAAACACTGTATAACACTGCACAACACTGCATGAAGCTGTGAACACACTGTACAGCGTTGCACTGCAAAAAGTACATGGTACAATGCACCATTACACTGTATAACACTGCAAAACACTGTATAAGAACTGTACTTAGAGTGTATATAGTGTTATACTTAGGTGTATAACACTATATAACACACCTTATAACACACTGTGTAACACTGCATAAAACTATATAACTTTTACACTGCATAACACTGTAAAACACTGCAAAACTGTATGAGAGTGTATTACGCACTGTATTACACAGCATGACATATGGCATAACACACTGTGTAACAAACTGCATAAAATTGCATAACACACTTCATCACACTGCATACACTGCATAACACAACACACTATAACATACTGTAACACTGCATAACACACTGTATAACAGTAGAACATTGTATAATATGTCTCTCTCTCTCTCTCTCTCTCTCTCTCTCTCAGTGGATTAGTAATTGCCATGGTGCTCAGTCTGCTCTTCATCTTTCTTCTGCGTTTTCTGGCTGGGGTCATAATCTGGGTGATAATCATCTCGGTCATCCTTGTTATTGGTTATGGTGAGGACGTTTCTTCTGCTGTAGGTCAGGCTGTTTTCCTGCTCCAGTAAATAGTCAGCTGAACTGCGTTTATGTGGAAAACAAACTGTGTGTGGGGTTCATGTTTCACACAAAAAAATAAAAAGCAGAGGACCTACTGAATATCTGTGTGCTAGTAATACAAAACCATGCATGCAGTATATTTACTCTGTCTGTAGGTAGTTAGCATTCTTCGTCTGTTAGTTTACTCCATCTGTTAGCTTACTCCATCTGTTAGCTTACTCCATCTTTTAGTTTACTGTCTGTTAGCTTACTCACTGTCTGTAGCTAGTTAGTTTACTATTTAGCTAGTTAGCATACACTTATGTTTAGTATGTTTAATATTTAGTACTTTATTTAATTTAATTAAAACAGTATTTAATAATATAATCAAATTGAAAATGAACATTTAATTTAATCACCCCCCCCCCACCTCTGTCTCAGGTACCTTCCAATGTTATATGCAGTGCGTGAAAGGCCAGGCTGAATCAGGCCAGGCTGAATCAGATCTTATCATAAAGGATCTGGGGCTCCAGGAAGGTTTCTCCATCTACCTGCAGATCCCGCAGACCTGGCTGGCCTTCAGTGAGTTTGTTACTATTATTATTATTATTATTAGTAGTAGTAGTAGTAGTAGTAGTAGTATGATTATTTTTAATTTTATTATTATGTGTGGTGGTTATCTTTCAGTCTGTGTGTGTTTCTTTCTCAGCAATTATCCTGGGTATTGTGGAGCTGGTGATCATCCTTCTCCTCATCTTCCTTAGGAAGAGAATCATCGTCGCCATCGCTCTCATTAAAGAGGCCAGCAGGTGAGCCCCCCACCTGGCCCCCCCATGCACACATGCTGCTTCAACTAGACTGAGACTTCAAATACACAGGTGTTATAAAGATGTTACCTGCCCTTCTCACCTGCCCATGCTAGTCCGGTCTGAAACAATTCTTCTGTTTTAAGCCACGGTCACAGTCAACAGAAACATTTGCAGTTTGCCTCACCGATGCTGGACAGAAGTTTAGGTGCAGTTGTAAAGCAGCTAAGTCGCTAACTGTAAACAGTGATGATGCAAAAAAGTGAAAAAAAAAATCAGATAATTATACTAATTAATTAAATAATTATACACACAAAAGCATAGTTCTGTACACTAGTCTGCAGTAATAACATGTATAAATCTGATGTGGTTGGCTACAGTGAACTGTGTACAGCTGCGGTTAGCCAAAAAGCTAACATCACAGCTAGCAAGCTGGCTATTTCTCTCTTTAAGTCTCTCTTTATGTGACTGTTTATAGTGAGTGGTGATGAACTGCTTAAAGGTTTGTGATTAAATGCTGCTAAAATTAGCAATTCCTCCGTTTTGGAAGTTCAGTGCTGCTATATGAAGCCCCATCCCTTTAGGTGTCAACACAGCCAAATCAGCAGCGCTTCTGGTCAAGGATGCAAATTTGAGTGTCAAATTCCATGTTTTGTTTATTTTCTAAGTGAAAATTGATTGTAGTTATTAGCATTATAATTTTGTTATAGTTGTGTAATTGTAATTTTCACATCATTTATTTTTTAGGGTGCTGACTCATATGATGTCATCGCTGTTCTACCCTCTGCTGACCTTTGCCCTCGTGTCTCTGGCGATTGCATACTGGGCCGTCACCGCTGTGTATCCATCTCAGAGTTACACACACTCTTATAGCACAACTGACTCACCTTACAGACACACCACCATCACTCTCAGTCACTTTCACTCAACTAACAGACAGACAGACATACAGATACATAGACAGATAGATGGATGGATAAATGGATAGATGGACAGACAGACAGACAGACAGACAGTCAGACAGACAGATAGATAGATAGATAGATAGATAGATAGATCGATAGATAGATAGATAGATAGACATTGTACTTAGAAAAGCTGAGGGCACTTCAAAGTAATATAGATGTAAATTTATATTACAAATCTACGGAGCCCTGCTGGTGACATCCCATATATATATATATATATATATATATATATATATATATATATATATATATATATATATATATATATGATGTGTGGTCACGCTTTTTTAATGCGTGGAAACGAGAACCTAATGCGTGGCAATGAGAAGTAAGGCATGGGAATGAGATCATGCCTTACTAAGTTGTGGCCATGCATTAGGATCTCATTCCCATGCCTTACTAAGTCGTGGCCATGACTTAATTATCTTGTTCCCATCCCTTACTAAGTCATGGCCATGCACGTCCAGCTGATCCTTAACCGCCTCCTGCAGCTATCTATCCACTTCCAATGAGCCAGTCTATAAAGTTTTCAACATCACAGAGTGTGAATACTCCAGACAGACCTGCAAACCTGAGGTCAGTCTCCAGAAACACCTTTTAATAATATTATTAATAGTCGATAATAATAAATTGATAGTCATTCTTTAAAAGAGTTTGATTTTATATTTTATTTTGTTCCTCTTATGAAATTTGTGTGTATTTATGTACCATAATTCATTTCTGCATGACCGTTTACTTCTTTTTATACCTTACAATGACACAGGCTGTGGTAGACTGAATGGGTGGGGCTAAACTGCTGTAGGCTGAATAGGAAGTCACATATAAAGGAGTTCATGGTGGTGATGTGATATATGCAGATTCTTAATTTTCTTTTTTTCCCACAGACGTTCAACAGCTCTAAAGTCCTCACGCAGTGCCCAGATGCGGAATGTCTGTTTGCATTCTATGGTGGAGAGACGTACTTCCATAAGTACCTGATCGTATTCCAGTTGTATAACATGTGGATGTTCTCCTGGTGTGTGAACTTTGTGACGGCGCTGGGTCAGGTGACCCTGGCCGGGGCCTTCGCCTCCTACTACTGGGCCTTCAACAAACCGGATGACATCCCGACGTTCCCTGTCTTCTCCTCACTCGGACGGGCCCTCAGGTGTATTCACTATTCTTACTGCCCAACTCCGTTTCATAGCATCACAAAACTTGGTCCAATAGTTTGCTAACAATTCAAATTTACAGTCTTAATCCTGAACCTAGCAGAGCCGGCAAGCAGAAAGACAACTTCCTTAATATGTCTGAAGAGAGTGTGTGATGATTTAGTCATGCAGTCAGTACCATGCTAATTGGAGGTGTATAAGCTTCCATTACCTGTGAGTACATTAGCCTCACAGCTCCAGAGCTAAAACTGAAGAAGAAAACTTCAGACACCACACATGACTACCTTTGGGGTTCTGGACGAGGGCTGTGTAAATTTTATTTTTGCCTTTCACTTTAATATACTGCTTACCATTCCAATGGGAACTGGCTTAATGGTTACCATTAAAAATCACTAGTTTCCTGTGGGACACCTATAGATTCCATTAAGAAACCATCAGATTAATCTGGAGTCAGTCCCAGAACATCATTAAACCATTAGAATCCTTTACACGAGTCCGTCAGGAAAACACACAATACCATAAGTTACCGTTGGACACCGCGAAGAACCAACAGACACTTTTAATGGTTTCTATGATTTCTTTCAGCAAGGTGGAGCTACCACGCTAATTTAGATAAGAAGTAATGGAAGCTTGTACCTCACCAATTAGCAAGATGCTAACTGCATGTCTAAATCATCACACACTCACTCGAAATATGTTAGTGAAGTTGGCTTCTTATTCAAATTTCCGTCCCACCTTAAATGATGCAGTTACATTCTGGTGCCTGCCTACCATTTACGGCAAAACAACAGACATGCTAATATGGTTTCTAACACTGTTCTTGGACTATAAATGCATTAAAACAGTAAAAACAGTTGCGTAATACTGTCTCTCTCTCAGGTATCATACAGGCTCGTTGGCCTTTGGTTCTCTGGTCCTCTCCATCAATCAGGTGATCATCATGATCCTGGAGTATCTTGAGAAGAAGCTGAAAGGTGAGCTGGAGCTTTTGTTCCTTTTCTGCCTCTCGTTTCTCCTGTTTTTTTCTGTTTATTTTGTTTTTGGTCTCACAGCAGAAAACTATGAGAAAGCTGTCTGTCTAAATCTGACTTCAGAGGTGTTCCGTCATGTGCACGTCGCCATTGGCAACAGTAAAGTCATTTTATTTTTTTACCCATGTAGAACCAGAGTCAAGTAAAATTGATTTATATAGCGCTTTTTGCAACAACTGGTGTCACAAAGCAGCTTTACAGAAAAATCTGGGTCCGAGCCCCCATGAAAAGCTGAGAGCAACCAAGACTCAAAAGGGGAGCCCATCCTCCTCTGGTCCACAGTGGAGAGCAAAACTATAACACAAGAGCAAAATGAACAGAGAATAAGGTTTTAACAATAATACAAAATATTAAAATTACAGGAAAGGGGAGAAATCAGCCTGTGATTGGACAGAAGTGTTTAGATTAATCAGCGATAACTGATGACTGTTAGAGGCCGATCAGGGTAACACTGAGAAACAGATCTGTGAGAATCAGTCAGTGTTATCTGTGAAAACTATGAACATCAGTGACTTACAGAAGCCAGTAATGCGATCTGTGAGCTGCTGTGTTTGCTATCACTGTATAAAAGATGCATGAGGCTCCTTTATTGTTGGATGCACCATGTTTTTTCAGAGTGAGTTGGCATGAGCTCGTTCAGAGCCCGGTTCTGATCAAGAAAAGCTTATTATTGATTTGTTTGTTTATTGACTGCTGAGTGACGATTTCTTGAAAATTTCAAAAATGGGAGTTTGTGGCAGAAACTGAAAAAAATAAGGGTTTGTAGCTTTGTTAGGTCGCAGTCTTTACATATCAAATAAATGCAACAACAGCATTCAGAAATTGAGTTATTACTAGAAAAAGTTTAAGTGACAGAAATAGACACTTTTTGTGTTGAAAAGTTGCAAAACTTTTGTGATACACAATGTATAACATATGCAAACATTTAATATTTAATATAAACTATTTAAGAAGAAATAAGTCAAACATTTGGCTTAAATAATTAAATAAAACAACTCAGCTGCTTGTTACTATGCAGTTTATGCAGTCACTACATGGTTGTTGTTTATAGTCTTTAATATGATCCATGCAGGTGTTGTAGTTCTGATGATTATTAAACAAACATTTGATAAAACATTAATGCTAAAATATCATCATATTGATAGTATTCCGATGACAGAATTGTGCTTTTTTGGTATGCAACTTCAAGTTCATTCAGCAGTGCTGTGGCTGTTTGTAATGAGATAAAGCGATAAGTGATCAAGTGAAAGGCAGTAAATCATGTTTTCTGAAATACTTTTTTAAATCTCATTTTAAAATATATTAATATTTGATTTGATTTGTTGCTGTAGTGATGACAACTAAAAGCTGAAATCTAAACGGCAGAGATTTCCCGCTGCGTTACTTCTGCTACATCCCAAACCACATACTAGCACACTAAGTAGCGCATATCCCATTAGAAGTGCACTCATTAGTGTAGTATGTGAAGTACAAAATTGTGTGGTTTGGGACGCAGCGTTAAATCAGCCAGTGAGACGCATTCAACAGCTGCTCTGCTGTGCTGCTTGCTAGCTGCTCATTAAACACCTCCAAGCCAAACTAAGCATGGTCTTCTTAATGAGACAATACTATAAATTGACCCCTGTATTCTCTCTCTCTCTCTCTCTCTCTCTCTCTCTCTCTCTCTCTCTCTGTCTATTAGTTGCTACAAACAGAGTTGCTAAGTTCATCATGAGGTGCCTGAAGTGCTGCTTCTGGTGTTTGGAGAATAGCATCAAGTTCCTTAACAGTAACGCCTACATCACGGTATGACTGTTGTACTGAAATTTAATGTTAGCAACTCTGTACAGTTCCTGTATTTTTCCCTCTAAGTATGCAAATACAGTTAAACTATACTTTCACTTTTACTTGAGTTCCTTTCTAATAAATTATGCAACATTGCTATTTTTATTTTTAACGACAAATGATTTTCTCAACTTCCAAACTGAGCAAACACTTAGCTTGCTAACTAAGCTACTCTTAACCAGATAAATAGCTACTCTTCTTTTCTTTTCTAGAATAACAAATGCAAAAGATATTTATTAATCCTAAACTGCTTCTATTGTTTTCTTTTGATAGCCTGTTAGCTATCTTATTTAGCTAATGCCACATGACATTCGAGCTAAGCTAATGTTTTAGCTTACAATAAACTCAGCATATCCTGACATATTGGAGCTTCTTTCTGTGAGGAAAAAATGTTAAAGAAATTCAAAGTGCTTTATTTACTCCTACACTTCTCTAAAACCTACTCATGCTTCTTTATTCTTCATTTTCTTTATTAATACTTTTACTTTAAGCAAATTTATGGTAGCCAAATCTTACAATGATTTATCAGTACTCTTTACAGACTTTTAGAAAGCTGTGTAGTTTACTTGGATGCAACTAAACAATACTTTAATTTTTTACCATTAAACTGACAACTTCCAAACCGAGGAAACACGTAGCTTGCTAACTAAGCTAATTTTAGCTAGATAGCTAATTTGTTCTTTTACTCATTCTTTTCATTTAGAATAACAAGCACAACAGCCCTTTATAAAACCTAAATCTGTTGTTTGTGTTTTTGTCCTTGTTTGCTATCTAAATTAGCTAATACCAGCGAATATTCTAATAGGTTAGCTTATTATCACTGAGATCTTAGTGTGTTCGAGCTTCTTTCTGTGAGAAAAATGTTCCTTAAAGAAACTCTTTTTACTCTTGTACTCTTTAACTCTTACATCTATTTACTGTCTAGTCATTTATCAATACATTTTTTGTATTGAAGTGAATGCATCAAGACAGTGGTGGTGCGTTAATCCTAGTTAGGTAGGATTTTTACAGTCCTCCTGTTGGAAAGCTGTAAAGTTGATTTTAGTATTGATGACTCTGCATCTCAGAATTAAAGGTTAATAATGATTTTTCACTCATTCTCTCTCCCAGATCGCCATTTATGGTAAAAACTTCTGCACGTCTACTAAGGACGCTTCCTGCCTCCTGATGAGGAACATTGTCCGGTGAGAGAAACTACACATCACACAGTGCGGTTACTCAGCCGGTATCAGACAGAGCTAATCGATTACGGAAAAAATAATCAGCAGAGTGGAAAATACTTCAGTGATTGTACTTTGTTACTGTACTTAAGCATTAAAGATGCGTATTTTACTGAAGTATTATTGAAACTGAATGCTTGTACTTTTACTCAATTACATTTCTAACAGAAAAAAACAGACATTTATACTCTTTATGTTTTAATTGAGACATTCAGAGTACTTGTTACAAAGTCTTGTGGTCATTTGTATAAAACATCAATAGTCTTGGCCTTTTATTTCAACATCAACATCAACATCACCAACATCATGGCCTTTTATTTTAAGTGAGCTGTAGAAAATCTCTCCATGGGAATGTTTTAAGGGGATGTAAAATATAAACTTGAAATTTAAGCTTCATCACCTCATTTTTTCAAAAAAAAAAAAAAGTTTTAAATTTGTAGGTTTGAGTTGATCCCTAAGGCATTTAAGATAAATACGTTTTTTTAAAATAAGTATCAGTAACTGAATGGTTACTGTAATAAAGATCTTTTCTGTACTGAATTCCTGATTTATGTTTCAGGGTGGCCAAACTGGACAAAGTGACGGACTTCCTGTTGTTTCTGGGAAAGGAGCTGATAGTGGGGATTGTGGGTGAGTGCTGAGAGCGGCTCATTAAAATATACTTCTAAATCTGATGGCTGTTCCCCACAAACTAGAACAAACCTCACAGTAAAGCAAGAATATTTGCTCTCAAACACAAGCTCAGGAATGTTTTTTCAGCTTTTTGAAGCCATCTGTGCTGAGTGGATCAATACTGACTCTTCTTTCTGTAAAAGACTGTCTGCAATTTTACCCAAAAGATTTTAACATTTAAAGAAATCATAGCCCTCCCATATTAAGATACTTTTTGTAATAATATGTTGTTAAGACCTTCAAAAGCTTCATATTTTGCCATTGTGGGTCTGGCCCATTTTTTAGCACAGGAGTGCAGTCGATCAAACATGTTTGGTGTCTGAAGCTTGCTTCTTTAGTTTTAGTCTCTAGTAGACTTGATTCAGTGGTTTCTGACACTGTATGGCCTTGCTTCCACTGCAGGGCCGAATGGTTCTGAGCACAGAGGGTAACCGTTCCAGACGCTTTTCCACACGGACACGAAACGCTTAAAAACTGGGCTCAGTGTGTGTTTTTTTTTTTTGACACAGTTAGCTAACTGTGCTCCAGACCACAGAACCGTTTGGTGGAATGATGTAAAGGTGTAGCTATTAACTGTTCCAGTATTTATGTCGGTATTGTGCCACCACATCCTGTGGCATTATTTCAAACCAGAAAATGATCAAATAAGTTCAGTTCGCTCACATGGACAAAAATGTATGACAGGGGTTAGTGTTGGTGTTAGGCTGACTTGAGTGTGCAGGGCATCTCTATAGGCAGATACTTGTTGTTTATAAGCTTCAGCATGAACAGGAAGTTTTGATTGATAAAGTCTTTCCTACTGATGGCCAGCCTGCTTCATTTCACAAAGTTCAGAAGTATAGCAGGTCATGGAGGTGCTGAAGAGACACATTTAGTTTTCAGAGGTGCTAAAGGTGTGTCCTTTAGGACAGGAAAATTAAATTTTCTATTAAATTAGTCTTTTGTCGAAGCCCTACTACTGATGCTGTTTTTCTTAATATCCTTGTCTTCCTTGATCCCACTGCAGCCTTTGACACTGTAAATCATGACATACTTATTTCCAGACTTTCATCCATAGGAATTTCAGGCTTAGCTCTTCCTTGGTTCCAAATCCCCAAATGTTACATATTGGTGCTTTAAACTTTGGTAATTCATCCGTGGTTCACCAAGATCAACATGCTCAGGGGGGTGTCGGCCCGCTTAATCGGTGCACCAGAGTTCGGATGGCAGCGTTCTCACTCGCTCTAACGAACCGCACTAGGGCTCGCACCCTAAATTCAGACTTCTACTTCTGGCTGCTACTGTTTTCAGCTATGCAGTGCACTTTTGTGATGATTTAAATGTAACACAATGAGTGAGTTTACATGCACCCAATAATCCAATCCTAATCGGATTTCTGCAGTTATCTGATTATTAAGTGGACGTGTAAACAGCATACTCTGATTTCTCAGATCAGATTAAGGTCTATAAATCTGATAAAGAGGCTGGATTTGAGCTCAGTAATGGTGTTTTTCAGTGCATGTAACTCTCACTCTGATTTCTTTCATTTCTCTCAGTCTGTGCATGTGTGAAAACAGAGCGCTGTCCCAGAAACAGCAAGCAGTGTTTAACACAGCACCCGCGAGACGCAACACAACACTTTTGGAGTGACGCTGAAACTGACTACATGCTCAACCAAATGAAGGATTTGAATATTCTTCATCTTCTAAATGATGCTTATTCATATTTTCCTCTAAATGTTTTAATAAATACCGCTCATGATGTTTGAGTTTTATATTACGTTTACATCACGTCTTTAGTTATCAGATTATTAAGTGTAAACACACTGAACCAGTTACTGACACAATAAGATTTACTGCAGATATCAGATTATTACGTGTAAACACACTGAACCAGTTACTGACTCAATCTGATTTTTTTTCAGTTATCAGATTATTAAGTGCATGTAAACACACCCAATAGTAATTGGTATATGTTACACACAGTAGTAAATGAAGAGCCACCATACGTGAATACATGATCTTTTTACGAATGAGTTTATTTGTGCTCTTCACGAGTTGAAAGCATAAAACAATGCACATTTCGTCAGCTTGTAAAACTGGGCTGTACACAGAGCTCTTGCAACACACTCGATTGTGCAGGACCCCATAGCTGTGCTAAACACTTAAATGCTGTAATGCTGAGTGAGCAATACTTTGCTGGTATTTGTTTCAAACGAACAAAGCATACTGCAATTATTTATAGTGGGGTTTACAGTGCATAGTGACAACCAAAACTAAAAATAAATAAATAAATAAAAACTGAAAAAAATAAGGGGGGTTATTCATATACAAAAACATAAAGTACTCCTGCAGATATAATGGATCTGCTAAAGAATTTGGGAAAAGTAGTAACTTCAGCTGTTTTCTTCTCTGTCCTGTCAGGAGTCTGCTCTTACTTCTTCTTTACTGGGAAGATAAAGGCTGTGGAGGAAGTGACTCCACCACTAAACTATCGCTGGGTTCCCATCATGGTGAGATCAGACACCAGCAGTAACAACATACCAATAACATGGGCGACAGCAGAATTCAAATCAGCTTTGCATTATTATAATAATTATTCTTGTTATTAGCATTAATATCAGATCTTTGAAATTATTTAGCATTAGCATAAGTATTAATGATACACCACAATAATACAGGCTATAGTGGTTGGTATAGTGTATTTGTTGACTCTACTGCCCTCCATGCTGCAGATGAGTTTGATCCTAAAAGTGACCATATTGTAAGATGCTCAGCCAAATGCCATAAATGTAAATGATACAAATACTGCTGTATTTAGATCAGTTCTCTAAGATTAATTAACATTAGCATTATTAATAACACAGTATAGCTACTGCTGTATTTAGATCAGTTCTCTGGAATCAATTAGCATTAGCATTATTGATGATACAATGTATTTAGATCAATTCTTTGGAATAAATTAGCTTTATAGATACCGGAATATAACTACAAATACTGCTGTATTTGGATTAGTTCTTTTGGATTATTAGAATTAGTATTAGCATTATTGACATAACACAGTAATCCATAGTAATCCTTAGTTCCTGCTGTGTTGTTGTGGTATATCAGGATGTTAAATGTTACTGAATCAGCTGTATTTTTTGCTACTGTGAGAAGTATTACCAGGTTGTTTCACTGCAGTGTGTGTTTGTTCTAGACGGTGATGATTGGCGCCTACATCATCGCCCATGGCTTCTTCAGCGTCTACGGCATGTGTGTGGACACTCTGTTCCTGTGCTTCTGTGAGTGTTAAAGCTTGATATATTCTGGCAGAGAAAATGCAACACTCAAAACCTTCTGTCAGGAAAATACAGTATGCTAAAAATATCAACCCACTGCAGGCCAAACGTTTAGGGACGTCTCACCATCTTTTAAAATTGTACTTTACAGTAAAGTAAGACTAATGCTAGTGCTTTGGAGGTATTTATCTTCAACATTAATGCAGCCTTTACATACTGGTGCTGAAAAAACATCGTTCCGTGCCGTGGTACACAACTGACATTGACAGCAATGGAAATGTTGGCAAGGTGACAGGCTGTTTCCTTCTCTTTTCACTTTGACGTTTCTGAAATGATTGTGAGCTCTTTCGTCTGGCTTTGAGTCTAATCCTTTTCTTTTTCTCTCTTTCTCTGCATCATCTTGCTCTCACCCACTCTGCTGTCTTTCTGCCGCCTCTCTGCTCTCACTATAAACCACTAACGTTAACCCAAAAAGCGTGCTGACCCGCCGGGCCAAAGTGTGGACCTGGAGAGGAATAACGGCTCATCTGAACTACTGTACTTCATTTCTCCAACGCTGCACCTGTCTGTGAGCAAAGCAGCGGAGGAGGTTGATCATGCAGCGACGGAGCAGGAGAAGGATGTGCCGCTGCAGGAGAACAACGAAGTCCGGCTGAAGCAGCAGGATGTTCTCAAGCAGGAGAATGAAGGGGAGACTGCGCAGAAGCCAAGCCTCATGAGAATGGCCCTCAGGAGAACAAGACTCCACTAACACCTCAAATATATCAAAAATACTAAATAAAATACTAAATAAAAACGACCTCCTGCGGCACAGCCTTGCTGGTGGGTAGCCCAACTGTGGCACCGTGAGCGTCCTTGAGTTTGGCGGTTGTTGCCTCTCAGCTGACAAGTGTGCCACTGTCGGTGCGAGGGATCATGCCTGGACGTAGCAATGACACCAGTGTCAGTGAGGGCAGCCTACGCTGCACTAGATCCAAAGGTTGCTGCTGCAGCTGATCTTCCTGGCAGACCTCGGCGCAGCGCTGCCTCCTTCTGCAGCACCAGCACATCAGTCGTTCCGCCTCCAATTGCTCAGGGGCCTCTCTGCACATCATCACCTCCCTGAGCTTTTGCTGCTAGTCGCCACGCTGCTTCTTTTGCCGTCTTCTCAGTTTCCTGGCTCTGCTTCTGAGCCTCACTGCGTCAGTAACAGCAGCTGTAACTTCTAACGTCATGTTCATTACATGTTTACGTTTCAGCTGTGTGCGTATGGTCGGTTGCTAGGTAACAGACACGACAGTTGATTATCGACTTCAATCGAGTAGTTAAACGATAGAAGGGATGCTTAAACAGAAGTTAGGACACTGTTGGTGTTTATCCTAAAGTTAGGACAGTACTTAGCTCTAATCGTAGTGAGAGAGAGTTAGAGGTTTACACCATTACTGTTCACTGCTGAGCTGTTCTGATTTAATGGTTGTTCCCTCAGTGGAGGATCTGGAGCGCAATGATGGATCTGCAGAGAGGCCGTACTTCATGTCCAAGAGTCTCCAGAAGATACTCAATAAAAAAAACAAGGTTATGAGCGAATAAACCTCCAGAGAGAAGAGACAAAGGAGAAAAAACATGAGGAGAAAGTGGGAGAACCCAGTGATCAGAGATGGTTTTATTTGTATTAACAGTGTGGACTCCAGTCAGATCACTTTACTGTTCATTCTGAGTGTAATATTGTGAGTTTTGAGCTGTTTCACTGTTACTGAGTGTTACATTTGCATTTTAGAGGTTAAATTCTTTAATATTCATCTGTTCTGACTGTATATTTATCATTTGGTACTGTTTATTTACCTTTTTCTCACGTTGTTTGTTGTTTTAATGTATGCTGTCCAGTCTGAGGATTGGTACAAGTATCAAAATGTCAAAATCAAAATAGTGAGAGTTACATTTTATTTTTCAAAAAGATGAATACTCATTTTCTCTCATTCTGAAATGTATTACTCATCTGATATTCTTCTATTTACTGATTTAGCTGAAATATTTTTTTGCTGCTGAAATCTTTCTTTTGCTTCTGATTTTTGGCACTTTTTAAGGGTGTGGGTCTTAGAAGAGGGCATTCACCAGCACTTTCTATTGGTCAACTAAATTGGAGTGACAGGTCTTCTGAACATGTAGGGTGAGTTACACCAACAAGGATTAAGCTTAAACTTGGATTACATCAAAGTTTATATAGGGACTTTGTTGTAACTCATTTATGGTTAAAGATTCTCCCCACAAGGGGGCGCTGTTAGTACTCATGTAGCTCTTGTGCGCATCCCTGAAGAAAATAAACAGAGCAGCAGGATTAATATGACTGAATATCCTCCAGATAAGCTTTGTTGGTCTGGGATGAGCAGCTTGTCATATGGCTATCTAGCATTAACAGTCAACAGGCTAAAAGTTTACTTTAATAATGCTCGAGTTAGGCTTTAGATTTAACTTTATTTAAATTTAATGATGGAGCTTTTACTATAAAACTGCAGCTTACTGAATAACATACAGATCCTCTACTGAAAATATTTTGATTCAAATTCACCAACAGGTGTTGTATATATTATAAGCAGCTTTAGTGTATATTGTAAGCGGTCTTCTCAGTGCTGAATGAACAGCGCCCCCTGCTGACGCAGAGCCTCTGGGTCTAATAACGGACTGTTTAAACGTCTGAATCTGCTTTTTCTGTGAGATCTGTTTCTGCTGTAGCTCTGAGCTAGTTTACACTCAGAATGAAATAAAGTACCTTACATACAGTGATTAGTGTGGACAATGATGGTGGTCAATGAAAATGATGGCTGGTTTAATCACAGATTTGTTTTTATTTTTAACCCAATTTTCTCGTCTCCAATTCCACCCGCTAGTTAGGACTCCCCCAATCACACGATACTATCAACGCTAGGAGGGCGAAGGCTAACACAGGCTTCCTCCGAGACCTGTGAAGCCAACCACCGCTTTTTTTCGAACTGCCGCTGACGCAACGTCACTGGACAGCCGAACGCGCTTGGAGGAAAGCGCCAACCGCCAGATCTGTTACGTCAGCTAACAGACGCCTGCGCTGACTAGCATCGCGCTGAGTGCTGGGGGGAGAAGGAGGGGCCATCCTACCCACCCAGAGAGAGCGAGGCCAATTGTGTTCTCTCGGACTCCCGGCTACGGATGGCTGTAGCATCACCAGGGATCGATCTCACGATCTCCTGATGATAGGGCCAACACTTAGACGGTTGCGCCACTTGGGAGCTTGTTTATCCGTGTTTAAATTTAAGTCGTGTAACACAATTTGAAATAAAACCTGGATTAACAAATCCTTGATTAGCTCTAAACTCTGTTTAACCTTGTTGGTGCGGCCCACCCGTAGCCACTCAGCGTGAACCGCCAAGCACGGCATAACACGTCCTAAGTGGTGTTCTGAGTGCAGCGCTGTCTGACCTGCATATCTCAGCAATGTGTGTCGTTTTCCTTTTACGTTCCTAATGTAATGCACGTTTATGGGTCCTGTGCCAACCTGTATGAAAGGATATAGTTTATGAAAGAACAAAACTACCTTTCGAGTTTGCAGAGATTTAATCAGGAGATTTAGTCTAGTTAGGATGTTTGTGTAATACTGTTTTCCTATCTGGAGTTAATGATAATATTACGAAGTTAAGAACTGTTATTCTGTAATAGCTACTTTCCTAAATTTAGTCTGTACTGAATTCATCATGGAGAACAAACAGATCAGATTTCCAAGTTAAGAGGTTTCTGTAATACGACCACTGTTTACAAACGTTACTAGGTGTGCAGTCAGGGGGCAAAACTGCTTTTGTAACAAAACGTAACGTTAGTGAGCTGTTCTAATCAACATAGATTTCGCATTGTTCACAAATTATTGTTGACTCAATAATAAAATGGCAGCGTTTAATCTGTTTGTTTGTCTTTCATTTGTATATTAATACAGCATTATTCAAAACTTTAGCCAACGATAGTTGACCATCAGTATCAGCTAATCATCAGGTCTCTATAATAAACGCCCCACTAAGTTTGCTAATCACTGAATGTTTAGCTAATAGGAGCTCTGAACCACAGAGACCCTTATAGCTTGTCATGTCCTATGAATTTCACCCAGCTTAACCTGGTTTAGTTGTTAGTTTTGAGTCTGTCTATTCTTTTCTTTATCTGACAATATCAGGATCATGGTAGTACCGTTAGTGTCGCTAAGCTAAGTAAACTGACATTTTAGCTGGCTTGCTAGGCTTAGTTTAGTTTAGCTATCATTGATAAGAATGACACACAGTGCTAACTCACTCATTACCTCACTAGCTAATGTTAGCAAACAGAAACGTACCGGAATTGTGAAACCTTGTGGAAATGTCTGACCATAGCAGGTATTTACAGGCTGAGCTCTGCATAAAACTGTGGGTGGGATATTTTGATAATCTAAACCACATGGACCCCAATCCACCCTTTTGATGGCCTGGATCCATCATCTTCTGTGGTGTCTGGCAAAGGGATGTGATCCCCTCGGCATATTAAACATTCTCCAGCCATCTTCTCTGCGGTCGGTGCTGTTTACAGCACAACAGCTCCTTGTCATTGTTGCTTAGCTGAGCACCTTCTCTGTGAAGACGTTACACAGAAACCTGTCTATAAAACTTTCCCTGATTCCTCTTCACCTTATTTAAGTCTGTGTTCAGACTGCAGGTAAACCGGATTTGTTTCTCTAATCAGATCTTTTGAGGCGACTGTCCCAGCACTTCTGTCACTCTGGATTTGACGTTGTTATTTGTCGCATTGCGAGTGACACACAAAGCATTTTGGAATCTGATTTAAGCAGCCGAGCTTACAGACTGAGACGCATCTGTAAAAATCCAATTGAAGTCCCTTTTCAACCACCTCCAAATGTGGTTTGGATCCAATTTGCCGAAAGTGGATTTCATGTGGTTTTTAGGTGTCCTGACTATCAAAAAAGAATCTGGATACAATCTGGATATGACTGAAATCATATGTAGGCAGGCAGTCTGAACAAGGCCTAAGTCAGTTACTGCAGTTAGAATCTGTGGCCAAGTATAATACAGATTACATCAAAGTAAGGACCCCTAACGTTAACACATATGGCCTTTTGTCATTCCATAAATAAATTCCCCAGAAAGCGAGCATATATCGGTCCGCTGTTTTGATAAGTGCGGCATCCTACTGCTGGTCCACCCTCGGACCACCCAGATCACTGCCCTACATACAAGGTCTAACTCATTTTTAATCTACTCAAACAGATTACAAATGCACATAGACCTTTATTTTGAAAAATAAAATAAGACAAATATTACAAACTTGTAAGAGAAAAAAAAATATGTCTAGGCCTGATATATTTTTTTATGTTGCTAGGTTGGTTACAGTTATATTACTGACTTTATTTATTATATTAATGTTAAAATAATTTATTAAACTAATGTACAAAGGATAATGAAAGAACAATTTAAAAAATGCATATAATTCAGCACTTCTAAAAACATCTTAAAACAGTTTTCCTTTTGAAATAATTCATTTTATTATTGTTAACAATTATTTGTTAAAATAAATACGTGGTTAAGGTCTTGATTTAATGATTTAAGTGAAAACTGTGTTTAATTTCCGTTCGCTGATTGGCTGGTTTTGGGAGATGGGGCGGGGCCTCCGCGGATCCACAGCGGAAAAGCGAGTTGCCAAGACGACAAGTAAACGAACACAGCAGTGAAGCCGGACCGCAGCGTGAAGATTACAAAGATCATAATATTGAATAATGTCGGCCTTTTTCGGCTCAGGCAGCATCAAACCTCCGATTCACGATCAAATCGCCGAATTACAGAGAAAAATCCAGCAGCTCGGTGAGAGTTTGTCTCTGTCATTTTTATAAACCCGTACAGACTGATTGAATTTCACTGATTAAGAGAGCAGAAGTGCAGATGATGCACTGGAATAGCTCAGTGTGTGTTTTATAGCTAATATCAGTCAGTTAGTTAACTTCAGCGCAGCTTTGTGTCTCTTAGTTCTCTGTTTTGTTGTGGAGCAACGTTACAGTGTCGCTGAGCGGCTGTTCTGTTCTTGGCCACCAGAGGGCGAAAAAAGCGCATATTATGAGAGCTCCCAAAGCACCCTCAAGGAGAACAGAGAGCGCATCCTGCAGCTCAGAGAGGAGAACAGGAGGCTGAGGACGAGACTGGCACACGCAGTCAGTGTAACACACACACACACACACACACACACACACACACACACACACACACACACACACACAGTAAACACCACATACACACACACACACACACATACACACTACAAACACACTGTACACATATAGTGTTACAGATGATACAGATGATTCTACTGAACTGGTTCAAAACACAATTGGGACTTTTAACTGATCTTGGACTTTAGACTAAAATTTAGACTAAAAATTAGACTAAAGTCCTTTGAGTGGCCCTATACCTTAATTATGTTTATTATATTAACACTAATGATTTAACATTCCATTTTGTCACTGCCAAAACAACCATAACATTACCTAAACTTTACTAAATGTTTCAGTAGTGACATAAAAAACGTGGGACAGTTTTTTTTATATGTTTTCGAAATTAAAAAATTAAACCTAATTAAACTTAAATCTAAAACTTGAATCTAACTTCACTTTAAAAAGAAACCAAACAATATTGGAAGAAAATGTTGGGGTTAGGGTTTGGGACAGACTCCTCCCAATAGAAAGTAACCCATAAATGATGATTTTGGATAAATTTAGATTATTACTGTCTCTATTAATGTCTTGGGTTTAAACAGATCAGAACATTATACTTGTAAATAACTAGTATCTGAATACTTTTTGTTGTTTTTAATAGTTTTTTTTTCAGTAAAATGGTCCATGTCCACTCTCACCCTACACAGCAGGGGTCTTCACTTCTGGTCCTGGAGGGTTGGGGTTCTGCACAGTTTGCTGATTTACCTGCTCAAACACTCCATAAAAGCTGGTAATGGACAGGTGGGTTGGGTCAGGTGTGTCTGACCAGTGAAATCACCTGACTGTGATGGACTTCAGGCCTCAGGTCCAGAGTTAAAGACCTCCTGCTGTACACCGAACACCACGGCTGACCATCTTTCTGTCTGGGGGGTCCAGAGTGTAATGTTAGTGGTGGGCCGAGAGCCAAAAACAAAGACAAAGCAGTGTAAAATATAAAGAAGCAGTTACTTCAAATACAGAACTGAAGAAGTTATACAGTACCATGAAAAAAGATCAGAGAGCTCTTCATTATTTAATTTACAGTCAAAACTGCTATTAAGTACAAACTATTCAGGAAAAAACCCACAGAAAACACCTTTAAGGGAAAATTACCCAGAAGCTTTAACAGCTAAATCTACCATCAGATGTCTGAATGTTCGGTGTGTCACTCTTTCCCTTTATTACAGCTTCCATTCTTTTCAAGAGACTCACTTTCAGTTTCTCAAAGAATCTGCAGACACACCTCCAAAGTTCAGTCTTAGAAGCTGGTTGATCATTTTCTGAAGTAATCAAACACATTCAGTGATGTTGGGGTCTGGACTCTGAGGCGGTCAGTCCATTGATCAGCTTCTTTGTTTGATGTGTCCGTCTCCTTCTCCCAGTGAGGCTTCTTGACAGCTACACATCCTTTCAGATCTGTAGTGTTGAGTCATCTTCTCACAGTGGAAGGATGGACAGAAACACCTGTGGATGTTTTCAGATCTGAAGCAGCTTGATTTTCTCCTCTCTCTCAAAGATGAAAGCTGTAAGTGCTGTTTATCTGATTGGGGCGGTTTTAGTGTCTACCGGGTCTTCCAGCTGGTTTTTAGGAGCCTCTGTAGTTTTGAATAATTTTTTGAACTTTGGGAAACAGCAGTTTTTTCACATATTTTTTCTTTGTGCAAGTAGATCTTCTTCTATCTAATTTCCTCAAAAATATCTCCTGAAAAATCGATAACTTGTACTTAATGGCTATTTTGACTGTAAATGAATGAAATGAAGGGTGATTTTTGCGCAGTGCTGTAAAGACATATTTGTTCTCTTATGGGGTGGGGTGGGGGGTGAAGGGGTTTGTGTCCTGACAGGGTCACAGTTTGGGCAGCGCTGTTTTAAACACTCACTCTTACTAAATGAATCACACTGAATTAGGGCTGGGCAATAAAATGATAACGATAATTATCGTGATATAACTTTTCCTCGATAGAGCAATAAGACATGTTCGATAAATTTTCGATATAATAGACCATTCTCACACTTACATGTTCTAGCGAAAGCCCTGGTGGCGTTTTCTACTGCATGGAAAGTGACACTACTCTGCTGTCGCCAGGAGAGGGCGCACTTCCGAGTTTTTCGACATGATTATAGAGGGAGGGGTCGGTGAGTAAAAAAAGGGTCGCTGGTGTTTGCTAGCTTAACGTTTGCTGTTCGTACTAAGTTGACGTTGTTGAGAAACTAAACAGTTTAGCACTGTTGTTGGCCACTTGTTTAGCATTTGTAATGGATATTCTAGCACTCGTCACCAGACAGTTAAAAATAATCTTTTCTTTCTTAAATTATGACTACTACAAAAACTGCGGCCATACTTTTCCAGCTGATAAAAACAGCTCACCAGATGCTTTCTCCCACTCTCCCATGACAGATTTGTGAAATGTTCCACTGTTTGGCAAGTGTTTGTAATGTTCTGACCATAAAGGATAGTTTGGAACAGCAATTAACCACCCAGGAGCAAAAATCAGCCTTCAAATTTGAAAGAAAAAATGATTTGACATTTATCGCGATATGTATCGATATCGAACGATATGAATTTTGTTTATCGTGATAACATTTTTTGGCCATATCGCCCAGCTCTACACTGAATATGAAATATGAGATATGTGCTTTTGTGCTGTATTTGGTCACCTGTCTGCTTCATCTGCTTGATGTACTCATGTGTCTGTAGAGAGATGAGCAGATAATCAGCGAGGTGTTTCAGAACCACTTGGACAAGGCTGCATTCCGGAACATGTCCGTGAAGGTCAGGAATCTCTGACTCACCTTTACAGAAGGAATTCAGTCTCGGTTCCTCTTGGTGTTCCGGAAGAGCTGCTTTGGGTCACTGACTGAGAAATAAACTGAATAAGATTGTTTTAAAGCAGGCAGCACTAATTATGTCATTATATTCGTACATATTTTGACTGTGATAGAAAATATTAATTCACATATTACAGTCTTTATATATTCATTATGTTAATATTCTTGCTCATTGCTATTGATTTCCACTTATTTTTCAAAACATCTCCATAACTCAGTGTGTGTGAGGTAATCAGAGTGATTCAGAGTGGTGTGGTGTGAAATGGTTCAGATGTCTTTACAGTGGTGGTGATAGGAACCAGAGGTCGCCATGACTACAACACAAATATAGACATTTTATGTACTATCCAAAACCACCAGTGAACCTATAGTGTCCTTTGAGTTTTATATGGAATGTTGACGATGGGAAAATAGTGGAGAATCTGAAATAATAAGGTTTGTTTTATCACCACCACTGTTAACAATTCTGACTCATTAAGTTTCTTTAGAATGGAGCATTGAGTTTGTTTGTATCTTAAGTGTTAACTATGCAGGAATTCATCTGTAAAAATCCCCTTTAAACCTCTTTAAATTTCAGGCTCATTAATTAGGTTTATTATTCAGTACTTACAGGGACTTCAGTGCAAACTGGTTGAGCTATTCCTAGATTATAGAAGTGTGTAATAAAACTTTGAGCCCGTCGGGGGTCCTGGCCATTCAAGGGGTAACCAAAGTAACTTCCTCATCCTCAGCTGTGATTGATCAGAATATTGCTAAAGTGAAGTCCATGATTACTATTAACAAACATATTGTGAAGCCCTGTCTAGAGCTAGGGTTTTCAACCTGTGGAGTACATGTCCAGGGGGGCGCGAGATTATGAGATTTTTGACTTCAAACACTTAAGAGACAAATATAATACTGCAGTGAACCTGTCCTTTCAGTCCTTAGCAATTCATTTTTCAACCACTAGAGGGAATCAGAGGGATCATCTGAATAGTCTCGCTGATTATGCATGCTACTCGTGTAATGTTATCCAGCTCACAATCTGAAAAATGGACGATGGCTAGCAAAATTTAAAAATAGGGCTAACAGTGAAGATAAATCGGTTGAAGCGAGGGGCAAAAACAATGACTGCGTTGTTTCAGCCGAGGAATCCACAAGTGAGGCCATCCATCCCGACCCCATCGATGTCGATGAGCCATCCACATCAAGTGCAGGGCTACCCTGACAGAGAAAGCTACCTGCTAATTCCAAAGCCCTGGTTGCATCAAAATGCAAAAAGTATGATGAAAGGTACTTAAAATATGGATTTACATGCATCATACAAAATGAAGAACAATACCCACAGTGTGTTATATGTTCAGAGGTACTTGCAAACGACAGTTTAAAACCCGTAAAATTAATAAGACAGCAAGCATCCGACATTCAAAGATAAGCCAAGATAAGCCAGTTGACTTTTTTCACCGTAAAAAGTCATTGTTGGCTACTCAGAAACGGACAATGATCAACCAAACCACAGTGACGGTCAAAGCCCTGACTGCCTCGTATGAAGTGGTGTATTTGATTGCCAAAGCGAGAAAGCCCCATACGATTGCAGAGACACTCATTTGTCCGGCAGACGTGACTATTTCTAGAAATATGCATGGAGCTAAGTTTGCCCGCAACATTGAGAAAATTCCACTCTCTGATAACACTATCAGCTACCGTGTTACTGAGATGGCAAACGACGTGAAGTGTCAGCTAACAGAAAGACTAAAGCGCGGAAAGAAATTTTCTTTGCAATTGGACGAGTCAACAGACATCTCGAATGCATCCCAACTGCTTGTATTTGTCCGCTACTGCCACGAGGGAAAACTGCATGAGGATCTGTTGTTTTGCTGTGTGCTGGAGGGAACATGAACAGGGAGATCCATCTTTGAAAATCTCAATAGCGAACTGGACGGAATGGATCTGTGCTGGGACAGTTGTGTTGGAGTGTACACAGATGGAGCAGGTGCCATGATGGGGAAAAACAAAGGACTAATGGCAATGGTTCATGATGTAGCTCTGCATATTTGTTTCACTCACTGTATGATTCACAGAGAGGCCCTTGCAGCAAAAACTCCCTTCAGAGTTGAGCAGTGTGCTACAGACAGCAACGCAGATTGTTAATAGTATCAAAACTCGTCCGGTGAAGTCAAGACTATTTGCCCTGTTGTGCAAAGAAATGGGGTCAGAACACGAATCGTTACTCCTGCACACAGAGGTGAGGTGGCTCTCCAGAGGAAAAGTTCTTCAACGGATATTTTCATTACAAGATGAACTACGGATTTTCCTTCTTGATTTTGCATCTTCCTACACAGAATATTTGAGCAATTCGAAATGATTCACAGATCATGCGTATCTGTCAGATATTTTCTGTGTTGTTACTATATAGACAATGTACGCCGATCAGGCATACATTGTCGTCCTCTAGTCCTTATCAGTGGTCACAGGACGCTGCCCACAGGACGCTGTTGGCTGGATATTTTGGTTGGTGGACTATTCTCAGTCCAGCAGTGACACTGAGGTGTTTAAAAACTCCAGCAGCACTGCTGTGTCTGATCTACTCAGACCAGCGCAACACACACTAACACACCACCACCACATCAGTGTTACTGCAGTGCTGAGAATGATCCACCACCCAAATAGTACCTGCTCTGTGAGGGTCCATGGGGGTCCTGGCCACTGAAGAACAGGGTAAAAGGGGGCTAACAAAGTATGCAGAGAAACAGATGGACTACAGTCTGTAACTGTAGAACTACCAAGTGCACCTATATAGTAAGTGGAGCTGATAAAATGGACAATGAGCATAGAAACAAGGAGGTGGTCATAATGTTATGTCTGATCTGTGTATGTAGCATTAAAGATAAAAAAATATATATGTTGAAAAATATAAACTCTATCCTTCATATAAACTCTATTTACAAAAATTAGCAATACAAACAATTATAAATGAAAAAACAAAAAATATTTACACTGTAAGGATATTTCACCAGAATTGTACCTGGAATATTGCAGATGAAGTACTGATTATGTTACACATGGGAATGGTGATGAATTAACAATATAAACATTATAAAGCAAAAAGATCTTTACACTACATATATATTTTACACTAATTGCACATGGAGTATTGAGTATATTGCACACAGGAAATGGTGATGAATTTAACAGTTTATGTGCTTTAGGTGTGTGAGGTCTTATGGAAGTGGAGGAGGGTTCTACTGGGAGCAGGGCTGGTTGTACAGTCTAAAATCAGCAGGAAGGAAGGACCTGCGATGGTGCTCCTTTACACACGTTTTTAGTGACCACTGCCCTATCGGATGCATTAGAAGCAGCACCAGTTCAATAAAGTCAGGCTCTTGGATGGTGGTTAGAAGAAATTTTAATGATCAAGCCTTTTTAAATGATCTGGATCACGCTTCAGGTGCCGAGAGCTTTCACTGAGCTGGGAAAATCTGCTTTTACCGACAGTGCACCAGCGAGCTGGAATTCATTACAGGAAACTCTAAAGCTTCGCTCTCTGGTGTCACATGAACATTTTAAACTTTTAGTCTCTAGCCACCTCCGCTCAGCCTGCAACTGCTTTATTTGATTTTACTTAACTTTTAATATGACTTTTGGTATGTTTTAGGAGTGTCTGAGCTATTGTTTTTACTTTTACTTTTTTACTTTTGTACTTTTATCTCTTTATTTTTATCATTCTTTTTATTTCTTTTATTAGTATTTGGTATTTATTGTCAATTTATTGTCTGGCCTATAAAGTGCACTTATGTTATCTGACCAGTCCAGTCTATTGTTGAGGTGAAATCCCAGGTACTTGTAAGAGTCCACTCTCTCAGTGTCCATTCCTTGGATGTTCACTGGTGGAGGGAATACACCCAGCTGCAGTACTTTCCAGTGAGCAAGCCCATGCAATGGGTTGGAGTTGACATAGTAGGGCCATTTCCATGCACTGCTGGGAGACACTGACTGTATTGTGTTGTCTGTCATGGATTATTTCACCAAAAGGCCAAAGGGTCCTATGCTGACTGTCATCAATGCCTTGGTTGAGGGGATGTTCAGTAGGTTTGGGTTTCCTCAGTCCATCCATAGTGACTAAAGGTGTAAATTCAAATCCAGGGTGTTCACTGCCATGTATGAGTGGCTGGGTATTGGAGACCCGCACCTCCTCAACTCACCCCCATAGTGATGGGTTGGTGAAAAGGTTCACTCACATTCAGGATGAGCAGCTAGCTCTTCTTACATCCAAGCAGCCTGGAGAGGAAAATCAGGACCCCTGCAGAACTAGCTTTAGGTCACCACCAGACACCCTACCAGAACCAGCAGGCCCAGAGAACACCTGGCAGGTCGAAGACCACATAGACACAGCATGTGCATGTGCTAGGAAGCAATTGCTAAGTTCTGGCATGCGACAGAAAAGGAACTATGCCCTGCACACTCATGGGAGGCACCTCGTAGTAGGGGAGCCCGTATGGGTCTACAGCCCAAAGAGAAAGAAGGGCAGTTGCCCTAAAGTGGACAGCTACTGGGTAGGGCCATGCTCGGTCCTAGAAAGTTTAGGAGAAGTTGTGTACAGAGTGCAGCTCCTACCCTACAGGCGCAAAGTGGCACTGAACCATGACAGGCTGGCCCCTTACAGAGGCTGCACCAGACCACAGGGAGACATCGTTGGGGAAGAGCTATCTGAGGCTCCTGTGGCAGTCATGTGCATTGTTCAGCCCAGGTAGGGCTGCTGATGGAGCACAGGGAGCCCCCGGTGAACAACTTGGTTCCCCTTTCAGTGCTTTTCCTTAACCCCAGTCAGTGCAGACTACTCCCCAGCTTGGAGGGGTTCCCCACCACAGCACACGCCAGAAGAATGGTGCGGCTTCCAGCTTGGTTTAAGGACTCAAGCTTTATAATTAAAATTCGAATGAAACACCTGCCCCATCCAAGCACATTAAGACAGTGAGCTTCTTTTCATCTCAGGTGTGTTTCGTGAAGGAAGGCAAATCCTGCAATTTAAGTGTTGCAAATGTGAGATAACTAAACTGGTTTATTTACTTCTTTAAAGTTCCATGACGAAAACAGGATGTATCTGAACTTAGGGCAATTAGTAATCAAGCTAAAAGTGACAGGACAAATATGATATGGTGGTCAACACAGGAAACAAGACTGTCAAAAAAATAGACAGAGAGTGAAAGAGAAGAATATACCTGAATATACTGAGTTCCTGGAACAACCGCACATTTATTTTAGACAGGTTTCCATTCAAACGTTCCCCTTCCCCTTTCCCTATGCATTTAAAAAATTTCAAAAAAAAAAAAAAAATGCAAATTAAGTCGTGTTTCCATCCACTGCGGTTTTGTGAAGAATCTTTAGATGACATAGGCAAACTTGATTAGGGGCTTCATTGAAACAAGCCAGATGGAGAGATTTAGCTCAGTTTTAACAGTTTTTACTGCAGCTCAGAGACGCCGGGCAGGATGAGCAGTGGACACCTAATGAGGGCTAAAATCTCTGTGCCACCCTGTTGATGTCCACCTCACATCTGGGAACACAAACACACCAGGCAGTTCTGGAGCTCATTGTGCAGAGACATGTTTCAAACCAGCTTTTCAGAATGTTGAAAGTAACCTTTGAAAAGCTCTGCGCCATGATCGACTGTCTTTAAGAATCACAGAATCATGTGACTTACGGCGTGATACGTCATTGCTTATTCGAAAAGCCCTTCTCCATCGCCCTTTACCATCTTGTCTTAGCGTAAAAACCTCTTTTTGTGATAATTGGGTGTTTTTTTGCATTTTTGCCTTCTCCATTATTCAATTAAATTAATTTCTAAATTTTTGCATATGTTCTTAAATGTGCCTTCAAAGGCACTTACATACAAAATGGTACCCATATATTATATATCAAACTGTTCAGAACAATCTCAGCTCTCTCTGTAATATGACGTTTGAACTGGAGCACTGTGTACAGAGATAATTCAGCCCTAAAGTTGAAAAATTGAAGTCCAGTTTTACTGCTACTGAGTGCTGACTGGTTAGCATTACTGCTACTGAGTACTGATTGGTTAGCATTACTCCTACTGAGTGCTGATTGGTTGGCATTACTGCTACCAACTGCTGATTGGTTCACATTACTGCTACTGAGTGCTGAATGGTTAGCATTACTGCTACTGAGTACTGATTGGTTAGCATTACTGCTACTGAGTACTGATTGGTTAACATTACTGCTACAGAGCACTGATTGATTAGTATTACTGCTATGATTTTGCTTAAATGGTCCATATTAACCCTTTAATTCTGCACTCACTCAATCTGACAAACCCAAAAGACATTGGTTTGAAATGCGACTCCAGTCAGATTTTTGCAGATGTGTCTCAGGCTGGACGCACTGGACGCTCAAATCGGATTTCAAAGTAAACACAGACAGGCAGGGTCAAAACCGTGAGAGCTTCACATGAGATAAGGCAGAAAGTCTAAAACCACAATCCAGATATCAATAACGTACTTCAGGAGCCAGGGGTCAAAACCAGAGAATACATACAAGGAATATACTGCTCAGAATCGCTAGGACAACCTTAACAAGACTTCGCACCGAGCTTAGCTCATGATACAACTTAAGTAGCCCACTAAAGGGCCTCTGATTACAGACAGGTGTCAGCATGAATCAGTACTCAGGTGAGTGAGACCTCTGTTAGCGTGGAGGGGAACAGGCAACAGATGTGACATTATGTGACAGAAAATGAGAAAGTTCAAGAAAACTCATGAAACTCATGAGTTCTTATCCAGAATCAGCTCTCTGTGGTTGTTTGTCGATAATAACATACATTAAACAACCTACATTTCTTAGTGAAACCGTTGTTTATTGTGATTCTTATTAATTATAAGCGCTGTACTTGACACAGTGAGCTATGAGAAGTCCTGCAGTGCTCAAGAAGAGCTGTTGCAGTAAGGATGGACCCCTGAGCCTCCCCCAAAATTAAGCTGTGGGATATATACTTAACCTGGTAGTAGGGGTGTAACGGTTTGAATCAGTAAAACAGTCCAGCGGTGTCCGATACAGTTTCATTGATTTATAAGCCTCGACTCAATTCAAATAAAAAATGAAAATGGCTAAAAATGGTACAATTGTCAGGAAATCGATTTACCAGACAGTCTGCTTCCTGGTGTGAACGCATGTGTGTGTGTGTATATATATAAGAGAGGGAGAGAGAGAGAGAGAGAGAGAGAGAGAGAGAGAGGGAGAGAGAGAGAGCTCCGCCACTGATTCCTCTTTGTTTACATACATATGTTTTGGGATGCATCACCAAGTCAAAGTTGAAAAGTGTGACAATACTTTGAATTCAGCAAAAGCTCAGCAGGAAATCTTGACAAAAGCACTGCTGTCAAAAAACGTTCATAAAGTACACTGATGAACCTTGCTATGCACTTACAGAGGCAGCACGGTGTGATACTAACCAAGGGGGAGTCTGCAGCTAAACATGCAACAGGTAAAGCTAGCAATAGTGTTTCTTTCAGAGCTCACTATCAGTCAATTATTAGCCGAAAAATCAACAAAATCATTGTTACTTGCTAAACTGAAACAGGGACAAATCGTTGAATTTAACTTAACCATGTTGGACCAGATCTGAACCAAATCGTATCAATGCTGAACCAAATCATATCAATGCTGAACCAAATTGTGTCAATGCTGAACAGAATCGTATAAATGCTGAACCGAATCGTATCAATACTGAACTGAATCATATCAATGCTGAACCAAATCGTGTCAGTACTGAATTGAATCGTATCAATGCTGAACCGAATCGTGTCAGTACTGAACTGAATCATGTCAATACTGAACTGAATCATAACAATGCTGAAGCAAATCATATCAATGCTGAACCGAATCATATCAATGCTGAACTGAATCATATCAATGTTAAACCAAATCGTTTGAGTCGTTACCTGTTTAACTGTGTCATTTTGGATCATATCATAAACTGTGTATCGAGATGCGTATCACATCGTCTGAAAGAGACGATTCCGACCCCTACCCAGTAGTGTTCTGTATAGTGATGTTCAAGAAAGGGTCAAGTTTAACGCATGTGTGAACTTTGGGACAGGCCGGGAGACTGGGCGTTAAGCTATATAGAATAATAATTTGAGCAGTAGAGTTGTGTAGTTATTGTGTGTGTGTGTGTGTGTGTGTGTATGTGTGTGTGCAGTAGAGCAGTGTAGTTCATTATAGTGTACGTTTTCCTTCTCTCCCAGAATAACTGCAGGCTGCTCTCTTATCATCCAGCATCAGAACCGAAACCACATCATAACACCTCCCACCCACCCATTTCTCGGATCTTAATTATACCAGCCAGCATGCAAATCATCCACCATCCTCCCTTCAATTTTGTTTTAATGGTTATACTGCAAAATAAGCATTTACCAGTTTTATTCAAGAAATATATCACTGCTGTTGAAACAAAACCTCATTTTTCACTTTTTGACATAATTTGAAAATGCCTAGTGCGCTTTACATTCTTTGTAAATTTCATGATGAATGGACCAAAAGAAACAGCCCAAAGTTACTTGGACAAAAGTCTGGTTCCATTGAGTCAGGTCAAGTCAAGAGGCTTTTATTGTCATTCCATCTATGTACAAGTACACAGCAGAGTGAAACTATGTTCCTCCAGGAACAACATGGTGCAACATGGAACAAAACAGACGGTACAAAGTGCAACGTGCAGTATGGGAGGCAATTCCGGCCAAAAAAGAAATTAAAATGAAAACAATAAAATGCAACTTTTTACACTTAAAGCGCGTCCACGCTGAAAACTGAATCACAAACTGTCACTTTGCTGTGGATTTATCCATTTTACATTTTCATTTTAATATTGTCAGATATGCAGCCTACTGCTGTGAAAAAGAAATAAGAATGTAAACATTGCATTTTGATTTTAGTTTTTGATTTTGACACGTATTCTGCATTTCATGAAGAAAAGCCAAAGCCAGTGTGAAGCTTGGATTTTCTTTTCTCTATTAGCTTTTCCATTTTAGATTTGGCCATGAAATACCAGAAAAATGACTAAAATGAAACGACAAATAGCTGTTTTAAATGAAATTTTATTTTTGTCACAAATGACTCGTGAACATGTGAAAAAATGAAATAGCAAATGTAGGTATTTCATTTCATTTTTAATTTTGGCAGGATATTTGCACAGATGTTTGGAAAAAGAAATGGCAAAAAGAGGTTTGCATTTACATTTTATTGTTTATTTTTTATTGTATAATTTTAATTTATTTTTTGTCTGGATTTGCCTCCCATATGTGCAGACGTAAGTGTGCAAAACAATAAACTAGAGACAATACAATAAATACAATAATTTAAACAGACATTAGACACAGTAAACAGATAGGACAGTGCAGCGCTGACACAGCACTCATTTCTGAGCATGAGGTAGTGGAATAAGGTGCAGAGATATTTAACATGCTGTGATATGTGAGTTACGCAGTCAGATAACACACAGGAGCATAGAGGTTACTGAGGTGGATATACACAGTACTTGAGTAAACCAGCAGCAATGTTGCACATAGTGCAAACAGAGCATCAAAAGAGGAGTGTGTGTGTGTGAGTGTAGAGTATGTGTGTGAGAGGGATTTCAGTTCAGTCCTTATGAGTTTAAAAACCTGATTCCTTGCAGAACAAAGCTGTTGCAGAGTCTGGCAGTGAATGCACGGATGCTCGAGTACCCTCTGCCAGACAGCAACAGTGAAAAAGTCAGTGTGAGGGATGGATGGGGTCGTCCACAATGCTGGTGACTTTGCGGATGCAGCGTGTGGAGTAAATGTCCATGATGGAGGGGAGAGAAACCCAGACGATCTTCTCAGCTGTCCTCACTATTCGCTGTAGGGTCTTGAGGTCTGAGGCGGTGCAATTCCCAAACCAGGCGATGATGCAGCTGCTCAAGATGCTCTCCACATTCCCCCTGTAGAACATGGTGAGGATGGGAGGGGTAGATGAGCCTTCTTCAGTCTCTGCAGGAAGTAGAGGTGCTGCTGGGCTCTCTTGGCTATTGAGTTGGTGTTGAGGGACCAGGTGAGGTTCTCTGTGATGTGGACGATCCTCTGTGCTCCTGACGATTTCCACAGCAGAGCCAGTGATGTTCAGTGGGGGGTGGTCACCTCACACTCTTCTGAAGTCAACAACCATCTCCTTAGTTTTGTCCACATTCAGAGACAGGTTGTCGGTTCTGCACCAGTCTGTTAGCCGCTGCACCTTCTCTCTATATGCTGACTCATCATTCTTGCTGATCAGACCCACCACAGTCGTGTCATGAGCTGTCCTTTGCAGTACAGTTGTGAGTCAGTAGAGTGAACAGCAGTGGACTAAGCACACAGTCCTGAGGTGCACCGGTGCTCAATACAGTGGTGCTGGAGATGTTATTACCAATCCTAACTAGGTGAGGTCTCTCAGTCAGGAAATCCAGGAACAAGTTACAGAGGGAGGTGTTCAGGCCCAGCAAGCTCAGTTTTCCAATCAGCTGCTGAGGGATGACAGTGCTGAATGCTGAATTGAAGTCTATGAACATCATTCTGACATAGGTGTCTCTATTGTCCAGGTGGGTGAGAGCCAGGTGGAGTGTGGTGGAGATGGTGTCATCTGTTGAGCATTTGGGGCGATACGCAATATGTATATGCAGTGGATTCAGTGAAGGGGTAGCTGGTCTTTGATGTGCCTCATGACAAGCCTCTCGAAGCACTTCATAATGATTTGGAGGTGTCTTGTAGTTGGTGATGGCCTGGATGCCCTGCCACATGCACCGTGTGTCAGCAGTGTCTTGAAAATGTTCATGGATTTTCTTTGCGTAGGCGCGCTTTGCCTCTCTGATGGCCCGGGACAGCTTGGCTCTTGCTAATCTGAGGCCTGCCTTATCCCCTGACTTGAAGGCCTTATCACGGGTTCTCAACAGCATGCGCACCTCTGCAGTCCTCCATGGCTTCTGGTTGGGGTTTGTTGTGTTGAGTTTGGAGACAGTAACGTCATCAATGCACTTGCTGATGTAGCCAGTCACTGATTCTGTATACTCCTCCATGTTGATGGAGTTACTAGAAGTTGCTGCTTCTCTGAACATCTCCCAATCAGTGTGCTCAAAATGGTCCTGAAGAGCAGAGATAGCTCCTGGTGGGCAGGTTCTCACTTGCTTCTGGTCCAGTTTGGCACGTCTGATGAGTGGTCTGTATGCTGGAGTGAGCATCACAGAGATGAGGTCTGAGTAGCCGTGGTGGGGGCGGGGCTTAGCCCTGTACTGATATTTCTGGAACAGCGTTAATTAGAACGTTACCAGTGCCTTGAGCTGTGGGATATAAACTTAACCCAGTAGTAGGGGTGTAAAGAAAAACCAGTTTGAATCGGTAAAACAATCCATTGGTGTCTGATACACTTTCATCGATTTATAAGCCTCGACTCAATTCAAATCAAAAATGAAAACGGCTAAAAGTTGGTACAGTTGTCAGGAAATCGATTTACCAGACAGTCTGCTTCCTGGTGTGAACGTATCAATGCTGAACCGAATCATATCAATGCTAAACCAAATCGTATTGGCTCTGTAAGGAATCAAAGTGTATTGAGTTGTAACCTGTTTAACTGTGTCATTTTGGATCATATCATAAGCTGTGTATCGAGATGCATATCACATCGTCTGAAAGAGAAAGATTCGGACCTCTACCCAGTAGATCTTAATTATACCAGCCAACATGCAAATCATCCACCATCCTCCCTTCAATTTTGTTTTAATGGTTATACTGCAAAATAAGCGTTTATCAGTTTTATTCAAGAAATATATCACTGCTGTTGAAACAAAACCTCGTTTTTTAATTTTTTGACATAATTTGAAAATGTCTAGTACGCTTTAAATTCTTTGTAAATTTCATGATGAATGGAACAAAAGAAACAGCCCAAAATGACTTGGACAAAAGTCTGGTTCCATTGACATACAAGTAGTTTAAGTTTTTTCCTTCTCTTGTAAAGTGATCATTTTGCTCCAACAGCAGCAATATATAAATTAATACAGTTTGATAGAAACTAAACGCTCCAAAATTTCTGAGTTGCTGCTCAGAACTGTGTGGTCGTGTCAGAATGCAAAATGATTGATAGCGGCATCTTCCAGGTAACGTTAAAGAACTAGGCTCTCGTGGCGGCGGTTCAACTGCACACGTTTGAGCCCCCCACAGAAAAACGGGCCACTTTGCTGTTCTCGGCCGCATTTAGAACAGAGAGTAAAACGTTTAAGCTCATGAACGTGGGCGGTATAGGGTTTGCCCCACTCAGTGAGACACCCTCTGAGACGCCTGTTGAAAGACCTCTGGTTATAGATGATTGTAGTTTACGGCACGTGAAAATACCTTCTCCCTTAGGGGCATCAGTAGCAGTTAACTGTATACTGGGAGCCAGGGCTCTGGACATTAGAAGGAACCTGAAGCTAAGGATAGTCTTTCAAGTAGGTACTAATGACGTTCAGTTATTACGTGGCAGTCAGAAATAACTAAAGGTAACATTAAAGAGGTGTGTAAATTAGCCCAGACGATGTCCGATGCCGTAATATTCTCTGGCCCCATCCCAGTTCGACATGGCGCCAAAATCTACAGCAGGTTATGGTCGCTGAACTGCTGGTTGTCCAAGTGGTGCTCAGAAAACAATGTGGGATTTGTAGATAATTGGTCTACTTTTGAGGGCAAGAAGACCAGAGCATAAAAAGACCAGAGCATAAACTTCGTCTCCTCTGCAGACCAGTTTCTGCTCCGCCATGTTGGATGTTATAAACTTTTGCCAGAGCCGAGTTCTCTGCTTTTGCTGTGACGCGACGCACATGTGCAGAACGTATTTACACGTTCCGATTGGAATGTAATTGGATTCAGGCATTTACATGGCTATTATTCTTCTATTTAACGGATTATTTACAGGATTACTTACGTCCTTCAATCGGATAGAAATTGTATTCCGAATGGCCTCAATCAGACTAGATTATTCCAATTGAGGTGTTTACATGGATGTATTCTATTCCGATTGAGCTATTAGTCGGATTATTAACGGATTATTAGGTTGCGTGTAAATGTGGCTAGTGTAGGACAGTTAGTCGCTGACAAACCAGGGCCGAGGCCAGGCAGCAGACAAACAGGCTAAACCAACCAACCAGCTGCCTTGAGACACCACCCAATTGTGACTGTGTCTGTTCCCTGAATAAAACAAAGCATCAAAAATCCTCCAAAAGTTTGCTCTAGTAACTTGATTAACATCAGACCAGTTATACCAGTTTGCAGTGACAGCACCTTTGGTCTAAAACTGGGACTGCTTAACATAAGATCTCTTACACCTAAAGCCGTCGATCTAAATGAAATTATTACCTATCATGATTTTGATGTTCTGTGCCTCACAGAAACGTGGATTAGACCTGATGAATACTTTAGTCTAAATGAAGCCACTGCCACAGGCTACAGTTACGCGCATAGCCCTTGTTTAAGTGGCCGGGTATAGCAACCATCCATACTAAAGCTTTAGGCGTGAGCCAGAAAGTAGGATACAAATTCTCTTCTTTTGAAGTTCTTTTTCTTAGTATAAGTGATCGAAGAATTCCTTTTCACTAATTACAATCTATAGGCCACCAGGGCCGTATGCTCAGTTCTTACAGAAATTCTCAGACTTTCTGTCAAGTTTAATAACGTTTTCAAATAAAGTAATAATTGTTGGAGATTTTAATATCCACTTTAACAAACCTCAAGATGCTCTAAGTAAGGCATGTATATCTATCTTAGACTCTGTAGGGAGAGACTTATAGACTATAGAAGAAATAAAATAACAAATTCTAGAAGGAATAAAAACAATTCTAGATTACTATTTAGCACAATTTCTAAAATAACTAAAAGAACAAACAGTTACTGAACCCCAGATGCCATTAGCCCATAGCAGCAATGATTTTATGAATTTCTTTAGTGGTAAAACTGAAAAAATCAGGCAGAAAATTCAGAATGCACAGTTAAACTCTACAAACTTGCTGCCTTATAATACCAGTCTAGATATTGAGAATACTGTAACTACTGCAGAGAGGCTGGAATTGTTTACCTTACTTCAACAAAATGAACTAGTTAAAATTGTTTCCTCCGCAAAATCTTCTACTTGTATGTTAGATCCGATTCCTACAGGTTTACTTAAAGAAATTTTGCCAGAAATTTCAAAGCCTATTCTGTCAATAATAAACTCCTCTCTTAGCCTTGGCTATATCCCAAAAACTCTTAAACTAGCAGTAATTAGACTTCTGATTAAGAAAGCTAACCTTGATCCCTGCGAACTATCAAATCATAGATCTATCTCGAATCTCCCCGTTATATCAAAGATCTTGGAAAAAGTTGTGGCAAAACAATTAAGTTCCCATTTGCATAGGAATCGTATACATGACAATTTTCAGTCTGGTTTTAGGCCACATCATAGTACAGAGACAGCACTAGTAAAAAATTGTAAATGATCTTTTATTATTCTCTGACCAAGGAAATGTGTCTTTGCTAGTCCTCCTTCATCTTAGTACAGCATTTGACATGATAGACCACTCTATATTACTAGATAGATTAGAAAACCTTGTAGGAATAACAGGAATAGCTCTTTCCTGGTTCAGATCTTACCTCACTGATCGCTATCAGTTTGTTAACATAAACAGTGAATCATCTGTCCTCGCAAAAGTAAAGTATGGTGTACCACAAGGCTCTATTTTAGGACCTATATTATTCACATTATATATGTTACCACTGGGCACCATTATCAGTAAACACGGCATCAATTGTGTTATATATATCAAGAAAACCAGATGATAAAATTCAACTTAGCAAGATTGAGGACTGTATAAAATACATAAAAGACTGGATGTCAATTAACTTTCTCCTACTTAACTCAGATAAAATAGAGGTTCTGCTTCTTGGTCAAAAGCTGCTTGAAACAAACTGTCTAATTTAACTTTTAAACTTAATAGTTTCTCAGTTGCGTCAGGTTCATCTGTAAAAACCTTGGTCTCACGATAGATCCTGATCTGTCCTTTGACGCACATTTAACGAATATTACTAGAACAGCCTTCCTGCATCTCCGCAATATTGCTAAATTAAGAAATGCATTGTCTCTACAGGATGCAGAAAAGTTGGTTCATTTATAACCTCAAGTCTGGATTACTGTAAAATCCTGCTTTCTGGATGTTTCAGCAAAAGCCTTAACAAGCTTCAGTTAGTCCAGAATGCTGCAGCCAGAGTCCTCACAAGAATAAAAAAATTTGACCATATCAGCCCAGGTGTAGCAAACCTACACTGGTTGCCAGTTAAATTTTGCATCATTACAAAATTCCTTTACTGACCTATAAAGCTTTAAACGGACTCACACCTCAGTACCTGAGTGAACTTACTATGAACCTTCACGCCTACAATTAATAAAGCTACATCAGGGGGAGAGCCTTCTCATACAAAGCCCCCCAACTTTGGAATAATCTTCCAGTCAGTGTTCAGGACTCAGACACAGCCTCAGTCTTTAAGTCTAGGCTAAAAACTTACTTGTTTAGTCGAGCCTTTGGTAATTAGTTTTCCCTGTTAGATAAAAGGGGCAGATCTGGGGGTTCATGGTCATAGAGTATTATGGTAAACTGGGAGTGTTGGTGCTGTTGTCCCACTGCTCTGACGCACTCACTCAGGTTTGCTGACAGTGGAGCAGAGGGGCGCTGACATCTCAGGGAGCCTCATGTCTCTGTTACCTTTCTGGTTTCTCCCTTTTAGTTAGGCTGTAATAACTAGACCCGCCAGAGTCTCTGCTGCACTGTTAATACTGTAATCTGTGATCAGTCACTCTTTACAGAACTGACTCTCTGTGTGTTTTCCTTTCTTTGCCGTGTTGAACAGCTGCCCATCCTGTGCGTCTGATGCTGCTGCTTCTTCTGCCTTGATCGTGTGCCCACTGCTCGCCAGCCTTCCGGACCGGTTTGACCACCACTGAGCTTCATGCTGTACAATGCTGTGCAAACCTCACCCTCATGAACTGACCCTCCCGATGCTCCTGCTGCTGCATAAACGAAAACTAATCTAATTAACCATTAAAACTAATCTATTAATTAACCATTGCTCTGCCTTTTTTCCCTGCTTTGTATTATAATATTTTATACTAATGCTGTTTGCTATCTGGTGTCGACCAGAGGAGGATGGGTTCCCCTTTCGAGTCTTGGTTCCTCTCAAGGTTTCTTCCTCTTGCTCTTAGGGAGTTTTTCCTTGCCACTGGCGACGCTCATGGGGGCTCGGACCCGGATTTTTCTGTAAAGCTGCTTTGTGACAATACATGTTGTAAAAAGTGCTATATAAATAAACTTTGACTTTGACTTTGTCCTGCTCATCGAGCATGCACATATCATTATTACAGCATAGTAACTTCTGTTTTTCATGTTATTTTAGGCTTACTTCAAGTCTATTTTACAGACTAAGCTTAATATTGCTACATAGTCCCTAAAAAGCCGATTTAGGCTATCAAAATATCCTACTATCTTTTCATGCTAGTAATGTGTTCTAATAAGAGGCTTTAGGTTATTAAACTGTCCTACCTGATACAGTGATTTAAGCTATCAAAACCTCCTACTCCAGGGAGTTACCCACGGAGGTGGGAAGGTGTTTTAAGATGGGGTGCTGAAATTTTAAGCAGCATGTATGTGACATGACCGATGACGTCATGCAAAATGAGTTGCCTTTTTTCATTTGATTTTTTTTTTGTTAAAAATTTACATCAAACAGAATGTGTCCCACAGTGGAATGATGAGGTGAGAGAGGACAATATATATATATATATATATATATATATATATATATATATATATACTAACTGACACATCAAACCACAGGGTGATGATCACCCTGTTCATCTTTTTCAAGTTCCCTTTGGGCTTAAGAATGCCACCCAGACATTCCAGCACCTCAGGGACAGTGACCCGTGTGACCTGCCTTTCCTCTTTGCCTACCTGGATGACATACTGGTCGCCAGCATCTTCAGGATGAAACACCTGCAAAATCTCAGAATCCTGTTTTAGCGCCTCAGTCAGCATGAACTGATCATCAACTCAGTGAAGTGCCAGTTCAGGCAGCACACCAATAACTTCCTTGGCCACCGCATCACCAGTGCCAGGGCTGCTCTGCTTTTTGCCAAGGTCAAGGCTATCCAGTGTTTCACCCGCCCTCTCACAGTAAAAGGTCTGCAGGAGTTCTTCTACCACTGTTTTCTCCATCAGGTGGCCAGCCTGATGTTTCCACTCTACAAGGTGCTCAAAGGCAAAACTGCCAAAAATATGATGGACTGGACTAGAGAGATGCTACCATGCTGGCACACCCCTCAGCTATCACCAAGGATACATCATACTAAGCAGTGTGGGTGGTACAAGTGGGGGTATTTGTGGATGTTCAATGTTACGTATAAAAGAGAACAAAGAGGAAATGGTTCATTTGGGTGTTTATTAAAGTAGACAGTCAAAAAGAAATCATTGCACACATATACACACACATAATTGGTAGTTGTTACATTGTCGTCTTATAATAGATACTTTATAATTTTTAGTCTTTACCAAAAAATCATAGTAAATACTGAATAATAAATAGTAGTAATCCACAGTATTTACTAAATAATTTATAGTATTTACTGAATAATTTATAATAGATACTGAATGATTCATGCAGATACTTAAAAGAAAAATCACAATGAATACTGAATAATTCATAGTAGTTGTACTGTCCTCCTAATGGTTTGGCTTAACCAAAATTAGACAGCCAGCCAAACTCCCAGAATAACAACACGAGAGTCAGGATTTAGCATTCTAGCTCCAATTTTAGTGTAGACTCTTGAAGAGCATGTTGGTACAACAAAGGAGTAAACTGAAAATGATAAAACATATTTCGAATTACTAACATACAAATGATGGAGGTTTGAACATGTTAGCTAAGCATGACTATATAAAAGATAGAGTGCTAACGCATGTACATTATGCTAGCCTAACAGCCTAACCTACAGCCAGCTTCATTAAGCTAATACAAGCAAAGACAGTCTCATCAATCATAAATACTCTTGGATATTGCAAGATAAACTTGTAAACAGTAAGAAATGACTTACAGGCAATGCTCACAATGGGCTAAATCCCTTGATTACGACAGATCGTACAACAGGCATGTAAAGCTGCTGAGATCCACAACAAGAACTAACATGGGTCTCTGGTTTCCTGTTTCCTGTCTGCCAGGGTGCAACACCTGCCTCTACCAAAGGGTGGTGCTACTGTACCTTGAAACACTCGAAAGCCTAGAGGCAGAACACTCCCCGCCTGGCGTCTGTGGCGCCATTAATAAACATTTACACTATGCACTATGCTAACTCTCAGTCTCTTTAGGCAAAAGAAGAGTTACTTCGGAGATGGGTCTCATGAATTTCTTTGAGCTCCCATGCCTTGTGGTTACTATTTCCACCTTGCGCACTTTCCCATCTCTACTGGGAAAGGCAGCTGTCACTAATGCCACAGGCCACTCATTTCTTGTGACTTGACTGTTTCTCAAGAGCACTACATCACCTTCCTGCAGATTGCGGCGACTCTCTGCCCACTTGCGGCGACTCTGTAGTGTTGGAAGGAACTCCCGTTTCCATCTGCTCCAAAACGTACTGGCAAGCACTTGTGTCTGCTTCCACTGACTTCTGTAAAGGTCCTTTCCTGATAATCCTTCCATAGGAGGGAAAGCACCAACCTTCTGGGTAAGCAGTGTATTGGGAGTCAAAATAAATGGAGCATCAGGATCGGTGGAAACTGGGACAAGGGGTCTAGCATTGATGATAGCAGAGACCTCTGTCATGAGAGTACACAGTATCTCATGAGTTAAACCCTTGTGCTTCTGAAGCATGGAGTCAAGTATTCGGCGAGCTTCTCCAATCATGCGTTCCCAGGATCCTCCCATATGTGAAGAATGAGGGGAATTGAACTCCCAGGTACAGCCATGCTCACTCAAATACTTCCACACACTGGATTCTGATTGCTGCCTGGTCTGCTCTAGTTCGTTCCTAGCACCAACAAAGTTTGTTCCGCGGTCCGATCTTAGCTGCTTTGCTGGTCCCCAAATTGCGAAGAATCACCTTAGGGCATTGATGCAGCTAGAAGTGTCCATGGACTCGATTACTTCTATGTGCACCGCTCTAGTGCTCATGCAGGTAAACAACACGGCCCAACGCTTGCTCTCTGCATGGCCCCCTCTTGTGCGCCTTGCAGTGACCTTCCAGGGCCCAAAAACATCCAAACCCACGTAGGTGAATGGCGGAAATGTGCTGAGGCGCTCGGGTGGCAAATCTGCCATGGTCTGTGTTTCCATTTTGCCACGGAGCTTCCGACAGACTATGCAGTTGTGTATGACTGCACTGACGAGCCGCTTGCAACCAATAATCCACAAGCCTGCAGATCTGATTGCCCCTTCAGTGAAGTGACGGCCTTGATGCTCTACCTGCTCGTGGTAATGCCTCACTAACAGCATAGACACATGGCTGTGTTTGGGTAGGATCAGAGGGTTCTTTTCAGCATACTCCAGAGGTGCATGTTGGATTCTTCCTCCAATTCTCAAAAGGCCTCCATCAACTTTAGGGTGGAGTTTGAACAGCGGACTGCTCTTAGGCAGGTTGTTGCCATCCGCAAGGGCAGAGAATTCCACTGGAAAGGCTTCTTTCTGAACAGCTCTGATGATAACATCCATACTCCAAGAAAGCTCATGTGGAAAATGGGATTGTTTGCACCGGTGCCAACCTTTGCATCCTGTGACATCATTTGAATCATTCTTTGACTTGTAGGTCTGCGCTATATGTACCAGGAAGGCAATGGCTCTTAACAGAGAAGTCCATTTGGAGAAGCGCTTGAAGCGATCTGAGCCAAGATTTTGCTTCTGGACTTGTGTGTGAAAACTCAACACTTCAGGCCGCACTTCCACATCTAGCTCTGGACTGATTACCTCAAAGAACTCTAATTTCTCTTGCAGCTCCTCAACAGGTCTATGAAGGAAAGGTGGTCCGCTAAACCATGTTGTTTTTGCAAGCTGAGATGCAGGAATGGACCTGGATACATAATCCGCTGGATTTTGTTCTGTAGGTACGAAATACCACTGCTCTGGCTTGGTTGACTGGCGTATTCGCTGCACTCTATTGTGTACGTACACATAGAAGCGCTTTACCTCGTTATGTATGTATCCAAGAACTACCTTGCTGTCGCAGTAAAATTTGAACACTGTGTCCATTTTGAGGTCAATTTCATCTATGATGAGCTCCGCCATTTCAACTGCTAGAACTGCAGCACAAAGCTCGAGCCTTGGGATGGTAGGCTTGGACACGGGAACCAACTTGGCTTTCCCCAAGATGAAGCCGACAGTGCTGTTTCCATATTCATCAATAGCTCTAAGATACGCTACTGCACCAATGGCCTTGGTGGAGGCATCTGAGAATACACATAGTTCTGTGTGTCTAGCTTTGGAAAGCGATTCTGGTGTGTATGCGCGAGGAATGTGTAACTCCTTTAACTCTTGGAGTGAGTCTCGCCAGCTTTCCCATGCTCCTCGTTTCTCCTCCGGAAGTGGAGCATCCCAATCATGTGTCTCACTGGTAAGTTCCCGGAGCAGTATCCTTCCCTGTACGGTGACGGGAGAAGCTAAACCAAGGGGATCGAAGACACTGTTTATAGTGGACAAAACTCCCCGACGAGTGAAGGGTTTGTCATCCACTGACACTTTAAAAGTGAATGTGTCACGGGTCGTTTCCCAGCACAATCCGAGACTCCTCTGTATAGCTGAGGTTTCTTGGCTGAGGTCTAAGTCCTTCATGACTTGAGCGTGTTCTTCTCGTGGGAAGGCCTCCATTACTGCTGAGCTGTTGGAAACAACCTTATGAAGACGAAGATTTGACTCCGCTAGAGATGCTTGGGTTCTCTTCAGAAGACTGATGGCTTCTAAGTCGGTGGGCAAGGAAATGAGACCATCGTCTACATAGAAGTGTCTTTCTACAAAGCGACATGTATCTTCACCATGTTTATTCTCACCTTCTTTTGCAGCACACCTAAGTCCATAAATGGCAATGGAAGGAGAGGGACTATTACCGAACACGTGCACCTTCATGCGGTACTCTCTGATGTCTTTTGTTGGATTGTTGTCCCTAAACCACAGGAATCTCAAGAAGTCACGATGGTCTTCTCTGACACGGAAGCAATAGAACATCCTCTGGATGTCTGCCATGATCGCCACTTGCTCATTGCGGAAACGAATGAGAACTCCAAGTAGGCTGTTATTGAGGTCAGGACCAGTTAACAACACACTGTTAAGGGAAATGCCTTCTTCCTGCGAGCTGGAATCGAAAACCACTCTTATTTGATCAGGCTTTTGTGGGTGGTAAATGCCAAACATTGGCAGATACCAACACTCCTTGTCTCTATCTACCGGAGCGACTGGCTCAGCATGGTCATCTGCAAAGATCTTTTCCATGAAGGCCAAGAACTGCTGCTTCATTACAGGTCTCCTTTCCAGCATTCTACAGAGTGAAGTAAGTCGAGAGAGGGCTTGTCTACGATTATTTGGCAGCCTCACTCGTGGCACTCTGAATGGTAATGGTGCAACCCAGTTGTTTTCCTCATCTCTGTATACCTCTGTGTTCATGATCTCTAGAAAGGCTGTATCTTCAACAGACAGAGCAAGCTTGTTGTCACTTTTGGTTGTCTGAAACACACTGTGACCTAGGTTTTGTCCTGTGTCTCTCTGCAGATGGGGTTTGCGAGCACTGATGAAACTGTCCCGTTGCTCCCCGCCATGACACACTTTTTCCTTTATGTGCATGCAGTTGTCACAAGGTTTAAAGTAAGATGAACGTCCATTCTCTAGCACATGGGTCTTGAAAGTGTGCACATCTGGTTTGTGAGCTCTCCCAATGCATACCTCTCCAATTACCACCCAACCCAGATCAGACTTCTGCGCAAACGGTGCATTGTGCGGTCCGTTGATCTGTTGTCGTACCTTGTGCACCCTTACAATGTCTCTGCCCAACAAAAGAAGGATTTGGGCATTTGAATCAAGATTGGGGATGTGAGTTGCTATGGTTTTCAGATGAGGATGTAAGAGCGCCATTTTAGGTGTTGGAATTTCTGACCTGTTGGCGGGAATTTGGTCACACTCAATCAGTGGTGGTAATGCGAGAGTAAGTTCTCCATTCACAGGTTCAATTTGGAAGCCTTCTGCTTTTCTCCCAAACACTTCGTTAACTCCAGCACATGTTCTTAGTAAATAAGGAGTGGAACAACCTTGGAGGTCAAACAGCTCAAAGAATTCTGGCCTAGCCAACGAGTGATTACTTTGGTCATCGAGAACTACATATACCTTGATTGCTTTATCACGTTGCCCCTGAGGAAACACTCGAGCCAAACATATTTTTGCACAGGATACTGCTGGCTGCCCTTCACCACAAATCTCTGTGCAGTGTGTGGTGATGGCTACTTCAGGTGAAAGCTCCTCTTCCATTTCACTGCGTTCTGGTACTGGGACTGGAGTTTTAGGAGCTTGCGGTGCTGGACCAGGATGCAAGGCTGAAACATGACGATTGCTTCCACATTCAGTGCATTTCACAGAGACTTGACAATCTTTGGCTACATGGGAAGTCGATGCACAGCACTTATAGCATATGCCATTTTCATGAAGGAACGCTTTTCTCAGATCAAGTTGTTTTGCCCTAAACTCACGGCACTTCCTTAATGGGTGTGGTTTGCGATGGATTGGACAACTTTTGCCTGGACTATCGCCTTGTTTTGGAACATGGTTAATTTCACGTTCAGTTCCTGAGGCAACATCTGTCTTGTGAACTGCTATTGGGATCCTTCCAGTTCTGTAGGCTGATTTGTCCCTTATGGGAGGATAGCTATTGCTGGGAAGAGTGAAACTTGGATCGTTTCTGATGTGAGCTTCATAGCAGATAAACTTAGCAAAGAAGGAGAATGGAGGGAAAAGACCGTTGTGCTCATCTTTGAACCTGGAACCTTGGGATACCCATTTTTCCTGTAGGGCATGTGGGAGTTTTTCTACTATGGGACCAATGTCTCGAGCTGTGTCCAGGAAAGCTAACCCTGGTAAGTATCCATCTTCTTTTGCAGATTGTAACTCCATGAGAAGGTCTCCTAATTCTCTGAGTTTGATGTAATCCTTACCAGGAATCTTCGGAAATGCATCTAGTTTCTTGAAAAGAGCACTTTCGATTACTTCAGGTGAAGCATAACACTTACTTAATCTGTCCCATGCTTTTTCCAGTGCCTTATCTGGATTGTTGACATATGCTTGATGAATTCTCCTGACGTGCTGAGATGATTCTTTACCTAGCCATTTGATCAGGAGATCCAGTTCTTCACTGGGTGAGAGACCAAGTCCTCTTACAGCGTTAACAAAAGAAGACTGCCATGCTCTAAAACTTTCAGGTTGGTCGTCAAACTGATTAAGTCCTGTGGTGACTAACTCTCTGCGAGCTAAATACTTGACAAAGTCTGCCATTTCAGGCGTCTTGACGGGATCAGCGGTTGCGGTGCGATACTGAGGCATGTATGGTTGAGCGGAAGGGTTCATGCTCTGAATGTCTGGCTTATTGTCACCATGATAGGTTCTGTTGACGTGAGAAGGCTCTTTAGGGGCTGCTGTGTTGAAAGAAGAGATATGCCGTTTTAGCCGTTCTGCAGATAATGGAAAGGACGGGTCAGTTCGGTGAATTCCATATTCACTTCCCCATGTAACTAAGCTGTCATCATGCTGAATGAGCGAAGATGCAGGGATTTCATGACACGACGCTATATGTAGCTCATTCTGTTGCTGTACATATGCACTTGTGCGATCAAGCTCTCTTTTTACTGAAGCTTTACTGCTCTTGCTTCGAGGTTCTTTAACCTGCTCTTCAGCTGCTTCCAACACTTCTGCTTGCACTACGGCTGCGGCTGCCTCTCTCTGGAGAGCTAAAGCTTCTAATTCAGCATCCAGTCTTGCTTTCTCCAACTTCAATTTAATCTCTTTGTCTGCGAATGCTGCACGTGCGCATGCTGCTTCTGCTTTAGCACGTGCTCTAGCTGCTGCACTGACTGCTGATGCTGAAGTACTCCGGCTACTAGCACTGACTTGAGATGCGTTATCATTGTCTTTGGCTCGATCCATACCACTGTTATACAGTTTGCATGCAGTGTAGAACTGTTGTAGAGGTTGATAGCCGGCTTGTCAAATGCCTTTTACTGTACTGTCCTCCTAATGGTTTGGCTTAACCAAAATTAGACAGCCAGCCAAACTCCCAGAATAACAACACGAGAGTCAGGATTTAGCATTCTAGCTCCAATTTTAGTGTAGACTCTTGAAGAGCATGTTGGTACAACAAAGGAGTAAACTGAAAATGATAAAACATATTTCGAATTACTAACATACAAATGATGGAGGTTTGAACATGTTAGCTAAGCATGACTATATAAAAGATAGAGTGCTAACGCATGTACATTATGCTAGCCTAACAGCCTAACCTACAGCCAGCTTCATTAAGCTAATACAAGCAAAGACAGTCTCATCAATCATAAATACTCTTGGATATTGCAAGATAAACTTGTAAACAGTAAGAAATGACTTACAGGCAATGCTCACAATGGGCTAAATCCCTTGATTACGACAGATCGTACAACAGGCATGTAAAGCTACTGAGATCCACAACAAGAACTAACATGGGTCTCTGGTTTCCTGTTTCCTGTCTGCCAGGGTGCAACACCTGCCTCTACCAAAGGGTGGTGGTACTGTACCTTGAAACACTCGAAAGCCTAGAGGCAGAACAGTAGTTATTGAATAATTCATAATAGTTACAGAATAATACATAATAGTAACAGAATAATTTATATTTATTTATGCTCGTGCTTTGTTGTAAGTATGCTGGTGCAATATGGCTGCCACTTCACGTTGTTTTTTTCATTTGTTTTGTATTGTTTGTGTGTATGTTTTGATGTTTTCCTGCTGGCTGAGGAGTTTGCCATCATATCCTCCAAGATAGCAGCTGAGAGTGACTTTCCAGCTGTAGCTCAGAGGCTTCTTGGGCTGGTCGTTTTGGCGACGCTACATCACAGCTATGATGCAGCCTGGACCTGCCACTTGAATGACGCTGTATTGCGGCTACAAGGCTGCCTGGACCAGAAACCTGATCAATGCTACATCGCAGCTATGAGGCTGCCAGGGCTGGCTGCTTGGATGACACTGCACTGCAGATGTGGGACTGCCTGGACCGGTAGTGTTTGGCTGCATGAGCAGTGCTATTATTTCATAATAGATACTGAATGATTCATAGTATACACTGAATAATTCATAGTATACACTGAATAATGCATAGCAGATTCTGTATAATTCATAGTGGATACTGTCCTGTTTATCTAAATTGTCAGAGGGAGAAATAAAGGAGAACGAGTTCAGCATTTCTGTTTCTTATCAACTCATACCATCAAGAATCTAGCAGAAGTACAGAACCTTTTGGAACCAGTGGGCACTATTGTGTGAGGGAGATGGAGTTGGTGGTAAAGGTCAGTCTGAGTGCTGTGTCTGTTTCTGCTCTGATTGTGACACTGAGGCTGACAGAACTCAAACACACTGCACAGTTTCCACATTTAAAGTAATAAAGTATAAATCACTCGGCTGTTACTTGAAGGCAGTGTAAATGTGTCTTTCACTGCCTTACATATCTAGTCCTCTGTGTCTGTGCAGCTGTGTTTATAAAAAAGGCAGAAATCACCAGCACTGGCACAGTGGACACCACTGCCTTCTGAGGCACTGAGTGATTTAGTATGTGTTAGATGATGTGCTTGATGCTTATTTAATGACAGTATGAAAACTGAGCACTGTGATCACCTGATTGGTTACAGGTGTTGCATGATATGAAGCTAGCATAGCAGTAGCTTGTGGCAATTCCTTGTGATTTTTATCCACCTTCATATTTTACATTATAGCATGGCATTTCATTTTGCTTGTGAGGATATACAAAACCCATCTGTAACATTTCCAGCTGTCTGGATTATCATTTTGTAGGAGACTACATTTTTGTTCTTTGACCACCTTCAACAACTAACCATCGAATGCTGGCAAGACTGAATACCATCTTAGCAGTGCATTTTCCCCTAAGCTTGCCTTTCCCCCATGTGCAGCACTGGACAAAGTTCGTTCTCTGGTCATGTCAGTGTTTTTTTAAAACTGAAATCACAATTTTGTTCGAGAAAATGTCTTATGTATGCAGTGTTAGGCCTGAGAAACATCACATCTTCCCTCTGCACAAAATAGCTAGTTGATGTCTATGGCTGATATAACTATTTCATGTAACTAGCTGGTGACACTGGTACTTCAGTGAGGGACAGATATATGTGCGGTGCATGCTGTTGTTATTCTGCCTATATTAAACAATTAAATTGATGTGTTCTAGTTGTTTGCCACTGCAGCTGCCATGAAGAGGATGCCCACCCTACTGGTAACTTCTAAGCTGCTGCTACTGCTTGCTATGTTTATAAAGAATCTGCATAAATCAACAACAATCCTGTATTTCAGCAAAATGGTACTATCCTTGCTGCAAGTGATTAACTCTTCATTTGTTTTTTTTGTTTTTTTTTCAGGTGAGAAAAACAGCAAGCTGTATTGAATGCTGGATGGTCAGTCGTAAGGGACACATCACCTATAAGGGCATGCAGGCAACTTTATTGACCATTCTGTGTTTTACAGAAGCAGGATGCATGTGTGAGCTAGCAGTTTAATTGTTGTTCATGGAGAAAGTAGCAAAGAAAGAACCAGAAACAAAAGAAAAACAAAATGAGGCCAGCACTAATGAAATGAAAAGAACCACTAAAAATAAAGAAATACTCAAACTAAGAATCAGCAAAACTCACTACAAACATACTACCACCACCAAGCAAAGAACAGACTAAACCAAGGGGAAGAAATAGACAAGAGAACACCTGAGAAACACCTGGGGCTAACAAGATGGTGGGGCTACAGACTACACGCTGGTGGGACTGATGACTGGGGGGAGACGGACAAAAACAACAAAAGCACATGGCGGACATAAACAAAAGCACATGGAACAAGAGGCAGTAGAGAAGATAAAGGCAGACACAGACAGAAACAAGCAAAGACAAAGCAGGACAAGACAAAAATCTGTACCTATACCTGAAGGGAAAGTTAGTGAGGCCCCATTAAAAAGGTAATGAACTGTAATGAGCAGTATTATACTGTAAACATACTAAATTACGGTTATATCCTGAATTTGTAAAAAAATGGTATTAAACCGTACATTTTTACAACAGTAGGATAATGTTAATTTAACTGCAATTTCCTGGCAACCCTGCGGCCAGTTCTTTATTGTTTTTTTTTTTACAGTGAACACTTTTTAACTTCGAGCCCAAAGCATGGACCTAAAAGGGATTTAATATTTATTTATTTATTTATTTATTTATTTATTTAATCTTATGAGTCATTAAATTCTGTCTTCTGGTCACATAGGATTTTGACTGATTTTCAACAAAATAATAGACATACAAAATATTTACACTCAAATTCTAATTTAGTAAGGGAAGATGAATGTGTTGTTAATATCAGACATACAGGTCTGTATTGGATGTGTTGTTGTCTATATTGTCTCTATTGCAGTGAATTTGGTTATGTGTATCTAGAACAGTTCACTCAGAGGGGTTCTACTTAATCATTTAAGCAATCACTCAATATCATTCACTCAGAACAGCTATCAGGCTGCATTAGAGCTCCCACTGCTGTGTTTATACTGTATTGATCACTGTATTGATCAAATACTGACACATTAAGATGAATGAATTAAAGTTTGTTGTTTTTCTCTGCAGGCAACTCCCGGACATTTGACCCTAATTTTAAAGGTCCCATTCACAACAGGTGAGAGAGACTGTTATTCACTTCATTGAGGCTGTTGTAACAGTTTATAATCTGTGCTTTAAGTCTGCTGTAAGAGGTATTTTCCTGTTTCAATTTGCATTTTTGTTGAATGTTTCCGCCTCATCTCTGGTGTTCTGGCAAATTGTGTTACCTTGTCAAAATATCCTACCATAGAACACATTTCAGTAGTTTCATAGTTTTAAGTTTATTTGTCATTTGCACATGTCAGGACATTCATGCATTGATTGTGGTGAGGCTCAGCTAATCACTCTACAGAAAGTAAACAAAGTAAAAATAAAAACACAAGAAAATAATGAAATTGAAATACATTACATATACACAAAATACAGAGACAGGAGGGCCCTATGTAAGGGAAAAAAATCCTCTCTATGTACAAATATATTTATATTAAAAAAGAGATAATCTGTGAAGAATATATACATTTTAAAGTGACTTAAGTGACTCAGTGTTATTGTTATTTAAAGTGACTTAGTGTTAAAGTGTTATTGTCCATAGCAGTAATATTATATAATAATAATACCAGTGACAAAGTGACTGAGTGAAATGGTAGTTGGGGAAGGACCCACAGCTTCACAGCTTGTTCAGAAGCCTGACAGCCTGTGGGTAGAAACTGTTCATTAACCAGGTTGTTCTAGTCTGAATGCTGCGAAATCTCCTGCCTGATGGCAGGATAGTGAACAGGCTGTGTGCTGGGTGATGCTGTCTGACCGGATCTTTTTGATTTTCCTGAGGCAGCGGGACTGATAGATGTCCTGTAAGGCCGGTAGTTTGTTGCCTATGATGGCTTCCGCTGTCCTCACCACTCCTTTAAGGGCTTTATGGTCGCAGGCGGTGCAGCTGCTGTACCAGACAGTGATGCAGTGTGTTTACAACTCAGCGTAGTGTGTATATTTTAACACAGTGTGTACAAATTAGCGGTGTGTACAACTCAGTAGAGTGTGAGTACACTGTGTGTAGAACTCAGCAGTGACTGTTGATCTCAGCGCAGTTCCTATACTTCACTCTGTGTGTGTGTATGTGTGTGTAGGAGCTGCACTGATGTTTTCTGCTGTTTCTGCTTCACACACAATTTGATTGAGTGAAACTATGAGAACTCAGACGAGCTCAGTCGATCCTCACTCAGTGTGTGCATGTGTGTGTGTGTGTGTGTGTGTGTGTATAGGAAGAAGCCTCTGCTGTTTTATTTTAACATCACAGAGTGTGCTAATACACAGGTGCTGAAGGATTTGAAGTGTCGCACCACACAGGTAACACCCCAATTACCCCAACATAGAACTCTCATTGTCATTGTCAATCTCTGTGATTACACTGTGTTGTGGTCAGCCTAACTACCGTGTGCAGCAGCAGTTATAAGTTATATTGTTATTAATGTCAGATATTGTGTGTGTGTGTGTGTGTGTGTGTGTGTGTGTGGATCTGTGTGGATAAATGTCCAGAGCAGTTGCTAGAGCTGGTGGAGGCTAAATGGAGCAAAGATAACACGCAGTACTACTCACAGTTTTGTAAGGAGAGAGTGAACACTGCAAAGGTGAGTTAAACACACACACACTCTCACATATACATACTTTACTGAGAAAGTACAGCAGGTGATATACCATTTAACACAGCTTACAGAGAGGAAATGAGTGCAGTTGTGCAGGAGCAGAAAGTAGGATACAAATTCTCTTCTTTTGAAGTTCTTTTTCTTAGTGTACGTGATTGTGGAACAAATAAGAATTCTTTTTCACTAATTACAATCCATAGGCCCCCAGGGTTGTATTCTCAGTTCTTACAGGAATTCTTAGACTTTCTATCAAGTTTAATAAAGTAATAATTGTCTGAGTTTTTAATACCCACTTTGACAAACCTCAAGATGCACTAAGTAAGGCATGTATATCTATCTTAGCCTCTGTAGGTTTCACTCAAAATATAAAGGAGCCCACTCATTATTGCAGCCACACTTTAGACTTAATTCTGACCTTTGGTATAATCATAGATAACTTAGCCATTCTCCCCAGAGCACAACAGTCTCAGATCATTACCTAATCTTATATGAAATTCACTTTAGTGGTAATGTACGTTCATCACCATGTTATTGTGTTAAACAGACTATAACTTCCTCTACAGCTGGTAGCTTTATCAGAAACATCCCACAATTATCAGCTTCTGTCAGCTGTCCATCTAATCCTACCGAATTAGATATTATGACCAAGTGCTTAGAGGATACTTTTTGATCTACTCTAGATAATGTGGCTCCATTAAAAAGTAAAATAATAAGGCAGAAAAATCCGCCCCATGGTATAATGATCATACTCGAGCTTTAAAACAGACTGTCTGGACAACTAGAGCGAAAATGCGCCTGATTAAACTAGAAGCGCTCCAGTCCGTCTGGAGGGAGAGCCTTATAGACTACAGAAGAGCACTTACTGCAGCACACTCAACATATATCTCCTCTCTCATAGAATACAATAAGAATAATCCTAGATTATTATTTAACACAATTTCTAAAATAACTAAGAACCAAACAGTTACTGAACCCCAGATGCCATTAGCCTATAGCGGCAATGATTTTATGAATTTCTTTAGTGATAAAACTGAAAAAATTAGGCAGAAAATTCAGAATGCACAGTTAAACTCTACAAACTTGCTGCCTTATAATACCAGTCTAGATCTTCAAAATATTGTGACTACTGCAGAGAGGCTGGAATTGTTTACCTTACTTTAACAAAATGAACTAGTTAAAATTGTTCCCTCCGCAAAATCTTCTACTTGTGTGTTAGATCCCATTCCTACAGGTTTACTTGAAGAAATTTTGCCTGAAATTACCAAGCCTATTCTGTCAATAATAAACCCCTCTCTTAGCCTTGGCTATATCCCAAAAACTCTTAAACTAGCAGTAATTAGACCTCTGATTAAGAAAGCTAACCTTGATCCCTGCGACCTATCAAATTATAGACCTATCTCGAATCTCCCCGTTATATCAAAGATCTTGGAAAAAGTTGTGGCAAAACATTTAAGTTCTCATTTGCATAGGAATCGTATACATGACAAGTTTCAGTCTGGTTTTAGGCCACATCATAGTACAGAGACAGCACTAGTAAAAAATTGCAAACAATCTTTTATTATTTATTATTTTTCTCTGACCAAGGAAATGTGTCTTTGCTAGTCTTCTTTCATCTTAGTGCGGCATTTGACACGATAACCACTCTATATTACTAGATAGACTAGAAAATCTTGTAGGGGTAACAGGAATAGCTCTTTCCTGGTTCAGATCTTACCTTACTGATCGCTGTCAGTTTAACATAAACAGTGAATCATCTGTCCTCACAAAAGTAAAGTATGGTGTACCACAAGGCTCTATTTTAGGATCTATGTTATTCACATTATATATGCTACCACTGGGCACCATTATCAGTAAACACAGCATCAATTTCCACTGCTATGCTGATGACACTCAGTTATATATATCAAGCAAACCAGATGATAAAATTCAACTTAGCAAGATTGAGGACTGTATAAAAGACATAAAAGACTGGATGTTGAGTAACTTTCTCCTACTTAACTCAGATAAAACAGAGGTTTTGCTTCTTGGTCAAAAGCTGCTAGAAACAAACTGTCTAATTTAACTTTTAAACTTAATAGTTTCTCAGTTGCGTCATCTCTGCAATATTGCTAAATTAAGAAATGCATTATCTCTACAGGATGCAGAAAAGCTAGTTCATGCATTTATTACCTCAAGGCTAGATTACTGTAATGCCCTGCTGTCTGGATGTTCCAGCAAAAGCCTTAACAAGCTTCAGTTAGTCCAGAATGCTGTAGCCAGTGTCTCACAAGAACCAGAAAGTTTGACCATATCAGCCCAGTTATCAAACCTACACTGCCTGTTAAATTTTGCATTGATTACAAAATTCTTTTACTGAACGTACAAAGCTCTAAACGGACTCGCCTCTCAGTACCTGAGTGAACTATGAACTACTATGAACTCCTATGAACAACTATGAACCTTCACGCCTACTTAGATCACAAGGTGCTGGCTTATTATTAGTACCTAGAATTAACAAAGTTACATCAGCGGGGAAGAGCCTTCTCATACAAAGCCCCCCAGCTTTGGAATAATCTTCCAGTCAGTGTTCGGGACACAGACACAGCCTCAGTCTTTAAGTCTAGGCTAAAAACTTACTTGTTTAGTCAAGCCTTTGGTAATTAGTTTTCCCTGTCAGATAAAAGGTGCAGATCTGGGGGTTCATGTTCATAGAGTATTATGGTAAACTGGAAGGATTGGTGCTGTCGTCCCTGCTGACGGTGGGGCAGAGGGGCGCTGAAATCTCAGGGAGCCTCATGTCTCTGTTACCTTTCTGGTTTCTCCCTTTTAGTTAGGCTGTAATAACTAGACCTGCCAGAGTCTCTGCTGCACTGTTAATAGTGTAAGCTGTGATCAGTCACTCTTTACAGAACTAACTCTCTGTGTGTTTTCCTTTGCTTTGCTGTGTTGAACAGCTGCCCATCCTATGTGGTCTGATGCTGTTGCTTCTTCTGCCTTGATCGGGTGCCCACTGCTCGCCAGCCTTCTGGACCGGCGTGACCACCATTGAGCTTCATGCTGTACAGCGCTGTGCAAACCTCACCCTCATGAACTGACCCTTCTGATGATGCTGCTGCTGCATAAACTAAAACCAATCTAATTAACCATTGCTTTGCCTGTTTTCCCCATTTTGCATTTTGATATTTTATACTAATGCTGTTTGCTATCCGGTGTCGACCAGAAGAGGATGGGTTCCCCTTTTGAGTCTTGGTTCCTCTCAAGGTTTCTTCCTCTTGCTCTTAGGGAGTTTTTCCTTGCCACTGTTGCCATTGGCGACGCTCATGGGGGCTTGGACCTGAATTGTTCTGTAAAGCTGCTTTGTGACAACACCTGTTATAAAATGCGCTATATAAATAAATTTTGACTTTGACTTGAGTTGTGTTGTGTTGTGTTGACTGAGTGGTGTTGAGCTGTGTAGAGATAACTGAGTTGTGTTGAGCTGATCAAAGTGGTGAGTTGATTGAGTGGTCTTGAATTGTTTAGAGTTAAGTGAGTGGTGTTGATAGTGTAGAGATTATTAAGTTGTGTTGAGCTGATTGAGTTGTGTTGAGTTGATTGAGTTGTGTAGAGATGATTGAGTAGTGTTGAGTTGTGTATAGATACTTATGTTGTATTGAGCTGATTGAGTTGAGTGGATTGAGTTGTGTTGAGTTGCATTTAGTTGATTGAGTTGTATTGAGTTATTTGGAGTTGTGTCGAGTTCATTGAGATGTGTAGAGCTGTGTTGAGTTGATTGAGTTGTGTTGTGTTTAGTTGACTGAGTTGTGTTTGATTGACCAAGTTGTGTTGTGTGTAGTTGATTGAGTTGATTGAATTGTCTTTAGTTGATTGACTTGATTGAGTTGTGTTGAGTTGTTTGTGTTGTTTTTAGTTGACCGAGTTGTGATACTGAGGGGTATCCAAAATCAAGGTCAACCAGTCAAAAGTCAAAAGCCAGATCATGAAAACAGTAACCATGGGGGAAGTTTAAAAACAAAGTCCAAAATACAGAAAAGAAGGTCAAAACAGAAATCACAACAATACTGAAAGAGCAAGGCCAAAGGCAAGGATCGAAAACAAACAAGGCAGTCGTCATACACGGAAAAGCAAACAAACAGACCGGAAGGCTCAGTGAGACTCTGTAAACAAAGGCAATACTTTGCAAAGGTCCTATGCTAAAGCCTGGGCTTATGTACTAAACAAACAAGTAACATCAAACAAGGAACAGGTGAGGTGAATCACTAATCAGGTGAAGCAAACTGGTGGAGAGTCATGTGAGAGAGATCTGAAGTCACGTGATCAGGTGAGGAGTTCTGGAAGATGGAGTCTGGAGACTAGGAAGAAGTGACCACTGGAACGGAGGAAAGCGTCACATAGTGTGTAATTGCTGAGAGCTCACAGCAGGATTGTGTTGAGTTGAGTTTATTGTTCTGTCACACTGATGATGTTGTTTGTTTTTTATTTACAGGCGGATCCTGAAGTCCTGAAACGTGGCATGTGTCCGGAATGGATCAAACCCAGCAAGCCGTGTGAGTTATTCAGTTCTGCATCAGCGTCTGTGATCTGACCTGTTTATATGCCAGAGTGTCATGCTTTGTGCATGTGTGTGTGTGTAGTTATGCACAGGTGTGTGCCAGGCCTGAAGAAGGGGGGTATAGTTGTCATCGCTAACAAAACTACCATTTGACCATATCAGCCCAGTTTTATCAAGCTTACACTGGTTACCAGTTAAATTTCGCATTGATTATAAAATTCCCTTACTGACTTACAAAGCACTAAACGGACTCGCCCCTCAGTACCTGAGTGAACTTCTCTACCACTATGAACCTTCACGCCTACTTAGATCACAAGGTACTGGCTTACTATTAGTACCTAGAATTAATAAATTTACGTCAGGGGGGAGAGCCTTCTCATACAAAGCCCCCCAGCTTTGGAATAATCTTCCTGTTAATGTTTGGGACTCAGACACAGCCTCAGTCTTTAAGTCTAGGCTAAAAACTTACTTGTATAGTCAAGCCTTTGGTAATTAGTTTTCCCTGTCAGTTCTATACCTGCCAGAGTCTCTGCTGCTCTGCTAACACTTTAATCTGTAATCAGTCGCCCATTACAGAACTGACACCCATTACAGAACTGACTCTCAGTTCTGTCAGTCACTCATTACAGAACTGACTCTCTGTGTTTTTCCTTTCTTTCTTTCCTTTGCAGAGTTGAACAGCTGCCATCCTGTTCATTCTGATGCTGCTGCCTCTCTGCCTTGATCGGGTGCCACTGCTCGCCAGCCCACTGGACCGGCTTGACCACCATTGAGCTTCTTGCTGTACAACGCCGTGCAAACTTCACCCTCACAGTCCCGGCCCCACTGATGCTGCTGTTGCATAAACTAAACTTATCAAATTAATAATTTGAACTAATCAATCATTTAAACTAATCAAATTAATCAATCACCCATTACAGAACTGACTCTATGTGTTTTTCCTTTCTTTCGTTTCCTTTGCAGAGTTGAACAGCTGCCCGTCCTGTGCGTCTGATGCTGCTGCCTCTTCTGCCTTGATCGGGTGCCACTGCTCGCCAACCCTCTGGACCGGCTTGACCACCATCAAGCTCCATGCTGTACTACGCCGTGCAAACCTCACCCTCACAACCTGACCCCACTGATGCTGATGCTGCCGCCGCTGTTGCTGCATTAACTAATCAAATTAATCATTGCTCCACCTGTTTTCCCTGTTTTTGAACTAACAATGTTTACTATCTGGTGTCGACCAGAGGAGGATGGGTTCCCCTTCTGAGTATTGGTTCCTCTCAAGGTTTCTTCCTGTTCCTAGGGAGTTTTTCCTTGCCACTGTCGCCACTGGCTTGCTCATGGGGGCTTGGACCCGGATTTCTTTCTGTAATGCTGATTTCCTTGTAAAGCTGCTTTATGACAACACCTGTTGTACAAAGCGCTATATAAATAAACTTTACTCACTTACTTACTTACTTACCTTCACTTCCAGAGACATCAACTTGAATTCCACTGACCTGCTGGAAGCAACAAAGTCAGCGTGTGTGTGTGTGTGTGTGAATGTCAGTGTTAAACTCTCAGTGAGAAGCTGAATAGTTTTGTGTTTCTGCAGTCCGACATCGTTGTAGAAGCTCAGGATTTGGTTTGGCCATGAGGATCTTTGAGGATTATATAAATTCCTGGCACTGGATCCTGCTGTGAGACTCTCAGCCATTACACACCAACTAACATCAGCCTCACACACTGCAAAACACTACATAACACTGTAAAAAAAAAACTGCATGAAGCTCTAACACACTGTACAGTGTTGCACTGCAAAAAGTACATGGTACAATGCACCATTACACTGTACAACACTGCAAAACACTATAAGAATTGTACTTAGAAGTGTATGACACTATATAACACACTGTAGAACACACTGTGTAACACTACATAAAACTATATAACAATTTGCAAAACATAAAGTGTTGTATGACATTGCATAACACTGTAAAACACTGAAACTGTATGAGAGTGTATTACACACTGTATTACACAGCAAGACACATGGCATAACACACTCTATAACAACTGCATAACATTGCATAACACCATCACACACTGCGTACACTGCATAACACAACACACTGTATAACATAGTGTAACACTGCATAACACACTCTACAACAGTAGAACATTGTATAATATGTCTCTCTCTCTCTTTGTCTCAGTGGATTAGTGATTGCCGTGGTGCTCAGTCTGCTCTTCATCATTCTTCTGCGTTTTCTGGCTGGGGTCATCCTCGTTACTGTTTTCATGCACTAGTAAGCAGTTTATGTGGAAAACGTTCTAGGCTGAGAGATCGAAGCACTTAAACTGAATTCATTAGAGTGAAGGACTAGACCCCCGGCTCAGCGCCTAAACTAAATCACAAGTGGGACATCCAGAAAGCATCGGTGGGGGCAGCACATTCACACAAACACTCTAACATCTGTTAGCTTACTCTGTTAGCTTACTCTGTCTGTTAACCTACTATCTGTTAGCTTACTCTGTCTGTTAACCTACTATCTGTTAGCTTACTCTGTTTGTTAGC